>NC_136267.1:91140944-91260944 GCF_964187855.1 Myxine glutinosa | reverse complement strand
GATGGCGTCGTAAGATGGCGTCATATCGGCAGTTAATCGGATGCTTTTTGGCCCCAACGTCGGCTAATTCAGATTTTTCGAGTATGGTTGTACGTGATAAACAAGGAGCGCGGTTCGTAGATCGTAAATCCATTAGTGCCGTGGGCATCGGGTCACTGGGTGCAGCGTAAAAGGGATAACAAAGTCGAGTCCTTACGCTATTATAATATAGATATATTTATTTATTTATTTATATATATATATACATATATATATATATATACACACACACACACACCGTACCTATAGAAAGGCTACACCCTGTTTCACCTTTTGTTGCCTTTGTAGCCTGGAATTAAGTTGTATTAAATCAGACTTTTCCACCTTTATTTACACATCGTAACCCACAACTTCCAAGTGAAAAACAAATTCTACAAATTTCAGAAAATTAATGGAAAATACAAAACTGGATTATCTTGATTGGACAAGTGTCCCCCCCCCCTGAGTTAATACTTGGTGGAGGCATCCTTGACAGCAATTACAGCTGTGAGTGTGTTGGGCTTAGTCTCTACCAACTTTGCACACCTTGATTGGGCAATATTTGCCCATTCTTCTGTACAAAACTGTTCAAGCTCAGTCAAGTTGCGTGGGGAGCGTTCATGGACAGCAATCTCCAAATAATGCCACAAATTTTTCATTGGATTTCGGTCGGGGCTCTGACTAGGCCACTTGAGGACATTTATCTTTGTTTCTTAGCCGCTCCAGTGTACCTTTGGCTGTGTTATTTGGGTCGTTGTGCTGAAAGGTGAACTTCCATCCCAATATCAACTTTCTTGCAGAGGGCAGCAGGTTTTCCTCCGAGTGCCTGTATTTTGCTACATCAATGTTCCCTTGTATCCTGACAAGTTCCCCAGTCCCTGCTGATGAGAAACATCCCCATAACATGATGCGATGCTGACACCTCCATGCTTCACAGTAGGTATGGTGTTCTTTGGGTGATGTGCTGTTTGGTTTGGGCCAAACTTAACATCTTGTATTTAGGCTAAAAAGTTCCATCTTTGTTTCGTCAGACCACAAAACTTTTACCACGTGGCTTCAGAATCTCGAGTGGAGTTTTGCATACCTCAAATGGGACTCAAGGTGGGATTTTTCAAACGGGACTCAAGAATTTCTGAAACCTCTTACCTACCTTAATGCACTCTCTGGGACCCCAAAATTTTCCATTGGTTATTATATTTCCTTTTAGTAAAATATGCAACTGTAATGTTTAAATTATGTCCCTGTCATGTGACCAGAGCATCAGCTCTGATTGGTAGACATTTGTGATGGACCTACATAAATGGGACAGACAAGTGTTGTTCCACACTGCATTGCCCTGCAGGCTATGCTGTAAATAAAATAAAATAAAATAAAAATGTTTTTTTAATTAGAATTTTTTTTGCGTAAAACATTCCTTGGCACTCACAAGTGAACTTTTCCTTGGCACTCACGACACAATCGTTCAGCCTCCAGGCTTTTTTTTTTCTCCTTTTTTTGATATATATATATATATTGTTGCGGTTCTCTCGCCGGCCTTCTTCCCCTTATCAAGGGAGGATTAATCCCCTTGTCTTTACTGGGCCTGGCGGAACCGGGGCCTGCAACGTCCCTTCTGGACAGCGCCAAATAGGGTTTCAGGACCAAATTCTCGCTCGTACCTAAGTACTCGCGCTGCCCTGGAAGTGAGGAAACAAGCCTCGCACGAACCACGTGTTGTTGGAACACGCCGAACAGTTAGCGTTCACGTGATCCGCGCAGTTATAATTAATGGACCCCGATTTAAGCGATCTTATTCGTGCCACGCTTAGTCAATGATGAAACCACAAAGACGATCGAATCAAGAAGAAAGAACAGATTGGTTTAATTATTATTACACGTATATACAGCTCAAGGACGAAGACAAATGGGCCTACATGTTGCTCATGTGACTAACTATGGGGGGCAAACCTTTAACATTTATTGACCTTACTGTGCACATCTCAAAACTGTAACACTGCCCCCCTCCCTCGTCAGACTCGTCCCCGAGTCGAACCTACACAAGTGGGAACGACCAGTTTTGAGAAAGGCTTGGGACTAATTTTTAATTACGTGTGGCATATAGGTGTGGGTCCCCCTAGCATTTAATCTAACCCCGTGTGTGCGACAGTTTTACAACACTAGATATGTCCCACCTACTGCATTGTGTAACTAACTCTAAACAGACTCACGCCCACAGTTAACCGAATTGCGGAATTATTTTCAAACTACACATAGCCGGTGGGCAGCATTTATTATTTACAAGCACAAAACTAACCTTATTTACAGTTCTATAACCCAGGACCTGTTCTTTGTGGAAAGAAGATTGGAGGGGAGAGAAAGCACATCATAGCACCAATATACAAAACACAGTTCAAAAAGTTCACATTTGCTGCTGGTGCCTGGCATCTTCTGTCTTCCTGCATGTCGCATCTTCTGTGTGCAATAAAAACTTAAAGTTCTTCTTTCCTGGCACACCACGAATAAAATGAACAAAAACCCGTGTTCGTTTTATTAATTCCTGGCCAAGCAGGGCCAACCCTATGTGGTCCGTCTGCGTGACATTGACGCCACTCAAAATACGTGGTCCGAAGATGCAAGGCAAGTTTGCAGCAAAGTACTGCACAGCAAAGTGTAAGGCCACCAAAATGTGTGGTCCATGTGTAATGTGGTGCAGCAAAGTGTCTGTGGCAGCAAATGCTGTACATGTGCAGCAAAGTTATAATAAAGAATATGGCAGCAAATTGCCATGCAGTTCACCTGCACAGGTGTAGCAAAGTGCAGCCACACATGTGTAGCAAGGTGCAGCTGCACAGGTGTAGCAAGGTGCAGCAGTGATGCTGCACAGTTTGATGTTTCTGCACAACACCTCCAAAGTGGGTCCATGGGTGGGGAGGAGAGACAAAGCACAGTCAGCAAAGCAGAAAGGGTGCAAAGGTACACATCAATACAAGGTAATGCAGCATGAGGGGCATGGGAGAGCGAGCAGAGCAGACTTGTCCCTAACCGTCCGTATCCCCCAATGTCAGCTTACACTACCCTTGTCCTTCCCTATATTTACAAATTCGTCACTACTGTTACGTGCTCCTCCCCAAACCACCTGGTCACGGTGTACCTCCGAGCCCCGAGAGGAGTCACGGCAGAAAAATGTGTTATTCTGTGTCAAAGATCAATGGTGAAACCACACCAATTGTTACCAACAAACAAATATTGTATTAAGATCACACAAGAATAAAAGTACAACAACAATAGTAATCAATTGTACAACCAATATATATTTCCTATGATGGTACCATCAGGTTCGTACAATATAACTCACTGTGCTCCAAGTGAGCGAAAAGAAGAAGATTCCCAATGTCTCTAATCCCGGCTTCAAGCCAAAGTTGATCCCGGCTTCAAGCCAAAGTCGATCCCGGCTTCAAGCCAAAGTCGATCCACTCCAGCGATCATCAGAACAATGTCCAATCGAGACCAGAATCCCGTTCGGATGACAGTCACAGTCACACGGCCAAAGCTGCGCAAAGGCGACTGGGAAATCACACCCTCGGGTATGGACGTTCCACGGCTCACAGTCGGCGAACCGCAAATTAACCTTCAAAAGCGACGTTGCACACACACACACCAGATGAACGTCTGAATGTGGGGAAAATGGTTGAAGCGAGATGAAACCTTGAGCGAAGCGCAAGTCCTGTGCGAGTCAAAATGGCCGACGGCCCGGTCTCGTGGCTTAACGGCACGACGATGATGACGATGATTCTCTTCAGAATCCACCGCAAAACCTGTCACGCAGGTTGATCTGTCACAGCGATAACAACTCTGTTGCAGGAATCCCTTTCCTGGGAAACCCACAGTTCACTCGTGACTCTCGTTCGTCAACGTTCGCTCAGACCTCAAAGCAGCTCGGCTTTCTTGTCGAACTCACTCGCTCCGCCTTCTTTTTTTCTTCTTCCTCTTCTTCATTCGGCTCCCGATCCGGTTTCCGGTTTCTGTTAACTCTAACTTTTTCACCTTTTGAAAACAGTTCATGAACAATAAACCTTTTGAAAACAATAATAGTACATGGAATCAAAAATGTTTGCAGTGGATGTAAACCACCACAATGGAAGTGACGAATCCGTAACACAACGTCCTGTCTCCCATATCCCCCTCTACTCCAAATTCCTCTCCCAATCCCTCCCTGGAAGGAAGGAATGGAACAAACACCGTCACTCTATGTCGTGATGCGTCTTACACTCTCAAATCAGTTTCAAAGCCTTGGTGCTGGTGTGGAGCTTTGTCACCCTGGTGAATGAATGTGGATGGCGCAAAGGGAATTCTCTCATTCTAACTACTCTAGTTACATTAACTCAGTTACACTACCTGGGGTCATACCCTGCCAATTGGCCTCTTTAAACTATGTGGTTCTAAAAACCTGATTACCCATCGACCACTCTGCGGTGCCCCTGAATTTGGGTCTCACTCCCCAATTTTTCTTACTGTTCCCTTGTACAATTTTGGGGCTGGGTCGTGTAGCTCCACTAGCAGGTCAAACTATCTGCGCACCTCCGCCACTGAAGTCGCCACCCGAGCTTACCTTTCTCCTTGCGACTACCTAAATTGGGGAAGGTCCCTCCTGGCTCTCTCACCCCCTGATGCCCTCCTCGGCATTGGGCTACCCGGGTCCTCTCCTGGGATCCTCGGGCCCCACTGAACACTACTCATAACTCTAACTGGCTCCTGGAGCCTACCTGCGGCCTCACCTGGCCGACAAACTACCAGTGGCGGAGTGCTCCAATAACCATATGCACCAACAAAGCCCACACGCCCAGCCATTTCATAGACTCATGCACCCAACCAAGCACTTCTGGCTACTTCATGCACCACAGTTGTCAATATCCAAACAATTTACCTCAGCCCTCTACCTGGCTTTAAACTACGCACCCCGGGTATTCGTGAAGGGGTCCATCTCCCCCCATTCACTCCTTCGCACCATGCATTCCACACCTTTTATCTCACACCAAGCATTGCACACATTTTTTCTCACACACCAAATATCGCACCCAATTCCTCATTTGCTCAATACCATCCTCACACACCTTTCTCAACCAATTCCTCATTTGCTCAATACCATCCTCACACACACAGTGATTCTCAACCAAATCCTCATTTGCTCAATACCATCCTCACACACACAGCATCATCTAGCTGACTACTTCCCCTAAAACTCATGCTTCCCAGTCTTCCCTTACACTAAGCACACCCTTTGTCGTTAACATCCATCTAATCTCTCTACATCCCCTCTACCTGTACAAATGTCACTACTTAAATCTTGTCCTCTACCGTCATCTAAATCCCTAACAATTAACCTAGCCCGCCCTCGGCTAGCTTCGGTGCCCCATGGAGGTAACCATCGCTGGCACCTCCATGCGCATTTCACTGCCATCCCCCTAATCTAATGCTCATGAGCCCAAAGGTGTGAGGAATGGTGAAACCACCATTCCCCTACGCCGGTACCATTCGCCAACACTATGGCTAATCGTCCACTACACTGGGGCCTCTCCGTATGGAAATACATTTTCACAGCTTGGCTTCGAAAAGCCGAGCGATGCATGTGGGTGGTTTGTCGCCTGTTGGTGGGGTCCGTCCGGCATTTTCGATTCAGGGGAGGAGGCATGCTTGGGCCAAGGTTCAAGGCGCCCATCCCTGCGCGGTGCCTTGCGGTCCCATGCACGATGGCCCAACCGCCCACGGTCGGAGCACCGCAGCCGCCAGGGGACACGGCTCCGACCTCTCCTACCCCCCCCCCCTTGAACCGTGCCGATTGCCTTTCCCGCCAAGGTGCGGCACCGACCATACAGGGCGGGGCCCGGCGTGAACCGTGCACGGCGCTCATTGCGAGACCGCCGCGGCACCGATCCCCACAGCACACAAAGCACACCACACACCGAGGGCTCGCGTCGGCTATACGTCATGCTAAACGCTACCCCGGTCTCCGTCGATGCTCGGGTCGCGTTCTCACCACACGCGACCCATTCCACTCTCAAAAACGCGGCGCTCCAGCGCCTCCCATACACTCCATACATTTTGTTACCACACGCTCTCTCCACACACGGTCTGGTGTGCATTCTTTCTCGGACTCTACTTTTGTACACTCTGGTGCACACCGCCCAGGCGTATTCACGCCCCTCACATACTCCGTTACACACTTTTCCTCCACACACTCGTTTACTGCACACCCTCGCATACACTCTTTTGTTCCATACTCAGTAACAACCATGGGTGTGCACTCTTCTGGTACACACCCAATCATGCTCTCTGGTGTACACTCCTGCACACTCTCAACAACACGCTCTGGTGTGCATTCTCCCTCACTCTCCTCGGCCATCGCACACTCTGTTTCACACTCGTCTCCGAAACACTCTTCCCACTCGCATTCCGTCATACACGTGCTCCGGTGCACACTTCTTTCGCACACGCGCGCCAGTCACCCTCACACATCGCACCACGGACCTTCCACGAGCGCACAGGCTCCGTCTATACCCCAAGCGCGCCAAAAATCTTTCCCGCCATACACACTCCTGCTCACCTTAAGGACCTTCTTCTCTGGCAGCACCACCTGCAAACTTTTCATTTGATTATCAAGCCCGGCATCACGGTGCGAACACAGACTTTGGGTACATTCCATTTCTTCCCTCTGTGCTATATCCTCTATTCCTGCCGTCTCTTCGGCCCCAATTGTCTCTGCAATTTCTACGATTTCTTTTTCTAGCTCGACGACCGCCGGCGCACTTAAAATTATTTTCCAATTCGGCGGCCGTCAGCTTTTCTACACCCCGAGTCGCGATTTCTAGCCCCTCTGTCCTCGTAGCCGCACTCTGCTCTACCCCGCTCTCCACGCGTTCCTCACATCGCGTTACCTCGTGGTGTCCCTTTGCGACCTTCTTGCCCAGCTTGCGCCTTATGTCCTTCCCTGCCTCTTTTATTTCCTTTTTCGACGCCACCCTCATTTTTCCCAATTGATTCTTTTGGATGTCCATTTTGTTTTCCAACCCCTTTTTCCACTCAAACAATTCCCGGGTGGATTTGTCCCCCAATTCTTTTATTTGATTACTTTGAACATCCATCTTTGCAGTCAGTCGATCCCCCAATTTGGTTCATTTCCCATTTCGACTCTGTCATGCATGCCCTGATTTGTGCCATAAGAAGGTCCATATCTATTGGTGCTGTGGGTTTGGCTCTCGCCGCCACGTGCGAGGTGCCGTCATTTTCTTTCCCAGCTGCTGCACCCTTTTCTGCTTCCACTATCAATTGCCTCTCTCGGTCCTGGGTCATTAATTTTTCCTTTACTTCTACCCCCACCGGCATTCGACCGTTTTGGCTAGCCATGGCACGAATTAAAAAATTTTGATTTTAAAAACTAAATTTCGGTCGCTCGTAATTTGGAGCCAATTCGTCCAACAAAATTTAGTTAGGGTTCCAAATCCCACTCCCCGACACCAATTGTTGCAGTTCTCTCGCCGGCCTTCTTCCACTTATCAAGGGGGGATTAATCCCCTTGTCTTTACTGGGCCTGGCGGAACCGGGGCTTGCAACGTCCCTTCTGGACAGTGCCAAATAGGGTTTCGGGACCAAATTCTCGCTCGTACCTAAGTACTCGCGCTGCCCTGGAAGCGAGGAAATAAGCCTCGCACGAACCATGTGTGGTTGGAACACGCCGAGCGGTTTGCGTTCACGTGATCCGCACAGTTATAATTAATGGACCCCGATTTAAGCGATCTTATTCGTGCCACGCTTAGTCAATGACGAAACCATAAAGACGATCGAATCAAGAAGAAAGAACAGATTGGTTTAATTATTATTACATGTATATACAGCTCAAGGATGAAGAGACAGAGCAAGCTTAGTCTTAATTTTCCCAGGGACAACGGGCCTGTCTCATACTCACACGGGGTATTGCAGATGGGCAGGTGTTCCCCAGCGCGTCCAAGGATGGTCCTCGTCCAGCTCTCCACGGTCCCCGGCACCTCCGCGAAGATGGAGGTAGGCGAAGGCAGGGACTCGTAGCGTGTCTCTCGAACCACGGAGATAATATCGGGGCAAACGGTAGAGAGGACGTTTACGGCAAAGGGCGGGACGGCTTTTATGGCAAAGGCGGTTATTCAGCCTCGTTCACTCGCTTGGCTGAAATGCGCAAGTTCGTTATCAATGCGCCTGGCTGTGCCCGCGTATATTCACCGACCAACTCTTCTTCAATGCCTTGGTGTTGGTTAGCGCGCGCGTTCTTATGCGATGGTCAAGTTCATCAAGCGGTACAATGCGAGTTCTCTCATCAAGTCCCCTCTCTGCAAGTCCTGTGACGCAAGTCCTTTTGAGGGCTTTCGTGCAGCGGGCTTTATAGATGATACACCCCTCAAATCCTCTGGAACTCACCAGACTTTTCTCACCATGCCCTCTGACGCCACCACTTCTGAGCCCTGATTGGCGGCTCATGCTTACCGTCATCACCTCTGCTGCTCTGCATCGACTCCGCCCCGACCCTCAACACCGCCCCCACCTTCTTAGGCCTACTTCGTGTTAACTCGACTAATGAACAACCAATGGGTAGCAAAATGGATTGCGCCTACAGAGGTAGAATGGTTTGCAGAAGTAGGGCCTATTCTCCTGTCTTTACACAACGCAGAACTAACAGAGGAAATGGCCTATTCTCACATATACTAAGACATAACTATACTACAAATGGGCCTACAAGTTGCTCGTGTGACTAACTATGGGGGGAAAACCTTTAACATTTATTGACCTTACTGTACACATCTCAAAACTGTAACAATATATATAATTATTTTCTATTTAAATTTTTTAGTTGCCCTTTCATAGCTTTGTAGCTTGTGTGTAATTTTTTTTTTTTAACCTTATTTGTGGCTGTTTCACATGGCTCTTTTAGCTATGTGAAAGGTAATATTAAATGATACTCGAACACATTCCGAAGTAGGTGGGGAAGTGTTTTCGGCACCTACAAAAAAAAAAAATCTTCAAAATGCCAACAGGATTAGGACATCACCGGACAACGCTGGGGCCATCTGCTGGTATAGTGTGTGTGTGTGTGTATATATATATATATATATATATATATATATATATATATATATATATATATATATATATATATATATATATATATTGTAGAGCAGAATGAGCTTTGGAACTGAAATGCGAGGCCATTGGTATGACACTGATAACATTGTTTCATGGCATTGTCGTACACCATGCCTTGCTCTTCCCTCGCACCAAAGCCTTTAAAGAACGTGCTCGAATCCACAATCGCCCTCTGCTCGTCAGAATGCACAAACACCGTTAACGGACTACGAGATGTCGCAGTGGGCTCGGGGCGCACCTGCTCTCAGCTGGGAGAAATTCCTCGAGCGAGGCAAAGACTACAGGAGTCGCCAGGAGGGTCGAGCGAACCCACCGTGCTCTCGTGTACCTGCAATGGGTGGTGATGCCTTCCTCGGAGCGAATTCCTTTCCACCCTTAATACCACCTGCAGTTTACTATTTACTCGCTGTTGATTTGTTCAGAAACGGGTTCCTGCCGCAACACCAATGAGCCATATAAATAATGCAATGTAATTGCAGCCCCAAGCCTCAAACATCAGCCAATTTGGGTTTATTACTGCGAAGCACAATGAGTCGTATTTGGGTACCAAGTGTGATTGGTCCTCTTTTTGGTTTTAAACTTCCATTGGCAACTCCCCCTTGCACACCTGAGCGCACCGTGTGTACTTCGACCGGTGTAAATTTATCATTAAACCTTCATTGAACATGTCGAACTAATTATAGTGTGCGTGTGCGCACTGCAGGGCCTGTCGGAAAGTTTCCGAAATAAATGATCTCTCGGTCGTTTGTTCATTCATTCATTCATGCGCTGTGTGACGTCACGCGAAAGTCAAGGTTTGCTTTACACATGGAACCTCGATGCAGGAGAAGGCCATTGCCAACGCGACGTCAATATTAATCCAATCTATCACGAGCGACTCTTTCTGTGCTTGTGGGGAGGGGCGGGGCTGGGGGAGGAATAGGGACGTCATGTGCGCGTGCACATTTGGATGAGGGTGGGGGTGGAGGATCAACAACTATGAAATGTATCCAATCACCAATCCATACCAAGCCACCTACAATTCCTACCAATATCCATGTACGCCTACCTACTGTACCCTTCTTACCGCAATGCTCCTCGAGTCCAAGGAACTGATCTTGCTCAAATTTAATACTCTTTGCTGTTTATGCTGTGATCCTTTCACAGGAGACCATTGCATGCATCAACTATAACCACTCGGTAGAGAGCATAACTCTGCCAGGCTGAACAGTTTACCTTTTGTATCCCACTGATAGGCCGGATCTGATCTATTGTTCTTGTCACCTAGTTTCGTCCGAATCTGTCCATAACTTTTCGTACATAATCTCCGCCCACCTTCGGTGACAGAGAAGTAACTTAAGTGTTTATTCATCCATAAATCTACTGTCTTTGTCATTCCCCTAAAAGTACATATACTCCATATAATGTTGTCCTATATGAGTTGGCGAACGTACAAACTCCACTGGGAGGCAAAGATCATGAATAAACAAGTTTCAAATTTTCCCATTCAGCGGTTTCTGAGAAATATTTTATTAATTATTTACGTTTAATCCAAGATGGCTGCCTTACCACGTGACCTATGACGTCACGATTATCATAGAAACATTCTGCATGGGTGTCACTCCTACCCTGAAAGTTTCGTCTCAATCGGACATGTGGTGGCTGAGAAAGACGAGGTTTAGGACGGACGGATGGACGGACAACCCGAAAACATGATGGGGCCACCTTCAGGGGCGGAGGTATAAAAAGTTAGGTAAGTGAAGATGTTTCATCTGATAAAGCAGAGTTCATGTAAATACAGTCATGGTAATGTTTTTTTCATGGTACGAAACAGCTGACGTGGTCACGTGTTCGTGGTAAAAGCAACGTTGCTCGGTTCTCTATTAATTGGAAGATCGACGGTGGAAGCTTACGAACAGATCAGCGTTAGCGAACGTTGGGCCATGACCTATGGAGTTGACTGGAGGGTCTGAATGCAGATATAATCATTAACTAACCCTTAATTGCTTATAACACCATGTTGTTCGAGCCTGAGTTTGAAGGCTCTCACACACAGCTTTAGCCTGATGACTGACTCTCGGGTCCCATCCAACACGATGTTGTCACACAACAGGGTTGGGGCATGTGACGTGCTCAGTAAACGTTACAGCCAAAACCCCGTCCCGACGCCGCCAAATAGTTACTCGCAGTTGCCTCGGGACACTGAGCCTGGAGGCCGGTCGGCTGCGTGCCATTGCTCACGGACAATGGGCTTCTATCACGAGGGATGGGGTTGTCATGGTGGAGAGCTAACCCTAAATGTACCAATTTGAGGCGTGGGTCACCTACACCCTCAGGGCTCGGGGGCTTCTTACGTTTCGAGAGACAGGAAGACCACTTTCAGACCGCACTGGCAGGAATGCTTTAGGCGAAAAAAAAAAATTGTTTGAAAAAAAAAAATTTGGGTTTTTTTTTGGAGGGTGGGGAATTTATTTTTTTATTCGCCATATAGTTCCAAAGCCTTTGTAGCCACCTGAAAGGTAATATTAAATGATCCCCCACTTCGCTTCATGGCACAATGGACCCTTCAATCCTACTGCTATTTCTTCTCATAGTTTTTTTTCTATTGCTTACAAACTATTGGCGCAGTTTTCAAAACTGTTAACACAAAACTCAAAACCACCAACTCTTTTCACAAAAGCTACTTCGACATGTGAAACTCCAAAATGTATGGCCAGTTTTATTGAGACATCTTTCAAAGTAACAGAAACTTGCATCAAAACAAAAACTTTTAATGAAATGGCGAGATCCCATTTATTTAATAATCAAAACAAGATGAAGCAATATCATCACTACTAAATAACTAAAACAAACAGTATATCCTTCTGTCAAAAAACTTGTCGTATAGTGATGGCAAAATATGGTTTACGTTACTGTATTTAGAACACAAATAGAAAGAAAATATGGTTCTCTGTGCAGCATACTCGGATGGTGTTTGCCACATGGACTTTTTCGATTTGGTTGAACCATCAACCCCGCTCATCTCATGTTCAAACCTCTGTTTATGACGTGGCCAACGATTGTTGCCCGATTGTACCCCTGCAACGGGGGCGTGCAGGGGTAATTTTTTCTTTTCATTTCAAATTGATGCAAAAGTTTCGCTTTCAGTACCAATTTGAAGGTAAGGACCTATAGAACAATTTTGGTTCGAGTGTCAAGCACTCAGATCAAAAATGGGGCTTCTGAGGGTCGTGGGGAGGGTTCCTGACCCCCCACCGGCCTATGTGAAATATGGAAACTGTTATAACTTTTGATTGGATGATCCGATCTGAATATATGAGGTATGTATGGTTTCAGGATCAGGAGGAGCAACTTGTATTTCAAGCATTTTGCCCATAGAAGCAATAATTTTGCCGGTATCGGCGCATATCCACAAAAAAAAGACCGAGGGTCATAGGCCCGGTAAGCTGAAACATGTTTTTAGCCGCGTCGCAGACGCTGGTCATAGAGTGCCCGCTGCTGTTGTTGTTGTTGTTCTTCTTCTTCTTCTTCTTCTTGTTCTTGCAGAGAAGACAAAACCTCAAAGCTCCACCCATTCTGGGAGCCATAGCTCCGCCCATTCTGGGAGAGGCTTCATATAAACAAATATCCACCATTTTATTAACTCGCATAGCTTTGAGGCCTGTTTTGTAGGCCCGTGGTGTCTTCCTCTCTCACACAGTTTTATTTCAAATCAAATTCGATATATCATTTCATTTTTCACACTCGCTAACATAGTTTTAGACTCGGTTGAAAAAAAACGGGAAGAAAATCCAATGAAAGTTGCCCTTTATAGAACTAAATGAATTCTCAAAGGCCTGTAACTTCAAGTCCATTGAGATATATATTTTTTAAATCGCGGCATGGTCAGTCATACACCACCCGAAATAAGAGACGGGAAAATGCCGAGATATATATATTTTGTTTAAATCGCGGCATGGTCAGTCATACACCGCCTGAAATAACAGATGGGAAAATGCCGAGATATATTAAAAATTCATCCATTTGATGACAATCGTCACGATGAAATATTTAATTTATACGTCGTCACAATAATGTGGAGAGAGGAGCATAGCTTCGTTCACGTGTCGCCACACACGGGAAATTGCCGAGATATATATTTTTTTAATCGCGGCATGGTCAGTCATACACCACCCGAAATAAGAGACGGGAAAATGCCGAGATATATATATTTTGTTTAAATCGCGGCATGGTCAGTCATACACCGCCTGAAATAACAGATGGGAAAATGCCGAGATATATTAAAAATTCATCCATTTGATGACAATCGTCACGATGAAATATTTAATTTATACGTCGTCACAATAATGTGGAGAGAGGAGCATAGCTTCGTTCACGTGTCGCCACATACGGGAAATTGCCGAGATATATATTTTTTAAATCGCGGCATGGTCAGTCATACACCGCCTGAAATAACAGACGGGAAAATGCCGAGATATATTAAAAATTCGTCGCCACACACGGGAAATTGCCGAGATATATTTTCACTTTGCACAAAAATAACATCAAGTAATCGAATCAATAGGAATGTCCTGTGCCTATAACATCGACGTTATAGGCACAGCTGCATCTAGGTATTGTGTAACATCGACGCGGCTTTTGTTTTCATTAAAACTTTTTGTACTTGTTTTTAAAATAAACTGGACAATTATACTCGGACCCAATGATATAGTGACATTTTAATTTATCTTTTAACTGTGCTACAATATGGTGGTGAGTAACTGCTTAGACAATTGCTTGAATAACTCCTTGAGCAATAGTTTTAATAAGAAAGTGGCTAACAAATCGACCATATATACACGTCAGTATTGGAAATTGTTCTGGTCCAGCTACTTCTCGCTTTTGCACTTGCACAGACATGTGCACTTCAACTTTGCCCTCCTGCACTTGCACAGAGCGCAGGTACTTGTGCAAGTGCACTTCATATCCAGGTGTAATACATCCTTGGCGAGGGGCAGCGAGGTCCAAATGGGAAGCAGCTTGCCGTCCTCTTCCTTCCACCCATGATTAGTGGGGTTGTTGACAGGTATCATGTACCTTTGGGCTGCTGTCCAGATGCTCGCTTGGAAGACACTCCTTTTGAGATGTTGATCCAAAGCATCACTCGTTGGGGGAATTCTCTCCACATCCCTAGTCTTCTGTAAGAACACCCTCATTCGGACGAGGTCAACGTCATTGTCCTCGATTGACTCATTTGAGTACAGCCTACAGACAAAGTTCGTTGCCACTTCTTTCAGCCTTGGTGATGTTTGGAATGGAGTGTCGAAGATAGTTGCAAATTCCTCCATGAGGGGTGGCACTTCATGCATCAACTTGCAGCAGTATCGCTTACCCTTAAACTTGAAGGAAGACGTGCTGTCTGATCCAGTGAATGTGTGGAAGAGGGACATGGCTTTGCACGTTGTCGTGCCCAGGTTTGTGGCGATAGTGTTCATGGAGATCATTCTGGTTGTCTTTCCCGCTTTGAAGGAGATCCAGATTTCTGCGGCCGGATTCAGAGCCTTGATGTGATGGAAATTACTCAGAAGGATTACGACAACATCTGTTTCTCCAGTATGAACCATCCCAAGTGACGATATTTGGAGGGCGTGGAGGAGATGTACTAGGACACGAGTGTCAGCTTCCTCATGGTTGCATTGATCCATTGGTGGACTGTTTCCAACATGGTGGACTTGATCACCTGCAGTGACGTAGATATCCTTGTCATCTGGGAACTGTCCTTCTGTTATCTTTTTTGACAGGAATGAGAACAGTTCCTTCTTGTTATCAACGTTCACCAGAAACCTCTGCTAATTTCCTGGGATTTTGGCAGTACCAGATACGCGTTGTCGGGTGCCTGTTCCTCGTTTTTTCCCTTGTGCCTCCTTTGATCGTCAGTACCAGATACGCGTTGTCGGGTGCCTGTTCCTCGTTTTTCCTTGTGCCTTCTTTGATTGTCAGTGCACGATACTGGTCCCAGACAATGTCTACTCTTGTCGATCTTTTCAAGTCGTGGCGAACTCTTGGGCAGAATACCTTGTTGAAATATGAATCAAAGGTGTTTCCTTGGACAGTTGTACCAGGAAGTGAGTGTATCAGTACTGCACCGTCAATAACAATGAAGTCGTAAACATCTGGCGCAACTAGCTCCTCGTCGACAGAAATGGCGCTACTCGTACTGGCTTCCACGATGTATACCAACAAATCTGACTTGCTACAAGGGTTGAGGGACCCTTCGGATGACAACGCAGGTGTGCATGGGGAGATTCATGACGAAAAAATCCTGCAAACCTGCCCAAAAATTTATTATATGAGTGCTTGACACTCGAACCAAAATTGTTCTATCAGCCCTCCTTACCTTCAAATTGGTACTGAAAACGAAACTTTTGCATCAATTTGAAATGAATGAGTGTCTGGGCACTCCACTATCTGGTGCTGGTTGAAAAGAGGCCACCATGTTGTTTATAGACGTTTTTTCATACACGTAGCCATGTATTGTTGCTCTTTCATGTTTATAGATACGTATTGGTGGCTGCATTCACTAATGTTACGGATTTGTCACTTCCGTTGTTGTGGTTTTCATCCACTGTAAACATTTTTGGTTGCATGTACTATTATTGTTGTCGTTCACGGGAAATAGAGATGACTATTTTCAAAAGGTAAAACAGTTAATGTTTTAAATGAAACCGGAACCGGATGACGACGAAGAGGAAGAGGAGGAATAGAAGGCGGAGCGAGATCAACCCCACATTGACGTGAACCCCACAAGAAGCCGAGCTGCTTCAAGGTCCTGAGCGAACGTTGGCGAACGAGGGTCACGTGTGAACTTTGGGTTTCCTGGTAAAGGGATTCCTGCGACAGAGTTGTTATCGCTGTGACAGATAAACCTGCATGACAGGTTTTGCGGTTGATTCCGAAGAGAATCATAGGAGTGCCGTTACGCCACGAGAACGGGCCTTCGGCCATTTTCTACCTCGCGCAGGATTTGCGCTTCGCTCAAGGTTTTTCACTTCGCTTCAACCATTTTCACCGCATTCAGACGTTAACCTGGTGTGTGTGTGTGTAACGTGGCTTTTGAGTGGGAAATCTGCGGTTCACCGAGTGGGAGCCGTGGAACGTCCCTACCCGAGGGTGTGATTTCCCAGTCGCCTTGAGGGCACAATTGCGCAGCTTTGGCAGCGGGACTGTGACTGTCATCCGAACGGGATTCTGGTCTCGATTAGACATCATTCTGACGATCACTGGAGCGGATCGACTTTGGCTTGATGCCGGAATAGAGACATTGGGAATGTTCTTTTTTTCGCTCACTTGGAGCATAGTGAGTTATATTGTACGAACCTGATGGTACCATCATAGGAAATATATATTGGTTGTACAATTGATTACTATTGTTGCGAAAGATGATGGGAATAGAGCCTGTGATTGATGCTGTGAAGAGGACAGGTTGAGATGGTTTGGTCATGTGTTGAGGATGGATGAAAGTGACTGGTTGAGAAGAGTGATGGAAATGAATGTAGAAGGAAGTAGAGGACAGGGAAGACCGAGAAATACTTGGCTAAAGATGGTGGAAGAAGAAATGCGGGCAAGGGGGTTAACAAGGAGAGATGCGGAAAATTTGACATACAGAATAACGCATCTTTCTGCCGTGACTCTTCTCGGGGCTCGGAGGTACACCGTGACCGGGGTTTGGGGAGGAGCACGTAACACTAACCATTACTATTGTATTGTATTGTAACTATTGTAATGAGAACAATGAACGTTATGCGAACGCGAATGTTATGCGGGAGTCCAAACCTGAGAATGCTGGAGACTAAAGCTGAAATTTGGAAAACAAAATAGCCTATTTTACTCCTGGGGATGCCAGGATTATCCACCCAAAATATCTTTGCGATCGGTTCAGCAGTTTTTACCGTACCTTCGAACCGACAGACAGACAGACAGACACACGGACGGACATTTGGTGAATTATAGTAAGCTCGTTGAAAAGAAAAAAAAAAGCCTTCAATTTCTGATATTTAGCCTTTACATTTGGGCCTCGCAATTGAAGCCCCGCACGTAGGGCGGGTACCGTTGCAAGTTTAAATAAAAACAGAAAAATGAAACCTCATGGAGGTGCTCAGAGTCTCGTCACCATTAACCCCACATTGACGTGGTTCTCGTCACCATGAACCCCACATTGACGTAGTTCTCGTCACCATGAACCCCACATTGACGTGGTTCTCAGCACCATGAACCCCACATTGACGTGGTTCTCAGCACCATGAACGCCACATTGACGTGGTTCCAAGCACCATGAACCCCACATTGACGTGGTTCTCAGCACCATGAACACCACATTGACGTGGTTCTCAGCACCATGAACCGCACATTGACGTGGTTCTCGTCACCAAGAACCCCACATTGACGTGGTTCTCCGCACCATGAACCCCACATTGATGTGGTTCTCGTCACCATGAACCCCACATTGACGTGGTTCTCAGCACCATGAACCCCACATTGACATGGTTCTCAGCACCATGAACCCCACATTGACGTGGTTCTCAGCACCATGAACCCCACATTGACGTGGTTCTCGGCACCATGAACCCCACATTGACGTGGTTCTCATCACCATGAACCCCACATTGATGTGGTTCTCTGCACCATGAACCCCACATTGACGTGGTTCATGCCACCATGAACCCCACATTGACTGGTTCTCGGCACCATGAACCCCAAATTGACGTGGTTCTCGTCACCAAGAAACCCACATTGATGTGGTTCTCGTCACCAAGAACCCCACATTGACGTGGTTCTCGTCACCAAGAACCCCACATTGACGTGGTTCCAAGCACCATGAACCCCACATTGACGTGGTTCTCAGCACCATGAACCCCACATTGACGTGGTTCTCAGCACCATGAACCCCACATTGACGTGGTTCCAAGCACCATGAACCCCACATTGACGTGGTTCTCAGCACCATGAACCCCACATTGACGTGGTTCTCAGCACCATGAACCGCACATAGACGTGGTTCTCGTCACCAAGAACCCCACATTGACGTGGTTCTCGTCACCAAGCACCCCACATTGACGTGGTTCTCCGCACCATGAACCCCACATTGATGTGGTTCTCGTCAACATGAACCCCACATTGATGTGGTTCTCAGCACCATGAACCCCACATTGACATGGTTCTCAGCACCATGAACCCCACATTGACGTGGTTCTCAGCACCATGAACCCCACATTGACGTGGTTCTCAGCACCATGAACCCCACATTGATGTGGTTCTCATCACCATGACCCGCACATTGACTGGTTCTCGGCACCATGAACCCCACATTGACTGGTTCTCTGCACCATGAACCCCACATTGACGTGTTTCACGCCACCATGAACCCCACATTGACATGGTTCTCGGCACCATGAACCCTACATTGAAGTGGTTCTTGGCACCATGAACCCCACATTGACGTGGGTCTTGGCACCATGAACCCCACATTGACGTGGTTCTCGGCACCAAGAACCCCACATTGACGTGGTTCTCGTCACCAAGAACCCCACATTGACGTGGTTCTCGTCACCAAGAACCCCACATTGACTTGGTTCTCGTCACCAAGAACCCCACATTGACGTGGTTCTTGGCACCAAGAACCCCACATTGACGTGGTTCTTGGCACCAACAACCCCACATTGACTGGTTCTCGGCACCATGAACTCCACATTGACTGGTTCCCGGCACCATGAACCCCACATTGACCTGGTTCTCATCACCAAGAACCCCATATTGACGTGGTTCTAGTCACCAATAACCCCACATTGACTGGTTATCGTCACCATGAACCCAATATTGACTGGTTCTCGGTACCATGAACCCCACATTGACTGGTTCTAGGCACCAAGAACCCCACATTGACGTGGTTCTCATCACCAAGAACCCCACATTGACGTGGTTCTCGTCACCAAGAACCCCACATTGACGTGGTTCGCGTCACCAAGAACCCCACATTGACGTGGCTCTCGTCACCAAGAACCCCACATTGACGTGGTTCTTGTCACCAAGAACCCCACATTGACATGGTTCTCGTCACCAAGAACCCCACATTGACGTGGTTCTCGTCACCAAGAACCCCACATTGACGTGGTTACTGGCACCAAGAACCCCACATTGACGTGGTTCTTGGCACCATGAACCCCACATTGACTGGTTCTTGGCACCATGAACCCCACATTGACTGGTTCTCGGCACCATGAACCCCACATTGACTGGTTCTCGGCCCCAAGAACCACACATTGACTGGTCCACGGCACCATGAACCCCACATTGACGTGGCTCTCGGCACCATGAACCCCACATTGACGTGGTTCTCATCACCAAGAACCCCACATTGACGTGTTTCTAGTCACCAAGAACCCCACATTGACGTGGTTCTCGTCACCAAGAACCCCACATTGACTGGTTCTCAGCACCATGAAGCCCACATTGACGTGGTTCTCGTCACCAAGAACCACACATTGACGTGGTTCTCGGCACCAAGAACCCCACATTGACGTGGTTCTAGTCACCAAGAACCCCACATTGACGTGGTTCTAGTCACCAAGATCCCCACATTGACGTGGTTCTCGTCACCATGAACCCCACATTGACATGGTTCTCAGCACCATGAACCCCACATTGACGTGGTTCTCGGCACCATGAACCCCACATTGACGAGGTTCTAGTCACCAAGAACCCCACATTGACGTGGTTCTTGTCACCATGAACCCCACATTGACTGGTTCTGGGCACCAGGAACCCTACATTGACTGGTTCTCAGCACCATGAACCCCACATTGACTGGTTCATGGCACCATGAACCCGACATTGCCGTGGTTCTCAGCACCATGAACCCCGCATTGACGTGGTTCTCGTCACCATGAACCCCACATTGACTGGTTCTCATCACCATGAACCCAATATTGACTGGTTCTCGGCACCATGAACCCCACATTGACTGGTTCTCAGCACCAAGAACCCCACATTGACGTGGTTCTCGTCACCAAGAACCCCACATTGAGGTGATTCTCGTCACCAAGAACCCCACATTGACGTGGTTGTCATCACCAAGAACCCCACATTGACGTGGTTCTCGTCACCAAGAACCCCACATTGACGTGGTTCTCGTCACCAAGAACCCCACATTGACGTGGTTCCTGGCACCAAGAACCCCACATTTACGTGGTTCTTGGCACCATGAACCCCACATTGAATGGTTCTTGGCACCATGAACCACACATTGACTGGTTCTCGGCACCATGAACCCCACATTGACGTGGTTCTCGTCACAAAGAATCCCACATTGACGTGGTTCTAGTCACCAAGAACCCCACATAGACGTGGTTCTTGGCACCATGAACCCCACATTGACTGGTTCTCGTCACCATGAACCCCATATTGACTGGTTCTAGTCACCATGAACCCCACATTGACGTGGTTCTTGGCACCATGAACCCCATATTGACTGGTTCTCATCACCATGAACCCCACATTGACTGGTTCTCGTCACCAAGAACCCCACATTGACGTGGTTCTCCGCACCATGAACCCCACATTGATGTGGTTCTCGTCACCATGAACCCCACATTGACGTGGTTCTCAGCACCATGAACCCCACATTGACATGGTTCTCAGCACCATGAACCCCACATTGACGTGGTTCTCAGCACCATGAACCCCACATTGACGTGGTTCTCGGCACCATGAACCCCACATTGACGTGGTTCTCATCACCATGAACCCCACATTGATGTGGTTCTCTGCACCATGAACCCCACATTGACATGGTTCATGCCACCATGAACCCAACATTGACTGGTTCTCGGCACCATGAACCCCAAATTGACGTGGTTCTCGTCACCAAGAAACCCACATTGATGTGGTTCTCGTCACCAAGAACCCCACATTGACGTGGTTCTCGTCACCATGAACCCCACATTGACGTGGTTCCAAGCACCATGAACCCCACATTGACGTGGTTCTCAGCACCATGAACCCCACATTGACGTTGTTCTCAGCACCATGAACCCCACATTGACGTGGTTCCAAGCACCATGAACCCCACATTGACGTGGTTCTCAGCACCATGAACCCCACATTGACGTGGTTCTCAGCACCATGAACCGCACATAGACGTGGTTCTCGTCACCAAGAACCCCACATTGACGTGGTTCTCGTCACCAAGCACCCCACATTGACGTGGTTCTCCGCACCATGAACCCCACATTGATGTGGTTCTCGTCAACATGAACCCCACATTGATGTGGTTCTCAGCACCATGAACCCCACATTGACATGGTTCTCAGCACCATGAACCCCACATTGACGTGGTTCTCAGCACCATGAACCCCACATTGACGTGGTTCTCAGCACCATGAACCCCACATTGATGTGGTTCTCATCACCATGACCCGCACATTGACTGGTTCTCGGCACCATGAACCCCACATTGACTGGTTCTCTGCACCATGAACCCCACATTGACGTGTTTCACGCCACCATGAACCCCACATTGACATGGTTCTCGGCACCATGAACCCTACATTGAAGTGGTTCTTGGCACCATGAACCCCACATTGACGTGGGTCTTGGCACCATGAACCCCACATTGACGTGGTTCTCGGCACCAAGAACCCCACATTGACGTGGTTCTCGTCACCAAGAACCCCACATTGACGTGGTTCTCGTCACCAAGAACCCCACATTGACTTGGTTCTCGTCACCAAGAACCCCACATTGACGTGGTTCTTGGCACCAAGAACCCCACATTGACGTGGTTCTTGGCACCAACAACCCCACATTGACTGGTTCTCGGCACCATGAACTCCACATTGACTGGTTCCCGGCACCATGAACCCCACATTGACCTGGTTCTCATCACCAAGAACCCCATATTGACGTGGTTCTAGTCACCAATAACCCCACATTGACTGGTTATCGTCACCATGAACCCAATATTGACTGGTTCTCGGTACCATGAACCCCACATTGACTGGTTCTAGGCACCAAGAACCCCACATTGACGTGGTTCTCGTCACCAAGAACCCCACATTGACGTGGTTCTCGTCACCAAGAACCCCACATTGACGTGGTTCGCGTCACCAAGAACCCCACATTGACGTGGCTCTCGTCACCAAGAACCCCACATTGACGTGGTTCTCGTCACCAAGAACCCCACATTGACATGGTTCTCGTCACCAAGAACCCCACATTGACGTGGTTCTCGTCACCAAGAACCCCACATTGACGTGGTTACTGGCACCAAGAACCCCACATTGACGTGGTTCTTGGCACCATGAACCCCACATTGACTGGTTCTTGGCACCATGAACCCCACATTGACTGGTTCTCGGCACCATGAACCCCACATTGACTGGTTCTCGGCCCCAAGAACCACACATTGACTGGTTCACGGCACCATGAACCCCACATTGACGTGGCTCTCGGCACCATGAACCCCACATTGACGTGGTTCTCATCACCAAGAACCCCACATTGACGTGTTTCTAGTCACCAAGAACCCCACATTGACGTGGTTCTCGTCACCAAGAACCCCACATTGACTGGTTCTCAGCACCATGAAGCCCACATTGACGTGGTTCTCGTCACCAAGAACCACACATTGACGTGGTTCTCGGCACCAAGAACCCCACATTGACGTGGTTCTAGTCACCAAGAACCCCACATTGACGTGGTTCTAGTCACCAAGATCCCCACATTGACGTGGTTCTCGTCACCATGAACCCCACATTGACATGGTTCTCAGCACCATGAACCCCACATTGACGTGGTTCTCGGCACCATGAACCCCACATTGACGAGGTTCTAGTCACCAAGAACCCCACATTGACGTGGTTCTTGTCACCATGAACCCCACATTGACTGGTTCTGGGCACCAGGAACCCTACATTGACTGGTTCTCAGCACCATGAACCCCACATTGACTGGTTCATGGCACCATGAACCCGACATTGCCGTGGTTCTCAGCACCATGAACCCCGCATTGACGTGGTTCTCGTCACCATGAACCCCACATTGACTGGTTCTCATCACCATGAACCCAATATTGACTGGTTCTCGGCACCATGAACCCCACATTGACTGGTTCTCAGCACCAAGAACCCCACATTGACGTGGTTCTCGTCACCAAGAACCCCACATTGAGGTGATTCTCGTCACCAAGAACCCCACATTGACGTGGTTGTCATCACCAAGAACCCCACATTGACGTGGTTCTCGTCACCAAGAACCCCACATTGACGTGGTTCTCGTCACCAAGAACCCCACATTGACGTGGTTCTCGTCACCATGAACCCCACATTGACGTGGTTCTCAGCACCATGAACCCCACATTGACGTGGTTCTCAGCACCATGAACGCCACATTGACGTGGTTCCAAGCACCATGAACCCCACATTGACGTGGTTCTCAGCACCATGAACACCACATTGACGTGGTTCTCAGCACCATGAACCGCACATTGACGTGGTTCTCGTCACCAAGAACCCCACATTGACGTGGTTCTCCGCACCATGAACCCCACATTGATGTGGTTCTCGTCACCATGAACCCCACATTGACGTGGTTCTCAGCACCATGAACCCCACATTGACATGGTTCTCAGCACCATGAACCCCACATTGACGTGGTTCTCAGCACCATGAACCCCACATTGACGTGGTTCTCGGCACCATGAACCCCACATTGACGTGGTTCTCATCACCATGAACCCCACATTGATGTGGTTCTCTGCACCATGAACCCCACATTGACGTGGTTCATGCCACCATGAACCCCACATTGACTGGTTCTCGGCACCATGAACCCCAAATTGACGTGGTTCTCGTCACCAAAAACCCACATTGATGTGGTTCTCGTCACCAAGAACCCCACATTGACGTGGTTCTCATCACCATGAACCCCACATTGACGTGGTTCCAAGCACCATGAACCCCACATTGACATGGTTCTCAGCACCATGAACCCCACATTGACGTGGTTCTCAGCACCATGAACCCCACATTGACGTGGTTCCAAGCACCATGAACCCCACATTGACGTGGTTCTCAGCACCATGAACCCCACATTGACGTGGTTCTCAGCACCATGAACCGCACATAGACGTGGTTCTCGTCACCAAGAACCCCACATTGACGTGGTTCTCGTCACCAAGCACCCCACATTGACGTGGTTCTCCGCACCATGAACCCCACATTGATGTGGTTCTCGTCAACATGAACCCCACATTGATGTGGTTCTCAGCACCATGAACCCCACATTGACATGGTTCTCAGCACCATGAACCCCACATTGACGTGGTTCTCAGCACCATGAACCCCACATTGACGTGGTTCTCAGCACCATGAACCCCACATTGATGTGGTTCTCATCACCATGACCCGCACATTGACTGGTTCTCGGCACCATGAACCCCACATTGACTGGTTCTCTGCACCATGAACCCCACATTGACGTGTTTCACGACACCATGAACCCCACATTGACATGGTTCTCGGCACCATGAACCCTACATTGAAGTGGTTCTTGGCACCATGAACCCCACATTGACGTGGGTCTTGGCACCATGAACCCCACATTGACGTGGTTCTCGGCACCAAGAACCCCACATTGACGTGGTTCTCATCACCAAGAACCCCACATTGACGTGGTTCTCGTCACCAAGAACCCCACATTGACTTGGTTCTCGTCACCAAGAACCCCACATTGACGTGGTTCTTGGCACCAAGAACCCCACATTGACGTGGTTCTTGGCACCAACAACCCCACATTGACTGGTTCTCGGCACCATGAACTCCACATTGACTGGTTCCCGGCACCATGAACCCCACATTGACCTGGTTCTCATCACCAAGAACCCCATATTGACGTGGTTCTAGTCACCAATAACCCCACATTGACTGGTTATCGTCACCATGAACCCAATATTGACTGGTTCTCGGTACCATGAACCCCACATTGACTGGTTCTAGGCACCAAGAACCCCACATTGACGTGGTTCTCGTCACCAAGAGCCCCACATTGACGTGGTTCTCGTCACCAAGAACCCCACATTGACGTGGTTCACGTCACCAAGAACCCCACATTGACGTGGCTCTCGTCACCAAGAACCCCACATTGACGTGGTTCTCGTCACCAAGAACCCCACATTGACATGGTTCTCGTCACCAAGAACCCCACATTGACGTGGTTCTCGTCACCAAGAACCCCACATTGACGTGGTTACTGGCACCAAGAACCCCACATTGACGTGGTTCTTGGCACCATGAACCCCACATTGACTGGTTCTTGGCACCATGAACCCCACATTGACTGGTTCTCGGCACCATGAACCCCACATTGACTGGTTCTCGGCCCCAAGAACCACACATTGACTGGTTCACGGCACCATGAACCCCACATTGACGTGGCTCT
This sequence comes from Myxine glutinosa, assembly GCF_964187855.1. Taxonomy (NCBI): domain Eukaryota; kingdom Metazoa; phylum Chordata; class Myxini; order Myxiniformes; family Myxinidae; genus Myxine; species Myxine glutinosa. The sequence continues at coordinate 91,235,330 of NC_136267.1, read as the reverse complement.
CGGCACCATGAACCCCACATTGACGTGGTTCTCATCACCAAGAACCCCACATTGACGTGTTTCTAGTCACCAAGAACCCCACATTGACGTGGTTCTCGTCACCAAGAACCCCACATTGACTGGTTCTCAGCACCATGAAGCCCACATTGACGTGGTTCTCGTCACCAAGAACCACACATTGACGTGGTTCTCGGCACCAAGAACCCCACATTGACGTGGTTCTAGTCACCAAGAACCCCACATTGACGTGGTTCTAGTCACCAAGATCCCCACATTGACGTGGTTCTCGTCACCATGAACCCCACATTGACATGGTTCTCAGCACCATGAACCCCACATTGACGTGGTTCTCGGCACCATGAACCCCACATTGACGAGGTTCTAGTCACCAAGAACCCCACATTGACGTGGTTCTTGTCACCATGAACCCCACATTGACTGGTTCTGGGCACCAGGAACCCTACATTGACTGGTTCTCAGCACCATGAACCCCACATTGACTGGTTCATGGCACCATGAACCCGACATTGCCGTGGTTCTCAGCACCATGAACCCCGCATTGACGTGGTTCTCGTCACCATGAACCCCACATTGACTGGTTCTCATCACCATGAACCCAATATTGACTGGTTCTCGGCACCATGAACCCCACATTGACTGGTTCTCAGCACCAAGAACCCCACATTGACGTGGTTCTCGTCACCAAGAACCCCACATTGAGGTGATTCTCGTCACCAAGAACCCCACATTGACGTGGTTGTCATCACCAAGAACCCCACATTGACGTGGTTCTCGTCACCAAGAACCCCACATTGACGTGGTTCTCGTCACCAAGAACCCCACATTGACGTGGTTCCTGGCACCAAGAACCCCACATTTACGTGGTTCTTGGCACCATGAACCCCACATTGAATGGTTCTTGGCACCATGAACCACACATTGACTGGTTCTCGGCACCATGAACCCCACATTGACGTGGTTCTCGTCACAAAGAATCCCACATTGACGTGGTTCTAGTCACCAAGAACCCCACATAGACGTGGTTCTTGGCACCATGAACCCCACATTGACTGGTTCTCGTCACCATGAACCCCATATTGACTGGTTCTAGTCACCATGAACCCCACATTGACGTGGTTCTTGGCACCATGAACCCCATATTGACTGGTTCTCATCACCATGAACCCCACATTGACTGGTTCTCGTCACCAAGAACCCCACATTGACGTGGTTCTCCGCACCATGAACCCCACATTGATGTGGTTCTCGTCACCATGAACCCCACATTGACGTGGTTCTCAGCACCATGAACCCCACATTGACATGGTTCTCAGCACCATGAACCCCACATTGACGTGGTTCTCAGCACCATGAACCCCACATTGACGTGGTTCTCGGCACCATGAACCCCACATTGACGTGGTTCTCATCACCATGAACCCCACATTGATGTGGTTCTCTGCACCATGAACCCCACATTGACGTGGTTCATGCCACCATGAACCCCACATTGACTGGTTCTCGGCACCATGAACCCCAAATTGACGTGGTTCTCGTCACCAAGAAACCCACATTGATGTGGTTCTCGTCACCAAGAACCCCACATTGACGTGGTTCTCGTCACCATGAACCCCACATTGACGTGGTTCCAAGCACCATGAACCCCACATTGACGTGGTTCTCAGCACCATGAACCCCACATTGACGTGGTTCTCAGCACCATGAACCCCACATTGACGTGGTTCCAAGCACCATGAACCCCACATTGACGTGGTTCTCAGCACCATGAACCCCACATTGACGTGGTTCTCAGCACCATGAACCGCACATAGACGTGGTTCTCGTCACCAAGAACCCCACATTGACGTGGTTCTCGTCACCAAGCACCCCACATTGACGTGGTTCTCCGCACCATGAACCCCACATTGATGTGGTTCTCGTCAACATGAACCCCACATTGATGTGGTTCTCAGCACCATGAACCCCACATTGACATGGTTCTCAGCACCATGAACCCCACATTGACGTGGTTCTCAGCACCATGAACCCCACATTGACGTGGTTCTCAGCACCATGAACCCCACATTGATGTGGTTCTCATCACCATGACCCACACATTGACTGGTTCTCGGCACCATGAACCCCACATTGACTGGTTCTCTGCACCATGAACCCCACATTGACGTGTTTCACGCCACCATGAACCCCACATTGACATGGTTCTCGGCACCATGAACCCTACATTGAAGTGGTTCTTGGCACCATGAACCCCACATTGACGTGGGTCTTGGCACCATGAACCCCACATTGACGTGGTTCTCGGCACCAAGAACCCCACATTGACGTGGTTCTCGTCACCAAGAACCCCACATTGACGTGGTTCTCGTCACCAAGAACCCCACATTGACTTGGTTCTCGTCACCAAGAACCCCACATTGACGTGGTTCTTGGCACCAAGAACCCCACATTGACGTGGTTCTTGGCACCAACAACCCCACATTGACTGGTTCTCGGCACCATGAACTCCACATTGACTGGTTCCCGGCACCATGAACCCCACATTGACCTGGTTCTCATCACCATGAACTCCACATTGACTGGTTCCCGGCACCATGAACCCCACATTGACCTGGTTCTCATCACCAAGAACCCCATATTGACGTGGTTCTAGTCACCAATAACCCCACATTGACTGGTTATCGTCACCATGAACCCAATATTGACTGGTTCTCGGTACCATGAACCCCACATTGACTGGTTCTAGGCACCAAGAACCCCACATTGACGTGGTTCTCGTCACCAAGAACCCCACATTGACGTGGTTCTCGTCACCAAGAACCCCACATTGACGTGGTTCGCGTCACCAAGAACCCCACATTGACGTGGCTCTCGTCACCAAGAACCCCACATTGACGTGGTTCTCGTCACCAAGAACCCCACATTGACATGGTTCTCGTCACCAAGAACCCCACATTGACGTGGTTCTCGTCACCAAGAACCCCACATTGACGTGGTTACTGGCACCAAGAACCCCACATTGACGTGGTTCTTGGCACCATGAACCCCACATTGACTGGTTCTTGGCACCATGAACCCCACATTGACTGGTTCTCGGCACCATGAACCCCACATTGACTGGTTCTCGGCCCCAAGAACCACACATTGACTGGTTCACGGCACCATGAACCCCACATTGACGTGGCTCTCGGCACCATGAACCCCACATTGACGTGGTTCTCATCACCAAGAACCCCACATTGACGTGTTTCTAGTCACCAAGAACCCCACATTGACGTGGTTCTCGTCACCAAGAACCCCACATTGACTGGTTCTCAGCACCATGAAGCCCACATTGACGTGGTTCTCGTCACCAAGAACCACACATTGACGTGGTTCTCGGCACCAAGAACCCCACATTGACGTGGTTCTAGTCACCAAGAACCCCACATTGACGTGGTTCTAGTCACCAAGATCCCCACATTGACGTGGTTCTCGTCACCATGAACCCCACATTGACATGGTTCTCAGCACCATGAACCCCACATTGACGTGGTTCTCGGCACCATGAACCCCACATTGACGAGGTTCTAGTCACCAAGAACCCCACATTGACGTGGTTCTTGTCACCATGAACCCCACATTGACTGGTTCTGGGCACCAGGAACCCTACATTGACTGGTTCTCAGCACCATGAACCCCACATTGACTGGTTCATGGCACCATGAACCCGACATTGCCGTGGTTCTCAGCACCATGAACCCCGCATTGACGTGGTTCTCGTCACCATGAACCCCACATTGACTGGTTCTCATCACCATGAACCCAATATTGACTGGTTCTCGACACCATGAACCCCACATTGACTGGTTCTCAGCACCAAGAACCCCACATTGACGTGGTTCTCGTCACCAAGAACCCCACATTGAGGTGATTCTCGTCACCAAGAACCCCACATTGACGTGGTTGTCATCACCAAGAACCCCACATTGACGTGGTTCTCGTCACCAAGAACCCCACATTGACGTGGTTCTCGTCACCAAGAACCCCACATTGACGTGGTTCCTGGCACCAAGAACCCCACATTTACGTGGTTCTTGGCACCATGAACCCCACATTGAATGGTTCTTGGCACCATGAACCACACATTGACTGGTTCTCGGCACCATGAACCCCACATTGACGTGGTTCTCGTCACAAAGAATCCCACATTGACGTGGTTCTAGTCACCAAGAACCCCACATAGACGTGGTTCTTGGCACCATGAACCCCACATTGACTGGTTCTCGTCACCATGAACCCCATATTGACTGGTTCTAGTCACCATGAACCCCACATTGACGTGGTTCTTGGCACCATGAACCCCATATTGACTGGTTCTCATCACCATGAACCCCACATTGACTGGTTCTCGTCACCAAGAACCCCACATTGACGTGGTTCTCGTCACCAAGAACCCCACATTGACGTGGTTCTCGGCACCATGAACCCCACATTGACGTGGTTCTCGTCACCATGGACCCCACATTGACTGGTTCCACGGCACCATGAACCCCACATTGACGTGGTTCTCGTCACCATGAACCCCACATTGACTGGTTCTCAGCACCATGAACCCCACCTTGACGTGGTTCTCGTCACCATGAACCCCACATTGACTGGTTCTCGGCACCAAGAACCCCACATTGACTGGTTCTCGGCACCATGAACCCCACATTGACTGGTTCTCGTCACCATGAACCCCACAATGACTGGTTCACGGCACGATGAACCCCACATTGACTGGTTCTCGTCACCATGAACCCCACATTGACTGGTTCTCAGCACCATGAACCCCACCTTGACGTGGTTCTCGTCACCATGAACCCCACATTGACTGGTTCTCGGCACCAAGAACCCCACATTGACTGGTTCTCGGCAATATGAACCCCACATTGACTGGTTCTCGTCACCATGAACCCCACATTGACTGGTTCTCGTCACCATGAACCCCACATTGACTGGTTCTCGTCACCATGAACCCCACATTGACAGGTTCTCGGCACCATGAACCCCACATTGACTGGTTCTCGTCACCATGAACCCCACATTGACTGGTTCTCGTCACCATGAACCCCACATTGACATGGTTCTCAGCATCATGAACCCCACATTGACGTGGTTCTCAGCATCATGAACCCCACATTGACATGGTTCTCAGCACCATGAACCCCACATTGACGTGGTTCTCGTCACCATGAACCCCACATTGACGTAGTTCTCAGCACCATGAACCCCACATTGACTGGTGCTCAGAACCATGAACCCCACATTGATTGGTTCTCGTCACCAGGAAGCCCACATTGACGTTGTTCTCGTCACCAAGAACCCCACATTGACGTGGTTCTCGTCACCAAGAACCCCACATTGACGTGGTTCTCGTCACCATGAACCCCACATTGACGTGGTTCTCGGCACCAAGAACCCCACATTGACGTGGTTCTCGGCACCAAGAACCCCACTTTGACTGGTTCTCATCACCATAAACCCCACATTGACTGGTTCTTGGTTCTAAGAACCCCACATTGACTGGTTCACGCCACCATGAACCCCACATTGACTGGTTTTCAGCACCATGAACCCCACATTGACGTGGTTCTCGTCACCAAAAACCCCACATTGACGTGGCTCTCATCACCAAGAAACCCACATTGATGTGGTTCTCGTCACCAAGAACCCCACATTGACGTGGTTCTCGTCACCAAGAACCCCACATTGACGTGGTTCTCGTCACCAAGAACCCCACATTGACGTTGTTCTCGTCACCAAGAACCCCACATTGACGTGGTTCTCGGCAACAAGAACCCCACATTGACGTGGTTCTCGGCACCAAGAACCCCACATTGACTGGTTCTCGTCACCATGAACCCCACATTGACTGGTTCTCGTCACCATGAACCCCACATTGACGTGGTTCTCAGCACCATGAACCCCACATTGACGTGGTTCTCAGCACCATGAACCCCACATTGACTGGTTCTCGTCACCAAGAACCCCACATTGACGTGGTTCTCAGCACCATGAACCCCACATTGACGTGGTTCTCGTCACCAAGAACCCCACATTGACGTTGTTCTCATCACCAAGAACCCCACATTGACGTGGTTCTCGTCACCAAGAACCCCACATTGACGTGGTTCTCGGCACCAATAACCCCACTTTGACTGGTTCTCGTCACCATAAACCCCACATTGACTGGTTCTTGGTTCTAAGAACCCCACATTGACTGGTTCACGCCACCATGAACCCCACATTGACTGGTTTTCAGCACCATGAACCCCACATTGACGTGGTTCTCGTCACCAAAAACCCCACATTGACGTGGCTCTCATCACCAAGAAACCCACATTGATGTGGTTCTCGTCACCAAGAACCCCACATTGACGTGGTTCTCGTCACCAAGAACCCCACATTGACGTGGTTCTCGTCACCAAGAACCCCACATTGACGTTGTTCTCGTCACCAAGAACCCCACATTGACGTGGTTCTCGGCAACAAGAACCCCACATTGACGTGGTTCTCGGCACCAATAACCCCACATTGACTGGTTCTCGTCACCATGAACCCCACATTGACTGGTTCTCGTCACCATGAACCCCACATTGACGTGGTTCTCAGCACCATGAACCCCACATTGACGTGGTTCTCAGCACCATGAACCCCACATTGACTGGTTCTCGTCACCAAGAACCCCACATTGACGTGGTTCTCAGCACCATGAACCCCACATTGACGTGGTTCTCAGCACCATGAACCCCACATTGACGTGGTTCTCGTCACCATGAACCCCACATTGACGTGGTTCTCAGCACCATGAACCCCACATTGACGTGGGTCTCAGCACCATGAACCCCACATTGACGTGGTTCTCAGCACCATGAACCCCACATTGACGTGGTTCTCGTCACCAAGAACCCCACATTGACGTTGTTCTCAGCACCATGAACCCCACATTGACGTGGTTCTCGTCACCATGAACCCCACATTGACGTTGTTCTCATCACCAAGAACCCCACATTGACGTGGTTCTCGTCACCAAGAACCCCACATAACTCAATAAGCTTGTAAAGCGCTCTCCAATTTTTATCTTTTAGCTCTTTCACGAGCCTCGATCTTGCATACAAAAAAGAAAAAAGAAAAAAGTGCTCCCCTGATTTTGAACACTCAAGCAAGCACTCCAAATAAACGGTTTATAAGGAACGGCTGGCTTGGCAAGCGATACCAAGCTCATTGCTTATGGCAAATTCAAGATGTTCCAAAGCTTGCTTGTCGTTAAGGACGCGTATCCCAAGCAATAAACACACAATTCCTTTTCTATAGTTCACCTTTTGTAAAGCATGGATCCATTGGGATTTGCCCCTTTGTCAATTAATTTGCAAATTTGAAAAATATTTTATCCTCTTGTTCAAAATAAGCTTCTTTCTTAATTTACAAACCCATTCTTCTTCAATTGAGTGTGAGGGTAGACACAAAAACAACGACCACCATGGTAAATTAGTTTAGTCATGGGTACTTGTCAAATTGACCTATTCAAGCTGAAAACACAAAGGAACTCTTGGGTAATGAATAAAAGCCCGATATCATGAGGTTGTGGCGGTTACCTTATGTGCAGGTAACCGCATGTGGCGGTTACCTTATGTGATTACCTTATTTGGGCATAATACACGTGCACGGGCCTGTTGGACTTGTGGTTGTGCGGACGTGACGCACGCGCGGTTGCCGGAGCCACGCCCTCCGAAGAGGGCTTTCGGCTTTATATAAGCATGCCGACTTCTGTAAGTTCTGTTCGAGTTTAGTGTGCTGGACCTTGCTGTTGCAATAAACCATCTTCGAACCCTACGAATGGCCTCGTTCTCTCGCCTTCCGCGACTCCTAAAAGGTTGTAAGTATTAGAGTCCAGTATTTGCCCTCGAGATCGAATGATTCAGGCTCTGCTTGCCAGAGTTTGACTCCGTCAATAGTTTACAGGTCCAAACACCTACACAGTACACCCTCTGTGCTATGTCACCACTTCTATACTTTATATGGGGTATAGTTTGCAAGGTCTTCATGGTATTATTTGTATTCATGGTATTGTTGTATTCATGGTATTGTTGTATGAATGGTATTGTTTGTGTTCATGGTGTAGTTTGTATTCATGGTATTGTTTGTATTCATTGTATTGTTTGTATTCATTGTATTGATTGTATTCATGGTATAGTTTGTATTCATGGTATCGCTTGTATTCATGGTATTGTTGTATTCATGGTATTGTTTGTATTCATGGTATTGTTTGTATTCATGGTATTGTTGTATTCATGGTATTGTTTGTATTCATGGTATTGTTTGTATTCATGGTATCGTTTGTATTCATGGTATCGTTTGTATTCATGGTATCGTTTGTATTCATGGTATTGTTTGTATTCATGGTATTTGTATTCATGGTATTATTTGTATTCATGGTATTGTTTGTATTCATGGTATTGTTTGTATTCATGGTATTGTTTGTATTCATGGTATAGTTTGTATTCATGGTATAGTTTGTATTCATGGTATAGCTTGTATTCATGGTATTATTTGTATTCATGGTGTAGTTTGTATTCATGGTATTGCTTGTATTCATGGTATTGTTTGTATTCATGGTATTGTTTGTGTTCATGGTATTGTTTGTATTCATGGTATAGTTTGTATTCATGGTATAGCTTGTATTCATGGTATTATTTATTTTCATGGCATTGCCGTATTCATGGTATTGTTTGTATTCATGGTATTGTTTGTATTCATGGTATTGTTTGTATTCATGGTATTGTTGGTATTCATGGTATTGTTTGTATTCATGGTATTGTTTGTATTCATGGTATTGTTTGTATTCATGGAATTGTTTGTATTCATGGTATAGTTTGTATTCATGGTATTGCTTGTATTAATGGTATTATTTGTATTCATGGCATAGTTTGTATTCATGGTATAGTTTGTATTCATGGCATTGTTTGTATTTATTTATGGTATAGTTTGTATTCATGGTATAGTTTGCATTCATGATGTTTGTATTAATGGTGATGTTTGTATTAATGGTATTGTTTGAATTAATGGTATAGTTTGTATTCATGGTATAGTTTGTATTCATGGTATTGTTTGTATTCATGGTATTTTGTATTCATGGTATTGTTTGTATTCGTGGTATTGTTTGTATTCATGGTATTGTTTGTATTCATGGTATTGTTTGTATTCATGGTATTATTTGCATTCATGGTATTATTTGCATTCATGGTATTTGCATTCATGGTATTATTTCTATTCATGGTATTGTTTGTATTCATGGTATTGTTTGTATTCATGGTATAGTTTGTATTCATGGTATTGTTTGTATTCATGGTATTGTTTGTATTCATGGCATAGTTTGTATTCATGGTATTGTTTGTATTCATGGTATTGTTTGTATTCCTGGTATTATTTGTATTCATGGTATTGTTGTATTCATGGTATTGTTTGTATTCATGGTATTGTTTGTATTCATGGTATTGTTTGTATTCATGGTATAGCTTGTATTCATGGTATAGTTTGTGTTCATGGTATTGTTTGTAATCATGGTATTTGTATTCATGGTATTATTTCTATTCATGGTATTGTTTGTATTCATGGTATAGCTTGTATTCATGGTATTATTTATTTTCATGGCATTGCCGTATTCATGGTATTGTTTGTATTCATGGTATTGTTTGTATTCATGGTATTGTTTGTATTCATGGTATTTGTATTCATGGTATTTGTATTCATGGTATTGTTTGTATTCATGGTATTGTTTGTGTTCATGGTATTGTTTGTATTCATGGTATTGTTTGTATTCGTGGTATTGTTTGTATTCATGGTATTGTTTGTATTCATGGTATTGTTTGTATTCATGGTATTGTTTGTATTCGTGGTATTGTTTGTATTCATGGTATTGTTTGTATTCATGGTATTGTTTGTATTCATGGTATTGTTTGTATTCATGGTATAGTTTGTATTCATGGTATAGCTTGTATTCATGGTATAGCTTGTATTCATGGTATTATTTATTTTCATGGCATTGCCGTATTCATGGTATTGTTTGTTTTCATGGTATTTGTTTTCATGGTATTGTTTCTATTCATGGCATAGTTTGTATTCATGGTATTGTTTGTTTTCATGGTATTGTTTGTATTCATGGTATTGTTTGTATTCATGGTATTTTTGTATTCATGGTATTTTTGTATTCATGATATTGTTGTATTCATGGTATTGTTTGTATTCATGGTATTGTTTGTATTCATGGTATCGCTTGTGTTCATGGTATTGTTTCTATTCATGGCATAGTTTGTATTCATGGTATTGTTTGTATTCATGGTATTGTTTGTTTTCATTGTATAGCTTGTAAGGTCTCCATGGTATAGTTTATAAGGTCTTCATGGTATAGTTTGTAAGGTCTTCAATTCTTCATGGTATAGCTTGTAGCTTGTAAGGTCTCCATGGTATAGTTTTTGAGATCTTCATGGTATAGTTGTTAAGGTCTTCATGATATAGTTTGTAACTTGTAAGGTCTCCATAGTATGGTTTGTAAGTTAGACGGCCAAAGTACTGACACACAAGACAACTTTGGTTCACAAATGTTCAGTACACACTCTATGAGGTACGACCCTATACATAGTATCATAATGAGGGTACCGTACCAATCTCTGATGGTCTCCCGTTACAAAGAATTGTGTTGGTTGTTAAAGAGACTCATTAGAATCGCCTACACGTATTAGCCTGAGAGCTGCTGGCCTAACGGAGGAAAATGCCGGAGATTATGCAAGTGGATCAGCAATCGATGCAGGCGGCGCAGGACGCAACCCACTCCCTCGGGCCCAGACCCTTCCATTCATTATTATTTTGCGAGGCCTAGCTCCTGGAGAGAGTGCCGTGTGCCGAATCTACGGCACAGAAAAGCCAATCAGGGGCATGGCAGATTTAAGGGTCGTTGAGCGTGACGGTGGGGCCTTGGAATATGCTGCTGAGACGTTCTTTACGAGGGGCATTGCAAATAAATAAGGTGGTAATCTTCGTGAAACACGGCTTAAACATCAAACGGAGAGCCGATTATACATGACAAATCATAGGACTAAATACCGCGCAGGTGCTGCCTGGATATGGACGCGAGCGGCCGCGGGTGATTGTATCGACCTCCTGGGGTCTGCAAAGCCCCTTGTCCCCATGACGGGTGACGGACGATGGAGCGTGCGAGCTAATTTCCCGAGGACTCGGCACGACTCTGGGTCTTTAATACCTGGAACTCTCGGGTCCTACTGCAGTGTGGCGAGTGGGGGACGTTCCAGCATTTAATCAACAGATGATGTGAAGACCCTGAGAGCCACGCTGCACATTCTGGTGACGTTCACGCAGAATCGGGAAGAAAATATTGGGAAGTTGTTCCACTTCGTCTGCAAATTTTACCAACGCATAGATGACGCAATAATGTGTCGTATCACGAAGAGCTTTTTGACTTGTCGTGATTCCGTTGAAAAGACATTTCCGCTCAGAGTTTTAGAGTTGTTGATGAAAGTTGGAGGATTCTCTAACTTATACAGTCGTGGCCAAAAATATTGGCACCCTTGCACTTTTTTCAAAGAACTCACAATTTTCTCGAAGAAATAAGTTGAAATTGACAAAAGTATTTGGTCTCCACAATTCTTTATTTCACTGTTAATATTACAGAACCTTTGTTTTTGATTCAGACCTTAATATATCCTTTTAAATCAGAAAAAAGAAAAGAAATGGCATTGACAAAATTATTGACACCCTAGACTTAATATTTGGTAGCACAAGCTTGGGACAAAATAACGACAGTCAAGCGCTTCCTATAGCCATGAATGAGCTTCCTACGCCTCTCTACTGGCAGTTTGTCCCACTCTACTTGTGCAAACTGCTCCAGTTCTCCCAGATTTGAAGGGTGCCTTCTCGCAAATGCTGTTTTCAGATCTCCCCACAGGTGTTCAATGAGATTTAGATCTGGACTCATTGCGAACCAAATGAATGCATATGTCGATGCCAAAAGATTTTTTAATTTCAACAATTTTCTGGAAGAAATGGTGAGTTATTTGACAAAAGTGCAAGGGTGCCAATATTTTTGGCCACGACTGTACATTTATGTGTTCTCGACCTCAACAGGTCTCCTACATCATCTCGAGTGAGGCACTGTTTAGATCATACATAGTATCATACATCATGTGCAAGGTATCTCAGTCAAACTTAGACACAGGAGGGTATTTGGTCCTCATGCCTATGCGGTATCCACAACTCGTAATCCATCAGTTTACTTATTCTTCTACAGACTACATTATTTATGAGCGATCTCTCCATCCTTAACCATTTATTCCTTCGGACATCTGATACGATTGTACGCATTAAAGCTGGTAAGTTTAAGGATTTTGTTTAACGTTAATTTAGCATAATAGTTTTTGTTGGACTTTTTGAGTCACTTTGCTTCTGCAGATGACCTGAAGTTCCTTGGTCAATGGCAAAAATAAGGTAACTACAAAGGTCACAATAATGGTAGTAGGCCCTATACTAGATCGACCGCAGCACGTGTAGTTGCTTGTGTAGTTGTGGTAGATTTTACGTTGTGGTAGATTTTAAGTTGTGGTAGATTGTGGTAGACACGACCGCAGCACGTGTAGTTGTGGTAGATTTTAACAGTTCTGTTACATCAGTTGTGCTAGCTGACGACTCTTGCATTTTGTGTCAAAGTTAGAATTTAAATGACCTAGTTTTCATGACGACATACAATGTTATCGCAACGTGAAGTCGTATTATGCCTGGCTCCACCATGCTTAGGTTATAGTCAGGGACCATCTAAGTATTATGTACCCCAAAGTTTCAGCATTTTCATCGTTTTCTCTGCCCTACTTTACACATAGCTCTTCCATCATCCCTAATACCCCCTTTGCTCCCTTCCACCCCTATACCCTCTCCCATCCATAATTTGAAGTTTATCTGCTTGCTTACACCTTAACACTTGGATATTAATGCAGTCTATTATTATTCAACCTGAGGCCGTCCACATAATATGTATGCATGAGAGAGGAAGAGAGCTTAAAAAAAAACTTCTGTCAACATGCATCATACATAGATAGTCAGTTTCCCTAAAATACATTTTACGACCCTCTAATCCGAGAGCAGCTGGGTGGTTGAGTGGGTATATAAAGTCTTGCTACGTTATTTATCCTCCCTGATGTGGGTTGACTCCCCCGTGTGGCTCACAGTGAGGTTTTATTTAGTTATCCCATCTGTAGCTCGCAGTGTTGACGTTCAAGACCCCATGATGATGGTGTTATTTCCAAAGAGCAGGTCTATATGGTGGACATGGATTACGAAAGAAAAGACAACCTCCAAACCATTTATTGTCTGGTCTGTCATTGTATCATACTGAGGACGACGCAAGACATTACAAACAACCATTGATGGTGAACGGAAACTGCATTTCCATCAAACCATGAACAGCACTTCAAGGTACGTTGATAAGAAGAATAAAGGATTGACAATATAACAAAAGGAGTTGTCTGGAAGGCCCAATTGGGTTGTTCGAGCTCGCACGTGACACCGCCTAAGCTCCACCTCGAGAATCTGGGGATTTTCATTTCCCTGCCACGTGCAGACTCCACCATCACGTGCAAGCTTCACCATCACGTGCAAGCTTCACCATCACGTGCAAGCTTCACCAACACGTGCAGGCTTCACCATCATGTGCAAGCTTCACCAACACGTGCAAACTTCACCATCACGTTCAAGCTTCACCATCACGTGCAAGCTTCACCAACACGTGCAAGCTTCACCAACACGTGCAAGCTTCACCAACACGTGCAAGCTTCACCATCACGTGCAAGCTTCACCATCACGTTCAAGCTTCACCATCACGTGCAAGCTTCACCAACACGTGCAAGCTTCACCATCACGTGCAAGCTTCACCATCACGTGCAAACTTCACCATCACGTTCAAGCTTCACCATCACGTGCAAGCTTCACCAACACGTGCAAGCTTCACCATCACATGCAAGCTTCACCAACATGTGCAAGCTTCACCATCACGTGCAAGCTTCACCAACATGTGCAGGCTTCACCAACATGTGCAGGCTTCACCATCACGTGCAAGCTTCACCATCACGTGCAAGCTTCACCAACACATGCAAGCTTCACCAACATGTGCAGGCTTCACCATCACGTGCGAGCTTCACCATCACGTGCAAGCTTCACCATCACGTGCAAACTTCACCATCACGTGCAAGCTTCACCAACACGTGCAAGCTTCACCATCACGTGCAAGCTTCACCATCACGTGCAAGCTTCACCAACACGTGCAAGCTTCACCAACACGTGCAAGCTTCACCAACACGTGCAAGCTTCACCAACACGTGCAAGCTTCACCATCACGTGCAAGCTTCACCATCACGTGCAAGCTTCACCAACACGTGCAAGCTTCACCATCACGTGCAAGCTTCACCATCACGTGCAAGCTTCACCATCACGTGCAAGCTTCACCATCACGTGCAAGCTTCACCATCACGTGCAAGCTTCACCATCACGTGCAAGCTTCACCATCACGTGCAGGCTTCACCATCACGTGCAAGCTTCACCATCACGTGCAAGCTTCACCATCACGTGCAAGCTTCGCCATCACGTGCAAGTTTCACCAACACGTGCAAGCTTCACCATCACTTGCAAACTTCACCAACACGTGCAAGCTTCATCATCACGTGCAGGCTTCACCATCACGTGCAGGCCTCACCATCACGCACAGGCTTCACCATCACGTTCAAGCTTCACCATCACGTGCAAGCTTCACCATCACGTGCAAGCTTCACCAACACGTGCAAGCTTCACCATCACGTGCAAGCTTCACCAACACGTGCAAGCTTCACCAACACGTGCAAGCTTCACCATCACGTGCAAGCTTCACCAACACGTGCAAGCTTCACCATCACGTGCAAGCTTCACCATCACGTGCAAGCTTCACCATCACGTGCAAGCTTCACCATCACGTGCAAGCTTCACCATCACGTGCAAGCTTCACCATCACGTGCAGGCTTCACCATCACGTGCAGGCTTCACCATCACGTGCAAGCTTCACCATCACGTGCAAGCTTCGCCATCACGTGCAAGCTTCGCCATCACGTGCAAGTTTCACCAACACATGCAAGCTTCACCATCACTTGCAAACTTCACCAACACGTGCAAGCTTCATCATCACGTGCAGGCTTCACCATCACGTGCAGGCCTCACCATCACGCGCAGGCTTCACCATCACGTTCAAGCTTCACCATCACGTGCAAGCTTCACCATCACGTGCAAGCTTCACCAACACGTGCAAGCTTCACCATCACGTGCAAGCTTCACCAACACGTGCAAGCTTCACCATCACGTGCAAGCTTCACCATCACGTGCAAGCTTCACCATCATGTGCAAGCTTCACCAACACGTGCAAGCTTCACCAACACGTGCAAGCTTCACCATCATGTGCAAGCTTCACCAACACGTGCAGGCTTCACCATCACGTACAAGCTTCACCATCACGTACAAGCTTCACCATCACGTGCAAGCTTCACCATCACGTGCAGGCTTCACCATCACGTGCAGGCTTCACCATCACGTGCAAACTTCACCATCACGTTCAAGCTTCACCATCACTTGCAAGCTTCACCAACACGTGCAAGCTTCACCAACACGTGCAAGCTTCACCAACGTGTGCAAGCTTCACCAACGTGTGCAAGCTTCACCAACGTGTGCAAGCTTCACCAACATGTGCAAGCTTCACCATCACGTGCAAGCTTCACCAACATGTGCAGGCTTCACCAACATGTGCAGGCTTCACCATCACGTGCAAGCTTCACCATCACGTGCAAGCTTCACCAACACATGCAAGCTTCACCAACATGTGCAGGCTTCACCATCACGTGCAAGCTTCACCATCACGTGCAAGCTTCACCAACACATGCAAGCTTCACCAACACGTGCAGGCTTCACCATCACGTGCGAGCTTCACCATCACGTGCAGGCTTCACCATCACGTGCAAGCTTCACCATCACGTGCAAACTTCACCATCACGTGCAAGCTTCACCAACACGTGCAAGCTTCACCATCACGTGCAAGCTTCACCATCACGTGCAAGCTTCACCAACACGTGCAAGCTTCACCAACACGTGCAAGCTTCACCATCACGTGCAAGCTTCACCATCACGTGCAAGCTTCACCAACACGTGCAAGCTTCACCATCACGTGCAAGCTTCACCATCACGTGCAAGCTTCACCAACACGTGCAAGCTTCACCAACACGTGCAAGCTTCACCAACGTGTGCAAGCTTCACCAACGTGTGCAAGCTTCACCAACATGTGCAAGCTTCACCATCGCGTGCAAGCTTCACCAACACGTGCAGGCTTCACCAACATGTGCAGGCTTCACCATCACGTGCAAGCTTCACCATCACGTGCAAGCTTCACCATCACGTGCAAGCTTCACCAACACATGCAAGCTTCACCAACATGTGCAGGCTTCACCATCACGTGCGAGCTTCACCATCACGTGCAGGCTTCACCATCACGTGCAAGCTTCACCATCACGTGTAAACTTCACCATCACGTGCAAGCTTCACCAACACGTGCAAGCTTCACCATCACGTGCAAGCTTCACCATCACGTGCAAGCTTCACCAACACGTGCAAGCTTCACCAACACGTGCAAGCTTCACCAACACGTGCAAGCTTCACCAACACGTGCAAGCTTCACCATCACGTGCAAGCTTCACCATCACGTGCAAGCTTCACCAACACGTGCAAGCTTCACCATCACGTGCAAGCTTCACCATCACGTGCAAGCTTCACCATCACGTGCAAGCTTCACCATCACGTGCAAGCTTCACCATCACGTGCAAGCTTCACCATCACGTGCAGGCTTCACCATCACGTGCAAGCTTCACCATCACGTGCAAGCTTCACCATCACGTGCAAGCTTCGCCATCACGTGCAAGTTTCACCAACACATGCAAGCTTCACCATCACTTGCAAACTTCACCAACACGTGCAAGCTTCATCATCACGTGCAGGCTTCACCATCACGTGCAGGCCTCACCATCACGCACAGGCTTCACCATCACGTTCAAGCTTCACCATCACGTGCAAGCTTCACCATCACGTGCAAGCTTCACCAACACGTGCAAGCTTCACCATCACGTGCAAGCTTCACCAACACGTGCAAGCTTCACCATCACGTGCAAGCTTCACCAACACGTGCAAGCTTCACCATCACGTGCAAGCTTCACCATCACGTGCAAGCTTCACCATCACGTGCAAGCTTCACCATCACGTGCAAGCTTCACCATCACGTGCAGGCTTCACCATCACGTGCAGGCTTCACCATCACGTGCAAGCTTCACCATCACGTGCAAGCTTCACCATCACGTGCAAGCTTCGCCATCACGTGCAAGTTTCACCAACACATGCAAGCTTCACCATCACTTGCAAACTTCACCAACACGTGCAAGCTTCATCATCACGTGCAGGCTTCACCATCACGTGCAGGCCTCACCATCACGCGCAGGCTTCACCATCACGTTCAAGCTTCACCATCACGTGCAAGCTTCACCATCACGTGCAAGCTTCACCAACACGTGCAAGCTTCACCATCACATGCAAGCTTCACCAACACGTGCAAGCTTCACCATCACGTGCAAGCTTCACCATCACGTGCAAGCTTCACCATCATGTGCAAGCTTCACCAACACGTGCAAGCTTCACCAACACGTGCAAGCTTCACCATCATGTGCAAGCTTCACCAACACGTGCAGGCTTCACCATCACGTACAAGCTTCACCATCACGTACAAGCTTCACCATCACGTGCAAGCTTCACCATCACGTGCAGGCTTCACCATCACGTGCAGGCTTCACCATCACGTGCAAACTTCACCATCACGTTCAAGCTTCACCATCACTTGCAAGCTTCACCAACACGTGCAAGCTTCACCAACGTGTGCAAGCTTCACCAACGTGTGCAAGCTTCACCAACGTGTGCAAGCTTCACCATCACGTGCAAGCTTCACCAACACGTGCAGGATTCACCATCACGTGCAAGCTTCACCATCACGTGCAGGCTTCACCATCACGTGCAGGCTTCACCATCACGTGCAGGCTTCACCATCACGTGCAAGCTTCACCATCACGTGCAAGCTTCACCATCACGTGCAAGCTTCACCATCACGTGCTAGCTTCACCATCACGTGCAGGCTTCACCATCACGTGCAAGCTTCACCATCACGTGCAAGCTTCACCATCACGTACAAGCTTCACCATCACGTGCAAGCTTCACCATCACGTGCAAGCTTCACCATCACGTGCAGGCTTCACCATCACGTGCAGGCTTCACCATCACGTGCAAACTTCACCATCACGTTCAAGCTTCACCATCACTTGCAAGCTTCACCAACACGTGCAAGCTTCACCAACGTGTGCAAGCTTCACCAACGTGTGCAAGCTTCACCAACGTGTGCAAGCTTCACCATCACGTGCAGGCTTCACCATCACGTGCAGGCTTCACCATCACGTGCAAACTTCACCATCACGTTCAAGCTTCACCATCACTTGCAAGCTTCACCAACACGTGCAAGCTTCACCAACGTGTGCAAGCTTCACCAACGTGTGCAAGCTTCACCAACGTGTGCAAGCTTCACCATCACGTGCAAGCTTCACCAACACGTGCAGGATTCACCATCACGTGCAAGCTTCACCATCACGTGCAGGCTTCACCATCACGTGCAGGCTTCACCATCACGTGCAGGCTTCACCATCACGTGCAAGCTTCACCATCACGTGCAAGCTTCACCATCACGTGCAAGCTTCACCATCACGTGCTAGCTTCACCATCACGTGCAGGCTTCACCATCACGTGCAAGCTTCACCATCACGTGCAAGCTTCACCATCACGTGCAAGCTTCACCATCACGTGCAAGCTTCACCATCACGTGCAGGCTTCACCATCACGTGCAGGCTTCACCATCACGTGCAAGCTTCACCATCACGTGCAAGCTTCACCAACACATGCAAGCTTCACCAACATGTGCAGGCTTCACCATCACGTGCGAGCTTCACCATCACGTGCAGGCTTCACCATCACGTGCAAGCTTCACCATCACGTGCAAACTTCACCATCACGTGCAAGCTTCACCAACACGTGCAAGCTTCACCATCACGTGCAAGCTTCACCATCACGTGCAAGCTTCACCAACACGTGCAAGCTTCACCAACACGTGCAAGCTTCACCATCACGTGCAAGCTTCACCATCACGTGCAAGCTTCACCAACACGTGCAAGCTTCACCATCACGTGCAAGCTTCACCATCACGTGCAAGCTTCACCAACACGTGCAAGCTTCACCAACACGTGCAAGCTTCACCAACGTGTGCAAGCTTCACCAACGTGTGCAAGCTTCACCAACATGTGCAAGCTTCACCATCGCGTGCAAGCTTCACCAACACGTGCAGGCTTCACCAACATGTGCAGGCTTCACCATCACGTGCAAGCTTCACCATCACGTGCAAGCTTCACCAACACATGCAAGCTTCACCAACATGTGCAGGCTTCACCATCACGTGCGTGCTTCACCATCACGTGCAGGCTTCACCATCACGTGCAAGCTTCACCATCACGTGTAAACTTCACCATCACGTGCAAGCTTCACCAACACGTGCAAGCTTCACCATCACGTGCAAGCTTCACCATCACGTGCAAGCTTCACCAACACGTGCAAGCTTCACCAACACGTGCAAGCTTCACCAACACGTGCAAGCTTCACCAACACGTGCAAGCTTCACCATCACGTGCAAGCTTCACCATCACGTGCAAGCTTCACCAACACGTGCAAGCTTCACCATCACGTGCAAGCTTCACCATCACGTGCAAGCTTCACCATCACGTGCAAGCTTCACCATCACGTGCAAGCTTCACCATCACGTGCAAGCTTCGCCATCACGTGCAAGTTTCACCAACACATGCAAGCTTCACCATCACTTGCAAACTTCACCAACACGTGCAAGCTTCATCATCACGTGCAGGCTTCACCATCACGTGCAGGCCTCACCATCACGCGCAGGCTTCACCATCACGTTCAAGCTTCACCATCACGTGCAAGCTTCACCATCACGTGCAAGCTTCACCAACACGTGCAAGCTTCACCATCACGTGCAAGCTTCACCAACACGTGCAAGCTTCACCATCACGTGCAAGCTTCACCAACACGTGCAAGCTTCACCATCACGTGCAAGCTTCACCATCACGTGCAAGCTTCACCATCACGTGCAAGCTTCACCATCACGTGCAAGCTTCACCATCACGTGCAGGCTTCACCATCACGTGCAGGCTTCACCATCACGTGCAAGCTTCACCATCACGTGCAAGCTTCACCATCACGTGCAAGCTTCGCCATCACGTGCAAGTTTCACCAACACATGCAAGCTTCACCATCACTTGCAAACTTCACCAACACGTGCAAGCTTCATCATCACGTGCAGGCTTCACCATCACGTGCAGGCCTCACCATCACGCGCAGGCTTCACCATCACGTTCAAGCTTCACCATCACGTGCAAGCTTCACCATCACGTGCAAGCTTCACCAACACGTGCAAGCTTCACCATCACATGCAAGCTTCACCAACACGTGCAAGCTTCACCATCACGTGCAAGCTTCACCAACACGTGCAAGCTTCACCATCATGTGCAAGCTTCACCAACACGTGCAGGCTTCACCATCACGTACAAGCTTCACCATCACGTACAAGCTTCACCATCACGTGCAAGCTTCACCATCACGTGCAGGCTTCACCATCACGTGCAGGCTTCACCATCACGTGCAAACTTCACCATCACGTTCAAGCTTCACCATCACTTGCAAGCTTCACCAACACGTGCAAGCTTCACCAACGTGTGCAAGCTTCACCAACGTGTGCAAGCTTCACCAACGTGTGCAAGCTTCACCATCACGTGCAAGCTTCACCAACACGTGCAGGATTCACCATCACGTGCAAGCTTCACCATCACGTGCAGGCTTCACCATCACGTGCAGGCTTCACCATCACGTGCAGGCTTCACCATCACGTGCAAGCTTCACCATCACGTGCAAGCTTCACCATCACGTGCAAGCTTCACCATCACGTGCTAGCTTCACCATCACGTGCAAGCTTCACCATCACGTGCAAGCTTCACCATCACGTGCAAGCTTCACCATCATGTGCAAGCTTCACCATCACGTGCAAGCTTCACCATCACGTGCAGGCTTCACCATCACGTGCAGGCTTCACCATCACGTGCAAGCTTCACCATCACGTGCAAGCTTCACCATCACGTGCAAGCTTCACCATCACGTGCAAGCTTCACCATCACGTGCAAGCTTCACCATCACGTGCAAGCTTCACCATCACGTGCAAGCTTCACCATCACGTGCAAGTTTCACCAACACCTGCAAGCTTCCCCATCACGTGCAGGCTTCACCATCACGTGCAGGCTTCACCATCACGTGCAAGCTTCACCATCACGTGCAAGCTTCACCATCACGTGCAAGCTTCACCATCACGTGCAAGCTTCACCATCACGTGCAAGCTTCACCATCACGTGCAAGTTTCACCAACACCTGCAAGCTTCCCCATCACGTGCAAACTTCACCAACACGTGCAAGCTTCATCATCATGTGCAGGCTTCACCCTCACGTGCAAGCTTCAGCATCACGTGCAAGCTTCACCAACACGTGCAAGCTTCACCATCACGTGCAAGCTTCACCATCACGTGCAAGCTTCACCATCACGTGCAAGCTTCACCAACAGCTTCACCAACACGTGCAAGCTTCAGCATCACGTGCAAGCTTCACCAACACGTGCAAGCTTCACCATCACGTGCAAGCTTCACCATCACGTGCAAGCTTCACCATCACGTGCAAGCTTCACCAACAGCTTCACCAACACGTGCAAGCTTCACCATCACGTGCAGGCTTCACCATCACGTGCAGGCCTCACCATTACGCGCAGGCTTCACCATCACGTGCAGGCTTCACCCTCACGTGCATGCTTCACCAACACGTGCATGCTTCACCAACACGTGCATGCTTCACCATCACGTGCAAACTTCACCATCACGTGCAAGCTTCACCAACACGTGCAAGCTTCACCATCACGTGCAAGCTTCACCATCACCTTCAAGCTTCACCATCACGTTCAAGCTTCACCATCACGTGCAAGCTTCACCATCACGTGCATGCTTCACCATCACGTGCATGCTTCACCATCACGTGCATGCTTCACCATCACGTGCAGGCTTCACCATCACGTGCAGGCTTCACCATCACGTGCAGGCTTCACCATCACGTGCAGGCTTCACCATCACGTGCAGGCTTCACCATCACGTGCAGGCTTCACCATCACGTGCAGGCTTCACCATCACGTGCAAGCTTCACCAACACGTGCAAGCTTCACCAACACGTGCAAGCTTCACCATCACGTACAAGCTTCACCATCACGTGCAAGCTTCACCATCACGTGCAACCTTCACCATCACGTGCAAGCTTCACCAACACGTGCAAGCTTCACCATCACGTGCAAGCTTCACCATCACGTGCAAGCTTCACCAACACGTGCAAGCTTCACCAACACGTGCAAGCTTCACCAACACGTGCAAGCTTCACCAACACGTGCAAGCTTCACCAACACGTGCAAGCTTCACCATCACGTGCAAGCTTCACCATCACGTGCAAGCTTCACCAACACGTGCAAGCTTCACCATCACGTGCAAGCTTCACCATCACGTGCAAGCTTCACCAACACGTGCAAGCTTCACCAACACGTGCAAGCTTCACCAACGTGTGCAAGCTTCACCAACGTGTGCAAGCTTCACCAACGTGTGCAAGCTTCACCATCACGTGCAAGCTTCACCAACACGTGCAGGCTTCACCAACATGTGCAGGCTTCACCATCACGTGCAAGCTTCACCATCACGTGCAAGCTTCACCAACACGTGCAAGCTTCACCAACATGTGCAGGCTTCACCATCACGTGCGAGCTTCACCATCACGTGCAGGCTTCACCATCACGTGCAAGCTTCACCATCACGTGTAAACTTCACCATCACGTGCAAGCTTCACCAACACGTGCAAGCTTCACCATCACGTGCAAGCTTCACCATCACGTGCAAGCTTCACCATCACGTGCAAGCTTCACCAACACGTGCAAGCTTCACCAACACGTGCAAGCTTCACCAACACGTGCAAGCTTCACCAACACGTGCAAGCTTCACCATCACGTGCAAGCTTCACCATCACGTGCAAGCTTCACCAACACGTGCAAGCTTCACCATCACGTGCAAGCTTCACCATCACGTGCAAGCTTCACCATCACGTGCAAGCTTCACCATCACGTGCAAGCTTCACCATCACGTGCAAGCTTCACCATCACGTGCAGGCTTCACCATCACGTGCAAGCTTCACCATCACGTGCAAGCTTCACCATCACGTGCAAGCTTCGCCATCACGTGCAAGTTTCACCAACACATGCAAGCTTCACCATCACTTGCAAACTTCACCAACACGTGCAAGCTTCACCATCACGTGCAGGCTTCACCATCACGTGCAGGCCTCACCATCACGCGCAGGCTTCACCATCACGTTCAAGCTTCACCATCACGTGCAAGCTTCACCATCACGTGCAAGCTTCACCAACACGTGCAAGCTTCACCATCACGTGCAAGCTTCACCAACACGTGCAAGCTTCACCAACACGTGCAAGCTTCACCATCACGTGCAAGCTTCACCAACACGTGCAAGCTTCACCATCACGTGCAAGCTTCACCATCACGTGCAGGCTTCACCATCACGTGCAGGCTTCACCATCACGTGCAAGCTTCACCATCACGTGCAAGCTTCACCATCACGTGCAAGCTTCGCCATCACGTGCAAGTTTCACCAACACATGCAAGCTTCACCATCACTTGCAAACTTCACCAACACGTGCAAGCTTCATCATCACGTGCAGGCTTCACCATCACGTGCAGGCCTCACCATCACGCGCAGGCTTCACCATCACGTTCAAGCTTCACCATCACGTGCAAGCTTCACCAACACGTGCAAGCTTCACCATCACATGCAAGCTTCACCAACACGTGCAAGCTTCACCATCACGTGCAAGCTTCACCATCACGTGCAAGCTTCACCATCATGTGCAAGCTTCACCAACACGTGCAAGCTTCACCAACACGTGCAAGCTTCACCAACACGTGCAGGCTTCACCATCACGTACAAGCTTCACCATCACGTACAAGCTTCACCATCACGTGCAGGCTTCACCATCACGTGCAAACTTCACCATCACGTTCAAGCTTCACCATCACTTGCAAGCTTCACCAACACGTGCAAGCTTCACCAACGTGTGCAAGCTTCACCAACGTGTGCAAGCTTCACCAACGTGTGCAAGCTTCACCATCACGTGCAAGCTTCACCATCACGTGCTAGCTTCACCATCACGTGCAAGCTTCACCATCACGTGCAAGCTTCACCATCACGTGCAAGCTTCACCATCACGTGCAAGCTTCACCATCACGTGCAAGCTTCACCATCACGTGCAGGCTTCACCATCACGTGCAGGCTTCACCATCACGTGCAGGCTTCACCATCACGTGCAAGCTTCACCATCACGTGCAAGCTTCACCATCACGTGCAAGCTTCACCATCACGTGCTAGCTTCACCATCACGTGCAAGCTTCACCATCACGTGCAAGCTTCACCATCACGTGCAAGCTTCACCATCACGTGCAAGCTTCACCATCACGTGCAAGCTTCACCATCACGTGCAAGCTTCACCATCACGTGCAAGCTTCACCATCACGTGCAGGCTTCACCATCACGTGCAAGCTTCACCATCACGTGCAAGCTTCACCATCACGTGCAAGCTTCACCATCACGTGCAAGCTTCACCATCACGTGCAAGCTTCACCATCACGTGCAAGCTTCACCATCACGTGCAAGTTTCACCAACACCTGCAAGCTTCCCCAACACCTGCAAGCTTCCCCATCACGTGCAGGCTTCACCATCACGTGCAGGCTTCACCATCACGTGCAAGCTTCACCATCACGTGCAAGCTTCACCATCACGTGCAAGCTTCACCATCACGTGCAAGCTTCACCATCACGTGCAAGTTTCACCAACACCTGCAAGCTTCCCCATCACGTGCAAACTTCACCAACACGTGCAAGCTTCATCATCATGTGCAGGCTTCACCATCACGTGCAGGCTTCACCATCACGTGCAAGCTTCACCATCACGTGCAAGCTTCACCATCACGTGCAAGCTTCGCCATCATGTGCAAGTTTCACCAACACATGCAAGCTTCACCATCACTTGCAAACTTCACCAACACGTGCAAGCTTCATCATCACGTGCAGGCTTCACCATCACGTGCAGGCCTCACCATCACGCGCAGGCTTCACCATCACGTTCAAGCTTCACCATCACGTGCAAGCTTCACCATCACGTGCAAGCTTCACCAACACGTGCAAGCTTCACCATCACATGCAAGCTTCACCAACACGTGCAAGCTTCACCATCACGTGCAAGCTTCACCATCACGTGCAAGCTTCACCATCATGTGCAAGCTTCACCAACACGTGCAAGCTTCACCAACACGTGCAAGCTTCACCATCATGTGCAAGCTTCACCAACACGTGCAGGCTTCACCATCACGTACAAGCTTCACCATCACGTACAAGCTTCACCATCACGTGCAAGCTTCACCATCACGTGCAGGCTTCACCATCACGTGCAGGCTTCACCATCACGTGCAAACTTCACCATCACGTTCAAGCTTCACCATCACTTGCAAGCTTCACCAACACGTGCAAGCTTCACCAACGTGTGCAAGCTTCACCAACGTGTGCAAGCTTCACCAACGTGTGCAAGCTTCACCAACGTGTGCAAGCTTCACCATCACGTGCAAGCTTCACCAACACGTGCAGGATTCACCATCACGTGCAAGCTTCACCATCACGTGCAGGCTTCACCATCACGTGCAGGCTTCACCATCACGTGCAGGCTTCACCATCACGTGCAGGCTTCACCATCACGTGCAAGCTTCACCATCACGTGCAAGCTTCACCATCACGTGCTAGCTTCACCATCACGTGCAAGCTTCACCATCACGTGCAAGCTTCACCATCACGTGCAAGCTTCACCATCACGTGCAGGCTTCACCATCACGTGCAAGCTTCACCATCACGTGCAAGCTTCACCATCACGTGCAAGCTTCACCATCACGTGCAAGCTTCACCATCACGTGCAAGCTTCACCATCACGTGCAAGCTTCACCATCACGTGCAAGTTTCACCATCACGTGCAAGCTTCACCAACAGCTTCACCAACACGTGCAAGCTTCACCATCACGTGCAGGCTTCACCATCACGTGCAGGCCTCACCATTACGCGCAGGCTTCACCATCACGTGCAGGCTTCACCCTCACGTGCAAGCTTCAGCATCACGTGCAAGCTTCACCAACACGTGCAAGCTTCAGCATCACGTGCAAGCTTCACCATCACGTGCAGGCTTCACCATCACGTGCAGGCTTCACCATCACGTGCAGGCTTCACCATCACGTGCAGGCTTCACCATCACGTGCAGGCTTCACCATCACGTGCAGGCTTCACCATCACGTGCAGGCTTCACCATCACGTGCAGGCTTCACCATCACGTGCAAGCTTCACCAACACGTGCAAGCTTCACCATCACGTGCAAGCTTCACCAACACGTGCATGCTTCACCATCACGTGCAAGCTTCACCAACACGTGCAAGCTTCACCAACACGTGCAAGCTTCACCAACACGTGCAAGCTTCACCAACACGTGCAAGCTTCACCATCACGTGCATGCTTCACCATCACGTGCATGCTTCACCCTCACGTGCATGCTTCACCATCACGTGCAGGCTTCACCATCACGTGCAGGCTTCACCATCACGTGCAGGCTTCACCATCACGTGCAAGCTTCACCATCACGTTATTTCTTATCGATCTTACATTTACAATCTTTGTGTTTTCAGTACTTTTAGCATGTTTTATTCCATGGATGGTCACAGATGTCAGAGAGAGGGGAGCGGCTGGCGGTGGAGGATGGAGGGAGCATTTCCATTCCTCTAGATCAGGGGTTCTTTACCTTTCTTGAGTCATGGACTCCTTTGAGAATATGGTGAAAGCTACGGACCCCTCCCCAGAAAAATGCACATAAGCACATAAACACAAAATTTTGCATACAATGAATACATTTTATTGCATAGGAAAATTATTTCCTTCACATACCGTCATAATCAGAATAAAAAAACAATCTTTACAAAGAATATATCTCACTTTTTTCATGCAAAAATCAATGACCATTCCCTGAATATAATGAAATATATCCAAATTGTGCAAATTAAACCAAAAATACACTTCAATTCTGCTCTTGGGGAGTGGTCTTTGACAAGGCAACACGCATGTCATGTTTGACATCCAATCGATTTCTACTTTTCGTTTTGATGGTAACAAGTACTGAAAATCCTGACTCGCAAAGATATGTGTTTGCAAATGGAATCAGAGCTCCCACAGCTCGCTTTGCCAGACGAGGGTAGGGTTGTGTCAAGGAACACCAAAATTCTCCAAGACTTCGAGTTGAACTCATTTCGTATCATTTCCGAACTTTACTTTATGAGTTCAACATATCGAGTTGAACTCATGACAACAATGACGACTGTATGTTACCTGACTGTACAATCAGTATCATCCCATTTCAACCTACCTTACAGATCTACCAGTCTTCAGTAAGCAAGCATAAGTACATAACATCCTGTACATAGACAAAAAATAAAACTTTTGATAAAAAGCTAGCGAAAATAAATTTTAAATAATTTTTATGCGCCTGGTTCACGGACCCCCTGAAGCCCATCCACGGACCCCAAAGGGCTCCATGGACAACAGGTTAAGAACCCCTGCTCTAGATTGACTCGTATGCAAAATCTAACCATTTTAACGAACGATTATTTTTATGTAGTAATCTAAATTGATTGTGTTTTGCCAGTGTTTCCAAAAGAGCGTCTAAATATGAACATTTATGCTCTTATTTGAAGTTTTTACCAGGTTGAATTTTATTCATCTCCATCTATTCGGTTAATCCGCTCCTTTGGTTAATGATAGGCAGAAAGCAGGACCTGCCAAGCTCGTTGATCTTTGCTAGCTTTTCTTCTTTGTTCTCTATTTATTGATTTATTTTCTTCTGCCTTTACTTGTATTTAATTCTTTTAATTTTAGATCCGTCTTTACTCCTTTATTTTAATTTTTTCTAGATCTGTCTTTACTTGTATTTTTATTTTTTCTTCTTCTAACTCCAGCTTGTTTCTTTTTGACTTTACCAGTCTGTTTTTCAGTACTTTCTGCATTCTTGGTGTCATTCAGCCATAGGAGTTTTTGCAAACTGGTTGTTAACCAAGAAAAAAAATAAAAAGGGCTATTAACCACCTTTTATATTGCTGTTGACATTTTATGGTGGAAACGGCGCTGTGCTGATGTGCTGATGAAAACTTTAAAATCTTGAACGGCACTCATAGAATGCATAGTCTTGCCTCGTGAGCTCATTCTGAACAAAAATACCATCATTAACTAAATATGCTACTATTACGGCCCATATACCATCATCTTGCATGAACACGATTATGTCACATACATTGCCATTATCCACAGCCTTATTTTTTATTTTTTTGTATACATAATCGAGGCTCGTTATTGATTATTGATTGATTATTAGGATATTTAATAACTACTTTTGTGTACATTAAGGCTAAAAAGCATCAACGAGGTGGATTTAAAAAAAAATTAAAACTATATTTTCCATGGCTAGTTGATCATATGTATGAAGTTTTGCATCAATCTGTTAAGCGGTTCTGGAGATAAATATTTTTTGCGTTTTCATTTTCAATCCAATATGGCTGCTAAACCACGTGACTGATGTCATAAATTAAATTCTTCACCCACATAGGGTCGTAGATCAGATATATATGAAGTGCCAGATTTTTCGCATGAGGATTTTGATTGAGCCAATTATGGCTGGAATACCATTTCACTGATGTCATTGTTATCACCCTGCATACCCCATAAAGAGTTGATGACATGCCAAGTTAAAAAAAATTTGTTGAGTGGTTTGGGAGAAAAAGATGACCAAATTTTTTCCTCTAGTCCAATATGGCTGCCACACCATATGACCTATGATGTCATAGTTATCAATTACATATTGTTACAGACGCGGTTGTGGATGTTGGTTTACCGAGCGGTTTGGTATGACCACGTCTGCACAGTTTACCCGATTCCACTCGAACGTTGGCCAAATCGCGCTATGCTAAATCAATTGAGGAAAAGGACACGACGGCTGGGTTAAAATGACACGACACCAAGGGTTCAGTTCTCAAGACCTCCGGAGGAGGTTATATTATGGCGGAAGGTCAGATTACAACGGCAAGAGGGACAGCATAGGAAGATAGGCACTTAAACACGGTCTTATAATAGCCCCGACAGACGACAGATAAACAGGACAAAAACTGACTCACACGGGGATTGATGGCAAGGAAAGCGGGTCTTCGATGGCCAGCACAAGGTGCACCTTGTGCTCAGGGACAGGATAGCGCGGCCCAAAAGATGCAGGAGGTCTCTCAGCGCTCGGAGGTAGTGACTTCTCTTTCCAAGCTGGGGGCGCATCTGACGTCACGTCCGGTAAGTGGCCGCGTATATCCGGCGGGGAGTGACACGCCCTCGGCTCATTAGCTCCGCCCCAGATGGAATCGGCCCGTTGCTTCTCATTGGGTGCGTGCGGGGGGGTTACCGGCTCCGCCCTTGACGAGGGGCTGACAAGGAGCCCCTTCGTGGTAACCCCGTTGGAGCGCATGGTCAATGGCGGCTAACCGAGCCGGTGTGAGGACGCACACTCCCCCCGCGCCGCGCCGTTGTTGTAGTTGTTGTTGTAGTTGTTGTAGTTGTTGTTTGGGGAAGAAGATGGGAGGAGGTATGGGAAGGTCCTAAACTCACTACTGGTGCCATATAATCACATTCTGGTGCAACGAAGAGTCAGAATTAATGGAAACGAGTCCTTAACTGACATAGACTAAGAATAACTAGCAAGATGTCCGAAAGTTGTCTACGTGAGATGCGGTGGACCTGGGCACGACATTTAATGGGGGAAAAAGGGGAAGGTCGGTTCTACAGAGTGTTATTTACAGGCAATGGGACTAGGGACTGGGGGATTGGGGATAGTTGGGGAGTATTGGGGAAATAGGGGAGTATTTACAAGCGGATATTGAGGCCAAGTCCCATATCCGCAACATTGCACCCTTCTCTACCCTCGGGGCGTCCCGACCCGATAAATTTTTACCTATTTTAGTGTGGCACTCAGATGTAGTTCCCTCTACTATTAACTCTACCCTGAGTGCGACAGTTTTACAGATATTCACAAATGAGTAAATATGTCCCCCTGCGACGTTGCACCCTTCTCCTCACAGAAACACATCCACAGGATAACCGAATCGCGGAAAGAATTCTCAAACTAAACATACAGCCGGTAGGGAGCATTATTTACACAAGACTACGCTGCTATTTACACTACGATCCAGGACCTGTTTTTGGAGGAACACATGCAGATGTTATGCATAGAGAGAGCACGCATGCCAGCATCGATACACCAACCCACGAGTGCTCTGTGGCCTTACGGCCTTTAATAATGTGCAGAGCACCCCTTCCAAGCACCAAAAGCACCACCCCATCACACAGTCAGCACCATCCGGTGCACCAATAAAGTGTCTATAAATCACGGTGTGGTGTCGCAGCCGGCCGATGGTCTGCCGCTGGTCTTGCCTTCGTGTGGTGCACTTGGCCTTTGTACTTCTTCCAAAAAGAAAGAAAGGCGCCAACCGCGTCCATTTCTGTATTGTGGCCTTCAGTGGTGTCAACTATAAGTGGTTCACCTGTATGGCATAGGTGCCACGTTGACCCATAGGTCCATCCACGGGTGGTGCTTGGCCGCAAAAGAACTGCGGTCCATTGTGGGTGGCCACCAACATTGCGGTCCATATGGTGTATCGATCCAGGCAGCAAGCAGCGAAAGTGCAGGCCCACAACTGCGTAGCCAGCACCTCTCTCTCCTCTCTCTCTACCCCAAAGCCAGATCCTCGGAGGTGGGAGACAAAAGAAGAAGACAAGTGAGTAAGGTGGTAAGGGCGCAAAAGTGCACGCAATATAAGATGATGCACACTGGGGGGCACATGGGAACCAGGTGAGACAGGTACGTTCCTACCGTACGCCCCCCCCCCCAACCAGGTAACCTACATGGCCCCTCCCTTACCCCTTACTGTATCCACAAAACACAACACTACCCATAAACATCTACTTTACTAATCAACAAACGTCCCTACTGTCTTCCCCGTTCCTCCCATAAACCAAATTCGTCTTCTCTCCCTCCTAACCAATCAAATTTGCCATTTTCAACTTTCATCAAAATTTGCCATCTCCAACTCAACATCATAATTTGCTATCACCAATTCATCATCAGTCCCTCCTAGGGAGGGAGAGATGGAATCACCCCAATGTCTCATCCACGTCGTGATGCGTCTCACAAATCCTCACAGCAATTCTCATTTCCTGCAACAAAACAAAGAAAACACAGGTGTGGAGTCATCATCATCACCACAGGTAAGTGGCTGCGTATGGTGCGACAGGTTCATCAATCCTAACTATTTCCTAAATGACTTTAACAACTTTACACTACCCGGGGTCTTTCTCCGGCCAAACCATTGGCCCTCTTACACTATGGGTTCTAAAAACCAATTCCCATTGGCCAAATTGTGGTGCTTTTCAATTTGGGGTCTCACTCCCCCGATTCATCTCTCGGTGCCCTCGCACAATTTCCGGGCTGTGGCGTGTACCTCTCCCAGCGGGTCTACCCACCTGCACACCTCCACCACTGCAGTTGCCTCCGAGCTTACCTGCTCCTTACCCTAACCTAACTACCTGGGGAAGGCCCTCTGGCGCTCTCCCCACTCGGTGCCCTCTCTGGCACTGGGCTGCCCGATCCACACCCGGGATCCTCAGGCACCCACTCACAACTACCGGCTCCCAGAGCCCACCTGCGGCCTCACCTGGCCGACATCCTCACAGTGGTGGAGTGCCCAACCAACTATACACACTAACAGGCTACACGCCCAGCCATTTCCACGACACTAATGCACCCATCCACAACACCATTCTGCAACCGCACCACAAATGCCAATATCCAACCACAATTTACCTGTACCCTCTACCTAACACTTACACTACCCGCCCCGGGTATCCGTGATGGGGGTCCACTCTTCCCCCATTCACACCTTCGCACCATGCACACCACTCCGTACCACTTACTCCAACTCTCTCCACACACCTGTACCTGCACACCTGTGCTCTCACACCTGGTGCCACCTGCACCCTTCTCTCCCCAAGCGCATTCGCGCTGATCCACAACACTCACTACTCATACACTGCTCCACACACCTGTCCAGTTGCACACCTGTGCAATCACACCTGTTCAATTACACCTGTTCAATCCTCACACACACGGCATCATCTCAGCTAACTACTCCCTTCTGAAACTTGCGCTTCCCAGTCGTCCCTTTAACCTATTGCGCTCCCTCGTCATTATCATCCACACTAATCTACCTGCGTCCCCACTACAGGTATCAGTCACTAACTAAACTTAACGTTACCTAATGTCATCTACGCTAAATCCCTACAATATAACCTAACCCACCCGGGCTAGTTTTCACTGCCATACACCCCATAATCTATTGCTCCTTTGCCCCAGCCTGGGAAGGGTGGCAGGGATGCCAGCCTTACCCACCGGGCCCATCGCTCACTACCAATTTTGCACATCAAATTTCAACAAATTAAAAATTTGCCAATCACTGCCCATCATCTGCCAATCACTACTGCCAATCCTTTGCCAATCATCAAATTTTGTTTTTCTCTAATTTTGGGGCCAAAACACTAACCTCATCACCCAGTCTACTCACTAATGCCTCTCGGTGCGCCAATTCCTGTCCAAAGCCCGGCTTCGTAAAGCCAAGCCATGAATGCAGGTTGTTCTGTGCCAGCGGCTGGACGCGTCCGGCACTCGGTGCAGGGACGGGGGCTTACCCGGGCCGAGATCCCACGCACCATCTCGGCACGGAGCCATCCCATGGCCCGATCTCGACCTGCCGGAATGCCTCAACAAAAAGTGGTCGCCATGACGACCCTTCCTATTCAGCCGCCCGCTCCGCCTAGTGGAGCACGGACGCGGCCGTTCAAAGCGAGGCCCGGCACGCACCGAGGGCCCGCTTCGGCTAAAAGTCGACCTAACCTCTAACCTGGTTACCGTCGATGCTTCACCTGGATTCTTACACCCCGCAGCCCGTTCCTTGCTCACACATCCAGCCGTGCCCATGCTCCTCGTACCTTTCCTTACACACCTCGGTACCCTCATTCCACTCACAGCCTTGGTCACACACCTGACCACCAAACACTTTGGCACACATTCGTTGGTCGCACACCTCACCAACACACCTCTTCGCGCCCCCTCCTCGGTCACCTCCTCTGTGACAACCACAGGTGTGCTCTCATTCGCACACCCAACCACGTGCCTCACCACCAACTCCAGCGTGCATTCCCACTCACGCTCTACCATTCCAGGTGTGCATCCTTCCATCCCAGGTGTACATCCTCGCTCACCTGCCACAACCAACTCACTCTCCTTGTCACTCTCACTACTCTCACCTCCATTCTTGACAGCGCACTCACCCTTACTCTTGACAGCGCACTCTTTCCTCATGCACCTGTCTGTTACACACCTTCCCCGCGCACACTCTCCCGTTACACCCTCTGCAACACTCACCACAGGTGGACACTCTTCCTTACTTTTGACAGCGCACTCTTTCCCCATGCACCTGTCCGTCACACACCTTTCTCGCGCACACTCTCCCGTCACACCCTCTGTAACACTTACCACACCGCGCTTCCATGTGCTCCCTCGCACACACGCTACGACCGACTCACTCTCGCCAGCACCCTCACTCCTTGGCACGCACTTTTTCCTCACACACCCCAGAGTCGGACTTTCTCGCACACCTCCTTTTTCGCACACCAGACCTGTCGCACACTTCACCCACGGCCTCTCACGAACACCCGGGTCCATCTCGACCCCCAAGCTTCTTAAATCCCCTGGCGCATCATACGCACGACCATATTGGTCACCACTTACACCGGGTCCTCTTCCTCTTCGCTTCTCCTCCATCACCTGCGAATCCCTCATCCGGTTAATGAGCACATCATCACGATCCAAACACAGACTTTGGACCAATTCTTTTATCTCCTCTTTTATCTCTTTCTTATCCCCTCTCCGTCGCTTCTTAATTTCGCTCACCCCTTCTTCCACTTCTTCTAATTTCTGCTTCACCTCCTTCATCTCTTCGTGCGCCCCTTTAAGTTCTTCCTCTAACTCCACTTTATTTTTTTCTATGTGCTCCCGCACCTCCCGCTCTTTAACCTCCATCACCTCTACCACCTTGTCCATTTTCCTCGTCAGGTCCTCATGTACCGTCTGACACTCTTTTTTAATTACCCCTACGTCCTTTTTTATCTCCTTCTGTGTCGATTTTAAACCCTCTATTACCGCTGTGTTCTTCTTTACCTGGTCCCCCAACTCCTTTTGTCCCACTGTCAGTTGTTCTACTCCCAGCGTCAACTCCTCTATACCACTTTGCAATTTTACAGTCCCCTTTCTCACCTCCTTCTCCATGCGCTCCTTACAGTGCCTCACCTCCTCGCGCACTCCTCCGACCACCTCACTCACTCCTCTTCTGATCTCCTCTCCCATCACTTGCATCTCCTGCCCAGATGCCACCCTCATCTGCTCCATTTCCTCCCTGTGAGCATCCAGTTTGGTTTCTACCCCCATTCTGACCCCCTCTATCTGCTGCCCCATTTGTTTAACTTCCCTTTCCGCTTGGTCCCTCATGTCCCTCAATTTGCCTTCCATACTGTTTTCTAACCCCTCTAACCCCTTTTTCATCCCTTCCATTTGATTCTCCTGAACGGCCATTCTGTTTTCTACCCCCATTAACCCATTTCTCACCTCTTTTATCCCGTTGTCTAACCCCTCACCGGTACTCCTCGCTTTGTCCCTCATTACCCCCATTTGGTTTCCCATTACCCCCATTTGGCCCTCCAATCGCTCACTATCAGCCCTCATTTGCTCACTCTGAGCATCCATCCGGTTCCCCATTACCCCCATTTGGTTTCCCATTACCCCCATTTGGCCCTCCAATCGCTCACCCATTTGTTCCATAAAGGCCCTCATTTGCAGGAGGAAAAGGTTCGAATCCACCAGGGGCGCTGCCACGGTCGCGGGCGCGGTGACCAGCGAGGCGCCATTTTGTGCGTCTGCTACCCTCGCTGCTTCGCTCTCCTCACGTCCCTCAATTTGGTCCTGGACCGACCCTGCCTCACTCTCCACTACCGGACCCCAGCCGACTTGGTCTGCCATAGCGCGACTTTCAAAATTCGGGTTTTTATTTTCGTAAAACAAATCAAATTTCGCCGTTATAATTTCGAGCGCGGAAAAAACGCGCTCCGGATCGAATTCTACCTCCCAAAGTTTGGGCCTAATAAATTTAGTCCCAGGTTCGAATCCGACACTCCTGACACCAAATGTTACAGACGCGGTTGTGGATGTTGGTTTACCGAGCGGTTTGGTATGACCACGTCTGCATAGTTTACCCGATTCCACTCGAACGTTGGCCAAATCGCGCTATGCTAAATCAATTGAGGAAAAGGACACGACGGCTGGGTTAAAATGACACGACGGCTGGGTTAAAATGACACGACACCAAGGGTTCAGTTCTCAAGACCTCCGGAGGAGGTTATATTATGGCGGAAGGTCAGATTACAACGGCAAGAGGGACAGCATAGGAAGATAGGCACTTAAACACGGTCTTATAATAGCCCCGACAGACGACAGATAAACAGGACAAAAACTGACTCACACGGGGATTGATGGCAAGGAAAGCGGGTCTTCGATGGCCAGCACAAGGTGCACCTTGTGCTAAGGGACAGGATAGCGCGGCCCAAAAGATGCAGGAGGTCTCTCAGCGCTCGGAGGTAGTGACTTCTCTTTCCAAGCTGGGGGCGCATCTGACGTCACGTCCGGTAAGTGGCCGCGTATATCCGGCGGGGAGTGACACGCCCTCGGCTCGTTAGCTCCGCCCCAGATGGAATCGGCCCGTTGCTTCTCATTGGGTGCGTGCGGGGGGGTTACCGGCTCCGCCCTTGACGAGGGGCTGACAAGGAGCCCCTTCGTGGTAACCCCGTCGGAGCGCATGGTCAATGGCGGCTAACCGAGCCGGTGTGAGGACGCACACTCCCCCCGCGCCGCGCCGTTGTTGTAGTTGTTGTTGTAGTTGTTGTTGTAGTTGTTGTTGTAGTTGTTGTTTGGGGAAGAAGATGGGAGGAGGTATGGGAAGGTCCTAAACTCACTACTGGTGCCATATAATCACATTCTGGTGCAACGAAGAGTCAGAATTAATGGAAACGAGTCCTTAACTGACATAGACTAAGAATAACTAGCAAGATGTCCGAAAGTTGTCTACGTGAGATGCGGTGGACCTGGGCACGACATTTAATGGGGGAAAAAGGGGAAGGTCGGTTCTACAGAGTGTTATTTACAGGCAATGGGACTAGGGAATGGGGGATTGGGGATAGTTGGGGAGTATTGGGGAAATAGGGGAGTATTTACAAGCGGATATTGAGGCCAAGTCCCATATCCACAACAATATCATCCATGTGGAGTCCCTCCAATGTTTAAAGTTTAGCATCGATCGGCCAAACGGTTGCAGAGAAAGAGAGCACATAACTCTGCCAGGCTAAACAGTTTACCTTTTGTATCCCACTGATAGGACGGGTCTGCATCCATTCATAAACCAAAGTCGAATTGGCTTGTTCTTGTCACCTAACCAACTCATCCACCTAGTTTTGTCATAATCCATCCGCAATTATTTGAAATGTCATACTATGTATCGTTTTTGGCCCCATCTCTCAGTGGTGAAGAATCACTTTTAAAATCGCAGATCCAGATCTTCACCAAAATCTAATGAAATCGCCCTTGTCACACACCCAAACTGTTCACCAAATTTCGATCGAATCTGTCCACAACTTTTTGAGATATCCTGCTCACAGACAGAGAGACAAGGGTGAAAACATAACCTCCATCCACCTTCGGTGGCAGAGGTAATTTGGGTCTAACACGTATATAGGGTCTCAAACGGTCTAAAGGAATCAAAAGGGATCTAAAGGATGTAAATGTCTAAAAGGTCTTAAAAGGTCTGATGGATTAAAATCTAAAGAATCAATGGGTCTAAGCAGTTTAACGTGTCTAAAGTGTCGAAAGAGGGCCTCATTGTCTAAAGCGGTGTAATAGTCTAAAGTGTCTCTGGAGTCTAAAAACCCAAAGGGTACATTCCATTAGTAGTTGGGGTCGAAAGGTCAAAAGAGTTTATAAGGTCTTAAGGTTATACATGGTCTAAAGGATCTTAAGGGATCTAAAGGGTGTAAATATCAAAAAGGTCTTAAAAGGATTTAAAATAATACAAAGGACTAAAAATTGACTGAAAGGACTGTCCCCACTGCCACCTACCCCAACTATCTGTTATCCTCTCACCCTTTCTTTCCCATTCTCTTCGAAGCAAGATGGCAATAATGACATTAACATGGTTGAATTGAATTACGATTTAATATCTAATTAAACAAGAAACAGAGCAATCAGAGATTGCAAACCCTTGCCAGGATGTATTTTCAGTGGTTTTTAAGGCTTTTGTGTTAAAACAAATATGGCGGCTGAAACACGTGACCGATGACGTCATCTATATATTTTTTCTAAACTAATTTATTCCTAGATTATGCTCAAGAAATTTCATCTTGATCGGATGAAGTTTTGTACTTCTCGAAATATGACATCATAATGGAAGCACCTATGACATCATCAACATATTTTATTCCCCATGGAGAGTGCTTTACAATGAGCCATTTCGGAGATATAAAGGTGCAAAGTTTTTCGGTTTTTCCAAGATGGCGCCAGAACCATGTGACTGATGACGTCGTAATTATCATTAAAAGATTCTGCAGGTGGAGTTGCACCTATGGTGAAAATTTCCTGTCAATCGGACCAACGGTTGCAGAGAAAACTAGAACGCCACTCAGTCGAGCGCATACTCCCGCCGTGGGTCAAGTTGGAATAATACGTTTTGTTTAACATCCCCTCTTCCCAAAACAATGAATGAAAAAGAAAGTAGGCCCTAACTGTCAGAGAATTTATTTTGATATATCTCGGAATTAGAGGAGGAAAATATCATTTAAGAATAAGAACAAAAGCTTTAATGTAGTAAAACAGAAAAAACAATTCTCCAAAAATTCCCAAAATAATTCCTGGATCCGGAATAATATCCAGAGCTTCACCAAAAACTAATCACTTCTTCCTTATCCCAAGGGCAATCATCCCACCAACTTTCATCCAAATCCGTTCAGAACTTTTCCAGATATCTTGTTCACAAACACACGAACACACAAACATACGAACATACGAACACACATACGCACGCACGCACACACACACACACACACACACACACACACACACACACACACACACACACGCACACGGACGGACACGATCGGATGCATTACTCTCTGGCGGGAGTAATCATATTTATTCTGTGCGGACAAACAAACAAACAGACAAATAGACAAACAGACAAACGGACTCAAATGCAATACCTTCTTCTCTGGCGAGGGTAGTTAGGAGGATAATTAGAGGTTAAATAGAGGTTAAATAGAAGAGGTTCAACTTAAACAACAACGAAACATCTCGTAGATGGCATCTTGCTATATGTGACATACAAACATAGATTACATTTGAGTTAGTCTAAGTTGAGTTATCTAAGTTAATTAGATAATTATCTCACCACTTAGAATCTTAGATGGAAAAGTACAAAGGGGACCATTATTTTTTGCTCATCGACGAAGTAATGACTCATCATGCCAAGTTTAAAAACGATCCGTTAAGTGACCTCGGAGGAGTATGGAAAAAGATGAAAAATGTTAATGGACCCACTGTCATAAGGAGGTATTGAAGTGGCTGTAACAGCTCATCTCGACTTTGTCGTAGACTTTATAATGATAACGAATTATGGCTTACATTTACACGTAATGTTTTCCGAGATCAGATCCAAGATGGCCGACTGGCAGAAGTTTCTCCCATCTCCACACAGGATCTCTGGAGCTCAGCCAGAGTGACCATCGGGTTCTTGGTCACCTCTCTTACCAAGGCCCTTCTCCCCCAATTGCTCAGTTTGGCCGGGCGGCCAGCTCTAGGAAGAGTCCTGGTTGTTCCAAACTTCTTCCATTTAAGAATTATGGAGGCCACTGTGCTCTTGAGAACCTTCAAAAAACCACCTTTAGAGGCCATTTTTCCCCGCAAGCGGGGGTTGGCCTTTTTCGGGAACTGTGGTTGTTGTTGTTTTTCGGTCCCCTTTTTGAAGCAATGTTTTACGGCCGGATGCCCTTCCTGACGCCAACCCTTTTTGCCGCCTTTAACGACAAGCAGGGAATTACCAGTGAACTGGTACTCAATTTGCCGACCTCGGAAGGATGACAGGCCTTCTTCTTGGGAACCTTCAATGCAGCAGAGATTTTTTTTGTAGGCTTCCCCAGATCTGTACCTCGACACAATCCTGTCTCTGAGCTCTGCAGGCGGTTCCTTCGACCTCATGGCTTGGTTTTTGCTCTGATATGCATTGTCAGCTGTGAGACCTTATATAGACAGGTGTGTGCCTTTCCAAATCATGTCAAATCCATTGAATTTACCACAGGTGGACTCCAATCAAGGTGTAGAAACATCTCAAAGATCATCAAGAGAAAGGGGAGGCACCTGAGCTAAATTTCAAGTGTCATAGCAAAGGGTATGAATACTTATGTAAATGTGATATTTCAATTTTTTCTTTTTAATAAATTTGCAAAAGTTTCTAAAATCCTGTTTTCTCTTTGTCATTATGGGGTATTGAGTGTAGATTGATGAGGGAAAAAATGAATTTAAACGATTTCAGCATAAGGCTGCAACATAACAAAATGTGAAAAAGTGAAGGGGTCTGAATACTTTCTGAATGCACTGTATATATACCTATGTTTGTAAGTATTGTTGCGGATATGGGATTTGCATCCATCCATATCCGCTTGTAAATATTCCCCTATTTCCTCAATACTTCCCAACTATCCCCAATCCCCCACTCCCTAGTCCCATTTTCTGTAAACAACACTCTGTAGACCCGACCTCCCCCTATTTCCCCCATTAAATGTCGTGCCCAGGTTCACCGCATCTCATGTAAGACAACTATAGGACATCTTGCTAGTTATTCTTAGTCTATGTCAGTTAAGGACTCGTTTCCATTAATTCTGACCCTTCGTTGCACCAGAATGTGATTGTATGGCACCGTTAGGAAGTTTAGGACCTCCCAATACCTCCCCGCAGCTCTTCCTCACGGTTCAGCAACAACAACAACAGCAACGGCGGCGGCGGGCGTGGGGAGTGCGCGTCCTCACTCCGGCTTGGTTGGTAGGGGGTGTTGGGAGGGCACCAGGCCTCCCCAACGAGCCGCCATCGAACATGTGCTCGACGGGGTTATCAAATAGGGGCTCCCTGTCAGCTCCTCGTCAAGGGCGGAGCCCGGTAACCCCCACACCCAATGGAAGCGGCGGACCGGCCCCAGTGGGGCGGAGCCAACCAGCCGAGGGCGTGTCACTCCCCGCTGAGCATGCGCAGGGAGAGGGAGGTGACGTCAGATGCGCGCTGAGCTTGGAGCAAGCAAGACGTACCCTCCGAGCGCTGTGAGGCCTCCCGCATCTTCTGGACTGGACCGTGCTTTATCCTGTCCCCGAGCCAAGGTGCACCTTGTGCTATCGACTGCCTGTCCCTTCCTGCCATCAATCCCTGTGTAAGTCAGCCTTGTTCCGTTTGTCTGTGGTCTGTCTGGGATAAGATAAGATGGTAATTAAGTGCCCATCTCTTCTGTGTCTTTTACCTCACTCTGCCGTGTAATCTACCCCCTTTTCTCCACCACTGTAATTATACCCTCCCCCGGAGGTCTTGAGAACTGTACCCCTTGCGTCGTTTCCTCTTTCCCAGTCGTCGTGTCCTTTCTATCATTGATTTGGCATAGCGCGATTTGTTCAACGTCTGGGTGGAATCGGGGTCTAGTCGGGGAATAACTGTTCGGTCGCGGCAATACCACCGCTCGGTAAATAACATCTAAACCGCGTCCGTAACAGTATGTATGTCTGAGCATTATAGAATGGAAAACGACTTGGCTGATATCCATCAAATTTTCCATTCTTTCTCAGGATACCCAGGTTTAGGTCATGGACACAAAATATCATCACAACTAACTTCCCTCTCCCCCTCTCTTCTCTCTCCCCCATCACCGTGAGAATTCGGAGGTGTTAATGTTCACCTGTACATGTGGAATAGTGGTGGTTTATACCCTCCCCCGGAGGTCTTGAGAACTGTACCCCTTGCGTCGTTTCCTCTTTCCCAGTCGTCGTGTCCTTTCTATCATTGATTTGGCATAGCGCGATTGTTCAACGTCTGGGTGGAATCGGGGTCTAGTCGGGGAATAACTGTTCGGTCGCGGCAATACCACCGCTCGGTAAATAACATCTAAACCGCATCCGTAACAATTGGTGTCCAGGAGTGGGATTCGAGGCCCGAACCAAATTTTTAAAAAACATCTAGGAAAAAATTTGGTCAAAATTATAAAGTACCGAAATTTGATTTTGTTTTACAAAAAACCCGAATTTTGAAAGTTGCGCTATGGGAGATCAAGACGGCTGGGTTCCGGTAGAGGAGAGTGAGGCAGGGTCGATCCAGGACCAAATTGAGGGACATGAGGAGAGCGAAGCAGTGAGGGCGGCAGGTTCGCAAAATGGCGTCCTCGCGCACGAGGTTACGGGCGCGCAAAATGGCGCCTCGCACATGGCTACGGCGACCGCGCCCGCGACCGTAGCAGCGCCGCTGGTGGATTCGAACCTTTTTTTCCTGCAAATGAGGGCCCTTATGGGACAAATGGGAGACCAAATTGGAGGTTTGAAAAACAGTATAGAGGCTCAGAGTGAGCAAATGGGGGTAATGGGGTCCAATAGCGAGAAATTGAGGGAGGACATGGGGTCCAATAGCGAGAAATTGAGGGAGGACATGGGGGCCCAGATCGGAGGGTTAGGGAGTAGAATAGAGGGATTAGGAAACAAATTTGAGGGACTAGACAACAAATTTGAGGGATTAGACAATAGATTAGGGGAAATACAGGAGGGGTTAACGGGGGTAGAAAACAGAATGGCCGCTCAAGAGAATCAAATGGAAGGGATGAAAAAGGGGTTAGAGGGGTTAGAAAACAGTATGGAAGGCAAATTGAGGGACATGAGGGACCAAGCGGAAAGGGAA
Source organism: Myxine glutinosa (assembly GCF_964187855.1). Lineage (NCBI taxonomy): Eukaryota > Metazoa > Chordata > Myxini > Myxiniformes > Myxinidae > Myxine > Myxine glutinosa. The sequence continues at coordinate 91,192,696 of NC_136267.1, read as the reverse complement.
GTTTAAAAATGGGGCAGCAGATAGAGGGGGTCAGAATGGGGGTAGAAACTAAATTGGATGCTCACAGGGAGGAAATGGAGCAGATGAGGGTGGCATCTGGGCAGGAGATGCAAGTGATGGGAGAGGAGATCAGAAGAGGTGTGAGTGAAGAGGTCGGAGGAGTGCGCGAGGAGGTGAGGCACTGTGAGGAGCGCATGGAGAAGGAGGTGAGAAAGGGGACTGTAAAATTGCAAGGTGGTATAGAGGAGTTGACGCTGGGAGTAGAACAACTGACAGTGGGACAAAAGGAGTTGGGGGACCAGGTAAAGAAGAACACAGCGGTATTACGAGGGTTAAAAGCGACACAAAACGACCTAAAAAATGACTTGATAGCGACACAGAGGCAATGTCAGATGGTACGTGAGGGACTGACAACGAGGTTGGACGAGGTGACAGAGGTAATGGAGACGAAGGACCGGCAGGTGAGGACGCACATAGAAACGGTCAAGGGGGCCTTAGAGGACGAGCTTGAGGAGACGCACCGGGAAATAAAAGAGGTGAAGCAGAAATTAGAAGAAGTGGAAGAAGGGGTAAGCGAAATTAAGAAGCGACGGAGAGGGGATAAGAAAGAGATCAATGAGGAAGTGAAAGAATTGGTCCAAAGTCTGTGTTCGGATCGTGATGATGTGCTCATTCGCAGGTGATGGAGGAGAAGCGAAGAGAAAGAGGACCCGGTGTAAGTGGTGACCAATATGGTCGTGCGTATGATGCGCCAGGTGATTTAATGAGCTTGGGGGTCGAGATGGACCCGGGTGTTCGTGAGAGGCCGTTGGTGAAGTGTGCGACAGGTCTGGTGTGCGAAAAAGGAGGTGTGCGAGAAAGTCCGACTCTGGGGTGTGTGAGGAAAAAGTGCGCGCCAAGGAGTGAGGGTGCTGTCGAGAGTGAGTCGGTCGTAGCGCATGTGCGACGGAGCGCATGGAAGCGCGTAGTGAGGAGTGTTACAGAGGATGTAACGGAAGAATGCACGCCTGTGGTGAGTGTTACAGAGGATGTAACGGGAGAGGATGCGCGAGCAAGGTGTGTAACGGACGGGTGCATGGGGAAAGAGTGCGCTGTCAAAAGTAAGGAAGAGTGTACACCTGTGGTGAGTGTTACAGAGGATGTAACGGGAGAGTGTGCGCGAGAAAGGTGTGTAACGGACAGGTGCATGGGGAAAGAGTGCGCTGTCAAAAGTAAGGAAGAATGCACGCCTGTGGTGAGTGTTACAGAGGGTGTGATGGGAGAGTGTGCGCAAGAGTGTGCGCGAGAAAGGTGTGTAACGGACGGGTGCATGAGGAAAGAGTGCGCTGTCAAAAGTAAGGAAGAATGCACGCCTGTGGTGAGTGTTACAGAGGGTGTGACGGGAGAGTGTGCGCAAGAGTGTGCGCGAGAAAGGTGTGTAACGGACGGGTGCATGAGGAAAGAGTGCGCTGTCGGGAGTAAGGGTGAGTGCGCTGTCAAGAGTGGAGGTGAGAGTAGTAAGAGTGACACGGAGCGTGAGTTGGTTGTGACAGGTGAGAAAGGAAGCACACCTGGAATGGTAGAGCGTGTGTGGGAATGCACGCTGGAATTGGTAGTGAGGCACGTGGTTGGGTGTGCGAGTGAGAGCACACCTGTGATCGTCACAGAGGAGGTGACCGAGGAGGGGGCGCGAAGAGGTGTGTTGGTGAGGTGTGCGAGCGACGAATGTGTGCCAAGGTGTTCGGTGGTCAGGTGTGTGACCAAGTCTGTGAGTGGAATGAGTGTACCTGGGTGTGGAAGAGAAGGTGCAAGGACGAGGAGCATGGGAACAGCTGGAGGTATGAGCAAGAAAGGGGTAGCGTATGCGTGTAAGCATGCAGGTGAGGCATCGACGGTAACCGGGTTAGCGGTTAGAACGACAGTTAGCCGAATCGGGCCCTCGGTGCGTGCCGGGCTTCGCGTGCCACGAGAACCAGCGGGGATCCGAGCCACGGCGGGTTCGAAAGGACCGCCGTACGCGATCCACGCTGGGCCTCGCTTGGAACGGCCGCGTCCGTGCTCCACTAGGCAGAGGGGGCAGCCCGATAGGAAGGGTCGTCATGGCGACCACTTTTTGTTGAGGCATTCCGGCAGGTCGAGATCGGGCCATGGGATGGCTCCGTGCCGAGATGGTGCGTGGGACCTCGGCCCGGGTAAACCTCCTTCCCTGCACCGAATGCGGGACGTATCCAGCCGCTGGCACCAAACAACCCGCATTCATTGCTCGGCTGTACGAAGCCGAGCTTTAGAAGTGAATTGGCGCACCGAGAGGCATTAGTAAGTGGACTGTAATGATGAGGTTAGTGTTTTGGACCCAAAATTAGAAAAAGGCAAAATTTGATGATTGGCAGTAATGATTGGCAGATGATGGGTAGTGATTGGCAAATTTTTGATTGGTTGAAATTTGATGTGCAAAATTGGTAGTGGGAGATGCCCGATGTGGTGGGATGGCAACTCTGTCATCCTTCACAAAAGGGGGGCAAAGGAGCACTAGCTTATGGGGTGTATGGCAGTGAAAACTAGCCCGGGTGGGTTAGGATATTGTGTGTAGGGATCTAGCGAAGATGACATTAGGTAACGTTAAGGTTTAGATAGTGACTGATACCTGTAGTGGGGACGCAGGTAGTTTAGTGTGTTTGATAATGATGTGGGAGCGCTGAGTGTAAGGGAAGACAGAGAAGCGCAAGTTTCAGAGGGGAGTAGTTAGATGAGATGATGCTGTGTGAGAACTGGACAGGTGTGTGGAGCAGTGTATGAGTAGTGAGTGTTGTGGATCAGCGCGAATGCGCTTGGGGGAGAGAAGGGTACAGGCGGCACCAAGTATGAGAGCACAGGTGTGCAAGCACAGGTGTGTGGAATATATGAAGCAGAGAATGAGTGGTATGGAGAGAGTTGGAGTAAGTGGTACGGAGTGGTGTGCATGGTGCGAAGGTGTGGATGGGGGAAGAGTGGACCCCTTTTCACGAGTACCCGTGGAGGGTAGTTTAAAGAATAGTTAGAAGGTATAGGTAAATTGTGGTTGGATATTGGCATTTGTGGTGCGGTTGCAGAATGGTATTGTGGATGGGTGCATTGGTGTGGTGAAATTGGCTGGTCGTGTGGCCTGTTAGTATGAGTGTGAATGGTTGGGCACTCCGCCACTGTTAGATGTCGTCCAGGTGAGGCCGCAGGTGGGCTCTGGGAGCCGTTAGTGTCAGTGGGTGCCTGAGGCTCCCGGGTGTGGATCGGGCAGCCCGTGCCAGAGAGGGCACTGAGGGGGTGAGAGTGCGAGAGGGCCTTCCCCAGTTAGTTAGGTTAGGGTGAGGAGCAGGTGAGCTCGGGAGGCAACTGCAGTGGTGGAGGTGTGCAGGTGGGTAGACCTGCTGGGAGAGCTACACGACCCAGCCACCGAAATTGTGCGGGGGCACCGAGTGTTGAATCGGGGAGTGAGACCCAAATTGATGGTGTGCACCACAGATGGTCAATGGGATTTTGGTTCTTCGAACCACATAGAGTAATGAGGGCCAATGGTTTGGCAGGAGAAAGACCCCGGGTAATGTAAAGTTGTTAGTCATTTAGGAAATAGTTAGGATTGATGAACCTGTCGCACCATAAGCAGCCACTTACCTGAGGTGATGATGATGACTCCACACCTGTGTTTTCTTTGTTTTGTGTTGCAGGAAATGAGAATTGCTGTTTGGATTTGTGAGACGCATCACGACGTGGATAAGACATTGGGGTGATTCCATCTCTCCCTCCTTAGGAGGGACTGATGATGAATTGGTGATGGCAGATTTTGATGTTGAGTGGAAATGGCAAATTTGATTGGTTAGGAGGGAGAGAAGACGAATTTGGTTTATGGGAGGAACGGGGAAGACAGTAGGGACGTTTGTTGATGTGTAAAGTAGATGTTTATGGGTAGTGTTGTGTTTTGTGGATACAGTAAGGGGTAAGGGAGGGGCAATGTAGGTTACCTGGTTGGGGGGGGGGGCGTACGGTAGGAACATACCTGGCTCACCTGGTTCCCATGTGCCCCCAGTGTGCATTACCTTGTATTGCGTGCACTTTTGCGCCCTTACCACCTTACTCACTTGTCTTATTTTGTCTCCCACCTCCGAGGGTCTGGCTTTGGGGCAGAGAGAGAGGAGAGAGAGGTGCTGGCTCCGCAGTTGTGGGCCTGTACTTCCGCTGCTTGCTGCCTGCATCGATACACCATATGGACCGCAATTTTTGTGGCCGCCCACAATGGACCGCAGTTCTTTTGCGGTCAAGCACCACCCGTGGATGGACCTCTGGGTCAACGTGGCACCTATGCCATACAGGTGAACCACTTTTAGTTGGCCCCCCTGACGGCCACAATTCAGAAATGGACGCGGTTGGCGCCTTTCTTTATTTCTAAAGAAGCCAGAAGGCCAAGTGCACTCCACGAAGGCAAGACCAGCGGCAGAACATCGGCCGGCTGCGACACCACCGGTGACCATGGACACTTAATTGTGCATTTTTATGAACACTTTATTGGTGCACCGGATGGTGCTGACTGTGCGTAATGGGGTGGTGCTTTTGGTGCTTGGACGGGGTGCTCTGCACATTATTAAAGGCCGTAGGGCCACAGGGCACTCGTGGGTTGGTGTATCGATGCTGGCATGCGTGCTCTCCCTATGCATAACATCTGCATGTGTTCCTCAAAGAACAGGTCCTGGATCGTAGTGTAAATATCAGTGTTGTATAAATAATGCTCCCTACCGGCTGTATGTTTAGTTTGAGGATGCTTTCCGCGATTCGGTTAACCTGTGGGTGTGTTTCTGTTAGGAGAAGGGTGCAACGTCGCAGGGGGACATATTTACTCATTTGTGAACATCTGTAAAACTGTCGCACTCAGGGTTGAGTTAATAGTAGAGGGAACTACATCTGAGTGCCACACTAAAGTAGGTAAAAATTTATCGGGTCGGGGCGCCCCGAGGTAGAGAAGGGTGCAATGTTGCGGATATGGGATTTGCATCCATCCATATCCGCTTGTAAATATTCCCCTATTTCCTCAATACTTCCCAACTATCCCCAATCCCCCACTCCCTAGTCCCATTTTCTGTAAACAACACTCTGTAGACCCGACCTCCCCCTATTTCCCCCATTAAATGTCGTGCCCAGGTTCACCGCATCTCATGTAAGACAACTATAGGACATCTTGCTAGTTATTCTTAGTCTATGTCAGTTAAGGACTCGTTTCCATTAATTCTGACCCTTCGTTGCACCAGAATGTGATTGTATGGCACCGTTAGGAAGTTTAGGACCTCCCAATACCTCCCCGCAGCTCTTCCTCACGGTTCAGCAACAACAACAACAACAACAGCAACGGCGGCGGCGGGCGCGGGGAGTGCGCGTCCTCACTCCGGCTTGGTTGGTAGGGGGTGTTGGGAGGGCACCAGGCCTCCCCAACGAGCCGCCATCGAACATGTGCTCGAGGGGGTTACCAAATAGGGGCTCCCTGTCAGCTCCTCGTCAAGGGCGGAGCCCGGTAACCCCCGCACCCAATGGAAGCGGCGGACCGGCCCCAGTGGGGCGGAGCCAACCAGCCGAGGGCGTGTCACTCCCCGCTGAGCATGCGCAGGGAGAGGGAGGTGACGTCAGATGCGCGCTGAGCTTGGAGCAAGCAAGACGTACCCTCCGAGCGCTGTGAGGCCTCCCCGCATCTTCTGGACTGGACCTTGCTTTATCCTGTCCCCGAGCCAAGGTGCACCTTGTGCTATCGACTGCCTGTCCCTTCCTGCCATCAATCCCTGTGTAAGTCAGCCTTGTTCCGTTTCTGTGGTCTGTCTGGGATAAGATAAGACGGTAATTAAGTGCCCATCTCTTCTGTGTCTTTTACCTCACTCTGCCGTGTAATCTACCCCCTTTTCTCCACCACTGTAATTATACCCTCCTCCGGAGGTCTTGAGAACTGTACCCCTTGCGTCGTTTCCTCTTTCCCAGTCGTCGTGTCCTTTCTATCATTGATTTGGCATAGCGCGATTTGGTCAACGTCTGGGTGGAATCGGGGTCTAGTCGGGGAATAACTGTTCGGTCGCGGCAATACCACCGCTCGGTAAATAACATCTAAACCGCGTCCGTAACAGTATGTATGTCTGAGCATTATAGAATGGAAAACGACTTGGCTGATATCCATCAAATTTTCCATTCTTTCTCAGGATACCCAGGTTTAGGTCATGGACACAAAATATCATCACAACTAACTTCCCTCTCCCCCTCTCTTCTCTCTCCCCCATCACCGTGAGGATGCGGAGGTGTTAATGTTCACCTGTACATGTGGAATAGTGGTGGTTTAACCACAGATCCCTGTCTGAGAGAGGGGGTATTTCCACCGTCGCTCCCGGAAGGAAGGGGTATTACTTGTGTTGCAAAATATTATTTTGCCAGTGGACAATTTTTCCCTTGAAATGCCATGCCACAAGCCTTTGGATCATTCAAGTGACACTGTTGCAACATTTTGGAATGTCATCATCCAGATTCACCATCTAAGCTCTCAAAATACAAATACATCAACAACAACAATAATAACAACAACAACCGGCATTTTAAGGCCATTTTCCCTGCTAGAGTGGGGCTTAGCCTTGAGGGCCCCAGGACAATCTTCTCCATTTTTGCCCTATTTTCTACATCTCCCCTTGTTAACCCCTTGCCCCAATTTCTTCTTCCAACATCTTTAGCCAAGTCTTTCTCGGTCTTCCCCCGTCGTCTACTTCCTTCTGCATTCATTTCCATCACTCTTCTCAACCAGTCACTTTCATCCTTCCTCAACACATGACCAAACCATCTCAACCTGTTTCTCTTCACAGCGTCCATCACAGGCTCTATTCCCATCATCTTCTTTCACAATTCATCATTTGTTATCCTTTCTCTCAACGATACTCCGCACATCCACCGAACCATTCGCATTTCCACCCTTTCCAACCTTCGTTGCTGCTCTACATTCATTACCCATGTCTCGCTCCCATAAATCATAACACTTCTCACACAAACAGCATACACTTTTCCCTTCAGCTTCAACGACACTCCCCTCCTCATCAGCACGCCACTCAGTTCCCAAAACTTCTTCCATGCACATCTCACTCTAGCAACCGTTGCCGAGTCTGATCCACCTTCTCCATTCAGCATGTCTCCCAGGTAGCAAAATGTTTTCACATCTTCCAGCTACACGTCGTCTCCAATATCCAACTCAACATTTCCTCCAGCTGCAGCTCTGTGCACCCCTTACACTTGAATGTAGCTGCCACACTGGTTAATGACCCTCTCAGACCGCTACATTTTTGATGAACCCACTCAGCGCACATTGTACATTGAATGGAGTTCACTTCCTGCACACAGCACATGGCCACTTCCCAGTTCTTTCCACTTCACCACATGCTTTACCACTTGCCATCACCTTCGTTTTTCCGATATTCACCTTCAGACCATTTGTCTCCATACATTCCTTCCACCTGTTCATCTTCTCCTTCAGTCCATCCATACTTTCCGCAATCAACACCTGATCATCTGCATACAACAACAAATACATCAGAATCAAAATACAAATACATCAGCCAAAAATATTATGTTTGCATTGTTGTCCACCATTTTTTGCCACAGAAAATAGCTGCAGTTTGTTGCTGGAGTTGATGATGACATAGTGCAAAACCTCCATCCCTTAGGTGGATGCCCTGTTGCACAATCATCCTTGAGATGCCCAGGGTTCAATTCGCTACGCAACTGACTATAAACTGTCAGACGGGTGTTTTGCAGCCAATGCTTTGTCCCTGCATCAAGGAGTGCGTCATCCCTTGGATGGTATGTTGAGTTGGGGTCCCATACGCTCGTATTAGCTGGTGGATGTTAAAGACCCCACTGTGCCTTTGGAGGAAGAGATATGGAGTGTATCACCTTGCCCTGGAAGCTTTGTCAGCAGTCCCTGACACCCTGGAAAGGGTATGGGATTCATTCCAATTCATCCAGTTGCCAACTTGACTTCATTAGTGAGTGGAATGCCTCCACATCTGTCAACATGACTTTGTCTACGCTATTTTACAATCGTATTTAATGTCCAAAAGAGTGTCAGATAAGCCCTCCACCTTATGGATTGTTCAAAGTACACGCTACTTCTGTTCAGATAATTTGTGCCTCTTGTACATAAGTATTGTGCCTCTAAAGATCTTGATAAAATCACAAGTACAAGAAATGGGAAAAATGATCATGACGATCATTATATGGTGAAGCCCCTGCCCCTCACTAGCCCTGCACCCCTCGGCTCCACATCTGTATGCAAAACATATGCAATAGCCTGAACATCCCATTTGTCATGAAGCCGGCCTTAAGAACCAAGCTCACTGCAATCCTGTTGCAAGAATAACTGAGCAGCAATATATATTACAGTTATTAAGTGCAATGTAGCAAATTGACTAATCCTGTGGAGGTGATAGACTCAAATTTCTGTGCAGGAAAGAAAGGGACGAGGAACCAGAAGAAGTACCGTTGATGCAAAAAAAATAAAGTTGAAATTTAATAGACACAACCATTTTCATTTACGCTGCACAGTAAACCATGCCTCAGACAATCATTATGTAAACGGAAGTCATCCCAGCTTGAAACCCTTTACTTGCATATAGACACATGCATGGCAAAAAGAGGAAACAAGAGTTGATTAAGCCTGTCTCACTGCGAGGATGACGAGGTTTCTGAGTCTGTCCTGGGTATGGCACTTTTGGGCAGGATGAGGGATGCAACAAAAAGTTTGATCTCAGTTTCTGGGGTCTTGCAATAGATTACTGGAACAATGGCTCAGGAAAACCTTGACATACCTCTGGAGCAAAATGTGCACAGAAATCAATGGCCACACACTCAAGTGAATGAACAGGCTGTATGGGAGCCAGGCCAACCACCTGCGGATGGGGAAATGTTCTCGCAAAGCTTCCGAGAACACCAGTGATCTCTCCCAGAGGATTGATCAGAAGGTCTTTGACATTTTCTAAACCCAATTCCTCCGTCTCCCTGCTCCTCTCAAGAACTTCTCACATTCCTCTGTTCCAGCTGTTCTCCATATATTCCAAAATGACTGGAACAGTTTCTGGGATGGTTTGTGACTGTAAAAGGGAGTCCCATTTTGCTCCAGCTCAATATCTTCATACCCCTACTCCCGACACAACCTGCTTCCGTGCTCAGGTAACTCTGCCTCCAATCCGAGTTGAAACGAAATCCAGTCACGCAGCCAGGTACATACCGTTCCAAATTATGTTTCATTACTCACCATTCTCGATTGAAGGTTCTCAAGATGATGAAGTCAATATCCACTCTGCAAGCTCTCAGATAGCTAGCGAAGAGAATCCTACTGTATTAAATAAGGCAATTCTCTGTTCTCTGTTGTGTGTGTGTGTGTGTGTGTGTGTGTGTGTGTGTGTGTGTGTGTGTGTGTGTGTGTGTGTGTGTGTGTGTGTGTGTCATAGAAAAAACAGCTTGGCTAATCTCCATCAAATTTTGCATATGTGCTGGGGTCAGGTCAGGGTTAAGTCATGGGGCCCGTGATGGGGAGAGGGGGAGACAACTCACCATTTTCACCTGTACATGTGGCATAGTGCAAGTAGTGTACTGTCCCCTGCTGGAGACAGGTGGGATTACCAGCCACAACACAAAATACATTTGCCCCACCTCCAACAATACCACCCCCTGAAGCCTGCTCCAGGAGAGAGTGGGTGTTTCTGGTACGTAAATGAAGGATGAACACACTGGTAAGTGGACAAAGGAAGGACTTGCACTAAATAATTAAAATATTTAATACCAATGAACATTCTTACACTAATTTTGAAGAAACTTCAGAATATAGTCTAAATTTACTGCACCCCTAGATCATAACTCCTTCCCTTACCTCCGTTACTACTGCGTTAACAGCCTAATTATTCCAGCCTTCGTGTAGGGTCAGCCAGGAGATGTTTTTGGCCCATATTACATGAATTCCTTTATCAGGCGTGACCGACTGAGGGTCGGAGTGAGCGAGCAAACAAGTCCCACTCATCTCATGAGAGCGAACAGCTGACGACTTGTTGGCACAATGTTTGAGTGCCGCTCACCTGTGAAGGTACACCTCGTCATAAAATCCAATGTTCTTGAATTGACGGATGTCCAACCAGTAGTCAGGTGGAGCTGAAACTGGCGTTTATTTAAAGCATTGCACTCTGGCCGGCACTGTACACCCCAAAACAAAATGTGATTGCCTTATTTTCACCCCTCCCTCTCACTCTACCATTTACATATTCAATTCAAGAACATTCGTGAAAGTCCCTCTCTCTCTGTAAACTACTCATAATCACTAGATGTCTCAATAAGCAGATTACGCATTACCTTATTTTTTCACCCCTGTCTGTCTATCTGTGTTTGTTTGTGAACCGGATATCTCAAAAAGTTGTGGACGGATTCGGACGAAATTTAGTTGAGAGGTTGGGTCTGTGACGAGGTTGAATGATTAGCTTTTGGTGAAGATTCTTATCCGGATCCGGATCTGAGAATTTTTAAAGTGATTCTTCACAATTGAAAGAAAGGGCTAAAAATTATTTATAGCACGATATGTCAAAAAGTTGTTGACGGATTCGGACGTAATGTGGTGGACAAGTTTGGTGTGACAAAGAAGAATTGCTTCAATTTTGTTGAAGATTCGAATCAGGATCCATATCAGAAATTCTTTGAATGATTGTCTGTTCTTCACTTCTATTCTTCACCCTCGAGTGATAGAGCTAAAACCGATATACAGTACAGCACGGTATCTCAAAAAATTATGGACAGATTCGGACAAAACGTGGTGGACAGGTTGGTTGTGTGACAGGGAAGAATTGATTCAATTTTGGTGAAGATCTGAATACGGATCCAGATACGAGGATTTTTTAATTTTCGGATTCTTTACCATTGAGTGATAGGCATGTGACAGGCATGTGATAGGCATGTGATAGGCAAGTGATAGGCAAGTGATAGGCATTGAGTGATAGAAAAACGATATATAGCATGAGATTTCAAAAAGTTGTGGATGACTTATGACAAAACTTGGTGGACGAAATGATAAGGAGACAAGAACAAAGCGATTCGATTTTGGTTGTTGTCCGAATCCAGATCCAGCCTATCGGTGGGATACAAAACGTATACGGTGCAGCCTGGTCATTGTTTACACACATTCATTGTTCTGCACGTATGTGCTCTACCGAGTTCTGTTGTAGTTATAACATGAGATGGTTCAATATCCCAAACTCTCACAAGGTTTCCATGCCGCTTAAAAGAAACGTCAACCTGTTCTTCAGGGGTTATCTCTGATGCAATGATCTTGTTTTGGTTTTATTATTTGTGAATCATTGGGATTTGAATGCCACCTAGTTAAATATGGTTGGCAATTTGAATCTTCCCAAATCATTGGAATTTGAATGCCACCTAGTTAAATATGGTTGGCAATTTGAATCTTTCCAAATCATTGGGATTTGAATGCCACCTAGTAGATATGGTTGGCAATTTGAATCTACACAAATCATTGGGATTTGAATGCCACCTAGTAGATATGGTTGGCAATTTGAATCTACACAAATCATTGGGATTTGAGTGCCACCTAGTTAGATATGGTTGGCAATTTGAATCTACACAAATCATTGGGATTTGAATGCCACCGAGTTAGATATGGTTGGCAATTTGAATCCTGCCAAATCATTGGAATTTGAATGCCACCGAGTTAAATATGGTTGGCAATTTGAATCTTCCCAAATCATTGGGATTTGAATGCCACCTAGTAGATATGGTTGGCAATTTGAATCTACACAAATCATTGGGATTTGAATGCCACCTAGTAGATATGGTTGGCAATTTGAATCTACACAAATCATTGGGATTTGAGTGCCACCTAGTTAGATATGGTTGGCAATTTGAATCCTCCCAAATCATTGGAATTTGAATGCCACCGAATTAAATATGGTTGGCAATTTGAATCTTCCCAAATCATTGAGATTTGAATGCCACCTAGTAGATATGGTTGGCAACTTGAATCTACACAAATCATTGGGATTTGAATGCCACCTAGTAGATATGGTTGGCAATTTGAATCTACACAAATCATTGGGATTTGAGTGCCACCTAGTAGATATGGTTGGCAATTTGAATCTACACAAATCATTGGGATTTGAATGCCACCTAGTAGATATGGTTGGCAATTTGAATCTACACAAATCATTGGGATTTGAGTGCCACCTAGTTAGATATGGTTGGCAATTTGAATCCTCCCAAATCATTGGAATTTGAATGCCACCGAAATAAATATGGTTGGCAATTTGAATCTTCCCAAATCATTGAGATTTGAATGCCACCTAGTAGATATGGTTGGCAATTTGAATCTACACAAATCATTGGGATTTGAATGCCACCTAGTAGATATGGTTGGCAATTTGAATCTACACAAATCATTGGGATTTGAGTGCCACCTAGGTAGATATGGTTGGCAATTTGAATCTACACAAATCATTGGGATTTGAGTGCCACCTAGTTAGATATGGTTGGCAATTTGAAGCTACATAAATCATTGGGATTTGAATGCCACCTAGTTAGATATGGTTGGCAATTTGAATCCTCCCAAATCATTGGGATTTGAGTGCCACCTCGTAGATATGGTTGGCAATTTGAATCTACATAAATCATTGGGATTTGAATGCCACCTAGTTAGATATGGTTGGCAATTTGAATCCTCCCAAATCATTGGGATTTGAATGCCACCTCGTAGATATGGTTGGCAATTTGAATCTTCATAAATCATTGGGATTTGAATGCCACCGAGTTAGATATGGTTGGCAATTTGAATCTTCATAACTCACTGGGATTTGAATGCCACCTAGTTAGATATGGTTGGCAATTTGAATCCTCCCAAATCATTGGTATTTGAATGCCACCTAGTAGATATGGTTGGCAATTTGAATCCTCCCAAATCGTTGGAATTTGAATGCCAACTAGTAGATATGGTTGGCAATTTGAATCCTCCCAAATCGTTGGGATTTGAATGCCACCTAGTTAGATATGGTTGGCAATTTGAATCCTCCCAAATCATTGGTATTTGAATGCCACCTAGTTAGATATGGTTGGCAATTTGAATCCTCCCAAATCGTTGGAATTTGAATGCCAACTAGTAGATATGGTTGGCAATTTGAATCCTCCCAAATCGTTGGGATTTGAATGCCACCTAGTAGATATGGTTGGCAATTTGAATCTTCATAAATCATTGGGATTTGAATGCCACCTAGTTAAATATGGTTTACTATTTGAATTTTCAGGTGAAAAGAATGGCAACATAAAGCATAAAGATTGTACTTTATCTGTATTAGTCATATTACTACAACTGTCTTGTCTTTTATAATACCCAGTGATACCGGGCCACACTGTTTGCTGTCTCAGAGTGTGGATGTTCTACACTTTAAACAAGTTCACACACCTCTGATCTTTACGTTACATGTGAATGGCCATCTTTGGTTACAAAGGGCAAACCAGCAATATATTATTTCTAATTATTTAGTATGTTTCGCAACTAAAATATTTCCAGCTTGTTAATCCTGTTGCTGTTTTTACCATTCGATCAATAATCTCAAACATTATCTTTTAACAGATTACGTGAACTGTTGAAAACCAGGTGGTTTCATGTGACCATTTCTCCAAGTGCATTACGGTATTAAGTTACCACATGTGCATTAGGTGCTAGCACCACATCTGTTTTGTTACCATAAATCAAATAGGGATGAGACAAGGATTTTTACGAGCACTTCACCTCCTGTGCAAATAATGAGCCCAGGATATTTTAACCGGTGATGAAAATTAATGGTGTAAAGTGATCTTTTTTCAGCCACCAACTGACCTGAATTGTAGTAGTGGACTGAACGAGGCGTTGCATCTTTTCTAATTTGTGCCCTATTCAATATAAGTTCAAATTCGCCACATCACTGTCCAATATCATTCACACCTTTTATTTATTTAAATAAATACACACTTTTTGTACACAAAGTCAAGGCTCTTGCAAGTGCTAGAATACAAAACGGATCAGGACGAAATATAACAAACGGAACAGCAGAAAGAGAGAGGGGAAAAGCAGAGAGAGCAGGGCCGAGGGACAAAATAGAGGGAGAAGGGCAACAATGGAAGCATGTAAGGATGAGGAGTATGAGAGAATACAGTATGTGGAATAGATGGATGCACAAGCACACCCTCAGGAAGGAAAATATGGAAAGCTAGAAAGCATCTGAAAATGCGAAGCCCGTCCGCGTACGCTTTGTTTACAGACTTCTTCCATATGCTAAACATGACGAAAACAGCTAAAGGAAATACCCAAAAATTGACGATTTAATGCGATCTGGACATTTTGACATCAAAAAAAAAAATGCTTTAGTAACCCAATATGCAAACCTTGCTCAGATTTCAAGTCAATCGGATGAAAATTGATGATTTTATGCAACATTGACCTTTGACCTTTTCATCTTTAAAATAAAAATCCACTTCTAGCTTTTGATTGGTGAACCAATTCAGTGACCCAATAGGCGAATTCTTAAAATTTCAGGTCAATAAGGTGAAAATTGACGATTTTATGTGATGCTGTGCTTTGATCCTTTGACAAAAAATATTCATTTGTCTTCCCCTTATTCTCATAATAAAGCCTTGTTGAAAATTTGATGACAAAGCTCAAATGGTAAATTGAAATGTCAGGACAATTGTATGAAAATTGATGATTTTAGGTGAAGCTGACCTTTGACCTTTTCCCAAAATTATTAATTTGTCTGCTCCTTATTCTCATAATAAAGCTTTGTTACCTCCGCCACCAAAGGTGGATGGAGGTTATGTTTGCACCACTGTCTGTTTGTATGTCCTTTGTCCGTTTGTGAACGAAATATCTCAAAACGTTGTGGACGGATTCGGACGAAAATTGGCATAGATGTAGCGTTGTGACAAGGACGAAATGATTAGATTCTTGTGAAGATCCGGATTCGGATCCGGCTACGAGAATTTTTAAGTGATTCTTCACCATTGGAAGATCGGGCCAAAAACGATACATTGCAGGATATCTCAAAAAGTTATGGATGGATTTGGACGAAACTTGTTGGACAGGTTGTGTGTGTGCCGAGGAAGAATCGATTCAATTTTGGTGAAGATCCGGATCCGGTTCCAGCTGGTATAATTTTTAAGTGATTCTTCGCCATTGAGTGATATGGCCAACCAGACGGAGGTATGCTCTCTACTGAGTGCCGTTCTCGTTGAAAATTTGATGACAAAGCTCAAATGGTAAATTGACATTTCACGATAATTGTATGAAAATTGATGATTTTAGGTGATGCAGACCTTTGACCTTTTCCCAAATTAATTTGTCTTCTCCATATTCTCATATTCAAGCTTTGTTGAAAGTTTCATGCCAAAATCTGAAATGGTAAAAAAAGTTACGGCTGGACAGACACACAGACACACACAGAGAAGTGATTGCAAAACGCCGTCTCCCGCCGTGCTTGTAATCGTCTAACTAGAAGGGGACTCGGTAGAACGAATACCTCCGCCAGGCTCAACAGTTTACGTTTTGTATCCCACTGATAGGCCAGGTCTGGATCCAGACATGAACCAAAATATAATCGCCTTGTTCTTGTTGCCTAAAAAAACTCGTCCACCTACATTTGTCATAACTCGTCCACAACCTTTGGAAATATCGCGCTATGTATAGTTTTTGGCCCTATCACTCAATGGTGAAGAATCACTTCATAAAAATTATCGTATCCAGATTTGCCAACATTTTCCCCAAAATGGATTTGATTCGTCCATATCACACACCCAACCTGTCTAAGTTTCGTCCAAATCCATCCACAACTTTTTGAGATATCCTGCTATATATGGTTTTTGGCCCTATATTTCAATGGTGAAGAATCACTTTTAAAATTCTAGTAGCTGGATCCGGATTAGGATCTTCACCAAATTCTAATCATTTAGTCCTTCTCACATACCCAACCTGTCACCCAATATTTGGTCCAAAGCTGTCAACAATTTTTTGAGATATCTTGTTCACAAACAGACAGATAGACAGGGGGTAAAAACATAACCTGTGCCCACCTTTAGTGGCAGAAGGAACTAGATGGTATTCATAGAACACTTACCCTGCGCAGTCAACTTGGTGTGAGTCAACTCTTGTTTTTGAACGTTTTTTTTTTAAATCCAAAATGGCTGCCAGACCATGTGAGCGATGACATCATAAATTTATATTCTCTAATATAATTGTTGCATAGATCATGCTCAATAAATTTCAAACTGATCAGACTAAATGTTGCCCCTGTCGAATTATGACGTCATAATTATGGCACCAATGACGTCATCGTTAACACCACCTATTCCCCCATATTGAATTATTTACAATGAGCCACGTTTCAATTTTTTCCATCGAGCGGTTTTGGAGATATAGAGTTGCAACGTTTTTCGGTTTTTCCAAGATGGCGCCTGTAACACATGACCTATAACGTCATGATTATAATTAAAATATTCTAAAGGAGGAAGTGCTTCGATGGTGAAAATTTTATGTCCATCAGACCAACAGTTGCTGAATTTTTTTAAAATACTGATCAAATGGATGTGTTGTATTTGTCGAATTATGACGTCATAACGAAGGCACTGATGACATCATCATTAACGTATCTTATTCCCCATGTGGAGTAGTTGACAATGAGCCAGGTCTCAATTTTTTCCATGGAATGGTTTCAGAGATATAGAGGTGCGAATTTTTCCAAGATGGCGCCTGTACCACGTGATCGATGACATCATAATAATCATTAAAATATTATTCAGGAGGAGGCCCTCCTATGGTGAAAATTTCGTGTCAATCGGACCAAGAATTGCAGAGAAAAGAATTCATGCTGATCGAATCAAGTGTTGTACTTGTCGAATTATGACGTCATAATTAAGGTACCAAAGACATCATCATTAACATATGTTATTCCCCAAGCGGAGTACTTGGCAATGAGGTATGTTTCCATTTTTTTCCCATGGAGACATAAAAATGCAGACAGTCCACGTACATAAAATGCAGACGCAGCACACGTGTTGTATTTGTCGAATTATGACGTCATAACGAAGGCACCGATGACATCATCGGTGCCCACCCCCATACGTGTGCTGCCTTCACACACTGAAGTGTGTCCGGTGTGAAGGCAGCACACAGCACACATATGGCACACGTACTTACGCGATTGCTTAGCCACACTTTTCGCTTTGTGAGCGTAGGGTAATTAGAGGGTGGGCGAGGGATGTGGTTTAACATAGTTGGGAATTTACGAAAAGATCATGGTTTTGGATGGGAAATGAGCTGAAATGGTGGAGAACAGCTGTCTTGAAGATTTAGAGGGAAGAAAGAGAGAGAATGTGAAAGTTGGTTCCACAGGCGAGAAACAAGAGGAACAAACGAGTGAAAGTGAGTATTGATTCTGGATTTTACCTCTTGAAGGTTAATTCTCAATGAAACTCATTCTGAGCTGTCAATGTCAAACAGCTCTTCTCGTAATAGGTGATATAATATAAGAACGAATGGTTGTAGAAGTGTGTACGGTGTGAAGGAAGCAGATCCTGATATACAAGGGTTTCCTGATGGGAGATACTAATGATCCTCAGGACTTCAAAATTGCAGATAGATGTAGGAGCCCCATTGAAGAAGAGATTAATCACAGCACGACTTGCTGGTGGGAATGTTCCATTAAATCAGGAGGCACAGCTCTTATTGGAACCAACAGTAGGAACCTTGAACTGTTTGTAAAGTAGTTGTGGCAGCAGTAGGCTAATGAGTGTGCACTGCAGGAGAATATTGAGAACAATTTCCAGACTGCTTGCTGAGCTATACCCAATGCAGGCCAGCAGCAGTCAATTAAACCAAACGTTATAGAGAGAACTACGGAGGTGGCATGCCGGAAATGTGCATTTATTGTATTTTTGGTTTTGCTCTCAATGCCAAGCAAACCTTTGATATGATGTGAAACACACACACACACACACACACACACACACACACACACACACACACACACACACACACACACACACACACACACACACACACACACCAACATTTCACAACCTTCGCACTCAAATCCCAGACTTTAATTTAACCATTAACAAAAGCCAACTTAACATCCACTTTCTCATTGTATATTTATTTAAATATCCAATTTGAATCTATACACTTCTGAAACAAAATTTAATGAAAAAACATGTTGGGTAGAAATATTGAAAAATCCCAAAATGTTGTGAAATGAAAAAACATGTTGGGTAGAAATATTGAAAAATCCCAAAATGTTGTGAAATGAAAAAAAAACATGAAAGAAATGTTGAAATGAAAAAACATGTTGGGTAGTGCAGTGGAACTAATTAATTTAGCCTTGATTGATAGACAGGAGACTAGAAATAATTAATGTCCACAAACTGTTTAGATAATGGACTGATTTTTAATGAAACGTGGAGGACTTTGCTTAAGTTAAAAAAATATATACATCAAAGGACTTCAAAAACCACTTGGTAAGAATGCAACTACAAAAAAGAACACACACACACACACACACACACACACACACACAATAATTTCTAAGCAAAATCCTGAAGCATTTGTGCAGTACAGCCTTTCTTATACTTGTGAAGGAAAAGAGAATGGGGCTGGGCTGAGGGGAAGAGAGAGAGGAAGGGGGGAACGAGGTAAGAAAAGTTGCAAGAGATTCAAGCGTGATGAAGGCAAACTGGTTTTTCCATTCCTTTCATCTTGGGAGAGGTTTTGGGTTACAGAAAATACAATTCAGTTATTGTGAAGCATAGAGTTATAATATAATACATTTCCCATTTCGTCTCAGAACATTCCTATAACTTGCATTGAATTAATGGGCCTATGTATATATATATATATATATATATATATATATATATATATATATATATATATATATATATATATATATATATATATATATATATGATATCCTTTGTATATATATATTGTTGCGGATCTCCTCGTCGGCCTTTCCCCTTACCAAGGGGGGATTAGTCCCCTTGTCTTTTACTAGCCGACGGGATCCGGGGCTATGACGTCACTTCCGGTCAGCGTTGGGTAGGGTCATAGGACTAATCACTAATACCTAATTACCAACGCCGCCCAGGAAGCAAGGAAATAAACCCCGCCCGAATCCCGGTTGTAGGTGGAAACGCCGAGCGATAGCGAACCGTGATCCGAGCCATTAACAAGGACTAAACCCGATCTGAGCGGAACCGAATCGTGCCACACTTACCCAATGGAGGAAAACACTGATACGGTTGAATTAGGAAGAAACAAGGAATAAGCTGGCCGGGCGGTTACTTCGCGGCTCAGCCGCGTACGTAATAAATGAACCGGCGCTATATGCGCTCGCAATACAGTTCATATGCGCCCCCAATACAGATTCGTATGCGCTCTCAATACAAGTCCTGTACAGTGCGCTCTCCCAACAAGTCCTCTTCAGTACAGAGCGCAAAACGGGCAAGTCCTCCCAGCATGGTCCTCTCGCATGTGTCCTTCCTGGCCAGTTCTCGACAGCCCTCTCCAAGGGCTTTGTGCGCTGGCTTTTATAGGCACGCCCTTACCACGCCCTTACCCCGCCCCTCACGCCCTGCCCTTAGAGCCCTGATTGGCTGGCTCTTACCGTCTCCCGCTGCTGCTCCCCGACATCAACGCCGGCTCCACCCTTTCTCAGGCCTACCTCGTGGCATTTGACTGGTTTCGAGTGAAACCAAGGGCAGCGAATGCTGCTGGCAAACGAGGTGGATCTGGAGG
The DNA here is from genome assembly GCF_964187855.1 of Myxine glutinosa. Taxonomy (NCBI): domain Eukaryota; kingdom Metazoa; phylum Chordata; class Myxini; order Myxiniformes; family Myxinidae; genus Myxine; species Myxine glutinosa. The sequence goes on along the minus strand of NC_136267.1, from coordinate 91,172,874 downwards.
GTGGAGGCAAAATGAACGGGACCTAAGCTTATTTTCTTTTACACAACACAGGTATCACTAGTGGAAATGGCCTTATCCTCACACATACTATGACATAACTAATATTCTAAGTGGGCCTACGTGTTGCTTGTGGACTTACTATGGGGGCAAACCTTTAACCTTTAATGATGTTATATTTACACTCTCAAAACCGCAACAATATGAAATGTCACAAAGGATTTTCCGATCACACGAACCCAGGTTACACTCCCCCTAAACTAGATGAATTAATCATGTAAAATGATTAAAAATCACGGGGCAACCCGGGTTACCGCGTGGTGGATCATATGTATGTATGTATGTATGTATGTATGTATGTATATATATATATGTCAAGTCGTAGATTCTTTATTGCTTAGAATTCTGTTTTAAACGTCGGTCGAATAATATGTTTTGATCTAAAATGTTGCTTAATGTTTTACATAAGTAAATAAAGGGGTTTTCGCTTTGCTGGGGATAAATGGGAAAGTACTCGATGCATTTCGTGCTGAACGGATGGCTCGTCCTCCATGTGCCCTCTCGAGGCAAGATAAAGCCCGGTCATAGATTCTCTGATTCGGTCCGCAGATGGCGCCTCGAGCCGCGGGCTGGCGGACGTTTATACGCGCGTGGAATGTGTAGTTTCAAGTGGAGTGCTCGAATTGCAGATATAAACTTAAAAAACATTAATTATATTCCATATAATCATAGCGGCGCCTGAATTACAATAAACATGCTTTGAATTACTCATGTGAACAAACCCATATATTTTATGGTCTTATCTGGCTGGCCAAGCATGGTCTTATCTGGCCAAGCATGCACTCTTCTCTCTGTGAGTTACATTTTTCGTCACCTCGGAGCTTTTGAAACTATATCTGGTCCGAATGATAAGGAAGGGCTGACTCCCCCGAATGACAGAGCGGATGACGGTGGGGGCTAGGATGACGGTGAGGGACTCTCGCCAGTCGCTTTGTTCTCTCGGAGATTTTCTGATAATCGTATTCCTATATAAGTGAATGAGAATCAATGCGTTTCCAGGAAGGCTAGACGTGGCATGAAGCTGGTTCTTGCTGTAGATGTCTGGCTTCTTCCGGATCTGTATAAGTTGGTTTTAAATAAAAGCTGCGTCATTTCAGGCTATTTGTGGACTTCTTTTCCAAACGAAGAGCTGCTTCTTCACAGATGGTACCAGGAGTGGGGTCAGCACCGGACGACGGGAAACGGAGCCCGAGGGACAGGAGGAAGGCTGCCTGAGGCCGGCGCCGGCACGCGGATTTGATTAAAGGTGGGAGTTGTTTTATATCAGAGGGCTATTATTCCAAATTCGTACCTTCCTCCCTCGAGCGGTTCCAGTCTCCCTGTCTCCGCGCGGCCTGCACTCGAACAGAAATTGTAAGTAAAGGCTCATTTTAGGCCTCAGAATGACGTGGCTTTGTTAAAGCCAGGATAAACAAGTAAGGATACCAGTAAGGACTTAACAGTAAGCTTAAAGTTACAGTTAGCACCAGGAGGGGAAAGTGAGGTCGGACAGCCGTAAAGGTTGAGCCAGGCCGAGAACTTTCCAGGAAGGAACAGCCCAGAGACAAGATGGGGTATGCCATTGCATGCCAGGGAACGAAGGGCTGTGGCTAACTTAAGAGGGCCATAAAAACATGGCCAGTAAAAGGATTTGCGCAGGATATCGGTAAAGATAACGTTCGATAAGGGTAGGAACGTTATAAGTTAACAAGGGAAAGGGAAAAGTGAGGTCGGACAGCCGTAAAGGTTGAGCCAGGCCGAGAACTTTCCAGGAAGGATCAGCCCAGAGCAATAAGATGGGAAGCAAGCTAATGAAAGAAGGGGAACCCCTTAAGGGAACCCCGGCATCTTTCATGTTTAAGAGGCATCATTTTGCCGCGGTAAGACCAGTAAAGGACTGGGCTGTGTTAACTAAAGATTTAAATAATCCCTGGCCAGAGGACAAGTAAGTAAGCAGTTAAACAAGTAAATCAGCGAGTGATGCCGCTGGACCAGATGCCAGACCAAGACCCCCCACCCCCCCAAGCCCTGAGCCCTGTCCCAGGGCCACAGGCGCCACCTCTCCCACCCCCGCCCCTGTTCCCCCAGGGGTTAGACCCCCAGAAAACTAGACCAGCCGCCCCTCAGGTTCACCTTAGCCCGGGCAATCCTTTTAGAGGACAAGAAATTAATGGGGCGGACAGCGGGTTCGCGGCCCCAGAAGGGCTAGGAGTATTGTATTGTACCCCTCAGTGGAAGGGCTCACGGAATCGGAGAAGTCACAGCCTACAATCGAGATGTGTCCCTTTAAAAAACCATTTGAAAGAACCAGATTTGGCGGCTATGCAGGAGCGGGTGAGAACCTTGCTGGCTGAACAGCCCGGTCACGTACCGGAACTTATGCGTTTGTGGATACAAAATACAGGCGCAGATTGGCGGGACGTCTGCCACATGGGAGAGGCTGTATTGCCAGCGCGGGTGTGGGACCAGGCCAAAGTACACGCACGCTGGCCGAATGTAGCACCAACCCCGGCCCAGACCCTCGACGATTGGGGGGCCCTGGTCGACCTGTTGTTGGCCGGGGTACACATCGCACTAAGGCTAACCGACCAATTAGATGAAGCGGCCGAGCAGTGGGACATGGGCGACGATAAGAAGGCCGATGTAAAGGACGACATGTTGCAAATGCTTGCCCAGGAATCCATAAGGGCCCCCTCCCCAAAATTCGGAACCCACAAGGGCCCCCTCCCCAAAACTGGAACATACAAGGGCCCCCTCCACAGCCGCAGACTTGGGCCGTGCAAAAGGACCCCCCACCCCCCCCCAAGACCTGAGCTCAGTCCCGGGGCTCTAGGCAACACCCCAACACCCCGCCCTGCCTTCCCTTTTTCACCTCAACCCACCCCGTCCAACCCGTCCCAAGAAAAAATCCTTTTCCTTGAATGAAAGACGTAACATGAATGAGCAAAGATTGTATATGGGAGTGGCTGGAGAAAGGCATGATTTGAGTCGATCTGATTTTCGCGCGAAGTCTGGGAGACTCACTCGTATATGAATGAGGAATGAATGTATATTGGGATGTTAATTGACGTGTGTATCTGGCCAATGTATTTGTCTGTATGACATATGCAAAGCAGAGGGTTTCGGTGTGAAGCTTTGTAAGTGGTCTACTTGACATTCCCTAGCGACTATCCGAGGGAACAGGCGAGGTCCTGAACTGAGTCCGGATTTTCATCTGTTTGGGAGTTGTTTGGGAAGCGAATTGATATAAATCGGGTCAGGAAAGCACTCGGAGTGCCCTTGTCGACCTACTGTTGATATGAAGCGGTTTCTTGGAGATGGTTGCAGGATGGGCTGCTTTGTCTTTCGAGCGGCAGTCGGACGGAGGTTTGGAGTTTGTGGAACTGGAGGTTCAGAGTTTGGGTCGAAGTGTGTGTTTGACTGGAATCGAAGAATTCATTCAATGGCAGATATTGTGGATTGTATGTGTGGGATGTATCGCTGAGGCAGCTCACCTTTGGAATTGGTGTCGTGTGGTGCATTTGGGGTCGGGGAGGTGGAGCGTCGGAGATCCTGTTTTTTTGCGATGTTTACGAGCTAGGGATGAGTTCTGACAGCTCACTGTTATGACGGCCCTCATTCGAGAGCGGCGCGCAGTTTTGGTTGCCACGGCTACGAGCCTCGCAGGAAACCGCGAGGCGGGAGTGTTGGGATTCGTGTGGAGGCACGAGGGTGCGCGCCAGGACGGGGGGCGGCGTGGCGTCGTCGCGTTGAGATGGTTGTGCCAGGTCGATCGGCGATCTCTGAATTTAAATCGGATTTTTGTCATGTGTGTTGTGAAATTAACGTCTATCCGAGAATCCTGGCGATGTTCGTTTAATTAAAGTGTGGTACAAACCTGTGTTTCCGCCGTGCGGCTCCGTGGAAGTTTGGGTAGAGTTATTGTGCGTTCGGGCAGGAGCCGAGCGAGCCGCGAGCCACGGGTGTGCTGTATGAGGTTGCTCGGAGGATGTGTGCCCAAATGCAGGGGCTGTGGGTCATTGCGACTTTGCTGAATGTCGGACGCTGGATGTCGGACGTTCATGTCAGACGAGCCATGTCGGAATAGTGGCCGGCTGCGACATACATGCCATGCAATGTCACAGGACGAATACGTTATTTAAGATGGATTTATATAAGGGGAATAAACGATTTCTAAAATGATTTTCTAAACGCTAAAATAAACGATTCCAAGACAGAGTAATTAATTTCCGGTGCCAAGTTCAAACAGGAAGTCTTGTTCATACAGTAAGTGAGGTACAGTGCGGAGTGGCGGCTGGAAGATGCATCGATGCATTTGTGTTGATCGATGCGCCGGACAAAGGGTTTGCTGGCGAGCGATGCTGGTAAGGTTGTTATTAAAACGCATATGGGTCTGGGGGCAGATAATGTGGGACAAGCTGCCTCACGGGCGCTGCAGGGAGAGTATTTGGAAATTCAATAATTTGAGCAGAAATGTCACGTTTTCAACAGAACGCTTATCCGAGGAAAGAGGAATATCGAGGTTTCAACTGTCGGTATGTGGTGTGGCTTGTGCCAAGGTGTGGGCGCGAGGAGGTGTGTTGATGAAGCGTTGTGCGAACGAGGAGGGATGTGCGAAAGGTGTGCACCAGGTAGAGAGGTGCTGCATTGTAGAGCACGCCTGGAAGTTCCTGGGCGGATTGTGACGGTTGTTGGATTCGTAGAAGCTAGCATTTTGCGATGTGGAGCTGTGAGTCACAAAATGTAAATGTAACACAGAGAGATGGACAGGACAACAATGGAGTTTATATGGACGGGTTTGGGGCAGGTTCAATCTGACGATTACAGAGGGCTTTGTTCTGTTCACGAAACATGTAAAATTCATGGAGTTGAAGTGGTTTGCAAGAAGGCAGCAGAGTCAGTACTGGGATGCAACCTCGTCCAGGGGTTTTGGTCCAGCCTGCAAGGAGTCCAGGGGCTTGTTTCAGGGCTGGGTCGCCAAAAATGGGATGCTGTGCCCATCTGGATGTAAAATTATCCATCAAGGACGGGGAATGATGTGCAGTGTGATTGATTGGAGGTAATAAGGATTTGTGTTGATTTCCTGATTTGAGTTCATCTGGAAACAAAGACAGATGGGATTAATGTGTATATCAGGAACATTTTGGAAAAGAAATATGGATATATGACATTACTAAAATATAACCAAGCAATTGAGAGTTCTTGGGTTAATGGGATATAAATAAATGCATCTACAAGTTGATGGTTTATAAAAATTTAGTTCTGGATGATACTTAAACGATGAACAATGTTGGCAATATACAAAGAATGTGACTTGTTTTTGGGGGGGAAAACATGTGGTTTAAAATTGGTTGGCTAAGTTTTAAAGATGGAGATGTTTCGCAGAACTCTTATGATTATTTATATGAGTGGTGGACTATTCCATGGCGAAGCATTTTTCAGTTTATTGAAAGTTGGATTTTGTAAAATAATGGTTTAATATAACCACAGTAGAAAATAATATACAGATTTGGGACATTTTGTAAACTTTCGAATAATGAGAAGATTCATAAAATTCATAAAAGGTGGATACTGGGAAACCATCGATGTTGGGGGCAAAGTTATGGGTGGATTTGGTGAGTGGTTTTGGGCAAACGAAGATTAATTTAGATTTATCATAGTTAAGTTCGAGGAAGTTGATTTGAAGCCAGAATTTTATTTGGATGCCAGAAAGGAGAAAGGAGATGCTGTTGTCTACTCTGAATGACAGGTGGTGGTATCCAGGGCGCTGAGGAGTTTGTTCACGCTGTAAAGTTTGTTTATTTATTTGTTTATTTAGTTTGTTTATTGTAGAGAAGAGTGCTTTTGGGATTCCGGAGCCAGAGTGGATAATTTGAGAGTAGTAGGTGGTCCTTGTAGGCTTGGGAGTGAACTGATTTGGGTTTAATAGGCACAAGCTGGTCTAAACAGGGTGAGGAGGATGGTGTGATTGATGATGTCAAAGGAGGCGTTGAGGTGAGGAGGATGAAAATGTTGAGGTTGCCGGCGCCAGAGGAGAGAAAAGGTCGCTGGTGATTTTGAGGAGAGCAGTTTCAGTACTGTGGCTGGAGCAGAATCCGGATTGGGATGTTTCATACAGGTTATTGGCAGAGTGGTGATGTTTGAGTTGAGTGGCCACAGCACGTTCCAAAACTTTTGACAGAAAGGGTAGGTTGGAGATGGGTCTGAAGTTATTTAGGGTGTCAGGGTTTAGTCCAGGGTTTTTCCAGAATGGGGGTGAAGTTTCACGAGTTTTTGGGGAAATCGGTATGTGAAGCTGGATTAAGTTGGAACTGCTTGATGAGCCATGGAGATGGATTGGGTTTTGTTGTTGGTTGTCTGGGAGTTCGGTTGTTGCATTGCCAAAGGTTTCTGTGTGGTGGACACACTCGTTGGCTGTTGTCTTGTGTGACGTGGAGGGAGATGTATGTGGCTGCGTGTGGCTGCCTGGAATCGGGAAGGCGGCTACAGTGGTTGATATTGGTTGTGGATTGTCCGGGGTGCTTCGATTTGCATAGGGGGTGAAGATTGGGATATTACATTATTTTAAGTAAGTATTGGCATGAGTAATTACATAAGTAATTATGAGTTATTATGAGTATTAGTTATGAGTAAGTGATTATTACCTTCGCAAAAGCGGAAGGTTATGTTTGATCGCTGTGTATTTATTTGTATGTCTGTGTGTGTGTGTGTATGTGTATGTTATTCGCATAACTCAAAAAGTATTCAACCGATTCGCATGAAATTTGGTGGGATGATAGGTTATTATCCGGGAACCATTTGATTAGATTTTGGAATCGATCGGGTCAAAGGTCAAGGTCAAGGTCATGAAAAGGTCATGGATGTGATTACAATATCAAACTTTTGGCGGGATAGAATGGTTTAATTTGAAACAAATCTTCCCGCATGACAACGTAGGTGTGGCTTTGCTACACAGATCTTGTAGTCTTTTATTTTGGCAACAAAAGTAGCTGCGGCGAAGGTATGCGCTCTACCGAGTGCCCGTTCTAGTTTTAGTAAAGTTACATGTTTCGCTGTGTTGTGGATCTGGGGACAAGCTAGTTTGATGGGTACCCTGGGGTCTTCGGCGTGTCTATGTGTTTGGCCGTCGGGTACACCGGACTCTTGAATGGGTTTTCATGAGACGAATTTCAGACATAACAGTGAGAATCTATTTTGAGCGAATCACAGTGGGTGAGGAAAACATTGTGTGTGACCAGACACCAGAACTGACCAGAATTGAAATTGGAAGTAGACCAGGTTATTTCTATTATTTGTTTATTCGTGAAAATAAATAAACAATAGGGGGAGGTTAATGGAGGTTAATGGTGGTTTGTTTGTGTTAATGGAGGTTAATGGTGGTTTGTTTGTGTTAATTCTAGTTGAAACTCTAGCTGAAGTAATTTTCGTTTATTTTTATTATTTTATTGATTTTTTTATGATTTTGATTTGATTTGAGATTTGAGATGATTGATTTTTATTAATTTTATAATTTTATTTTTATTGATGTTGGAAACAGGTAATGGGATGCTGAGAGAAGGATTGAATTTAATTTGAATTGGACTGGATTAAATGGGATTGAATTTAAAAATTGAATATTGGATAAAATTGGATCCACTTGAAAAAAAGTGGATTAGGAAATTGGAGAAAAGGTGTTCTATGAAACTATGAATTGAATGAATTGAATCTATGAATTGGAGACCTGTAGACCAGGCGCTCCCAGGAGACTTGTGGACCAGGTGTTCCACCAGAGGAAAAAGACCAGGTGTTCGTGGAGCACTTCACCTGCAAGAACGCCTTGGAACCAAGGTGGAAGGGACCAGTCCAGGTGTTGCTGACTACACCAACGGCAGTCTTTTGCGAGGGCAAGACCTCGTGGATCCACGCCACGCACTGTAAGTTGGCCATACAAGCACCAGACACTACACCACAGCAACCACAGTAAGGATGGGCCTAATCATAGGTACAATACTATTGATAGCGACAGCAGCTAGGGGAAACTCCGATTCCAATAGATGCGAAAACGAAACCCGACACCTCACCGTAACATGGGGACAAAGAGTATCACTACCATGTTTCGAACAGAAAGCCCTGCACACAAATTGGGTGAACATAAATTGGCTAGCACTGTCGGCAGGGCCTGGACGCGTTGGCATGGTACTACAAAAGCAACGAGAGTTCCGGGAAGACGGGCAAGCTAGCATTAAGACCTTGGCCCAACCAGGATACCAATGGGGAACCCCTGATTTTAAGCGACAAACACGCACGCGCCTAGAGAAAGGCATGACTATGCAGGTCCGGTGCAGCGTCTGGACCCCAGGCGCGGCCGGTGGCGAAAAGAACTACATACCATGCATCGAATACATACTCACGCCACAACCCCAGAATAAGGCCCCAAAGAAGGGTGAAAACACATATTGGAAAGTGGCCAGGGAGGTGGCAACAATTCAAAATAGGACACACTGCTGGTCGTGCATGCGCTTTCCCCAAGCAGGCACCACAGGAATACACATGATAGTGCTACCCTTGTCCCTCAATGACCTCTGCTCACAACCTATCGATTCCCCATGTTTAGTCACCACGCTGGAAAGAGAAGGGGTTGACAACGGCAAGAGTTGCAATCGACAATTTAATTATCGCCCGTCAATGATTGCCCATGTGGCCGAGAGGCCTGCCCCCGTCTGGGTCAAACCACAGAAAGGGAGGGTCTGCCTCCAGGGTTCCGGCCACTTGCGTATGGGAGAATCAGAATGCGCCTACACTCTCCCCGGGAAGCTGGGACAAGGGAGCTCAGGGATTACATTACGAATAGTACTGCAAGATAAACACAACCACAACATAACGGCTATAACATTCTCTAGGGGGGTTAGTAGGATTAATGGGGTGGTAAAGGGACTCCAGTGCTTATCCACCCACCTGGTCCCACCCCATGGGACAATGTTTATATGCGGCGACAAGGCTTACCCCTATTTACCAAATAATTGGGGGGGCACATGTTATCTGGGTTCAGTCCTTCCTGACGTTGAGATACTGGATGAGCTAGACCCAAAATCCTTGGACAGGCGTTATAAGAGGTCAGTCATGAACGAAGATGGAACCACTAAACTACACGGGAGCCTATGGGAAAAGGTGTTCGGTTTCTTCTTCCCAGGAGCGGGCACAGTCATGGATAGTTTCCGGATAGATAAATTGGCTTTGGCCCTAGAAAAGGTGGCAAACGACACCGCTACGGCTCATGACATACTATTGGATACGGTGATTCACATGCGTACAATGGTGATGCAGAATCGGGTGGCTTTGGACATGCTCTTGGCAGAGAAAGGGGGGGTATGCGGAATTATAGAGGGAAAATGTTGCACTTACATACCCGATCCATCTGAAGGAGTGTCAGCCGCAATAGTGAGACTAAGGGAAACTAGCCACGCCCTGACGATCGATCGGATCGCGCGCGAAAATTCTTATACATTTAGCTGGCTCACTGACTGGTTCCAGGGATGGACGGGCACCATAGTGAAGTGGTTATTGACCGCACTGGCTGTGATAATCGGGGTAGTAATTTGGGGGGCACTAATGAAATCTCTAGTCCTCCTCTGTATGAGAAAGTATTTTACAGGATGGAAAGTGAAGAAGCCGCTGACAACGACTATGGCTCTGACCACAGAGGCTGTCGACCTGAACGGGCCTTCAACAAGGCAGTTGCGACCGGCGCTCCAGAAAATTGCATTGAATTTTGTAATGACTGTGATACTTGTGCGGATCCCATGTGGGAACTGGCTGCTGCCTGTAACGGTGTATGTGATGACTGTGATACTTGTGCTATAAACCCCTTGCGTGTACTGGCTAACGCTGCTTATGTATTACAAGCTGACAGCTGCACGCCCCCTTCCGACCCAACTATGGATCTGATTGCGACGCTGGGTCTGGCGATCGAGGGACCCGACGTGGATATCCTAGACCCGCAAGCCGACCAGGCGCCCAAGGGAGACTTTGACATAAAGGAAGTTCCTCTCTTTGCTCCATATGTATTAAGTTCAAATGCTTCAAGTGAATCGGATTTTTACGCTCTGTACCCTGACCAGGAAATTGAGACACAAGATACTGACAATATTATGTATTCCCCAGAACAGCAGCACGTGAGGGACCTCATGGGCATGATCGTTGATTAACTTCGAAGATCTGCAAGGACTGAGTCTGCAAAGGGTGGGGGGAGCAAGTTCCGCAGGGGAGGTGATGGGCCCTCTGGCGGAGCAGAACCTCATCTGGACCAGACACCTTCGTTGTGGATCCGAAACGTTAATGGACTTTCATGTTCTGAGCCCTCAGGTTCAAAGCACGCACCACACGACACGCTCGCCAAATGCACGGGCGAGGCGCTTTGGGCGCACGATATGCCCTTGGGAGATACCCGCATTACACAATTATTTTTTCAATACCCGCATTACACAATTATTTTTCAATAAAGCCCGATGTGGCACGTTGTCTCTTAAGATACTTTGTCTCGACGAGACAAGAGGAAGGAATGTCAAGTCGTAGATTCTTTATTGCTTAGAATTCTGTTTTAAACGTCGGTCGAATAATATGTTTTGATCTAAAATGTTGCTTAATGTTTTACATAAGTAAATAAAGGGGTTTTCGCTTTGCTGGGGATAAATGGGAAAGTACTCGATGCATTTCGTGCTGAACGGATGGCTCGTCCTCCATGTGCCCTCTCGAGGCAAGATAAAGCCCGGTCATAGATTCTCTGATTCGGTCCGCAGATGGCGCCTCGAGCCGCGGGCTGGCGGACGTTTATACGCGCGTGGAATGTGTAGTTTCAAGTGGAGTGCTCGAATTGCAGATATAAACTTAAAAAACATTAATTATATTCCATATAATCATAGCGGCGCCTGAATTACAATAAACATGCTTTGAATTACTCATGTGAACAAACCCATATATTTTATGGTCTTATCTGGCTGGCCAAGCATGGTCTTATCTGGCCAAGCATGCACTCTTCTCTCTGTGAGTTACATTTTTCGTCACCTCGGAGCTTTTGAAACTATATCTGGTCCGAATGATAAGGAAGGGCTGACTCCCCCGAATGACAGAGCGGATGACGGTGGGGGCTAGGATGACGGTGAGGGACTCTCGCCAGTCGCTTTGTTCTCTCGGAGATTTTCTGATAATCGTATTCCTATATAAGTGAATGAGAATCAATGCGTTTCCAGGAAGGCTAGACGTGGCATGAAGCTGGTTCTTGCTGTAGATGTCTGGCTTCTTCCGGATCTGTATAAGTTGGTTTTAAATAAAAGCTGCGTCATTTCAGGCTATTTGTGGACTTCTTTTCCAAACGAAGAGCTGCTTCTTCACATATATATATATATATATTGTTGTGGATATGAGAATGGTTTTTTTGTTGTTGTTGTTATTGTGTAAATTGTTGTTAGAATATCGCCCTCCTTACTCCAGTGTTGTATAAAGGTCAAAGGGCGTTCCCGTAGTTAGTTCCATAAAGCATACATGAAGGACACCATAATACCCCTATTCAGTAGTTTATTTCCTTATTCTGTGTATTAGGTTAAGGCTTTGTCTTCCATTAAAATGACACTCCATTGCACCAAGTGAAATAAGATAGATTCCCTTTCATGCCCCATTCCCACTCCCAAAACTTCTACTGCCAACTACAATAGCCGCCATTAAGCATGTGCTCAGCTCGGGGAAGAAGGGCGTGCCCGCCCATCGTCATCAAGGGCGGAGCCAGAGGGCCTGTGCCCACCAATCAGGGCCGAAGCGAGCTCACCGAGGGGCGTGTCCTGAAGGCCAGCGGATTGATCGCCTGAGGCGATATAAAAGCGCGCGCGCAAGAACCGAGTAGTGGTTGGACAGGGAGACGTGCAAGTGGTTGGACCAAGCAAGAGAGAAGTGAGAGTTGTTGGACCAAGCGAGAGACGTGCAAAGTGTGGTTGGACTGAGTACGAGAAGAGTTGAGTTGAGTACGAGAGGAGTTGAGTAAGGGATCCCTACAAGAGCAGCTTCAGCCACAGCAGCAGCAGCCACAGCAGCAGCAGCCACAGCAGCTTCAGCCACAGCAGCTTGGGGGCCTTGACGGCAGTTTGGAGCAGGGCCGCGAAGGAACGGCGGCTGTTAAACGAGCTGATCGATAAAGGGCGGCGGCTGCTAATCCCCGACCCGACCGTGCTGCGGGTCCAGCTGCACCTTCCTCCCCCTCCAGCCATCCACCTCCTGCCATTCCTATCATCATTCCCCGCGTGAGTCTGTCTTTTGTTTGTTCTGTCCTGGGGTTAATTAAGACTGTAGGTAAGCTAATAATTGCACTGTGTCTCTGATTCTTCTGTATGTTATTTTATTATCCTTCCTTCTCCTTGGTTACTTTGAGCGTGTAAATAATAAATCCTGTTACTCTTCTGTACGTCTTCTTCTTCTTCTTCCTCTTTACATTCGGTCGCTTTAGAGGTTTCCAAATTGAATACCTGTGGCGCGATTTCGGCCAACGTCCAGGAATCGGGTTAGTCGGGGTAACTGTTCGGCCGCGGTGCCATCCGCTCGGCAAAACAACATCTTATCCGCGGTCCGTAACATTTGGTGTCAGGAGTGTCGGATTCGGACCTGAAGCGCTTAACGCGCTCAAATTACGAGTGGCCCAAAATTATATTTTATAAAATTCTAAATTTGAAAGTCGCACCATGGCTGGTCAAGGCGACGGGATGCCGGTGGGAGAAATAGACGGGGTAGAATCGACCCAGGACCTCGGGGAAATGTATGTGGAGGAAAGGGAGGAGGAGAACAATGGCAATGTGGTAGAGGAGGTGTCAGGCGTGCAAAATGGCGTCCTCGCGCACGCGGGTGTAGCGGCACCAAATTTAGCGGCGCCCGTGACCGTAGCAGCACCGGTGGATTCGAACCTTTTTTTGCTACAAATGGGGGCCCTTATGGACAAAATGGGGGAGCGGCTAGAAGCTAAATTTGAGGGGTTAGACAATAATTTTAAGAGGTTAGACAATAATTTTAAGGGGTTAGACAATAATTTTAAGAGGTTAGACAATAATTTTAAGGGGTTGGACAATAAATTTGAGGGGTTAGACAACGGGATAAAAGAGGTGAAGAATGGGTTAACGGGGGTGGAAAATAGAATGGCTGCCCAGGAGAATCAAATAGAGGGGGTGAAAAATGGGTTAGAGGGGTTAGAAAACAAGATGGAAAACAAATTGCGGGAAATAGGGGAGCAATCGGCCCGGGAAATTAAACAAATGGGAGAGCAGATAGAGGAGGTGAAAATCGGGGTAGAAGGTAAATTGGATTTTCAGAGGGATGAATTGGGACAGATGAGGGTGGCATCTACAAAAGAGATGGAGGAGATGAAGGAGGAGATACGACGAGGTGTAAGCGAGGGGGTCTCGGGGGTACGCGAGGAGGTAAAGCGAGGTGAGAAGCGTATGGAGAAAGAGGTGAGGAATAATACGGCTAGGTTACAGGGGGGAATAGAGGGTCTGACGAGGGGAGTAGAACAGCTGACAGTGGGACAAAAGGAACTCGTGGACCAAGTGGAAAAGAACACTGCAATAATCGGGGGGTTAAAAGCGACACAAAAAGACATAAAAAATGAATTAATAGCGACACAGAAGGAATGTCAGATGGTACATGAGGGGTTGACGAAGAGGTTGGAAGAGGTGACAGAAGTAATGGAGACGAAGGACCGAGAGGTGAGGACGCACATAGAAACGGTTAAAGTGGCGTTGGAGGAAGAGATAGAGGGGGCGCACCGGGAGATGAAGGAGGTAAAGGAAAAATTAGAGGAGATGGAAGAAGGGGTGAGTGAAATTAAGAAGAGACGGAGGGAAACTAAAAAGGAGATAAGGGAGGAAGTGATGGAGTATGTGCAAGGTCTGTGTTCAAATCATGATGGTGTGCTCACTAACCAAATAAAGAGTTTGCAGGTGGCAGAGGAGGTGCGACGACGAGGTACCGAGGTGAGTGGCGATATACGAGGAAATGTATATGGTGTGAGGGGAGATTCAGTCGGCTTGGGGGTTGGTGTAGACCCGGGTGTTCGTGAGGGACCAATGGTAAGATGTATGACTGGTCCGGAGTGTGTGGAAAGAGGAGGTGTGCAAGGAGGTCTGGCTATGGGGAGCGAGGGGGGTGCTGGTGAGCAAGGGTGTGCGGGTATGGAGTGGGTAGTGGGTTGCAGAAGGGCGACCCAGGCATTGACACCAGGAGGGGTAGTGTTTGGAGGGACGGGGGACGCGCGGGAGCCCCCCGGGAATAGCGCACTGTGGGAACCCGAACGGTTTGGTCCCGCGTTGATCCCACCAGGAGTGACGCGCGGGGTCCGGCCTTCGGGCACCCACAAGGTAGCCTACCACTTGCGCCGTATGACGGCAAGAGTGATCTGAGGGCGTACCTGGCGCAGTTTGAGTAGGCCTACGTGTGCCGAGGCAATGGTTGGAGTCCGGACGAAGGTGGAGTACACCTGGTAGGGGCGCTGCGCAGTGCGGCGGCGGAGGTGCTGACAGCTTTACCACCGGGTGCTCTCACCCTGTCAGCTCTCCGTGCGGCTTTAATTAATCGTTTCGGTATCGAGCAGCAAAGCGATCTTGTTAAAGCTCAACTTGCGCAGCGTAAACGCAAGCCCCAGGAGACCATCGGGGAACTTGCTCACGATATTCGCCGCGCGGTAGGGATTGCACACGCGGACATGGCAGCGAGTTCCCAGGAAAGCCTGGCACTGGATCACTTTATCCAGGCCCTCCCGGATCTGGAGCTCCGACAACAGCTCGCCATGTGGCGCCCGCAGACCATGAGTCAGGCGGCCGACGCTGCGGCCCGTTGGGAAGCAGCGAGGCCCCTGGCCCGGGGAGGCGAGCGCCACGCAGTGCCGGTGCGTCAGGTAGGGCCCGTGATGGGGGTCGCCCCCCCCCCAAGGGGCCGGCCCCCGACGGGGGCCCTGACCTGGAGAGCATGGTTCGGAGGCTGGTGGATCGGCGTCTAGCGGGACCTGGATCACGGCAGGCGGCTCCAGTGGTGGCACCCGGTGGTCCCCGACAGAGTACCCCAATTCGGACATACAGGGGGGGGGAATTTGGAATACCGGAGGCAAGCACCTTACCAGGTGAGGTGCTATAATTGTGCTCGGATGGGTCACCGTGCGTGGGAGTGTCGAGCTCCGCGCCGGGACGTTCCCCGTCAGCCGATGCCCTCACCTCCGCCCAGTATCGATCGGCCTAGCCGACCACAGACACCCCCCGCCAGGCCCCGGGAAACTAGAACGTGCCGGGCATGCAGGGCGGTGTTCGGCAGTAGGGGATGGAGAGAAGCCCTCGTTGACGCGACAGGTCATTCATTGTGGCCAAATTGGAACAGGTAGTTTGACAATTCGGTGCAAAATTGCCGGCGTGGGGGTAGACGCCGTTGTGGACACGGGAGCCAGCGCCACGATCATCAGCCCCGTGATCCTTAATTCGAGTGCAGACGGCTGGGGTAAAATCCAGCGTCTGGAAAAGCATAGTTTGCAGCTGGCTACCGGGGTAACGGCCCCGATCATAGGGCGTGGTTTTGTAACCCTTAAGTTGGGGTCGGTAAAAAGAGAGATAGAGGTTTGGGTGGCGGAGGTGTGCGACCCATGCTTAATAGGGTTGGATTTGTTGACTGCCAGCGGTTGTAAAATCGACTTGAGCCGGGGGATCCTGCGATGGGGAGTGGAAGAGCTACCATTGGAGGGGGTGAGCACGGCCGAGAGGGTGGAGCTGGAGACTCCTGAGGCCGTGACCATCCCTCCAAAGGCCGTAGTGCCGGCCCGATGGTCAGCTCGCCCGACATGGCAGGAATCCTGCGGCCTGGTCGAACCGGTGGCAACGCGATCCATACCTGGTTTAATCGTGGGCTGCACCCTCGTAAAAACGGACGGGCCGGTGGTGGTTGTCCGAGTAATTAACATTAGTACAGAACCACGCACTATAGTGAGGGGCACGAAGGTAGCTGGCTGCACCCCAGTTAGAGAAGTCGCGTCAGTGAGGGGCGAGAACGTCCAGCCGAGCCGGCCCCAGGGGGAGCCTTCAATAAGTTCTAGGAATTGGCCCGATCCCATTTGCGAGATGGTAAATCGAAGTAGCATAGAGTTGGGAGGTACCCAGAGGGAGGCCTTACACAAACTGGTTGGGTCCCATTTGGACCTCTTCTCCTTGTCCACCGAGGATATTGGACGTACGGGCCTGGTGAAACATCAGATCCACACCGGTGAGGCCCGGCCTATTCGTCAGGCCGCCCGACGGCTCCCTTGGAGCAAGAGGGCGGAAGCTGACGAGCAGGTTGAAAAAATGCTCGACGCAGGTGTGATCGAGCCCACGGGAAGTCCTTGGATGTCACCTGTTGTGCTGGTCAAAAAGAAGGATGGGAACACGCGGTTCTGCGTGGACTATCGCCAGCTAAACAACGTGACACTCAAGGACTCATATCCCCTGCCAAGGATTGATGACACCCTCGATGCCGTTGCGGGCTCAAATTGGTTCACAACTTTGGACCTCAAGAGTGGGTATTGGCAGGTGGAGATGGATCGGACAGGGAAGGAGAAAACGGCATTTTCCACAGGTAAGGGGCTGTATCAGTTCACTGTGATGCCGTTTGGTTTGTGTAACGCCCCCGCCACCTTTGAGCGATTAATGGAACATGTACTAGGCGGCATGCCATGGCAATCATGCCTGGTACACCTGGATGACGTCCTAGTACATGCCAAGACCTTCCCCCAGGCGTTAGCTAATTTGGACCAGGTGTTCGGGTGCCTCAGACAGGCAGGGTTAAAGCTGAACCCGAGTAAGTGCACCTTGTTTGCAAGAGAGGTGGCCTATCTAGGTCACGTGATCGGCCGCGAGGGGGTAAAAACGGACCCAGACAAAATTAAAGCGGTAGAGGAGTGGCCCGCACCACGTACCATCAAGGAGGTGCGGGGATTTTTGGGACTCTGCTCCTACTACCGGCGCTTTGTGGCGAAATTTGCGGAGTTGGCCCGTCCCCTCCACCGGCTTACGGAGAAGGGGACGCGATTTAATTGGACAAGGGAGTGCCATGAGGCCTTCCTAAAATTGAAGGGGTGTTTAACATCCGCACCCCTTCTAGCTTACCCCACTAGCGACGGGACATTTACCCTGGACACGGATGCGAGCCAGGAAGGATTGGGCGCAGTTTTGTCTCAGACAGAGGAGGGCGTGGAGAGAGTGATTGGTTACTATAGTCGGGCCTTAAGTAGGCCCGAGCGAAATTATTGTGTCACTCGCAAAGAGTTATTGGCTATGCTGGCTGCCATGAACCATTTCCACCCGTACCTGTACGGGCGGAAATTTTCGGTTCGAACTGACCATTCCTCCTTGCAATGGCTCCTTCGGTTCAAGGAACCGGAGGGCCAAATTGCAAGGTGGTTGGAAAAGTTGCAGCAGTACGATTTCAATGTGACCCATAGGGCCGGGAAGGCCCATGGTAATGCGGACGCACTCTCTCGGCGTCCTTGTCTGGGGGAAAACTGCAAATTTTGTGCGAGACACGAGGAAAGGGAGCAATTGGGCGATTTTGCCCCGATTCTCGTCGTCCGGGCAACCCGGGTGAGAGGGCCAATTTTGCCACTAACCGCGGACGAGGAATTTGGAGATTTGGCTTGGAGCACAGCCCAGCAGGAGGATCCTGTCCTGGGACCGGTGTTCAAATGGGTCAAATTGGGGCAAAGACCAAAAGGGGAAGAGGTCACCCCCCTCGGGGTGCAGACAAAGGCGTATTGGGCTCAGTGGCAGACCCTGGAATTGAAAGGCAACATCTTGTATCGCAAGTGGGTGGAGGTTCCCTCTGAAAGAACTTCCTGGCTGGTGATAGTCCCTGACAAATTTAAGAACGTCATATTGCAACAGGTGCATGGTACCCGCTCCGGCGGCCATTTGGGCAGGACAAAGACAACATCTCGGGTCCGCCGGAGGTTCTATTGGGTGAATATGGGGCGCGACATACAGGACTGGTGTCGGAGATGCGACGCCTGTTCTGCCAAAAAGGGACCAGCACGGAGGATGAGGGCCCCCCTTCAATTACACCAGGTGGGGGCCCCCCTTGAGCGGGTGGCTATGGATATTCTAAGACCGCTGCCCCGCACCCGCCAAGGTAATAAGTATATCCTCGTTGTGATGGACTATTTCACCAAGTGGCCGGAGGCCTATGCCCTCCCCAACCAAGAAGCCGGGGTGGTAGCACAGGCCTTCGTGGAAGGATTTGTATGTCGGCACGGGATTCCACAGGAGCTGCACACCGATCAGGGACGAAATTTTGAGAGCCAATTATTAAAAGATGTGTGCAGACTCCTGTCAATTCGGAAAACCAGAACCACGCCCTTGCGGCCACAATCTGACGGGATGGTGGAAAGGTTTAATCGAACATTGATCCAACAACTGGCATTGTTCACCACCACCCGTCAGGATGACTGGGACGAACATCTCCCGTACTTGTTGATGGCCTACCGAACCAGCCAGCACGGGGCCACCGCATGCAGTCCAGCGTTGCTTATGTATGGGCGGGAGTTACGGGCTCCCGCCGACTTGCTATGCGGTCCCGTGCCAGACACCACGGATACACCGCCGAGGGAGGGTTACGCACGTCACTTGGAGGAAGGCATGGAGCGGGTCCATGCCTTCGCCCGCCGCCAGCTCCATCTGGCGGGGGCCAAGATGAAGCGCAGGTACGACGACCGGAGCCAGGGGAGTCAATACGCTCCGGGGATGAAGATTTGGTTCTTTAATCCCCGGAGGCGGAAGGGCAGGTGCCCAAAACTCACCTCCCCCTGGCAAGGCCCGGGAGTCGTCCTGTCGCACGTCTGTGACGTGGTCGTTAAGATCAAAATGGGGCCACGGGCCCTCCTTCGGATCGTCCATGCCGACCGGATAAGACCTTATGCCGGCGAGCAGGCGCCCTCATGGATCGCCTCGGCTCTAGATGCCGAGGCAGGACCCAGTACCTCTTGCGACGGGGGCTCGTAGCGTCAGAGGACTGGGGGGGTTGGTAGTGAGAGATACCCGATGTGATGGGATGGCAACTCTGCCATCGCTCACATCGGGGGTAAAGGAGCATTAGATTTATGGGGTTTATGGCAATGAAAACTAGCCCGGGAGGGTTAGGATATAATGATAGGGACCTAGAAGATGACCTGAGGTAACGTTAAGATTAAGTAGTGACAATGATACCTGTAGTGGGGACGCAGGTAGATTAGAGTGGATGATAATGACGTGGCATGTGCTTAGTTTAAAGGGAAGACGGGGAGCACTAAGTTAGCAGGGCAACAGGTAGTGCAGACGATGCCATGTGTATGGTAAAGTTGTGATTGCACAGGTGTGCAGCTGAACAGATGGATGGGGCAGTGTATGAGTGAGTGATAGTGATGTGAGTTGTGCTGACCAAATGGTCCAGGAAGGAAGGAGGGTGCAGGTGGCACCAGGTGTGATTGCACATGTGTGCAACAACAGGTGTATGGAGAATGGTCGTGTGAAATACATGGAGTGTGAAATACATGGAGTGTGGAATACATGGAGTGTGGAATATATGGAGTATTGGAATGGATGGTCGTGGAGTGAGTATGGTGGAAACTATGGAGTGGAGTGGATGGTGCGAAGGTGTGAATGGGGGGAAGAATGGAACCCCATCACGAATACCCGGGGAGGGTAGTGTAAGTGTTAGGTAGAGGGTACAGGTAAATTGTGGTTGGATATTGGCATCTGTGGTGCATGGTGAAAGAATGGTATTTGGATGGGTGCATTAGTGACGTGGAAATGGCTGGGCGTGTAGCCTGTTAGTGTTGTTACGTGGTCCCCTCGGTGAATACCTGGTCTCAGTGACCCCCGGACCGTGAGAGGAACTTCGCCAGAAAGCTGTATTATATATGCGCTTTCGCCACGCAATCCATATGAATTTCACCCAAGAGACAACTGACGTTCAAGGATATATTTCAATGGTAATGATACCATACAATTTCAATGACACAACCATCAACAATATTTCAATGACACAACCACGGAGATTTTCCCCGAGCAATCAACAATACACTACCATCAACAATTCCCAATTCACAATCAA
The DNA here is from genome assembly GCF_964187855.1 of Myxine glutinosa. Taxonomy (NCBI): domain Eukaryota; kingdom Metazoa; phylum Chordata; class Myxini; order Myxiniformes; family Myxinidae; genus Myxine; species Myxine glutinosa. The sequence goes on along the minus strand of NC_136267.1, from coordinate 91,152,729 downwards.
TTCCCTAGGATTAAGATGGCCATCTTATACATGTGTGTCCCGGTGAGTACTCACGACACCCTTTTGGTCTCGGTCCCGCACAATGTCTCTGGGCCCCTCCTGACCAAGATGATGGTCGCCGTCGCCGCACTCGGGCGGTTGAACGAACCCCGGGTGGACGTGTTTCCACCGGGCAGGTATCGTACCAGGCACCGTGGCTGCAGCCCCTCGTGGCCACGCGAAGCGGATACGGTAGAGCAAGCCAAACCCCACGCCGCTTGCAAGGCGCGTTAGGCCCCAACGTGCGACCCGCACGCGTCTGTTTAGACGGTGCCGCGAACGATACCAGACGCGGGGTCGATGCACGGCCCCACGTCAACTTGACGTCTCCACCGGGCCGGTACACGTCCCGGTGATTCCTCTCGCCAGACAGGCTTCGGAACGCCGCTTTTCCACGCAGCGCAAGGTCGATCCCACCTTTTGGTCGGAGCGGGGCGAGGAAGAATAATACTCGTCCTTTTTTCCTCGTGTCTTTTCCTCTTCCGTTTCCGGTCACTTCCGTTTCCGGCCACTCCCTCAGAAGGGCTCCTGACCCTCCAACCACAACAACTACACAACAACTTAATATACTACACACGGATAAGCAAAGACCTGAATGGTAATTCACATACATTCACATAAATATGTAACACTCCCCCCCTTCAAGAAAGAAAGTTTGAACCCAGCGAAAACTTTCTTTGCCGGCCAATTTGGAGAAACAAACCAGATAACTCAACCCCCCCCACATTATCCGTTCCCCCCGGGCACAGTTATCACTTAAAAATAAAGCAACCAAAATTTCACCACAACCCCTCCAGATTACTCCCTCTGGACTAAGTACCAACAACGACATTGTCCCTGCCAAATCAAACTCCATCTCATGACCCTCTGACTTTGACCGTCAGTTTCTTGGGAATGAAGGTTAAGGGGTTGATCAAAGATCCAAAGTTAAGCAACTCGATAGCACTTTTTCCGGGAGGCCAAGCCGAGTATTCACTACATGAATGCCTTTAGGAACGCGGAGTTCACGGTTAGTCCGTGCAGGAAAGTTCTCTACATGGGCGCCTTGAGGAACGTGGAGTTCACGGTTAGTCCGTGCATGAAAGTTCACTACATGGACGCCTTTAGGAACGGCGTTCACGGTTAATTCGTGTAGGTATCTTGGCTCGGCGGCTCCGCCGCCTTCAGTGCTTCAACTTCTCAGAACTTCCCTAATAATTAGGGTGGGACCACTGGTCCCTGTAGTCCCATGAATAGCGGTCTCCTTCTCGGCCACTACCAAAACTACCGCCCAGTTGTCCTCTCCTGTAGACCTCTCGACGCCTACGAAATGCCTTCCCTACTGTTATGGTCCGACCCTCCAAATCCTTGCCATTCCAATTCTTCTCTGCCTCTCTGGCGTCTTTTGTGCTGGCAAACGTGACAAAGCCGAACCCTCTTGACTGTTGTGTTTCCCAGTCTCTTACCAACCGCACTTCCACCAGCGGCCCATATCTGTTGAAGACAGAGGTCAGAACTTCTTCCTCTGTTTTGAAGTTCAGTCCCCCTACAAATAACTTGGCACTTTGGTCGCCATCCCGAGCTGGTGTGATGTTATTTTCCCTGCTGGGCTCTTTACCAACCCTCAGGTTACCATAAACTTGACCCCCGGCCAAATCATTCCCGATAACCACAGATACACCCTCTACAGGAAGCGTGGCTTGTAAACCGACGGTGACCGGTCCTGACACCAAATCGGACTCCAACTGGATGACCTGAAGGGGAGCACTAACACCGCCCCCGATCCCCTGTAAACGAACACTATCCCCCGTTGCCGTCTCCTCGGACCATGGCAAAATGCCTTCAAGCATTAAAGATTGATGGGCCCCTGTGTCCCTCAATATCCTAACCGGTCTCCGGTTAGTCGAGGCTCCATCCAGTGACACAAACCCCTCTGAAATAAATGGTTGGTAACCCTTTTGATGGCGATTTCTTACGCTGGCCATCGCATTCGGAGTTGTAATAGTCGGACTCCGCTCTGGGTTGTCCCTTTTCATGAGGTAACAACTGGACATCAAGTGTCCAGGTTTCTTGCAAAACGCGCAAGTAGGCCCGGAGGAAAAACTCGGGGTCTGCCTCGGGCCCCCCGAACTATAAGTTTGTCTTGGGCCCGCATCCCTCTGATTTCGAACCGGTGGGGTATCATAGTTGTCCCCATAATCATCTCGAGGCCGCCGCCATGTATGGTCGTTCTCCGCACCTGCTGTTCCCCACCTCCCCTGCGGAGATCTAGGCGAGGAGTTAGGTTCGTGGACCCCTATTCGGTGGGTTAAGGCATAATCATCTGCCATGGTGGCTGCGTCCCACAACTTTGGTACCTTCTTTTCCTGCAGGTACACTTTGATGTCCTCGTGGACACACTGCTGGAATTCCTCCACCAGGATCAAGTCCCGCAATGTCTCGAAGTCTTTCCCGACTCCTTTTGACTCACACCACCGATCAAACATGTTTTCTTTCACTCTGGCAAACTCCACATGGGTCTCACTCTCCCTCTTCCTGGCATTCCTGAATTTTTGCCTGTAAGCTTCCGGAACCAACTCATAGGCCTTGAGGATGTGCTTCTTCAGTACCTCATAATCTGCACATTGGTCCATTGGTAGCGCCGAATAAATTTCCTGAGCTTTCCCCACCAGCACACTTTGCACGAGTATGGTCCAGGCCTCCTCCGGCCAGTTTAATTGTCGAGCCACTTTCTCAAAGTGTGGGAAAAATTTCGCGACTTCTTTTTCACTGAACGGTGGAACCAGCCTCACATGTCTGCCCACATCCCAGGTTTTCTGGTTAGGTGTCGACCCCGTCAGCAAGGGTGGTGCCTCTCCCCGTTCTCTCATTAACTCCAGCTCCTTGAATTTGATTTCTTGCTGAAGCTCCATGTCACGTTCCTTTAATTCCCTTTCCGCTTTTCTCTCCTCTGCTTCGAGGTCCCTTGCAGCTCTCCTCTCCTCCGCTTTTCTCCCTTCTAACCTTTCCTGGAGTTCTCGTTCCACTCTCCTTTCCTCTGCTTGTTTCTCTTCTCTCCTCGCTTCTGCTTTCCTTTCTGCTTCTGCTCTTTCCTTTTCTGCTTTCCTTTCTTCTTCTGCTCTTTCCTTTTCTGCTTTCCTTTCTTCTTCTGCTCTTTCCTTTTCTGCTTTCCTTTCTTCTTCTTTTAACCTTTCCTGGAGTTCTCGTTCCACTCTCCTTTCCTCTGCTTGCTTCTCTTCTCTCCTCTCTTCTGCTTTCCTTTCCTCTTCTGCTCTTTCCTTTTCTGCTTTCCTTTCTTCTTCTGCTCTTTCCTTTTCTGCTTTCCTTTCTTCTTCTGCTCTTTCCTTTTCTGCTTTCCTTTCTTCTTCTGCTCTTTCCTTTTCTGCTTTCCTTTCTTCTTCTTTGATCCGTTCCTGGCTCCGTAATTGCAACTCCAGTTTCCGGAGCTCAACGTCTTCTGGTTCTTCGGGTAGCCACTCCCAGGCTAACTCGTCCCATGTTCCTAATCCCACCATAGATTGTATCACCGTGGCCTGCAACTCTGCCTTCCTCAAATTAGTTCGGACCTCCAAGTTAAAATGTTTGGCCAATTTCAAGAGGTCCGACTTTAGCAACGCTCGGAACTGTGCCTCACTCGGGGTTACCCCAAAGTTCTGTGCCACAAACGCCATGGTGCCTATCGTTAACACCTGTTAACCTTCACCCAAGACTTTACCCCAATTTCTCAAAAAAAATTTACCAATTAATAATTAATTAATTAATTTTAATTAATAAAAAATTATTATTTTATTATTTTATACAATTTTAAATCCCGGACGTAGACCCAATTGCGAAACCGCAAATCGTAATTTGGACGAGCCCCCAATTCTGTTACGTGGTCCCCTCGGTGAATACCTGGTCTCAGTGACCCCCGGACCGTGAGAGGAACTTCGCCAGAAAGCTGTATTATATATGCGCTTTCGCCACGCAATCCATATGAATTTCACCCAAGAGACAACTGACGTTCAAGGATATATTTCAATGGTAATGATACCATACAATTTCAATGACACAACCATCAACAATATTTCAATGACACAACCACGGAGATTTTCCCCGAGCAATCAACAATACACTACCATCAACAATTCCCAATTCACAATCAATTCCCTAGGATTAAGATGGCCATCTTATACATGTGTGTCCCGGTGAGTACTCACGACACCCTTTTGGTCTTGGTCCCGCACAATGTCTCTGGGCCCCTCCTGACCAAGATGATGGTCGCCGTCGCCGCACTCGGGCGGTTGAACGAACCCCGGGTGGACGTGTTTCCACCGGGCAGGTATCGTACCAGGCACCGTGGCTGCAGCCCCTCGTGGCCACGCGAAGCGGATACGGTAGAGCAAGCCAAACCCCACGCCGCTTGCAAGGCGCGTTAGGCCCCAACGTGCGACCCGCACGCGTCTGTTTAGACGGTGCCGCGAACGATACCAGACGCGGGGTCGATGCACGGCCCCACGTCAACTTGACGTCTCCACCGGGCCGGTACACGTCCCGGTGATTCCTCTCGCCAGACAGGCTTCGGAACGCCGCTTTTCCACGCAGCGCAAGGTCGATCCCACCTTTTGGTCGGAGCGGGGCGAGGAAGAATAATACTCGTCCTTTTTTCCTCGTGTCTTTTCCTCTTCCGTTTCCGGTCACTTCCGTTTCCGGCCACTCCCTCAGAAGGGCTCCTGACCCTCCAACCACAACAACTACACAACAACTTAATATACTACACACGGATAAGCAAAGACCTGAATGGTAATTCACATACATTCACATAAATATGTAACAGTGTGTGTAGTTGGTTTGGGCACTCCACCACTGTGAGGATGTCGGCCAGGTGAGGACGCAGGTGGGCTCTGGGAGCCGGTAGAGTTGTTGTGGATGGGGCCCGAGGATCCGGAGGACGGACCCGGGTAGCCCAGTGCCAGAGGGCACCAAGGGGTGACAGAGCCAGGAGGGGCCTTCCCCAGTTAGTTAGGTTAGGGTGAGGAGCTAGGTAAGCTCGGGTGGCAACTGCAGTGGTGGAGGTGTGCAGGTGGGTAGACCTGCTGGGAGAGCTACACGCCCCAGTCCTGAAATTGTGCACGGGCACAGGGAGATGAATCGGGGGAGTGAGACCCCAAATTGAGAAGCACCACAGTTTGTTCAATGGGAATTGGTTTTTAGAACCCATAGTGTAAGTTGGCCAATGGATTGGCAGGGAAGACCCCGGGTAGTGTAAAGTGTATTAATGTCATTTAGAAGGTAGATAGGATGAAGGATCTCCTCGCACCATCTACATCCACTCACCTGGGATGACGTACCTCCACACCATGCCAGGTAGTTTTTATTATTTTTATGATGCAAATGTTTTGGAATGTGAGACGCATCATGACGTGGGTGTGACATTGTGCTTGATGTTCCATCTCTGCCTCCTTATGTGGATTGATGATGAATTGGGTGATGGCAAATTTTGGTTAGAGGGATTGTGGAGACGAATTTGGTGTAGGAGAGATATGGGGAAGACGTGACAGTAGGAACGAATTTGGTGTGGGGGAAATATGGGGAAGACGTGACATTAGCGACGGATTTGTAAATGTGTAGATTGTTGTAAATATGGGGTAAGGGCAAGGGTAGAGTAGGTGACAGGGGGGGTGACGTACGGTAGGGACGAGCTTTCTCACTTCGCTCTCCGTACGCACTTCGCCTTGCATTGCCTTGATTGATGTGTACCCTTGTGACCTTACCCCTCGCTCATCTGTCTTTTCCCCCTTTTGTCTCCCACATGAGGACCTGTGCGCCACTGGGTGCCGAGGGGAGCGTGCGTGAGTTGGCCATTGTGCGCCCGAACCTCTCGCAACCACAGCTGTCTGCATCGATGCACCACATTATGGACCACATGTCTGTGGCTGATTACCACTGATGGACCCCATAGGTTAGGGCATGGCCCCTCTGCTGGAACCGGCCCTGAAGGCCCGAAATCTTGCTGGCAGACCTTGGCCACAGGGCACCGATGCCCCACAGGTGAACCACACTAGTCGGCCCTGTGGGCCATAAATAAATAAAAATGGACACGTTGGGTGCATTTCATTTTATGTTCAAATAGGCCGCCAGCAAAGAAGTTGACAACATCTGGAAGAATAACAATAGCCAGCAGAGGGAGCCGAAGAGGAAGACCAGCACCAGGGTTTGTTGTTTTTATTTTATTCATGAACAGTGATGACTGTGCACCGATTGGTGCTTAAAGGGTGTATTGGTGCGTTTTGGGTGCTTTCATGGTGCATTGATGCAGAGCAGACTGTCTCCCCCCCCCCCAGAAAGAACAATCACAGGTCCTGGGTTACGTTTTGTAAATAAAGTAGCGTCAATTGTAAATAATGCTCCCCACCGTCAATGTATAGTTTGAAGACCATTCCGCAATTCGGTTAACTGTGGGCGTGAGTCTGATAGGTAGGGTGCAATGGAGCAGCGGGACATATTTATTTATGTTTAAAACTGTCGCACTCAGGGTCAGGTTAAATGTAGAGGGAACTACACCTACGTGCCACACTAAAAGTTAAAGTTATAGGCCCGGGACGTGCCTAAGAGGGTGCAGTGTTGTGGATATGAAAATGGTTTGCTTTTTTTTGTTGTTATTGTGTAAATTGTTGTTAGAATATCGCCCTCCTTACTCCAGTGTTGTATAAAGGTCAAAGGGCGTTCCCGTAGTTAGTTCCATAAAGCATACATGAAGGACACCATAATACCCCTATTCAGTAGTTTATTTCCTTATTCTGTGTATTAGGTTAAGGCTTTGTCTTCCATTAAAATGACACTCCATTGCACCAAGTGAAATAAGATAGATTCCCTTTCATGCCCCATTCCCACTCCCAAAACTTCTACTGCCAACTACAATAGCTGCCATTAAGCATGTGCTCAGCTCGGGGAAGAAGGGCGTGCCCGCCCATCGTCATCAAGGGCGGAGCCAGAGGGCCTGTGCCCACCAATCAGGGCCGAAGCGAGCTCACCGAGGGGCGTGTCCTGAAGGCCGGCGGCTTGATCGCCTGAGGCGATATAAAAGCGCGCGCGCAAGAACCGAGTAGTGGTTGGACAGGGAGACGTGCAAGTGGTTGGACCAAGCAAGAGAGAAGTGAGAGTTGTTGGACCAAGCGAGAGACGTGCAAAGTGTGGTTGGACTGAGTACGAGAAGAGTTGAGTTGAGTACGAGAGGAGTTGAGTAAGGGATCCCTACAAGAGCAGCTTCAGCCACAGCAGCAGCAGCCACAGCAGCAGCAGCCACTGCAGCAGCAGCCACAGCAGCAGCAGCCACAGCAGCTTCAGCCACAGCAGCTTGGGGGCCTTGACAGCAGTTTGGAGCAGGGCCGCGAAGGAACGGCGGCTGTTAAACGAGCTGATCGATAAAGGGCGGCGGCTGCTAATCCCCGACCCGACCGTGCTGCGGGTCCAGCTGAACCTTCCTCCCCCTCCAGCCATCCACCTCCTGCCATTCCTATCATCATTCCCCGCGTGAGTCTGTCTTTTGTTTGTTCTGTCCTGGGGTTAATTAAGACTGTAGGTAAGCTAATAATTGCACTGTGTCTCTGATTCTTCTGTATGTTATTTTATTATCCTTCCTTCTCCTTGGTTACTTTGAGCGTGTAAATAATAAATCCTGTTACTCTTCTGTACGTCTTCTTCTTCTTCCTCCACTTTACATTCGGTCGCTTTAGAGGTTTCCAAATTGAATACCTGTGGCGCGATTTCGGCCAACGTCCAGGAATCGGGTTAGTCGGGGTAACTGTTCGGCCGCGGTGCCATCCGCTCGGCAAAACAACATCTTATCCCTGGTCCGTAACAATATATATATATATATACATACATATATATATATACGAGTATGTATATACAGACTTGGCATTTAATATGGAATTTTTTTTTTCTTGACTTGGGTGTACTTTCTGAACTCAGTATATCAATCTGGTGAGATTTTTTTGCCCTTCGGTGATGTCTTTGTTGAAAGAACCATGTCACTGAATGTCTTTCGCAGCAGGAAGTCAATAACAGGATTATATCACAGGTGGCGTGACAAAATGTAAGGACAGGTACATTTGACGATTGGCTTCACAATCGGGTATACAAGGGTTGTTGCGTTCTGTATTAGTGGAAAACAACTGCTGCACGTCTACAAAAGTTATTGCTGCTTCCTCTGGAGATGGTCCGTCAACTTGACAATGCTGTTTGTCATGGAGTGCTGGCTTTACTAAATTCTGGCATGAAACAGCGTGCTATTGCTCGGCAGTATGGCATCACTCAAGGTCAGGTGTCAAAGATCCTGAAAGGAAATGCTCAGAGGGGTGTCCCTACTCCAATACCGAGGCCAGGACGTCCACGCAGAACCACAAGGAGAGATGATCGCCAGCTGCACCGGTTAGTCTGCAATCGCCGTACCAAGTCAGCTAATCGGCGTAGGGCTGAGTGGCATCAACTGACACATGTGCCTGTATCCAGAAGGCTAGTCAACCAACGACTGGTTCAAGCAGGCTATCGTGCCAGGCGTCCCCTGAGAAAGCCACGCCTGACCAGACAACACAGCCAGCACCGATTGCAGTGGGCCAGAGAGCACCGTCAATGGCAGCCAGGACACTGGAATCATGTGACCTTCAGTGACGAGTCTAGATTTCTGGTCTATCGTCAAGATGGCCGTGTCGGAGTGCGCAGACAAGTGCATGAAGCCCACAACGAAGATTGTATAGTGCCAAGAGTCCAAGCTGGAGGTGGTGGGGTGACCGTTTGGGCTGCTTTTCATGCAGGGGGCAAAACTGACCTGGTTGTTCTGAATGGAAACCTGAACCAGTTCAAGTACAGGGTCATTCTGGAAGAAACATTGCTTCCATTTGCTCAGGCAGCCTTTCAAGGAAACTTTGTCTTCCAAGATGACAATGCACGGCCTCATCGTGCTCGCATGATCCAACACTTTCTTGCTGAACGTGGTGTAGAGCATATGGAGTGGCCTGCCATGTCCCCGGATATGAATCCGATAGAGAACTTGTGGGCAGAATTAACGCATCAAATCGACAACTTGGACCAGCAGCCGACCTCTGTGCATGAATTGCAGCAGACTATTGTCACAGCATGGCAAGCGATTCCTGTCCAAACCTTGGCAAATCTCGTGAACAGCATGCCTCAACATGTACGTGCTCTCCTGAATGCTCGTGGGGGTTACACGAAGTACTGAACTGTAATTTTACTGTCCGTAATCCCAGTCATAATTTAGCTTTTGTTTTTGTTGAAATTTTTTTTGGCTAATGTGCAAAATAAAGAGATACTTCTGGAAAACGTACAGAAGTTTAACACAGTACTGTCCGTGAATTGAGTTCGATATCAGTTTACATCACTTTCGAGGATCAATTTATTTGCTTCGAAAAGTCAAATGTGGTTTTTGTTTCTTTTAAACGTCACATTAGCTCTTTCACGAGCCTCAATTCAGTATACAAAAAAAAAAAAACAAAAAAAAAAAACATGAACAAAATCTAGAATAATTTCAACATAATTCCAATGAACTTTTGGTTCTAAGACATCTTGAAAAGTAAGTTCACCCCCACAAAAAATATTCCATATTAATGCCGTCTGTATATATGTATATATATGTATATATATATGTATATATATATGTATATATATATGTATATATATATATATATATATATATATATATATATATATATATATATATATATATATATATAATGGTATCTGTAATCTGGTTCTCCAACCTAATGAGCGGACAACATGACGTCATCGCCATGCACGTCCGCCTTGCCTGCAAAGTTCCAGAGGAACCATCTAGCAGTGCGTCATTACGGATTATAAATACAGATACTGTCACAAGTGCATGCAAAACTCACAGTTGCCGACCTGGTTTCGCCCTTGTTGGGGCTTCATCAGGGCAACGCAGTGAGGCTTTCCATACACTTGTAACTCTGCCTTTCGGTTTTTATATCAGTCACTATGCGACCTTCATATCATCAGTGGAGAACCGCCAGCAAGGTGTCCCATACAGCTGCTGCTGCACCTTGCTGGGAGCGATACGCACCGCCTGCCACGCGGTGACGTTATCTCTGGTATCCACTCATCATATGGAGTCGACCTGGTTGCGGTTGATACAGATACCATTATTAGTAACTCCCAACCGCAACCAGGTCGACTCCATATGATGAGTGGATACCAGAGATAACGTCACCGCGTGGCAGGCGGTGCATATCGCTCCCAGCAAGGTGCAGCAGCAGCTGTATGGGACACCTTGCTGGCGGTTCTCCACTGATGATATGAAGGTCGCATAGTGACTGATATATATATATATATATATATATATATATATATATATATATATATATATATATATATATATATATATATATATATATATATATATATATATATATATATATATATATATATATATATATATATATATATATATATATATATATATATATATATATATATATATATATATATATATATATATATATATATATATATATATATATATATATATATATATATATATATCTATATATATATATATATATATATATATATATATATATATATATATATATATATATATATATATATATATATATAATGTTGCGGATATGGGATTTGGCCTCCATCCATATCCGCTTGTAAATATTCCCCTATTTCCCCAATACTTCCCAACTATCCCCAATCCCCCATTCCCTAGTCCCATTTTCTGTAAACAACACTCTGTAGAACCGACCTTCCCCTATTCCCCCCATTAAATGTCGCACCCAGGTTCACCGCATCTCACGTAGGCAACTATAGGACATCTTGCTAGTTATTCTTAGTCTATGTCAGTTAAGGACTCGTTTCCATTAATTCTGACTCTTCGTTGCACCAGAATGTGATTGTATGGCACCGTTAGAAAGTTTAGGACCTCCCAATACCTCCCCGCAGCTCTTCCTCATGGTACAACAACAACTACAACAACAGCGGCGGCGGCGCGGGGAGTGTGCGTCCTCACTCCGGCTTGGTTAGCCGCCATTGAACATGTGCTCCGACGGGGTTACCACGCAGGGGCTCGCTGTCAGCCCCTCGTCAAGGGCGGAGCCCGGTAACCCCCCGCACCCAATGGAAGCGGCGGACCGATTCCATCTGGGGCGGAGCTAACGAGCCGAGGGCGTGTGACTCCCCGCTGGACATGCGCAGGAAGAGGGAGGTGACGTCAGATGCGCCCCCAGCTTGGAGAGAGAAGTCGCCACCTCCGAGCGCTGAAATACCTCCCCGCATCTCTGGACCGGACCGTGCTGTATCCTGTCCCTGAGCCAAGGTGCACCTTGAGCTATCGACTGCCTGTCCTTCCCCGCCATCAATCCCTGTGTAAGTCAGTCTTGTCCCGTTTGTCTGTGGTCTGTCGGGGATAGATAAGACTGTGTCTAAGTGCCCATCTTGCTGTGCTTTACCTCTTGCCGTGTAATCTACCCGTTTCTGCATAACCAATATTATATCCTCCTCCGGAGGTCTTGAGAACTGTACCCCTTGTGTCGTTACATTAATCCCAGCCATTGTGTCCTTTCCTTCATTGATTTAGCATAGCGCGATTTGGCCAACGTTCGAGTGGAATCGGGCGGGATAGGGTTCTAATCGGGGAGTACCTGTGCGGACGCGGTAATACCAAACCGCTCGGTAAACTAACATCTAAAACCGCGTCTGTAACAATATATATATATAATATATATATATATATATATATATATAT
>NC_136267.1:90943444-91135944 GCF_964187855.1 Myxine glutinosa | reverse complement strand
GGGAGTGCGCGTCCTCACTCCGGCTTGGTTGGTAGGGGGTGTTGGGAGGGCACGAGGCCTTCCCAACGAGCCGCCATCGAACATGTGCTCGACGGGGTTACCAAATAGGGGCTCCCTGTCAGCTCCTCGTCAAGGGCGGAGCCTGGTAACCCCCGCACCCAATGGAAGTGGCGGACCGGCCCCAGGGGGGCGGAGCCAACCAGCCGAGGGCGTGTCACTCCCCGCTGAGCATGCGCAGGAAGAGGGAGGTGACGTCAGATGCGCGCTGAGCTTGGAGCAAGCAAGACGTACCCTCCGAGCGCTGTGAGGCCTCCCCGCATCTCTGGACTGGACCGTGCTTTATCCTGTCCCCGAGCCAAGGTGCACCTTGTGCCATCGAACTACCTGTCCCTCCCTGCCATCAATCCCTGTGTAAGTCAGCCTTGTTCCGTTTGTCTGTGGTCTGTCTGGGTTAAGATAAGACTGTAATTAAGTGCCTATCTCTTCTGTGTCTTTACCTCACTACCGTGTAATCTACCCCCTTTTCTCCACCACTGTAATTATACCCTCCTCCGGAGGTCTTGAGAACTGTACCCCTTGCGTCGTTTCATCTATCCCAGTCGTTGTGTCCTTTCCATCATTGATTTAGCATAGCGCGATTTGGTCAACGTCTGGGTGGAATCGGGGTCTAGTCGGGGAATAACTGTTCGGTCGCGGTCATACCAACCGCTCGGTCAAAATAACATCTAAACCGCGTCCGTAACAATATATATATATATATATATATATATATATATATATATATATATATATATATATATATATATAATATATATATATATATATATATATAACTGTAAGAAATAGTAGAAACTCCAAAGTACGAGCAGGGCGTCTCATTTGTATTGAATAAATAATCGTTAGATTAAATAAGACGCGGACGTAGCTTCAGTACCTGAAGCCGTCCAATCCAACCCTGACTACTGAAGCTACGTCCGCGTCTTATTTAATCTGACGATTATATATATATATATATATATATATATATATATATAGACATGTACATGTTTAAGGTAAAGAATGCTCTCCCAGAGAAGAAGGGAAGTCGGAAGTGGAATGCAAGAGCAGAGGTGGACGAGATGGAGGAGCGGTTGCAACAGGAGGAGGTCATGGGGATGGTACAGCATGGGAAGCATGGCTTGGGGTGGATGGAGCATGAGCGATGGGGAAAGGCATGTTTGAAACAGAGGATGAAGATGGTTGAGAGGGAGGTGAGAGAAAGGAAGAGGAGTGGAGATATGTGAAAGCAGTCGGTCAGGCACAGCAAGGTGCTTGGACTAAGTGGGAAGGTGTGCGGGTGAAGATATTGAAGTGGCAAGAGATTTGGAGGATGGAGCCAATATTGTTGAATTTCCTGTTGCGGGCAACGTATGATGTGCTTCCGTCACCAGTAAACTTGAGATTGTGGGGGTTGTTGCAGGAGGAGAGATGTTATTTGTGTGGAGGTGTGGGAACGGTGCAGCATGCACTGAGTGCATGCTCAGTAGCATTGGCAGCAGGAAGATACAGGTGGCGACATGATCAGGTGCTGGCGGTGGTGGTGCAGATGGTGCAACAAGAGGTGCTGAGATCGAGGGAGAGAAGAGTGGAGAAGGAGACTGATGGGGGAGAGGTGTGGTTTGTCAAAGAGGGCCAAGTGGTAAGAGGTGGAAAGAGGAGGAGGTGGAAAGCAAGAGGGCTGTCAGATGCTTGTGATTGGCAGGTGGTGGCAGACCTAAAGCCACAATTGGTATTCCCAGAGGAGATCTGTGTGACAATGTTGCGGCCTGACATTGTCATTTGGTCAAGTGCAACAAGACAGGTCATCTTAGGGGAGTTGTCGGTACCTTGGGAAGAGAACATGGAGGAGGTGCACGAGACGAAGAGAGGAAAGTACAGTGAGCTGGAGGCAGAGTGCCGGGAGAAGGGTTGGCGAGTTTCGTGTCAGCCATTTGAGGTGGGGTGTAGAGGGTATATTGGCAATTCCTTTTCTGCATTTCTTGCTAGGCTGGGAGTGTGTGGGACATAAAGAAGGAGGATGTGTGACAAGGTGGCCCAGGTTGCCTTGAAAGGCTCATTTTGGATATGGAGGAAGTTTACGGAGGCACGTCGAATGGTGGGTTGGTTGTGTGTTGGTTTTTTTGGGGGGGTTTTTTTGTTACCATTATTATTTCTTATTTTGTGTATATGAGTGAGTGGGTGAGGGTGTGTGTTTTTGCATGAATTAATTTTTGCATGAGTGTGTGTTTTTGTGTGTTGAGTGGTGTATGATGTAAGGGTAGGTGGTTGGTTGGTTGGTGTTGTGTGTGTACGTGTGTATGTGTGTGTGTGGGTGTGTATGTGTGTGTATAAATGATCTGGTGTGTTTTTTGGTGAGTGGTGAAGAGTATAAAGGTGGGTGTTTGAGTGTTCCACCTTGTTTGTTTGGTGCTGTGGATTTTGGATGTGGAGGTGTTGTTGTTGTTCGCACTGCCTGGGGGTGGGGGTATGTACGCATCCAGGTGCAGTTGCTGCATGTGGATGTGTATGTGCCCCTGCTGGCCCACCTTAGCTGACCGTATCGAGGTTGAAGGGCCGAAACGGGATGATGCTGAGGACCTCGACTGAGGACCCGGTCAGTGCGGCACACTTGTGACCAGGTGTGTTTTGAACTTATATATATATATATATGGTGTGGCCACATGAAAGCCAAACTGTATTGGACAATAAGACCACTGGGTAGGAACGTCCCATTTTGCGCCCAGCTAACAGTTATGCTTCGTCACATTCCCACCAATGGCAAACAAGATGACATCCCCACTATGGTATGAAGAGTTTAATATGGGAAATAGTGATACAGACTTTGGCAGGAATACATAGCTCTTTTGAATAATTTGCAAACTTAAAGACACGACATGTACATGTTTAAGGAGCATTGATTGAATAAAACACATGACATGTGCTCGATATCTAACATGAACCCCTAACTATGGTCGCAAATTTGTAGAAAAAAATTAGGTTTTGGTCGATAGTGCGGGAAACAAATGAATTGAAGGACTACTGTGAGCGGTGAGAAACAATACGTAATTGTGGTGAATTGTGCCATTGTGGCAAGGGTGACGTGCAAGGCTGTGTGCTGGCATACTATGCTTTGAAGCACATCCATACTTTGATCCTCTCCACCTTCAAGCTGATGTCTCTTGGCTTATGCTGTTCCATGCTTCAGATTGACCATTCTGGCCCTCCGATTGGCCTATCGTTTCTCTTCCCTGCACATGATACAGGGAGAGCATCGCTGGCCCCTCTCAGATCAGCCCTTCCCTCAACACAGGAGAACGTATCATCGTCTCGGTGCTGATAGTCAGGGCCCTTAGGGATATTTTGGTTCAAATTCTTCCAAAAGCATCAAATTTGGCGCAGATGTTGCCCATGCCATACTCTTTCGATTTTTGACGGGCGCCAAGGGCGGTATGATCCGGGGACCATACCGGTCCATCCTGCCATGTCACCTGACCTATGACGTCATAATTAGGATATGCATCCAATCACATGGCGTACTATAAGTGGTCAAAGTTCAAAATGAATCGATCGAAAAATGAAGGCAGGGATCCATTTTTAAAGTTTTCATAAAATCCAATATGGCCGCCAGGTCACATGACCTATGACGTCATATTTATGACATGTATACAATCATGTATACATGAACCCGGATCATGATCGCACAAAAATTAAACACAAGGATATGGCATACAGTTCATAAAACATCAAAATCCGTACCTTTGTAATTAGACTGATGAACTGCATATGCCTGAAAATTAGGAAATAGACATGTAAATATTTCCTCTGTCAAAAATAAGGTCAGAGTTCGATTACCCAACCCAGAAACATAAAATGGTGAACCTCACGTAAATCTTGACAAAAAACTAAAAAACCGACATGTTTGACTCAAAAATGACCTTTAAGATGACCTGAGGGTTGACCTTGACCTCGAATCATCAAAATAACATCATAATTGGATTCCTCGACCTCGAAAACCCCTGAAAAGTGGTAGCATACATGATTCCAACCCTTTTGGTTATTTAACTGATTTTCCTCTAATCCAGGTGGCGGCCATTCAGTATTTCGCCAATATGGGGCCCCCGGGGGGGGGGGGGGCGCCCGTCTTGGCGCCCGTCAAAAATCGAAAGAGTACGGCATGGGCAACATCTGGGCCAAATTTGGTGCTTTTGGAAGAATTTGAACCAAACGGCCCCAAAATATCCATAAGGGCCCTGACTATGAGTGTCGATCCCGAGTCTAAACTAAGATCACTGTACTGGCACACATCGGAAGTGCATCACACTCAAACCACCATGGCTTTGTTGTTGGAACATGGGTGCTGTGGACTGTGTGTGAAAGAGTCTTAATATATAAATAAGGATGTGGGTAAAAAGGAACACCAGGATCATGGGACCACATGGCTTTGCAATCCTAAACTAGAGCGAAGTCGATGGTCCACTCTCGCAAATCCTCACGCTCAGACCTAAAGTAAAGTTGAAAAATGGCAAAAAGTCCCACCAGAAATGATCCAATATCAAATTTTGAGTTAAATTATTTTCCTGTTTTGACCCTGGTGACCCTAAGTCCCCATGCCCTGGGGCATGAACCAGGGGTGATTTTGGGTCAAATCCAAAAATTCGTTACATATGTCATACGTCCCCAATGATGATTGCATATACAAAGTTTCATTAAAGAGTGTTTTAAAATGTGCCTGTACTTGCATTTTTTGGTATTTAACCTTTTGATCCTGAGGTTGCTATTGTACCTTCTCGCCATTTGGTGATCATAACTACAAAGTTTCGTGAATTTCTGCACAAACCTTTAGGAGGAGATAACGTGACGGACTGACAGATAGACAGACCCGATTACAATACCACACCCCCTCCCCGCCCTCTAATTTTTTCGTCCGACCTTGGCCTTGTATCCACAAAGTACATACGCATGACGATGTATGTACAAATATACGTGGCATTCAAAAAATGTGGAGGAGAGAAGGGCGTTCCTAAACCTCCCCATCCATGTAGCTGAACTACCTAAATATATAATATAACTAGATGGTATTCATAGAATCCTTACCCTGCGCAGTCAACTTGTTGCTAGTCAACTCTTCTGTTTTTGAACATTTTTTTCTTTGATCCAATATGGCTGCCAGACCACGTGAGCAATGACGTTATAATTATCATTTTAAAATTCCACAGGAGCGGCACATATTCTGAAAATTTCGTGTCCATGGAACTAGCAGTTGCAGAGGAATTTTTGTTTTATTCATACTGATCAGATCAAGCGTTGTACTTGTCGAATTATGACGTCATAATTAAGGCACCGATGACATCACCATCAACATATCTTATTCCCCATGGTGAGTACTTGACAATGAGCCATGTATCAATATTTTCCATTGAGCGGTTTGGGAGATATCGAGGTGTAACGTTTTTCCAAGATGGCGTCCGTACCACGTGACCTATGACGTCATAATTATGAATAAAAAATTATACAGGCGGAGGCGCTTCTATGGTAAAATTCCGTGTCAAATGGACCAACGGTTGCCGAGAAAATGCAATGCAGACACGTATGCAGACACGTACGGCACACGTACACAACTGAATGCTTAACCTCGCTTTTCGCTTCGCGAGCGCAGGGTAATAATGCACGAAACGTATTCTCGATGATGGTCCCTTAGTTTGACCAAAATGACCAAAACATTTTGGTAAAGAGGCGATGAGCACTGCCTAAGGCTGGAACACAACTATGCAGAATTGGCTGAAAGTTTGTTTACTCGGGCACGATGAAGGCACAAACGACTACAACCGCCTCCTTCCCCGCACCCCCTTGTGGATCCGCAGCACGATCGAGGACGGACGTAGTTGATGGATTTTTCGTTGTCGGTGACAAAGTACCCGGGGCCGCGTTCTGCATGCGTCAGAAAATGTTCCCAGCGTGAGGAGGCATTAAACAGGCCCAAATTAAATCCCCTTGCAGTGACCTCCGTAATTGCGCCGCGATAAACCATGTCGTCCCCAGCCTGCCGTTAGCGGCTCTATGAGCCGAGCGCACCCACAGCCGTGCCCCATAGCTGGGCGCACGCATGACCGTGTCCAAGGGTGTGACCGTGCCCTGCTGGATCAACCTGTGCGCGTTGTCGTGCAGACCACGAATGTGCACCCAATATCATCCTCAAAATGAACGGGAGAATGTTTGGTGCAGCAGTCGTAACAATGCGGTTAAAACATTTATACCCCAGCACGATTGTATAACTATTAGAACCTATTAACCCATGTTTTATCACAAGGGAGTATGATAACCCGTCGTATCATGGCGCTATTCGTGGCCTGGTGGTCTCAGGTCTGAGGAACCCCTCGTGGTAACCCCTGAACCGTTGTGCCGGCATATCTTATTATAATAGAGCAAACGTATATGGTTATGTCAGTTTGTTTGTATGTGTGGTTTATATTTTTATGCGACCAAACCGTCTTCTTCTTCTACAAATAAAATTAACACCCTCTTAATTACGTTCAGACTGCTGAGACCCCTCAGACCATTGACGACCCTTTAAATTCCCCAAGACCCTTAAGACCACCAAAACACCCCAAAGACCCAAAATACCCTTGAAGGCCCTGATGCTCAAAAAGACACTGAAGACCCAAATGGCCCCGAAGACCCAAAAGACTCCGAAGACTCAAAAGACCCCGATGACCCAAAACACCCCAAAGACCCCGAAGACCCAAAACACCCTGAAGACCCAAAAGACCCCGAAGACTCAAAAGACCCTGATGACCCAAAACACTCCGAAGACCCAAAACACCCTGAAGACCAAAAAGACCCAGAGCAACCAAAATAGCCTTAAGACCCAAAAGCCCCTAAGACACCAAACACCCAAAAGACCCTGAAGACCCAAAACACCCCAAAGACCCAAAATACCCTTAAAGGCCCAGAGGAACCAAAATAACCCAAAGACCCAAAACACCCCGAAGACACAAAACACCCCGAAGACCTAAAACACCCTGAAGACCCAAAAGACCCTGAAGTCCGAAAAGACCATGAAGACCCAAAAGACCCTGAAGACCCTGAAGACCCAAAACACACCGAAATGGTCAAATATGCCTATATCTGTGAAAAGACGTGTGGTGAGGTGCACGGAGCGCACCGAGTCACGCTAGTGTACATAATAAATAGAAGCTTTATTACTGTATATGCAAAGAGCAACGACCTCCTGCCAGTTATCGTTTTGGGGGGGGGGGGGGGGCTGGGTTTAGTATTTCGCAGTTTGCAGTTATAAAACTGCAATTTTCAAATGCAAGATATCGATTGAGCTTTTTTTAATGGACATTTTAATGTTTTTTTTACATAAATTATCATTTACGGATGCTTTCTGACGGTTCTGTGATGTTTTTTTCCGGTGCACCGGCTTCGATGTCCTTCGGCACACAAAATATTTCGGCTTTCTACGACACCCGGAAGGTACCGAACATTAATATCAGAGCTTTATACAGGATGTTCCAAAAGACCCGGACAACTATGGTTGTTAATAAATTTAGAACTACAAATTATACGACGATGCCCTTTGGTTTATATGAAACAAACTCATAAGGTTTTGTGCACACCATCAATACACTTCAATGTGAGCTACGTTTGTTGCACGTAGGACAACAGGCGGTGCACAAGTTCTTGCCATGTTCGGCTCAACATGTTTGCGTCCACCAATGCGCATGCAGCTGTGATCTAAGAATGAAGATCCTGCAGGTTTGACACCTTGCTGTTGTGGACAACATCTTTGACAAACCCCCACAGATAAATAAATAAAAACAAGGGGGATTATGTCTGATGATTGTGGGGGGCAGGAGGTTTGGTCCATCTCGGCCAATCCAGCGACCGGGAAATTTTTCATTCAGGACAGCTTGAATGACGAAGGCCCAATGAGGGGGAGCGCCATCATGTTGAAAAATGATATTGGGTTGCAGGTTTTCAATCTGTGGGAAGGTGAATCGTTCCACCCTTTTCATGTAAATTGTTGAGGTCACTGTATCCTCCGCTAATAAAAACGGACCCACCAAGCGGTCATGGAGAAGGCCACACCACACATTGACCTTTGGACTATCGCGTATGTGTTCAATGAGCACGTGGGGGTTTTCAGAGCCCCAGGTCGTCACATTGTGCCAGGTTACTTTCCCCGATACATGAAAGCAAGCTTAGTCTGTGAAAATGTCATTTTTTCAGGTAAACTTCATCATCCTTTTTGTGACTGAGCATTTCCAAAGCAAACGCCTTGAGTTTGGATCCGTCATTTGGTTTCCTTTGACCTTGGCCTTGAGTTTCTTTGGCCTTGAGTTCCTGTAGAAGCTGCACCTTATCGGCCTAAAGCTTCAGTCTTTCATGCAAAATCCTGTGTACAGTGGTGGTTGGTAGTCCTAGTTCTCCAGATGCGTGTCGGATTGATTTTCTGGGACTTTATTGAAATGTTTCACGCACACGTCGACGTCTGCTGCACTTGTGCTTGGGTAACTGGTACTTCTCTGTTTCTGACAACTTCCAGTCTCCTTGAACCTCTTGCACCTCTCTTTGATACTAGTCCGCAATAGCCGATTTCTTCCATACCTTGTACAGAAATTACACTGAACTTGGCTTGTCGGATCTCGTATTGATGAAGCATTCGACGGAATGAGATTTCTCCTGCGGTGGACACCAAATACTTTTACTTTTAATCTCCTGCGGTGGACACCAAATACTTTTACTTTTAATCAAATACTTTTAATCTTTTACATTAAACCAGCAGACCTGAAAATATCGAAATCTTTGAGTTTCTGTTTCATAAAAAACAAATGGTATCGTATCATTTGTTGTACTAAATATATATATATATATATATATATATATATATATATATATATATATATATATATACGTATATATATATATATATATATATATATATATATATATATATATATATATATATATATACGTATATATATATGTATATATATGTATATATATATATATTGTTACGGTTTTGCCGACCCCCGTTCCCTTACCAAGGGGAGATTAAGCCCCTTGTTCTTCATAGGTCGTCGCAACCGCGAGACTCGAGTCGCCAATTCCGGTCGGACGCGGGACAGGGTTTCGGGACGATGTTCGCACGTACCTAAGTACCCACGCTGCCGCGGAAGCGGGGATCAAGTCTCACATGAACCACGCGTAATTTGAGTGCACCCGAGCGGATGGCGCACCACGTGGTCCGTGGTATTACCTTGTTATTGGAACCCGATTAGAGCGATATTATTCGTACCACACTCAGTCAATGAGGGAAAAGATGAGACGGCCAAATCAAAGAAATAACAGGTTTAATAATTATTATTTACAATGATCGGTAGCAGAAGCAGAGACACAGGGCAGATCTTATACAGTCTTAGCTTATTACCCAGACAATGGGCCCACTCACACATTCAGGGGGATGAAGGAGGAAAAGTTCATGCACTGGATGCGCCGGCTTTGTCGTTCAGGAACAGCTCACCCGGCGTGGCCCTCTGCCGGTCACAGCACGTCCCTCGACGAAGGCAGGCAGGCAGGCGGGAGGGATCCTCGTGGCGCGTATCTCGAACAAAGGCAGGCAGGCAGGAAAATATACGCACGTCTCTCGCCCGGCACGGCGGTCCTTCACAGCGCGATTAATCAACGGCGCGCTTTCACTCTCGTAACTCAATGAAGGATCTGACTCAAGCTCAACCGCGAACTCAACTTGTAACTCAATTCAACACCGCGCATTCTCAGAACTTGTCCAGCGCCTCTCTCTTCTCCTGTCTCTCTCAGCGCACCTCTCCCCTCATAACTGAGGTGGGGGCTTCGGGCACAGGATTATATGGTTCCACCCTGGCCCGCATCGAATGTTCCAAAGCACGCCTTTTTGCCGCAGTGCTAAGCCACTCCCCTCGAGCCCTAATTGGCGGCTCGTGCTTACCGGTCACTCCCACTTCTCCTGCCCCACCTTCCTTCGCCCTTGATCGACGTGTCCAGGCCTGCCTCATGGCATTTCGCGCCAAAGCCAAAGCATCGAGGCAGCATAAGGATTGGAAGGAAACCTAACTCTCATTATTCTACTCAACCCAAAACTAACACAGGAAAAGGACTACTCTTACATTTACTATGAAATAACTGAACTATCGCGAGGCTACGTGTTGTAGTGTGACTAAACTATGAGGGGAAATTAACCTTTATTTGTAAAAACACAAAACTGCAACACTACCCCCCTCCCTCGTCAGACTCGTCCCCGAGTCGAACCCAACACCTGGAACGACCGGTTAGAGAATGACATGCAAAATTAATTTTACTTTTACATGTGACATATAGGTGTGGTTCCCCCTAACATTTACTCTAACCCGTGTATGCAACAGTTTTAAAACACTAGATATGTCCCTCCTATTGCGTTGAGTAGCTACCTATCAGATTCACGCCCACAGCTAACCGAATTCCGGAATTTGTCAAACTAGACACATAGCCGGTGGGCAGCATTTTTATATTTACAAGCACAGAAACTTAATCTTAGTTACAATTCTATGACCCAGGACCTGACCTTTTTGGAAGAGAAGATTGGGGGGGGAGAGAACGCACAGCAAAAACACAACATACTCATAAATCATGTCATTTGCTGCTTGCTTCTTGCATCTTGCTTCTTGCTTCTTCTGTGTGCATATATCAAACCGGCTAGCCCCCGGACCGGCATACAGGCCATTTTTAATCTTCAGGGCTACCTAAACTTACACATCTTCACATCCCTAGCACACCATAATAAAAATGCACAAAAAATGCTTTTATTTCATTTCATTTCTTTTTCTTTGCCAGGCAGGGCCAACCTCATGTGGTCCGACTGCGTGACATTAATGCCACTCAAAACAAGTGGTCCAAAGATGCAAGATGGTTTTGCAGCAAGGTGCTGCACAGCAGAGGTGCAACGCCACAAAGCTTGTGTTCCATAGTGTGTCTAAGGTGCAGCAAAGGGTTTGTGGCAGCAAAGTGCTGCACAGGTGCAGCAAAGTTACAGCAAAAGGATATGGCAGCAAATGCTGTGCCGTTCGGCTGCGCAGATGTGGCAAAGTGCAGCAGGGATGCTGCACAGATGTAGCAAGGTGCCGCAGGGATGGTGCACAGGTCGATGGTGCTGCACATCTCCACCTCCAAAATAGTCCTGGGGTGGGGGGAGAGACAAAGCATGACCAGCAAAGCGGCAAGGGCGCAACGGCACACAGAAAAACAAGGTAATGCAATGCGAGGGGTGTGGAAGAGCGAGCAGAGCAGGCTCGTCCCTAGTCGTCCGTACCCCCCACCGTCGGCTTACACTACCCTAGCCCTCCTTGCATTTACAATCTGTCTCTACGTCTTGTCTCCTATATCCCCCTCTATTCCAAATTCGTCTCCCAATCCCTCCTAGGAAGGAAGGAATGGAACAACACAATGTTTCATTACGTCGTGATGCGTCTTACAACTCAAACGGTTCACAGAGCCTTGGTGTGGAGCTTCGTCCTCCTTGGTGACTGGCTGTGGATGGTGCGAAGGTATTTCTCATCCTAATTACACTACTGACATTTACTTTTAACCTACCCGGGGTCGTACCCTGCCAATCGGCCATCTTTAAACTATGTGGTTCGAAGAACCCGAATTCCCATTGCCCACCTGGTGCCCTCCAAAATTTGGGTCTCACTCCAAACGAATTTTCTCACTGTGCCCTTGCACAATTTCGGGGCTGGGTCGTGTGGCTCTACCAGCAGGCCTACCTACCTGCGCACCTCCGCCACTGAAGTCGCCACCCGAGCTTACCTGCTCCTGCGACTACCTAAACTGGGGAAGGCCCCTCCTGGCACTTTACCCCCTGATGCCCACCTTGGCATTGGGCAACCCGGGGCCTCTCCTGGGATCCTCGGGCCCCACTCACAACTACTCTAACCGGCTCCCAGAGCTTACCTGCGGCCTCACCTGGCCGACAAACTACCAGTGGCGGAGTGCCCCAATAACCACATGCACCAATTAAACCACACGCCCAGCCATTCCACATACTCATGCACCCAGCAAAACACTTTGTTCTACTCCCCGCACCACAGGTTTCAATATCCATACAAATTTTGCCTATGCCCTCTACCTGGCTTTACACTACCCACCCCGGGCTTCCGCGAATGGGTTCCACCTCCCCCCATTCACTCCTTCACACCATGCATTCCGCACCTTTTATTCCACACCAAGCATTCCACACCACTTATTCACACACCATTTTCCTCACACACCATTTTCTTGCACACCTGTTGTGCTCACACGCCTCAAATACAATTCCCTTTGTCTCAACACACAATTCCTCACACACACAGCATCATCTATCTAACTACTTCCCCTAAGACTCATGCTTTCCCGTCATCCCTTTAAACTATGCACTCCCTTGTCATTATCATCTACCTACGTCCCCACTACAGTACAAGTGTCGCTACTTAAATCTCTTGTCTCTACAGTCTTCTAATTCCCTAACATTATTCTAGCCCTCCCTCAGCTAGCTTCGGTGACCCATGGAGGTAACCATTGCTGGCACCCCCATGTGCCTGTCACTGCCATCCCCCTAAACTAATGCTCATGGGCCCTGTCCATGTGAGGAATGGTCAGACTACCATTCCTCCACCTAGGGTACACTACTCTCATCCGTCCGCTACACCTGAGCCTCTCCATGTGGATGTACTTTGTCATGGCTCAGCCTCGAAATGCCGAGCGATCCATTTGAGTGGTTGGTCGCCTGTATGGGGTGTCCATCCGGCATTTACGATCCAAAGGAGGAGGGATGGATGGGCCGAGGTGCAGGGCCCCATCCCTGCGTGGGGCCTCGCGGTCCCACGCACGATGGCCCAACCACGCACGGTCAGAGCACCGCACCCTCCAAGGTGCGCGGCTCCGAAATCTCCTACCTCCCCTTGAACCTCGCCGATTGCCTTTGCCGCCACGGCACGGCACCAACCATACAGTGTGGGGGCCGGCACGAATCGTGCACGTCGGTCCTTGTGAAACCGCCGCGGCATCGATCCCCGCCGGTCCCTGCTGCACACAACTCACCGGGGGCTCGCGTCTGCTACCCGTCCCGCTACACGCTACCCCGGTCAGTGTCGATGCTTGAGCCGCGTCCTCACACCTCGTGACCCACTCTGCACTCGCACACCCAGGCGTCCCCGCGCCTTCCATACACTCCGTTATCGCACACTTTCCTGTTACACACTCTGTAACACCCCCGGGTGTGCACTCCTGCACACACTCTGCAACATGCTCTGGTGTGCACTCCTGCACACACTCTGTAACACACTCTCCGGTTACACACTCCTTTCCCACACTCTCGGGTGTGCACTCCTCCTTCGCACACTCAAACATCGCACACTCTGGCACACACTTTTCTCGCTCACGCTTCGGCGCACACTCTCTCTCATACTTCGTGCCAGTCGCCCTCGTACACCGCACAGTGGACCTTCCGTGACCGCCCAGGTCTCGTCTCTGTCCCAAGCGCGCCAAAAACCTGTTCGTGCCAAACACATTCACGCCATTATTTCTCAAATTGGGGACCTCCTTCCCCGGGTTCTTCGCCAGCACCTGTAAACCTTTATTGGGGGTTAGCAAGCACGGCATCACGGTGTGAATACGAACTTTGTGTGCATTCCATTACCTTCTCCCGTGATTTGTTCTCCGATTCTACCGTCTCTTCGTTCCCAATTATTTCTTTATTCTCGACCGCCGGTGCCCATGAAATTTCTTTTTCCAATTTGACGATCGCCGGTTTTTCCACAATTTCCTCTCGCGTTGCGACTTCCATATCCCCGGTCAACTTAGCCGTCCCTCGCTCAAGCTCGCTCCCCACGCGTTCCTCACATCGCTTCACCTTGTCGAGCCCCATTGCGACCTCCTCGCTCAACCTGCGCCCAATGTCCTCCCCCGTTTTTTTTAATATCCCTATTCATTTGATCAAACGTTTCGTTCATGTCTTTACCCCATTCTTTCATTGCCCTTCTTGTTTTGACCCCCTCTTCTTTCAGCATCGCCATGAATTGTGTCATGAATAATTGCATGTCCATAACCCCCACTTGCGCAGCGGGCCTGGCCCTCACCGCCACATTCGAGGCACCGCCCTTTCCTTTGCCAGCTGCCGCACCCTTTTCAGCCTCCACTACCAACTGTCTCTCCTGCAGGCCCTGGGTTATCCATTCCTCCTCTTCATCTATCCCCACCGGCATTCGACCGCCTTGGCCAGCCATGGTACGAATACAATTTGGATCTTAACACTAAATTTCGTTCGCTCGTAATTTCGAGTGCGTGAAGTGCACTCCAGGTCCAATCTCACTCCTGACACCAAATGTTACGGTTTTGCCGACCCCTGTTCCTTTACCAATGGGAGATTAAGCCCCTTGTTCTTCTTTGGTCGTCGCAACCGCGAGACTCGAGTCGCCACTTCCGGTCGGACGCGGGACAGGGTTTTGGGACGATGTTCGCACGTACCTAAGTACCCACGCCGCCGCGGAAGCGGGGATCAAGTCTCGCATGAACCACGTGTAATTTGAGTGCACCTGAGCGGATGGCGCACCACGTGGTCCGTGCTATTACCTTGTTATTGGAACCCGATTAGAGCGATATTATTCGTACCATGCTCAGTCAATGAGGGAAAAGATGAGACGGCCAAAACAAAGAAATAACAGGTTTAATAATTATTATTTACAATGATCGGTAGCAGAAGCAGAGACACAGGGCAGATCTTACACAGTCTTAGCTTATTACCCAGACAATGGGCCCACTCACACATTCAGGGGGATGAAGGAGGAAAAGTTCCTGCGCTGGACGCGCCGGCTTTGTCATTCAGGAACAGCTCACCCGGCGTGGCCCTCTGCCGGTCACAGCACGTCCCACGACGAAGGCAGGCATGCAGGCGGGAGGGATCCCCGCGCTGCGTATCTCGAACAAAGGCAGTCAGGCGGGAAAATATACGCACGTCTCTTGCCTGGCACGGTGGTCCTTCACAGCGTGATTAATCAACGGCGCGCTTTCACTCTCGTAACTCAACGGAGGATCTGACTCAAGCTCAACCGCCAACTCAACTTGTAACTCAATTCAACACTGCGCACTCTCACAACTTGTCCAGCGCCTCTCCCTTCTCATGTCTCTCTCAGCGCACCTCTCCCCTCATAACTGAGGTGGGGGCTTCTGGCACAGGGTTATGTGGTTCTGCCCTGGCACGCATCGAATGTTCCAAACCACGCCTTTTGCCGCAGTGCTAAGCCACTCCCCTCGAGCCCTGATTGGCGCCTCGTGCTTACCAGTCACTCCCACTTCTCCTGCCCCACCTTCCTTCGCCCTTGATCGACGTGTCCAGGCCTGCCTCGTGGCATTTCGTGCCAACGCCAAAGCATCGAGGCAGCATAAGGATTGGAAGGAAACCTAATTCTCATTATTCTACTCAACGCAAAACTAACACAGGAAAAGAACTACTCTTACATTTACTATGAAATAACTGAACTATCGCGAGGCTACGTGTTGTAGTGTGAATAAACTATGAGGGGAAATTAACCTTTATTTGTAAAAACACAAAACTGCAACAATATATATATACAGTCAAGTGAAAAAGTAAGTACACCCCATGTAAAGTTTTGACTTTTTCAACATATTTCAACATACAGCTATTTGATCTTCATTTCAACAATATTGATAGATAAAGGTGATATAATATAACAAATATCATGAAACATTTACATTTTGTAGTCCATTGTATAATTTAAATAAACATAAATGCAAATTTCGCATGTGGAAAATGTCAGTACACCCCTACATTTATCACGACTTCAAATACCTAAAATTAGAATCAGGTGCACCAGCTCAGGTGCAAATGATTAGAACATCGTTAGAGAGGATCTTGGAGGAACCTCCCTTATTTAAATCTCAGACATTTCGTTTGGTTTGCTCTTTGTTGTTGAAGTGTGCGGCATCACCATGCCTAGATCAAAAGAGCTCTCCGAGGCCTTCAGAAAGAAGTTATAGATGCCTACGAGTCTGGGAAGGGATTTAAAAAGATCTCCAAACAATTTGAAATCAATCATTCAACTGTCCGGAAGATCATCTACAAGTGGAGAAGATTCCAAACAACTGCCAACTTGTTCAGGCCAGGCCGCCCCAGCAAGTTCAGCCCGAGAGCAGACCGCAATATGCTGAGAGAAGTCTCTAAGAACCCCAGAATGTCATCACGGGACCGACAGGTAGCTCTTGCCACTGTTGATGTCAAAGTGCAGCAGTCTACCATTAGAAAGAGGCTGCAAAATTTGATCTACATGGGAGGTGTGCCAGGAGGAATCCTTTGCTGTCCAGAAAGAACATCAGGGCAAGACTAAAGTTTGCCAATGAACACCTAGGCAAAGACCAGCACTTCTGGAACATTGTGCTCTGGACAGATGAGTCAAAGGTAGAGCTATTTGGCCACAGTACCAGAAGAAATGTTTGGCGAAAACCGAAGACAGCATTTGACCACAAGAACCTGATACCAACTGTAAAGCATGGTGGTGGAAATATTATGGTTTGGGGCAGCTTTGCTGCATCAGGGCCTGGGCAGCTCACCATCGTAGAATCCACTATGAATTCTTCATTGTACCAGAGGGTGCTTGAGGATAATGTTAGGCCATCTGTCGGAAAGTTGAAGCTCAACCGAATGTGGATCTTGCAACATGACAATGACCCTAAACATACCAGTAAATCGACCAAGGAATGGCTGAAAATAAAGAAATGGAGGGTTCTGGAATGGCCAAGTCAAAGCCCGGATCTAAATCCCATTGAGATGTTGTGGAGGGATTTGAAACGAGCTGTGCATGCAAGAAACCCCTCAAACATCGCACAGCTGAAATAATTCTGCATGGAGGAGTGGGCAAAAATTTCTCCCAGTCGATGTCAGAGACCGGTAGACAGTTATAAGAAACACCTACTTGAGGTTGTTTCTGCCAAAGGGGGAAATACCACCTATTAGAGCCAAGGGTGTACTTACATTTTCCACATGCGAAATTTGTATTTTTAAATTATACAATGGACTACAAAATGTAAATGTTTCATGATATTTGTTATATTATATCACCTTTATCTATCAATATTGTTGAAATGAAGATCAAATAGCTGTATGTTGAAATATGTTGAAAAAGTCAAAACTGTACACGGGGTGTATACTTTTTCACGTGACTGTATATACGCCAAAGTGCTCCTTTGGTGAAATTTTTTGGCAATGGTCCATCGGTCAAACCATTGCAGAGAAAATAATTTTTAAAGAAAATAAATCTGAAAAATCGCAGTGCTGAATCATTGACCAATCCTGAGATGCTCAAGTGGAGTTTCTTCTTCTTCACAAATTAACAACTTCCAGCTTCCAGAACGTACAACCAATTATCTTGAAATTTTGCATATTTGTTTCCCTTCATGACTTCTAGGTTATTATACAGTTTCACGTCGATCAATGAAGCGGTTCAAGAGATATAAATTTTAAAAAGATTTTCGTTCAATTAATTTATCGCTGCCAATTCAAGTGATCTATCGCAAATTCCAAAAGGGTATTTTTTCACGCCGAAATGGGGAACATATTCTGAAGTTTCCATTCTAGATGATCAAAAATGAGGGAGGAGCTGGGTATTAAAGGTTTATGCTTCAAAACGTCATAACACCTAAACGATGCGATGTATGGCCACTTTTTAAGTAAGATGTAAGACTTTTAAGATGTAAGACTCCGCAATAAAACGGGTCTCACAGTTCACTCCCAAGCCTACAAGGACCACCTACAACACTACAAAGATGCCCTCTCCCGCGCCCGCTCTGCCTACTACTCTCAAATTATCTACTCTGGCTCCGGAAACCCAAAAGCACTCTTCTCGACAATAAACAAACTCCTCCGCCCCCTGAACACCATCTCCCAGTCATTCACAGTAGACAACTGCATCTCCTTCCTCTCTTTCTTCCAACGCAAAATTGACAACATCTACAACAGCTTGACCACCGCCGCACCCGCTCCCCCTCCAACCACCTGCCCCCCCTTGTCCTGCCATCCCCTGTCTCGGTTCTCCCCAATCTCCCCTACTGACCTCTCTGAACTCCTCATAGGAATGAAAACTGCCACCTGCACTCTTGACCCCATCCCCTCCAGCTTTGTCAAAGCCTCCCTCCCTGCTCTCTCTCCACTTATCATTGCAACAATAAACTCCTCCCTGTCTACAGGCATCGTCCCACCTTCCCTCAAAATTGCTGCTGTTACCCCCATTCTAAAAAAACCTGGTCTAAACCCTGACACCCTAAACAACTTCAGACCCATCTCCAACCTACCCTTTCTGTCAAAAGTTTTGGAACGCGCTGTAGCCACTCAACTCAAACATCATCTCTCTGCCAATAACCTGTATGAAACATTCCAATCCGGATTCCGGTCCAACCACAGTACTGAAACTGCTCTCCTCAAAATCACCAATGACCTTCTCCTCTCCTCTGATGCTGGCAACCTCAACATTCTCGTCCTCCTCGACCTCAGCGCTGCCTTTGACACCATCGATCACACTATCCTCCTCACCCGACTTGAATCCACTGTAGGGGAATTTGTAGCTGAGAGACTCAGGACTCCAATGACCGGACACAGGTTTACAAAAGGTCTGGTTTATTAACTGGTTATTCACTTCATTCCATTTACCAAATAATACCGCATAATATAATGGATCAGGTTAACTCTTTTCGCATGGTCCTTCTCGTTCGGCTGATGTTCCTCCGCCACTCCCGTTGGTCAGAGCTTCTGGTAGCAAGTTCTCTCGACTCCACGTTTGCTCTCGTTTATATGGACAAACTGGACTTAATCCCCTCTCCGCTAATGCCCCGAGGTCATGCATGTACCAAGTCCTGGTATCAGCTCGCTCCCCTCCTGTTGTGAGTTCCGTTTACCAAACGATAGGGGGGTGCTTCAGCCAGGGGCTGTGACCAGGTGGACAAGAGATTATCATGTTCGGGCGCATTCCTGACACTCATTTACAAACTCGTCTTTCACAGAGTTTGCATGTAAAATGTATCTGCTTTGTTACCAGGTTAATTAATAAGTTACCAGTGCCAATTAATAAGTTACACTGAGTTACACTTCCACAATTCCCTCATCTTTTTGTTTTTTGTTTATATTAACCATTAATCTAAACATCAATATAAGTAAACAATCAATCACTACAAGTAAACATCATTACAAGTATAAGTAAATAATCAATCACTTTGGTAATCAAATTCCCTTGGGCATACACCGTCATCCTGCAAGAATCACAAAACATTTCGTTGGTCATTGACTCCTTCCATATTGTTCAATCTATTGCATTTGCATCACAAATATATTTTCAAAACAACACTTCACCATCACCAAGATACAACAATTTCACTTCATTTTCAAGTTTTGTAAAGCATCTGCACCATCTGGCAAAAACGTTTGCCTCCACACAAATGTTGACTTTGTTTGAAAGGAAGGGCTGATCACTTGTGTTTGAATCCTGGTATGAAACATTTTCTCCTAATGTCTTCATAGCTCCTGCACTACTTCGTGTAGGATTTCGCTGTTGTGGTAACATTGCGGAGTCATAGACTGACCCTGCTCTCCTTGTAGCATTCTTGCCACTTTTTGAGTAATTCCTGAACAAGGCCTTCACCCAGTTGTAGTCGACTTGCCTCCTCCCTCATTGTGAGTGGGCAGCAAGTATTGGTGTGACGTTGATTGGCCAGCAAGATGTGGAACAGGGATGCCGTATGCATCCACACTGATGTTGGGACCATGGTGTTCAGGTCATTCATGGTCCTTACCAGGAGCAACCAGCAGAATCGTGCACAGCTGTTGTGACAAGGGCACAGCCGTTTTTTGCAGCTCCATGCTGGTTCCCCGGACGTTGGTGAAGTAATAACATATGTCCCCGCATTTCACAGAGGTTGCAGGTAAAATGTCGTTGTCCTGCAACTTCTGATGTGGTGAATGTTCGAAGCCTTCGAACAAGAGTAAGTGATCGCCTTTCTTTCATATGTTGCAGTGTGATCCAGGCAAATGGTCACATAAATTTCCTTGGTGAAGGTAAGCATTCATCTCCAAGTTACACGGGAGAATGTCTTCATCATTCTTTGAGAAAGAGGGTGTATGCCACGATTAACTTCATTTTTTAGCCACAAATTTTCTTTCTCGAACTTCTTCCCAATTCCGTTAGCAATCCCTCCAAAATGTGATCTCGTCTTATCCTTATGCTCAGTCACATCTGAATCTGCTTTCCGCACACACTGGATCAGATAGGGTACATCTTACCATGAAATCAGCATAATCATGTATATCTTCCGACAGTTTCACATTCAACAATTTGTTGTTTTTCCTTAACACAAAAGTTATATTCATTTATATGCGTCACACAAATAATATTCAATCAGGTATGTATTTTATTACTAAACTAAGAATAGCATTGTATATGATTACAATCACAAACGGGAATACCTAATTCCCAACAACAATTTTTCCAAACCAACAAATTAAACATAATGTATTATTACCATAATTCCTCTCCACTTTTTCTTTTCCCTCTTTTTCCTAACAGTGTGTCACTCATGGTGATATGAGTTCACTGATATTGTAATTGACACAACTCATAACATTGTCGTTATGCCATTATCTTAATTCTACTGTTTCATTTGCAACATCACTTGATTTAATCTTTTAATCTCAGTATTTATTCATATCATCATAACAATCTTTCTATTTTAGGTCCATATTTGTTTATATTCTTATCAACCTCCTACGGTTTATCAATTTGTTCCAAAACACTGCAACCAAAGGTTTTAACCAAAGCTCTACCAAACTATTTCCAATTTGAACTCAAAATGCTAATTAAACAACAATTCAAAGAATTAACTTCAATGGGTCAACAAACTCATTTTATAAACAGATCTAATTTTCCCATCCAATAATTTTCCTTGCCAAATGTCATATTGCAACACTTTAATAAACCTTCGAAAAATGTCTCCCAAATCAATAAATTCCCTTTTTACTTCCCAAATACTCATCTGTAAATTACATATTCAATTACAGTTTTTCCTTATTTGTTCGGCCTAAATGGCCACTGAAGTGGCTGCCAACATGCAGTACCGTTTTTATCTACCAAGCAAGTATTCGTCCACATAAGATCTCTACCAAAATGTTGTTTGTAAAAACAAATCTGGGATTTCTGATTACATGGATGCACACTCTCAGGACATTTCAGGCTGCTTGTTAACAATCCACTACGATTAATTAATTCCTTTACCCACAATCAAATAATTAGTACAAATTGAGGATATTATCCCTATCACATTCATTTATAGATTCATTATGTTGGATCTAAATTTTCTCCCACTGCTGCAAGGAAGAACAATAGCTCTAATAAGTCTTTGTAATATCTCACTTCATTTACCCAGCATCGAAGAATTTATTTACTATCCATTCCCATCTGTTAACCAGTGACTTTGTTTGAACTCCAAAACTTAATTTGATGAATCCCATGTGTATGGTACCACTTATTGAAACCCCTACTTTTGTAGAAAATATCCAAGTAAGTGTTTTTTACACCCCCTTAACTGTTGCTCATCCATTTCTATGCACCCAGTGAGTACTACTGACACCAGTATGCCAATATAGGTGTGCGAGATTAACAAATATGTTGCAGGTACACGTAACAGCGCGTTCTGAGTATAAATAACGTAACAGCGCGTTCATGTCTGCCCCTTGGTTTAAGATGCACAATGCATTCCGTTTTAAAACTCACAATAGTTCAAATCAGCAAGATTTTCTTTACTATTTTCCCATATCATCTATGCCTAATACACATCCATACATGCAGCACAATTTATATGCTGATAAAATTCAAGTTTATATATATATATATATAAATCCATGAGCAGAGTATTCTGGGAAGTCAGTGTAAGACCTCTCCCAAATTTGGATAATTTTGTACTCCCTCATTTCTTTTTATGAAGCTCATATCCATAAATAGCTATTATTCTCATATAAATTCTATCAAAAATGGAATCCCCAAATTACTCACAATTTTACTATTTAATTAATGGCTGCTCATAACCCAGCACATCAAATCTTTATATTCCATCTCCCTTGACAAAAGAGATAATGTTCATAATCAAATTTTATTTCTATTTTATTTTACGGATTCTCTGCATATTCAATCCCATCCACATAAAACTATCCATTTCCAGACAGGCACACTGTCGGTGTCAACAATCTTGTAAGATTGATACACAAAACAATAAAAAACACTAACATTGACACACAAAAAATACACACACACATGCATTATGCGTATTTGTTTGCGTTGGAACTATTATTTACAGATCAAGATGGGTGTCAATTTTATTTCAATTTCATAAAATTTGTCCTTCAATTTTAGAAATGCTAATACACAAATGGACCAAAAGCTTATTCTTAGAAAACCCCTATGATGTCACATTGAAATTACCCTTTCAGTTCCCACAATAATTTATCCAAATTTGACTACACACCCATTTACATGTCAGTCGACCACTGACTTATCAATCGTGTGGAACAATAGTCCGAAATTCCCACCTGATCATCACGTGACCCTTGTCCCTTGGTTTAAAATTTGCAAAGCAATTGTTCCAACTTTGTAAATTTAAAATTGTGTGCCCAACATAAAAGATCCAATTTCGGCATTTGATCAATTAATTATCAATTTGCTTACAAGCAAAAGAAAAAATGAATAATTCTTGCTCCGAAAACTTTTCAGACCCAAGAATCATCGACAGTTATTCATGTTTGTCCAGTAATCTAATTTGTTGAGGCCAATCGTCATTTGGGATTTGTCGCAATGAAGGCCTAATCATTGTCTGAGGTATCGGTCAGCACTGGTACCCTTGATCTTGGTTTCTTTGTCCTTGGTTTCTTTGTCCTTGGTTTCCCTGTCGAAATTGTCTTCTGCTCAGATATGGGCATCTCCTTATCCAGTGTCCCATCTCTCCACAGTTGAAGCACCGGCTTCTGTCGTTACCTGCTCTGTCCACCTGTGCATTTGTATTCCTGGGCTGCATCTCTACATCCCTGAGTTGCCACTGCAATCTCTCGTTGTCTCCTGAAACACGAAAAAATTCTCTGTACCGTCCTTTTTGGGGAGACAACTGGAAATCAGATGGGACAACCGTCACTTTCATTCCTAATTTCGAGGGCAGTTGTGCATTTGTCTCCTCCACTGTATCCTGTATCCTTTTTATTTTAAGTTCCAGATCCATTATCCGTTCTTGCTGTTCCCGTTGTCTGGATTCACCATCCCAAAGATGGAATGCAAGCCAGTCTACCGTTAGATTCTGTCTCTTCCTGGCTTTCAATCTTTGTTCCAATCTTTCCAATCGACTTCGCTCAAATGTACCATCTCTTGGAAACTCCTCATCATGTCCCTTTGTCCACAAATACCAATTCTCGACCTGCCTTATAGCTTCTGCACCATAACGGTCGTACATATGATGTGTACAAGTACCTTTTTGTGGAATCTCTGGTTGTCCTTGTGTATTCTTGCAGGCTCCATTTCCCATTCTGCCTTTTATCAAAGTAGCGTTGGATGTGTTGTAGTTTGTTCCTCTAAAGCTTCACTCGTACCTCCAGGAAGGGTCTCTCCACCTGTTCACACGGTGATTTTCAGAGAATCTCCCTCAGCCGTGGCTTTTGCACAATCCAATCTCACAGATCAGTATTTGCAGATGAGCCGGAGGGTCAGTATGAAATGGGTGAATCCTCAGGTGTCCGCTCTGTTGACGGGGAAATCACACAATGGTAACCGCACATATATATCTGTATATAAACTCACCACCTTGCTCAATTTTCCCAGGTTGTCTCCACATTGTTAATATCTCGCAAAGATATCAAAGCTTCTTTCTTGAGACCGCATTTTCATCAATCAAACAATCAATATATTCAATTCAATTTATTCAGTTAAATTTATTCAATTAAATTCAATCAATTAGATTCAATCAATTAACAATTCAATCAATTATTCAATTTCAATTAATTCATCAATATTCATCAATAAATCAAATTAATCATTTTGGATGACTCCTTGCATAAGCCCTTTCCCCAATGATGTCAGGACAGGTCCATCCATTGACGTCACCTCTGGTTCGTACCTCATGTTAATTGATGAATCGCCGTCCTGTCCTAGGGTCATATCTGACATATTTCCCCATTTTGCCTGGTCTCCACAAATTTTCTTTGCAACCACTAAAGGCAACTCATCCTTCATTCGTGAGACAGCCAAAATGGATGGCAGATATTAAAGTTCTTTGGGAAAAATATCTCATCATTTTCTTTTAATAGTACCCAAAATCTCTTGGCAATATAAATTTCGTAAAACTCCTGAAATGGGACTGTCAAATTCCTTCAATCATGCTAAATTTTGAAACTCCATCGCTTGTAATACCCAATTTATCCCATAGGGCTTGAAAGTTCTTTCCCAAGTTCATGCAGCATTCTGCATTTGAACCCTATGATATCATTCATAATAATCATCATGATTTTATAGTCATGGTCCTATCATAATCATCTATTTAAACGAACATTTCCTTTATCACCACAGCTATGTGGTATAATCAACAATAGAATAAAACTGTACATAGCAACAGGCTACCTCATGGCCACTTAGTATACCTATTGACAATAAGTCATAACAATATCGAATAATCATTGAACAATTCAAAAATCGCTTCCACTGCTCTAGCCGCAGCATTCGTTATTTTGTTTGCTCATTCACTCTTCCTGATTCGTCATCAAGGATCTCCATCATCACACGGCGTACTTAATTCCGCATTTTAATGAGAGTTCAACAGGAATTTACGACTCAAAGGAAAAAGAACGAGCAGACCTTTTGCAGGATGATCGTTACAAAAATCGTTACATATATTAAAGTATTTATAATGTCGACAAATCATATCTTAATTCTTACAAGATTTTTTGGTTCTTTGAATAAATCACAGCACCGGGAGAACCAGCTCCAAAAAATGGATCTTTGTGTTTATTCAGCACCCTAGTAATTGGCTCTTTGTGTACTAATTACACAGCACCCAGGCCCCGCTCATATGGATCTTTGTGCAGCGCTACACAGCACCTGAGCAAAAGGGGTTTCATCTACATTTTCCCTATCCGGTGTACCATCCGTGATATTTGTTTGCTCATTCACTATTCCTGATTCGTCATCAAGGATCTCCATCATCACACAGCGTACTTAATTCCGCATTTTAATGAGAGTTCAACAGGAATTTACGACTCAAAGGAAAAAGAACGAGCAGACATTTTGCAGGACGATAACTGGAATTAGTCGTGAAAATATATCCAAATACACAAAAATACACACCCACACAAATAAACAACATTTATTCCATTTAACAGAACAAACATTTCCTCTATCATGACATGCATGTCTTCAAAATTATATGACCAAGAGAAAAAGTAAAACTAATTAAAACTGCGGGCAGTGATAATCCGGGGACCATACCGCTCCATCCTGATTGGACGAGTGCGTGCTAGAGTCGTTAACAACGACAGTCCAGATCCGATTGTTCAAAATTTCAACTCAATCGATCGAAAAATGAACGCAGGGATGCATTTTAAAGGTGCAGTGGCACTAACTGAGTTGCCACGAATATGGCCACGAAATTGCCAATATGGCCATCACAAAATATTTTCCTTAATCAATTGGCTCATAGCATAACCAATCTGTAAGTATTTCATCCGAAGATGTATTTCTGAGGACTTTTAATTAAATAAGTCATTTATAAATCAACGAGTTAATTTATGAAATGATTAATCAATAAATCAATATTTTCCTTGACAGCCACATCACTTGGTCAGTGTCATGTCCAAATATCAGCTTCCTTACTCAAAAGGTGCCTGAGTAATGATTACTGTAATTACTGTAATTACCGGAACTGTAATCACTGTAATTTAATAAGAAATGTAATTAATTAAATAAGTACTTCATTAATCGCTCATAATTAAATAACTCGTGAATTCTTATCCGATTTATTTAATATTTGAGTGTCCCCAAAACGTTGGAGCAAAACGTTGCAACAACGAAAGTAAAACGTTGTAGCGACGTTGTGGAAACGTTAGCAAAACCCAACATTTAAATGTTCACAAAACGTTGGAGCAAAACGTTGCAACAACGATAGTGAAACGTTGTGGCGACGTTGTGGAAACGTCAGCAAAACCCAACATTTAAATGTTCACAAAACGTTGGAGCAAAACGTTGCAACAACGAAAGTGAAACGTTGTAGCGACGTTGTGGAAACGTTAGCAAAACCCAACATTTAAATGTTCACAAAACGTGGGAGCAAAACGTTGCAACAACGAAAGTGAAACGTTGTAGCGACGTTGTGGAAACGTTAGCAAAACCCAACATTTAAATGTTCACAAAACGTTGGAGCAAAACGTTGCAACAACGAAAGTGAAACGTTGTAGCGACGTTGTGGAAACGTTAGCAAAACCCAACATTTAAATGTTCACAAAACGTTGGAGCAAAACGTTGCAACAACGAAAGTGAAACGTTGTGGCGACGTTGTGGAAACGTTAGCACAACCCAACATTTGAATGTTCCCAAAACGTTGGAGCAAAACGTTGCAACAACGAAAGTAAAATGTTGTAGTGACGTTGTGGAAACGTCAGCAAAACCCAACATTTAGATGTTCCCAAAACGTTGGAGCAAAACGTTGCAACAACGAAAGTAAAACGTTGTAGCGACGTTGTGGAAACGTTAGCAAAACCCAACATTTAAATGTTCACAAAACGTTGGAGCAAAACGTTGCAACAACGAAAGTGAAACATTGTGGCGACGTTGTGGAAACGTCAGCAAAACCCAACATTTAAATGTTCACAAAACGTTGGAGCAAAACGTTGCAACAACGAAAGTGAAACGTTGTGGCGACGTTGTGGAAACGTCAGCAAAACCCAACATTTAAATGTTCCCAAAACATTGGAGCAAAACGTTGCAACAACGAAAGTAAAACGTTGTAGCGACGTTGTGGAAACGTTAGCAAAACCCAACATTTAAATGTTCACAAAACGTTGGAGCAAAACGTTGCAACAACGAAAGTGAAACGTTGTGGCGACGTTGTGGAAACGTTAGCACAACCCAACATTTGAATGTTCCCAAAACGTTGGAGCAAAACGTTGCAACAACGAAAGTAAAATGTTGTAGCGACGTTGTGGAAACGTCAGCAAAACCCAACATTTGAATGTTCCCAAAACGTTGGAGCAAAACGTTGCAACAACGAAAGTAAAACGTTGTAGCGACGTTGTGGAAACGTTAGCAAAACCCAACATTTAAATGTTCACAAAACGTTGGAGCAAAACGTTGCAACAACGAAAGTGAAACGTTGTGGCGACGTTGTGGAAACGTCAGCAAAACCCAACATTTAAATGTTCACAAAACGTTGGAGCAAAACGTTGCAACAACGAAAGTGAAACGTTGTGGCGACGTTGTGGAAACGTCAGCAAAACCCAACATTTAAATGTTCACAAAACGTTGGAGCAAAACGTTGCAACAACGAAAGTAAAATGTTGTAGCGACGTTGTGGAAACGTCAGCAAAACCCAACATTTGAATGTTCCCAAAACGTTGGAGCAAAACGTTGCAACAACGAAAGTAAAACGTTGTAGCGACGTTGTGGAAACGTTAGCAAAACCCAACATTTAAATGTTCACAAAACGTTGGAGCAAAACGTTGCAACAACGAAAGTGAAACGTTGTGGCGACGTTGTGGAAACGTCAGCAAAACCCAACATTTAAATGTTCACAAAACGTTGGAGCAAACGTTGCAACAACGAAAGTGAAACGTTGTGGCGACGTTGTGGAAACGTCAGCAAAACCCAACATTTAAATGTTCACAAAACGTTGGAGCAAAACGTTGCAACAACGAAAGTGAAACGTTGTGGATTATCCCAATGGATAATCCCAATGAATCACAATGCAATCCCATTAAAATCCCATTAAAATCCCATATCTTGTCACCCTTTGCATTGTTGAAAGCAATTAATTCCATAACTCAATATTACCTCTATTTATATATACTAGGGCGTGCCCGCACGTACGTGCTTGCCCGTACGTGCTTGCAAAAAAAAAAAAACATGCGTGCAAGCAACAACAAAAACTTTGAAACCACGTGGCAGTAACGACCACAGAACCCCCCTTCTATTTACATGCAATGGTTTGGTCCATTCGCAAAGCCAAAGCGAACGACCACAGAACCCCCCCTTCTATTTACATGAAATGGTTTGGTCCATTCGCAAAGCCAAAACGAACGACCACAGAACCCCCCCTCTATTTACATGAAATGGTTTGGTCCATTCGCAGAGCCAAAACGAACGACCACAGAACCCCCCCCCCCCCCCTCTATTTACATGAAATGGTTTGGTCCATTCGCAGAGCCAAAGCGAACGGCTTGCGAGTACGGTGACCATACCTTGGGACCCACTTGTCCGATTAATTTCAAACCTTAACAAATTTTCCATTCCTTCCCTTCCTGATCTTTCGATGTAGGGATGGGTTCTTTTTAGGATCATGTTGCATCGAGCATTATTTTCCAAAACAGTGTGAACATTAACCCACACCAAAACCTCTGACATCCCACCATTAACACCTATTGTAAGCGTGCCGAATCAGTAAGCATCACCCCTTCTATGAGCCTCGACCAGAGGGTGGTTGTTACTCACAAACACTCGTCGCTAGCTGTTCCATTGTCTGCCGATTCCCACTCTGCTGTTTTTGTCTCATAATCACCAAACAAGAACAGTACACATTTCCTGTAATTATCTCTCACTAGGGCATTGCCCGTACTATATCTATATCTAAAATTATATCCCCCCCCTCTATTTACATGAAATGGTTTGGTCCAAAGCGAACGGCTTGCGAGTACGGTGACAATCCCCCCCCTCTATTTACATGCAATGGTTTGGTCCAAAGCGAACGGCTTCCGGAGTTTGGTAAAGAAATCGCCATCGCGTGCACAAACGCGCAGGAAAGCGAATGAATCGCAAATTCGGTTTTATTAGTTTTAAAACATAGTTTAACGCCAACATAGTTTGCAAACGTGAAATAAATGAATACGCTCTCAAATGTGCCATCCGAGGCAGAGTGTGTCCTCCACGTTCGGCACACGCGATCGTTCGCTGCTCTCTGATTGGTTGAATCGTTTTTTGGACATAGCTCGGTAAGTAATTGTCCGATTAATATGAAACCTTGAAAAGGCACATCCTCGGGTCCCCAGCAATATACCTGGCAAGTTAAAAGTATATCGGACCCGTGGTTGTCGAGAAACAGCGGTCACAGACAAACAGACGTACAGACGTACAGAGATTACTGGAATTATAGATAGATAATCAGGATAAATTTGGAACAGCCCTTAAACTAACACCAAGCAGATCAATTTTTATATTTAGGTTGAGGTTTCACACAAACTGGTTAACTAAATAATACAGAATTATTATTATTATTATATCTCCGCCTTGGTGAACAGTTTATGTTTTGTATCCCACTGATAGGCCGGATCTGGATTCGGACCTGAACCAAAAATGGAATCGGCGTGTTTTTGTCACTTTTTTATTTTTTTTTTATGAATAATATTAAAATAATAACATTAATAAGTATATTATGTTAAATATCATGTATATCGCTTTTCACCCGATCTCTTTATGGTGAAGAATCACTTTAAACAATTCTCGTAGCCGGATTCGCACCTGGGTCTTCACCAAAATCCAATCATTTCGTCGTGTCACCCATGCTATTTATCTGGCAAATTTCGTCAAAAAAAACAACAGCACTGGTTCCGTGTCACCCATGCTATTTATCTGGCAAATTTCGTCAAAAAAAACAACAGCACTGGTTCTGTTTCCTGGAAGCGTCCTGCAAAACGCTTTGCTTCTCGCAAAACGTCCGCCAATGGGAAGTAAAGGGAGGGAAAAAGAGCGGGAGCAAGAGACAGGGTGCCGGAATGGACATGAGGGACAATGAGGGACAGTGAGGGAGTGTTGGTATGCAAT
This sequence comes from Myxine glutinosa, assembly GCF_964187855.1. NCBI lineage: Eukaryota > Metazoa > Chordata > Myxini > Myxiniformes > Myxinidae > Myxine > Myxine glutinosa. The sequence continues at coordinate 91,105,825 of NC_136267.1, read as the reverse complement.
TTTTATCCAATCGCCATCTTTCACAGTAATTCTGGACCGGCATGAGGTGGGATTGTCTGTCATGAATTTATTTGTTGATCGAACGAGTTTTAATTTGTCTAAATCCGACCAGTCGTTCCAAAGATATAAGCCTTTTTGTCGCAATACCATAAATTGGAATGAGGTAAAAATATATATATATAAATATAATTCCCTTTCCCGGTTCCCTGTCGCTCGCCGAGCGCCGAGCAAGTCGCTCGCTCGCCGAGCAAGTCGAGTGCTTTGAACAAGTGCAAAAAAAAGAAGTACTTTATATGTGTACGGGTGGGTAAACGAGTGTACCGGCCTTACACGTCCTGGAAGCAAATGGTCGCAAGGTGCACGCTTGCTCCGTTTGCTCCCAGGTCACAGTAAGACCCTTAATGACCAGCGCAAAAATACGTATTTACAGAAATCATTTAGAAAAAAAAACACGAATAAATTGCTACAGTCGTTTATCGAAGTACCATTCGTGATGGCTCACGCCACCTATCGCGGCATCGGTGCGCACGGAACCCCCAGAACCACCTCCTTCCCCATGTATGTACAAAACTATTTCCAAGTTCGTAATCATATTGGACAAAACAAGACACACTCACCTTTTTTTAAAGACTTGTTCGTACAATTGATGTCAGCGGTGCCTCCAAATTGTAGGGGAATTTGTAGCTGAGAGACTCAGGACTCCAATGACCGGACACAGGTTTACAAAAGGTCTGGTTTATTAACTGGTTATTCACTTCATTCCATTTACCAAATAATACCGCATAATATAATGGATCAGGTTAACTCTTTTCGCATGGTCCTTCTCGTTCGGCTGATGTTCCTCCGCCACTCCCGTTGGTCAGAGCTTCTGGTAGCAAGTTCTCTCGACTCCACGTTTGCTCTCGTTTATATGGACAAACTGGACTTAATCCCCTCTCTGCTAATGCCCTGAGGTCATGCATGTACCAAGTCCTGGTATCAGCTCGCTCCCCTCCTGTTGTGAGTTCCGTTTACCAAACGATAGGGGGGTGCTTCAGCCAGGGGCTGTGACCAGGTGGACAAGAGATTATCATGTTCGGGCGCATTCCTGACACTCATTTACAAACTCGTCTTTCACAGAGTTTGCATGTAAAATGTATCTGCTTTGTTACCAGGTTAATTAATAAGTTACCAGTGCCAATTAATAAGTTACACTGAGTTACACTTCCACACCACCTTTAACGTTACCGGCACTGCCCTCTCTTGGATTAAATCATACCTCTCTGACAGATGCCAGTTCATCTCCATCAATAACTGCAAATCCCCCACTGCTCCCCTCCCCCAAGGTGTCCCCCAAGGTTCAGTTCTTGGCCCCCTCCTCTTCATCCTTTACCTGTCCCCGCTCGGTCACTTAATCCGCCGTCATGGTCTCCAATTCCACTGCTTCGCCGATGACATCCAGCTTTTCATCTCCACCAAGTCCGTCTCCACCGACACCCACTCTATCCTGACAAACTGCATCACTGAAATAAAATCCTGGCTTCAAATCAACTTCCTCAAGCTTAACTGTGATAAATCTGAAATAATCATCATTGGCCCAAAAACGCTCACAAAATCCACCCATAACTTTGCCCTCAACATCGACGGTATCCCAGTATCCACCTCCCCTCACATCCGGAATCTTGGCGTCATCTTTGACCAAACCCTTTCCTTCGACAAATACACTAAACAGATCACAAAGTCAGCCTTCTTTCACCTGAAAAACATTGCCCGTCTCCGCTCATCCCTCTCCTCCACGGCTGCAGAAACCCTCATCCACGCCTTCATCACCTCCCGTCTGGACTACTGCAATAGTCTCCTCTATGGTTCACCCTAAAAAATCACCAATAAACTCCAATACATTCAGAACTCCGCTGCCCGTCTTCTCACCCATTCCCGGACCCGTGACCACATCACCCCCATCCTTTACAAGCTTCACTGGCTCCCCATCCCCCAGAGAATCCAGTACAAAATCCTCCTCTTGACATACAAAGCCCTCCATAACCTGGCCCCATCCTACCTGGCTGACCTCCTCTCCAGACACACTCCCACTCGCAACCTCCGCTCTGCTGGTACCAACCTCCTGACCCCCTCCATCCGGACCAAATTCGGATCCTGGGGGGACAGGGCCTTCTCCATCGCTGCTCCCACCCTCTGGAACTCACTACCTCACACCATCAGAGACTCCTCCTCACTCACCACATTCAAAACATCACTAAAGACCCACCTGTTCAACACTGCATTCAACATTCAACCCACAGCATTTAACCCCTGACTATCTCTTCTCCTTCTCCCTCCTTTTGCTTTAAATATTTCCCTATTGATTCTTGTCTTTTTGCAATTGTTGTTTTCATGTATTGTTATGCATTATGTTTGCCACTCTGTCAAAGCGCCTTTGGGCTTCTGGAAAAGCGCTATACAAAATAAATGAATTATTATTATTATTATTATTTTTGTTCGTCTTGGGCATGCCATCATGCCTGCAAAGTTTGGTTTTTTATATACAGTGCATATCAAAAAAAGGAAATCCGAATTCAAGGGGTTAATATGCAAAGGTTATTTAGTTTGACAATTTACATGTGGTTAATCAATTATGAGGAGATCCTCAGCTTTCCATTGATGCCTTTCATGCATCATTGCTGTCACACATGACCGAGTACATGTTCATTGAAAATGACAAGTTCAAATCACATTTTTACAAGTTTGGCTAATCGGTGCAAGACAGTCTGAAATGGACGCATTACTTGTCGACTGCCAAGTTGATTACGTAAAATTGTTAAGCTGGTCTGGTAATCGTCGGTTGCGTCATCCTTTGTTTAAGATGGGTATTTAAGATGGGCCTACAGGGTATGGGTTTAGAGACAGTCTGAGTCATTGAAAAGATTGTTCAACTTACGACTGAACAGTGGACCTTCGTGGTTACAACCTTTCACCAAACTGGAAGTTTGCAGCGAACTCGTGATGTGTTCAGGGAACGTTTCCCAGAACGGGAGCCTCCAGCAGCCAAAACAAGCTGGGCGAATGTTAGAAAATACCAAGTGCATGGCACTAGCCTCAACCGCAACAAAGGGAATTCTGGTAGGAGGCGCACTGGGCGATCGGAAATGAACATTGCAGCAGTAAGGCAGCAAGTTTTGGAGCATCCTAGGGATACCAGCACAAGACGAAATGGGACGTGATTGCCTTCGGCAACATTCAACCGAATCACAAGACTGGACCTCCACCAACATCCATATCGGAATAACATCCGGCATCAACTTACGCCAGGGGATTTTGCCAGGAGGCTGGTGCTTGCCGGATGGTTGATAGCACGTTGCGAAGCAGATGTCAATTTCCTGCGGTATCTCGTTATCGGCGACGAAGCTGCTTTCGCCATGGACGGCAAGGTCAATACCTATAATGTTCTTAAATATGCACCGACAGGACAACCCCCAGAATTTAATTTTGACAGCAATATGAATCGACAAAAGTGGACTGTTTGGTTGGGACTTTGTGGAAGTGGTCAGGTGATCGGACCATTTTTCTTTCAAAGGAATGTCAATGGTAACAAGTATCTGCAGATGATCAATGATGAAGTTTTACCGCAGCTGGAGGAGAACTTTGAGCGACAGGTTCGTGGTGTCTTCAGATATCTCTGGCGGGCTCAAGACGGCGCCCCAGCACTTCGTCTTATAGCTGTCCGAGATCGACTGAGGGAACTCTTTGGAGACCGAGTCATTGCCCTCAACCATGCAGTAGAATGGCCGCCAAGTTCACCTGACCTCACACCATGTGATTATTTCTTTTGGGGACATTTAAAGAACAAGGTGTTCGTAACTCCTCCCTGTGATCTTGACGAATTGCAGGGCCGTATTCGACATGAAGTGGATGCTTTGCGCAATGACCCAGCTATGGTGAGACGAGCAGTTCAGAGCATGCTCTGCCGCTGTGAGCTTTGTGTTGAAAGGGGAGGTGGACATGTTGAAGGTGTGGGGGCATAAAGGCCAATCATTCCTGAGAAAAGTTCACATCTGACGTTCATTTTGCACCAATTATCTTGACTTGCATCGATTAGCCAAACTTGTAAAAATGCGATTTGAACTTGTCATTTTCAATGAACATGTCATGTTCAGTCATGTGTGACAGAAATGATGCATGGAAGGTATCATTGGAAAGCTGAGGATCTCCTCTTAATTAGTAAACCACATATAAATTGTCAAAATAGATAACCTTTGCATATTAACCCCTTGAAATCGGATTACCTTTTTTTTGATACGCACTGTGTATGTACTGTATATATACATATATATATACATATATATATATATATATATACATATATATATATATATATATATATATATATATGTATATATATATATATATATTGTTACGGACGCGGTTTGGATGTTATTTTTGACCGAGCGGTTGGTATGACCGCGACCGAACAGTTATTCCCCGACTAGACCCCGATTCCACCCAGACGTTGACCAAATCGCGCTATGCTAAATCAATGATGGAAAGGACACAACGACTGGGATAGATGAAACGACGCAAGGGTACAGTTCTCAAGACCTCCGGAGGAGGGTATAATTACAGTGGTGGAGAAAAGGGGGTAGATTACACGGTAGTGAGGTAAAGACACAGAAGAGATAGGCACTTAAATACCATCTTATCTTAACCCAGACAGACCACAGACAAACGGAACAAGGCTGACTTACACAGGGATTGATGGCAGGAAGGGACAGGTAGTCGATAGCACAAGGTGCACCTTGGCTCGGGGACAGGATAAAGCACGGTCCAGTCCAGAGATGCGGGGAGGCCTCACAGCGCTCGGAAGGTACGTCTTGCTTGCTCCAAGCTCAGCGCGCATCTGACGTCACCTCCCTCTTCCTGCGCATGCTCAGCGGGGAGTGACACGCCCTCGGCTGGTTGGCTCCGCCCCCTGGGGCCGGTCCGCCGCTTCCATTGGGTGCGGGGGTTACCAGGCTCCGCCCTTGACGAGGAGCTGACAGGGAGCCCCTATTTGGTAACCCCATCGAGCACATGTTCGATGGCGGCTCGTTGGGAAGGCCTCGTGCCCTCCCAACACCCCCTACCAACCAAGCCGGAGTGAGGACGCGCACTCCCTGTGCACGCCGCTGCCATTGCTGTTGTTGTTGTTGTTGTTGTTGCTGAACCGTGAGGAAGAGCTGCGGGGAGGTATTGGGAGGTCCTAAACTTCCTAACGGTGCCATACAATCACATTCTGGTGCAACGAAGGGTCAGAATTAATGGAAACGAGTCCTTAACTGACATAGACTAAGAATAACTAGCAAGATGTCCTATAGTTGTCTTACATGAGATGCGGTGAACCTGGGCACGACATTTAATGGGGGAAATAGGGGGAGGTCGGGTCTACAGAGTGTTGTTTACAGAAAATGGGACTAGGGAATGGGGGATTGGGGATAGTTGGGAAGTATTGAGGAAATAGGGGAATATTTACAAGCGGATATGGATGGATGCAAATCCCATATCCGCAACATTGCACCCTTGTCTACCTCGGGGCTTCCCGACCCGATAAATTTTTACCTACTTTAGTGTGGCACTCAGATGTAGTTCCCTCTACTATTAACTCAACCCTGAGTGCGACAGTTTTACAGATGTTCACAAATGAGTAAATATGTCCCCCTGCGACGTTGCACCCTTCTCCTAACAGAAACACACCCACAGGAGAACCGAATCGCGGAAAGCATCCTCAAACTAAACATACAGCCGGTAGGGAGCATCATTTATACAAGACTGATATTTACACTACGATCCAGGACCTGTTCTTTGAGGAACACATGCAGATGTTATGCATAGGGAGAGCACGCATGCCAGCATCGATACACCAACCCACGAGTGCCCTGTGGCCCTACGGCCTTTAATAATGTGCAGAGCACCCCGTCCAAGCACCAAAAGCACCACCCCATTACGCACAGTCAGCACCATCCGGTGCACCAATAAAGTGTTCATAAAAATGCACAATTAAGTGTCCATGGTCACTGGTGGTGTCGCAGCCGGCCGATGTTCTGCCGCTGGTCTTGCCTTCATGGAGTGCACTTGGCCTTCTGGCTTCTTTAGAAATAAAGAAAGGCGCCAACCGCGTCCATTTCTGAATTGTGGCCGTCAGGGGGCCAACTAAAAGTGGTTCACCTGTATGGCATAGGTGCCACGTTGACCCAGAGGTCCATCAACGGGTGGTGCTTGCCCGCAAAAGAACTGCGGTCCATGGTGGGCGGCCACAAAAATTGCGGTCAATATGGTGTATCGATCCAGGCAGCAAGCAGCGGAAGTACAGGCCCACAACTGCGGAGCCAGCACCTCTCTCTCCTCTCTCTCTGCCCCAAAGCCAGATCCTCGGAGGTGGGAGACAAAAGAAGACAAGTGAGTAAGGTGGTAAGGGCGCAAAAGTGCACGCAATTCAAGGTAATGCACACTGGGGGCACATGGGAACCAGGTGAGACAGGTACGTTCCTACCGTACGCCCCCCCCCCCACCAGGTAACCTACATTGCCCCTCCCTTACCCCTTACTGTATCCACAAAACACAACACTACCCATAAACATCTACTTTACACATCAACAAGCGTCCCTACTGTCTTCCCCGTTCCTCCCATAAACCAAATTCGTCTTCTCTCCCTCCTAACCAATCAAATTTGCCATTTCCAACTCTCATCAACATTTGCCATCTCCAACTCAACATCAAAATTTGCCATCACCAATTCATCATCAGTCCCTCCTAAGGAGGGAGAGATGGAATCACCCCAATGTCTCATCCACGTCGTGATGCGTCTCACAAATCCACACAGCAATTCTCCTTTCCTGCAACACAAAACAAAGAAAACACAGGTGTGGAGTCATCATCATCACCTCAGGTAAGTGGCTGCGTATGGTGCGACAGGTTCATCAATCCTAACTATTTCCTAAATGACTTTAACAACTTTACATTACCCGGGGTCTTTCCCTGCTAATCCATTGGCCAACTTACACTATGGGTTCTAAAAACCAATTCCCATTGACCAAACTGTGGTGCTTCTCAAGTTGGGGTCTCACTCCCCCGATTCATCACTCGGTGCCCCCGCACAATTTCGGTGGCTGGGTCGTGTGACGCTCCCAGCTGGTCCGCCCACCTGCACACCTCCACCACTGTTGTTGCCTACCGAGCTCACCTGCTCCTCACCCTAACCTAACTAACTGGGGAAGGCCCTCTCGCACTCTCACCCCCTCAGTGCCCTCTCTGGCACGGCCTGCCCGATCCACACCCGGGATCCTCAGGCACCCACTGACACTAACGGCTCCCAGAGCCCACCTGCGGCCTCACCTGGCCGACATCTAACAGTGGCGGAGTGCCCAACCATTCACACTCATACTAACAGGCCACACGACCAGCCAATTTCACCACACCAATGCACCCAGCCACAATACCATTCTGCAACCGCACCACAAATGCCAATATCCAACCACAATTTACCTATACCTTCTAACTATTCTTTAAACTACCCTCCCCGGATACTCGTGAAAAGGGGTCCACTCTTCCCCCATCCACACCTTCGCACCATGCACACCACTCCGTACCACTTACTCCAACTCTCTCCACACCACTCATTCTCTGCTCCATATATTCCACACACCTGCACTTGCACACCTGTGCTCTCATACTTGGTGCCGCCTGCACCCTTCTCTCCCCCAAGTGCATTTGCGCTGATCCACAACACTCACTACTCATACACTGCTCCACACACCTGTCCAGTTCTCACACAGCATCATCTCATCTAACTACTCCCCTCTGAAACTTGCGCTTCCCAGTCGTCCCTTTTTAAACTATTGCGCTCCCTCGTCATTATCATCCGCACTAATCTACCTGCGTCCCCACTACAGGTATCAGTCACTAACTAACCTTAACGTTACCTAATGTCAATCTCTAGATCCCTACACACGATATATCCTAACCCTCCCGGGCTAGTTTTCACTGCCATCAACCCCATAAGCTAGTGCATTTGCCCCCTTCATGGGAAGGGTGGCAGGGATGCCACCCTTACCCACCGTCATACGGCGCGAGTGGGACCTTGTGGGACCATCTCGTATGTGAGTCGTTGCCCGCCTGCCGGACCCCGTGCGTCGCCCCTTGCGGGGTCAGCGCGGGGCCGAACCGGCCGGGCCCCCACAGTACATTACCCCCAAGGGGCTCCCGTGCCTCCCCTGTCCCTCTAAAAACTACCCCTGTTGGTGTCGATGCATGGGTCACGCTTCCGCAACCCGCTACCCATTCCATACCACCACAACCTTGCTCACTCACACCTCGCACCTCTCCCATCACCGGACCCTCTCGCTCGCACCCTCATTCCATACACTCCGGACCAGCCATACACCTCACTCTTGGCCTCTCACGAACATCCGGGTCCATCTCGACCCCCAAGCTTATTAAATCACCTGGCGCATCATACGCACGACCATATTGGTCACCACTTACACCGGGTCCTCTTTCTCTTCGCTTCTCCTCCATCACCTGCGAATCCCTCATCCGGTTAATGAGCACATCATCACGATCCGAACACAGACTTTGGACCAATTCTTTCACTTCCTCTTTGATCTCTTTCTTATCCTCTCTCCGTCGCTTCTTAATTTCGCTCACCCCTTCTTCCACTTCGTCTAATTTCTGCTTCACCTCCTTCATCTCCTCGTGCGCCCCCTTAAGTTCTTCCTCTCACTCCACCTTATTTTTTTCTATGTGCTCCCGCACCTCCCGCTCTTTAACCTCCATCACCTCTACCACCTTGTTCATTTTCCTCGTCAGGTCCTCATGTACCGTCTGACACTCTTTTTTAATTACCCCGACGTCCTTTTTCATCTCCTTCTGTGTCGATTTTAAACCCTCTATTACCGCTGTGTTCTTCTTTACCTGGTCTCCCAACTCCTTTTGTCCCACTGTCAGTTGTTCTACTCCCAGCGTCAACTCCTCTATACCACCTTGCAATTTTACAGTCCCCTTTCTCACCTCCTTCTCCATGCGCTCCTTACAGTGCCTCACCTCCTCGCGCACTCCTCCGACCTCCTCACTCACACCTCTTCTGATCTCTTCTCCCATCACTTGCATCTCCTGCCCAGATGCCACCCTCATCTGCTCCATTTCCTCCCTGTGAGCATCCAATTTAGTTTCTACCCCCATTCTGACCCCCTCTATCTGCTGCCCCATTTTTTAAACTTCCCTTTCTGCTTGGTCCCTCATGTCCCTCAATTTGCCTTCCATACTGTTTTCTAACCCCTCTAACCCCTTTTTCATCCCTTCCATTTGATTCTCTTGAGCGGCCATTCTGTTTTCTACCCCCGTTAACCCATGTTTCACCCCTTCTATTTGATTCTCTTGAGCGGCCATTCTGTTTTCTACCCCCATTAACCCATGTTTCACCCCTTCTATTTGATTCTCTTGAGCGGCCATTCTGTTTTCTACCCCCATTAACCCATGTTTCACCCCTTCTATCCCATTGTCTAACCCCTCAAATTTCTTGTCTAATCCCTCAAATTTCTTGTCTAATCCCTCACCGGTACCCCTCGCTTCGTCCCTCATTACCCCCATTTGGCCCTCCAATCGCTCACCCAGTCGCTCAATTTGGCTCCCCATACTCATCTGTACAGCTGCATGTAGCTGCACAATGAGGGCCTGCATGTCAATCCCTCCCACTTGTGCAGCGGGCGCGGCCGCCGTAGCCATCTGCGAGGCGCCATTTTGCGCGCCCGTAACCTCGTGCGCTAGGACGCCATTTTGCGAACCTGCTGCCCTCACTGCTTCGCTCTCCTCATGTCCCTCAATTTGGTCCTGGATCGACCCTGCCTCACTCTCCTCTACCGGAACCCAGCCGTCTTGATCTCCCATAGCGCGACTTTCAAAATTCGGGTTTTTTGTAAAACAAAATCAAATTTCGGTGTCTTTATAATTTTCACCAAATTTTTTCCTAGATGTTAAAAAAAAAATTTGGTTCGGGCCTCGAATCCCACTCCTGACACCAATTGTTACGGACGCGGTTTGGATGTTATTTTTGACCGAGCGGTTGGTATGACCGCGACTGAACAGTTATTCCCCGACTAGACCCCGATTCCACCCAGACGTTGACCAAATCGCGCTATGCTAAATCAATGATGGAAAGGACACAACGACTGGGATAGATGAAACGACGCAAGGGTACAGTTTTCAAGACCTCCGGAGTAGGGTATAATTACAGTGGTGGAGAAAAGGGGGTAGATTACACGGTAGTGAGGTAAAGACACAGAAGAGATAGGCACTTAAATACCGTCTTATCTTAACCCAGACAGACCACAGACAAACGGAACAAGGCTGACTTACACAGGGATTGATGGCAGGAAGGGACAGGTAGTCGATAGCACAAGGTGCACCTTGGCTCGGGGACAGGATAAAGCATGGTCCAGTCCAGAGATGCGGGGAGGCCTCACAGCGCTCGGAGGGTACGGTCTTGCTTGCTCCAAGCTCAGCGCGCATCTGACGTCACCTCCCTCTTCCTGCGCATGCTCAGCGGGGAGTGACACGCCCTCGGCTGGTTGGCTCCGCCCCCCTGGGGCCGGTCCGCCGCTTCCATTGGGTGCGGGGGTTACCAGGCTCCGCCCTTGATGAGGAGCTGACAGGGAGCCCCTATTTGGTAACCCCGTCGAGCACATGTTCGATGGCGGCTCGTTGGGAAGGCCTCGTGCCCTCCCAACACCCCCTACCAACCAAGCCGGAGTGAGGACGCGCACTCCCTGTGCACGCCGCTGCCATTGCTGTTGTTGTTGTTGTTGTTGTTGCTGAACCGTGAGGAAGAGCTGCGGGAAGGTATTGGGAGGTCCTAAACTTCCTAACGGTGCCATACAATCACATTCTGGTGCAACGAAGGGTCAGAATTAATGGAAACGAGTCCTTAACTGACATAGACTAAGAATAACTAGCAAGATGTCCTATAGTTGTCTTACATGAGATGCGGTGAACCTGGGCACGACATTTAATGGGGGAAATAGGGGGAGGTCGGGTCTACAGAGTGTTGTTTACAGAAAATGGGACTAGGGAATGGGGGATTGGGGATAGTTGGGAAGTATTGAGGAAATAGGGGAATATTTACAAGCGGATATGGATGGATGCAAATCCCATATCCACAACAATATATATATATATACATACATACACAGACTTGGCATTTAATATGGAATATTTTTTTTGTGGGGGAGAACTTACTTTTCAAGATGACGTAGAACCAAAAGTTCATTTGGAATTATGTTGAAATTATTCTAGATTTTGTTAATGTGACCCTTAAAAGAAACAAAAACCACATTTGACATTTCGAAACAAATAAATTGATCCTTGAAAGTGATGTAAACTGATATCGAAATCAATTCACGGACAGTACTGTGTTAAACTTCTATGCGTTTTCCAGAAGTATCTTTTTATTTTGCACATTAGCCAAAAATTTTTTTAACAAAAACAAAAGTTAAATTACGACTGGGATTACGGACAGTAAAATTACAGTTCAGTACTTCGTGTAACCCCCACGAGCATTCAGGAGAGCACATGCACGTTGAGGCATGCTGTTCATGAGATTTGCCAAGGTTTGGAGAGGAATCGCTTGCCATGCAGTTACAATAGCCTGCTGCAATTCATGCACAGAGGCAGGCTGCTGGGCCAAGTTGTCGATTTGACGCGTTAATTCTGCCCACAAGTTCTCTATCGGATTCACATCCGGGGACATGGCAGGCCACTCCATATGCTCTACACCACGGTCAGCAAGAAAGTGTTGGATCATGCGAGCACGATGAGGCCGTGAATTGTCATCTTGGAAGACAAAGTTTCCTCGAAAGGCTGCATGAACAAATGGAAGCAATGTTTCTTCCAGAATGGCCCTGTGCTTGAACTGGTTCAGGTTTCCATTCAGAACAACCAGGTCAGTTTTGCCCCCTGCATGAAAAGCAGCCCAAACGGTCACCCCACCACCTCCAGCTTGGACTCTTGGCACTATACAATCTTCGTTGTAGACGTCATGCACTTGTCTGCGCACTCGGACGCGGCCATCTTGACGATAGACCAGAAATCTAGACTCATCACTGAAGATCACGTGATTCCAGCGTCCTGGCTGCCATTGGCGGTGCTCTCTGGCCCACTGCAATCGGCGCTGGCGGTGTTGTCTGGTCAGACCTGGCTTTCTCAGGGGACGCCTGGCAGGATAGCCTGCTTGAACCAGTCGTTGGTTGACTAGCCTTCTGGATACAGGCACATTTGTCAGTTGCTGCCACTCAGCCCTAAGCCGATTACCTGACTTGGTACGGCCATTGCGGACTAACCGGTGCAGCTGGCGATCATCCCTCCTTGTGATTCTGTGGGGACGTCCTGGCCTCGGTATTAGAGTAGGGACACCCCTCTGAGCATTTCGTTTCAGGATCTTTGACACCTGACCTTGAGTGATGCCATACTTCCGAGCAATAGCATGCTGTTTCATGCCGGAAATTCGTAAAGCCACCACTAAATGACAAACAGCATTGTCGAGTTGACGCACCATCTCGAGGGGAAGCGGCAATAACTTTTGTAGACGTACAGCAGTTGTTTTCCACTTATACAGAACGCAACAACCCTTATATACCCGATTGTGAAGCCAATCGTCAAATGTACCTGTCCGTACATTTTGTCACGCCACCTGTGATATAATCCTGTTATTGACTTCTTGCTGCGACAGACAATCAGTGACACGGTTCTTTTAACAAAGAAATCACCGAAGCATAAAAGAAACTCACCAGATTGATATACCGAGTTCAGAAAGTAAACCCAAGTCAAGAAAAAATATATATTCCATATTAAATGCCAAGCCTGTATATATATATATATATATATATATATATATAGATATATATATATATATATATATATATATATATATATATATATATATATATATATATATATATATATATATATATATTGTTACTGACGCGGTTTTAGATGTTATATTGACCGAGCGGTGGTGTATTTAACCGCGTCCGAACAGTTACTCCCCGATTAGAACCCGATTCCACCCGACGTTGAACAGATCGCCCACAGATATTCAATCGGGAAACCTCTAAAGCGACCGAAAGAGAAGGAAAAGAGAAAAAGACAGAGTACGGAGGAAGAACAGATTTATTATACACACACAAGCAAAAAGAAAGAGCGACCAAAATTATTTACAGCAATGGATGGAAGAAGCAGTCACACAGTGCATTGTTAGCTTAAACTATTCAATTTACCTAATCCCAAGACAACGAGCAGGACAGGACGTTCACACTTACACAGGGGATATTGCAGGCAGGTAGGGCTTGAGGTGGATTGCTTGAGAGGGAGGCAAAGTCGGAGGCAGCAGCTCTCAATTCCTCGCGGTTTTGGCGGGAAAACCCTCCGTCGCGTATCCGCCGCTGTAGACGTCACGCGCTGGCTCAGCACACCTGCTCCTCTCCTGGTGGAGCCGTCTCCCTCTTTTCAGCGCGTCTCTCAAAAGCTGGTTTCCTTTGCGAGTACCTCTCCTCTTTGGCTTGGAGCGTTTCACATCTCACCGCTCCCCTTGGTGCCGCCTCTTCGCTCCTCTCCCAGGTCATCTCTTTAAAGCAGTCCCTTACAGTCGCTTTTATCACCTCGGGCGAAATTAAGCCGCCGGCTCCGAGGGCACGCCTACCGGGTCGCTCACCGCGGTGCTGATTGGCTGTTAGGGCTGGCTCACTCCTCCCCTCTTATGACGAGGTGGAGACACGCCTTTCTTCTCCGAGATTAGCACATGGGCAATGGCGGCCTGCGGGATTGAAAACAACTCCCACCCTTTTGAAAGGAACTTTGGAGAGCGGAGATGTTTGGGGAAATTGGAAGGGCCTACGCTTATTTTGTTTGATACAATGCAAAGTCAATCTAGTGGGAAACACATATTTAGCCTACATGGAATAAGGAAATACACTATTTAAAAGATATATCGTGACCTGCGTGTAAGTTTCATGGAATTAACTAGGAGGACGGCTGCGACCATTATTTACATTAACAGGGTGTTACCATACTTTTGTAACGTTCACATTGTAATGTTTCCACATTCGTTACACTGCACCCTCCTTTCTTCAGGCCCAAGCTCGGGCCTACTAAACTTTAACTTAGTGTGACACGTAGGTGTAATTCCCTCTACAATTAACCTGACCCTGATTGTGACAATCTTAAAACACAAATAAGTATGTCCCCCTATTGCATTGCACCCTGTCTAACAGACTCAAGCCCACAGCTAACCGAATTACGGAATTATTCTCAAACTATACATTTACGGTGGGGAGCATTATTTACAATTACGTGATTTCTTATTTACAACGCAACCCAGGACCTGTGTTTTGTTTTGTTTTTTCTTAGGGAACAAGAAAAAGAAATTCCTGTTGGGAGGGAGGAGACAGCACGCATTGCATCGATGCACCAGTACCAATACCACCAAAGCACCCAAAAGCACCAAAAACACCACAAGCACCACAAAGCACCAAAAACACCACTCGGTGCGCAGTCACCATGGTTCTTAATAAACACAACAAAACAACTGGTGGTGGTCTTCACTTTCTCTGCTGGGCCGATGTTCTTCCCAACGTCTTCTGGCTTCATGCGGCCTATTTGGACATAATAAAAAGCACAACTTGTGTTCGTTTTTATTTAGGGCCTCAGGGGCCAACTAAGGGTGGTCCACCTGTTTGGCATAGGTGCCACCTTACCGAGGTCCGCAAGCAAGATTCCCTGGCCACTATGGCTGGTCTCCAACAGAGGTGCCCTGCCCCAGAACCTGGGGTCCATCAAGTGGTACTTGGCCGCAGAACAGCGGTCCATAAAGTGGTACATCAACGCAATGCATGCTGGTTCTGGGAATCTCGGGCGCACAATGGCCACCTCACGCACGCTCCCCTCGGCACCCAATGGCACACAGGTCATGTGGGAGACAAAAGAAAGACAATTGAGCGAGGGGTAAGGTCACAAGGGTACACGTCAATAAGGCAATGCAAGGCGAAATGCGTACGGAGGGCGAAGTGAGAAAGCTCGTCCCTACCGTACGTCACCCCCCTGTCACCTACCCTACCCTTGCCCTTACCCCATATGTACAAAAATCTACACATTTACAAATTCGTCACTACTGTCACGTCTTCCCCATATTTCCCCTATACCAAATTCGTCTCCACAATCCCTCTACTTCAAAATTTGCCATCACCAATTCATCATCAATCCTCATAAGGAGGGAGAGATGGAATTACGCACAATGTCACACCCACGTCATGATGCGTCTCACAATCCAAACATTTGCATCATAAAAAATAATCAAAACATGGCATGGTGTGGAGTACCTGTCACCTCAGGTGAGTGGATGCAGATGGTGCGAGGAGATCCTTCATCCTAACTATCCTCTAAATGACTTTAACACACTTTACACTACCCGGGGTCTCTCCCTGCCAATCCATTGGCCAACTTACACTATGGGTTCTAAAAACCAATTCCCATTGACCAAACTGTGGTGCTTCTCAATTTGGGGTCTCACTCCCCCGATTCATCTCCCGGTGCCCTCGCACAATTTCTGGGCTGCGACGTGTAACTCTCCCAGCAGGTCTACCCACCTGCATACCTCCACCACTGTAGTTGCCACCCGAGCTTACCTAGCTCCTCACCCTAACCTATCTAACTGGGGCAGGCCCCTCCTGGCTCTGTCACCCCACTCGGTGCCCTCTGGCACTGGGCTACCCGGGTCCGTCCTCCGGATCCTCGGGCCCCATCCACAACAACTACTACTGGCTCCCAGAGCCCACCTGCGGCCTCACCTGGCCGACATCCTCACAGTGGTGGAGTGCCCAAAACAACTACACACACTAACAGGATACACGCCCAGCCATTTCCACAACACTAATGCACCCATCCACATACCATTCTGCATCCGCACCACAGATGCCAATATCCAACCACAATTTACCTGTACCCTCTACCTAACACTTACACTACCCGCCCCGGGTATCCGTGATGGGGGTCCACTCTTCCCCCATTCACACCTTCGCACCATCCACTCCACTCCACAATTTCCACCATTCTCACTCCACGACCATCCTTTCCAATACTCCAGATATTCCACACTACCATTTATTCCACACAGCCACATACACCTGTTGTTGCACACCTGTGCCCTCACACCTGGTGCCACCTGCACCCTCCTTTCTTCCTGGACCATTTGGTCAACACAACACGCAATCACCACTACTCCCTCATCATACACTGCTCCACACACCTGTTCAGTTGCACACCTGTGCAATCACGCCTGTTCCATTCTCACCTGTTCAATCCTCACACACACGGCATCATCTCAGCTAACTACTCCCCTCTGAAACTTGCGCTTCCCAGTCGTCCCTTTAAACTATTGCGCTCCCACGTCATTATCATCCACACTAAACTACCTGCGTCCCCACTACAGGTATCAGTCACTAACTAAACTTAACGTCACCTAATGTCATCTTCGCTAGATCCCTATCAATATTATCCAAGCCCTCCCTGGCTCGGTTGTCATAGCCACCCCATAAACTATTGCGCATTTGCCCCCACTTGTGAGGGATGGTGGATTTGCCATCCCACCACATCGGGGGTCTCTCACTATAAATTTTGCTCGTCCAAATTCCAACCAATTCAAAAATTTTCCATTTACTGCCAATTCTACCCACTATTATAAATTTCGTATCAAATCACTATCACTATCACCATCACCCGTCTACTTATTAGGTCCTCTCGGTGCGCCAATTCACATCTACAGCCCGGCTTCGTACAGCCAAGCAATGAACGCGGGTTCTTTTGTGCCAGCGGCTGGATACGTCCCGCATTCGGTGCAGGGACGGGGGCTTACCCGTGCCGAGATCCCACGCTCCACCTCGGCGTGGAGCCATCCAATGTCCCGATCTCGACCTGCCGGCACGTCTCAATAGAAAGTGGTCGCCATGACGACCCTTCCTATCGAGCTGCCCGCTCCGCCTAGTTTAGCCCGGACGCGGCCGTTCCACGCGAGGCCCAGCGTGGATCGCGCACGGCGGTCCTTTCGAACCCGCCGTGGCTCGGATCCCCGCTGGTTCTCGCGGCACGCGAAGCCCGGCACGCACCGAGGGCCCGATTCGGCTATAAGTCGCTCTAACCGCTAAACCGGTTACCGTCGATGCTTCACCTGGACGCTTACATGCATACGCTACCCCTTTCTTGCTCATACATGCAGCCGTTTCCATGCTCCTCTTCGTACCTTCTCTAACACACCCAGGTACACTCATTCCACTCCCAGACTTGGTCACACACCTGACCACCGAACACCTTGGCACACATTCGTCGCTCGCACACCTCACCAACACACCTCTTCGCGCCCCTTTCTCGGTCACCTCCTTTGTGACAATCACAGGTGTGCTCTCACCTGCACACCCAACCACGTGCCTCACTACCAATTCCAGCGTGCATTCCCACTCACGCTCTACCATTCCAGGTGTGCATCCTTCCATTCCAGGTGTACATCCTCGCTCACCTGCCACAACCAACTCACGCTCCGTGTCACTCTCACTACTCTCACCTCCACTCTCGGTCGCGCACTCACCCTTACTCTCGACAGCGCACTCTTTCCTCATGCACCTGTCCGTTACACACCTTTCTCGCGCACACTCTTCCGCACATTTTCCCGTTACACCCTCTGTAACACTCACCACAGGCATGCATTCTCCCTTACTCTTGACAGCATGCGCTTTCCCCATGCACCCGTCCGTTACACACCTTTCTCGCGCATCCTCTTGCGCACACTTTTTCGTTACTTCCTCCGTAACACTCACCACACCGCGCTTCCCTGTGCTCCCTCGCACACGCGCTTCGACCGACTCACTCTTGACGGCACACTCACTCCTCGGCGTGCACTTTTTCCTCACACACCCCATGGTCGGACATTCTCGCACACCTCTTTTTTCGCACACCAGACCTGTCGCACACTTCACCAACGGCCTTTCACGAACACCCGGATCCAAACCAACCCCCAAGCCGACTGAAGCTTTCCTCACATCATATACATTGCCACTCACCTCCGTTCCTCGTCTCCGCATTTCCTTTGCCACCTGCAAACTCTTTATTTGGTTAGTGAGCATCACATTATGAGTTGAGCACCGACCTTGTACATATTCCGCTATCTCCTCCTTTATTTCTCTCTTAGTTTCTGTCCGTCTCTTCTTAATTTCACTCACCTCTTCTTCCACTTCCTCTAATTTTTGTTTAACCTCTTTTATTTCTCGGTGCGTCTCCTCAAGTTCGTCCTCTAAGGCTACCGTGACCGTCTCTATGTGCTTCCTCACCTGCCGGTCCTTTGTCTCCATTATCTCTGTCACCTCGTCCACCCTCATTGTCAGTTCCTCACGTACCATCTGACATTGCTTCTGTGTCGCTATTAATTCGTTTTTAATTTCTTTTTGTGTCGCCTTTAACCCTCCGAGTACTGCAGTGTTCCTTTGAACCTGCTCCACTAACTTCGTTTGTCCCTCTGTCAGCTGTTCCACCTCCTCCGTCAGATCTTCTATTCCCCCTTGTAACTTAGCCGTATTATTTCTCACCTCTTTCTCCATACGCTTCTCACCTCGCTTTACCTCCTCGCGTAGCCCCGAAACCTCCTCACTTACCCCTCGTCGTATTTCCTCCATCTCTTTTGTAGATGCCACCCTCATCTGTCCCAATTCATCCCTCTGAGCATCCAGTTTGGTTTCTACCCCGATTTTTACCTCCTCTATCTGCTCTCCCATTTGTTTAATTTCTCGGGCGGATTGCTCCCCTATCTCCCGCAATTTGTCCTCCATCCTATTTTCTAACCCCATTAACCCATTTTTCACCCCCTCTAACTGATTCTCCTGGGCAGCCATTCTGTTTTCCACCCCCGTTAACCCATTCTTTACCTCTTTTATCCCGTTGTCTAACCCCTCAAAATTTTTGTCTAACTTCTCACCGGTACCCCTCGCTTCGTCCCTCATTACCCCCATTTGGTTTCCCATTACCCCCATTTGTCCCATAATTCTGCTTTCCATTTTTTCACTATCAGCCCTCCTTCTGTTTTCCATTTGTTCCATACTGTCGTTTTTTTTCTGCATTTCCACCATGAATTGGGCCATGAAGGCTTGTATTTGGGCCGTGCTCATTGGTTCCGCGACCGTGGCCCCCTCAACCACGTGCGCGAGAGCGCCATTTTGTGCGTCTGAAACCTCCGCAACCACATTGCTATTTTTCTCCTCCTCCCTTTCCTCCACATACATTTCCCCGAGGTCCTGGGTCGATTCCACCCTGTCTATCTCTCCCACCGACATCCGATCGCCTTGATTGTCCATGGCGCGATCTCAAAATTCGGGTTTTGCTTTAAAACAAAACAAATTTCGTCAGCTCGTAATTTTGACCAAAATTTTTTTCTACACGTTTTAAAAATTTGATTCGGGCCTCGAATCTCACTCCCCGACACCAATTGTTACTGCTATAACACAATTGGTGTTCCAAAATTTGGGCCTAACAAATTTAGTCCCAGGTCCGAATCCAACTCCTGACAACCAATTGTTACTGACGCGGTTTTAGATGTTATATTGACCGAGCGGTGGTGTATTTAACCGCGTCCGAACAGTTACTCCCCGATTAGAACCCGATTCCACCCGACGTTGAACAGATCGCCCCACAGATATTCAATCGGGAAACCTCTAAAGCGACCGAAAGAGAAGGAAAAGAGAAAAAGACAGAGTACGGAGGAAGAACAGATTTATTATACACACACAAGCAAAAAGAAAGAGCGACCAAAATTTTTACAGCAATGGATGGAAGAAGCAGTCACACAGTGCATTGTTAGCTTAAACTATTCAATTTACTTAATCCCAAGACAACGAGCAGGACAGGACGTTCACACTTACACAGGGGATATTGCAGGCAGGTAGGGCTTGAGGTGGATTGCTTGAGAGGGAGGCAAAGTCGGAGGCAGCAGCTCTCAATTCCTCGCGGTTTTGGCGGGAAAACCCTCCGTCGCGTATCCGCCGCTGTAGACATCACGCGCTGGCTCGGCACACCTGCTCCTCTCCTGGTGGAGCCGTCTCCCTCTTTTCAGCGCGTCTCTCAAAAGCTGGTTTCCTTTGCGAGTACCTCTCCTCTTTGGCTTGGAGCGTTTCGCATCTCACCGCTCCCCTTGGTGCCGCCTCTTCGCTCCTCTCCCAGGTCATCTCTTTAAAGCAGTCCCTTACAGTCGCTTTTATCACCTCGGGCGAAATTAAGCCGCCGGCTCCGAGGGCACGCCTACCGGGTCGCTCACCGCGGTGCTGATTGGCTGTTAGGGCTGGCTCACTCCTCCCCTCTTATGACGAGGTGGAGACACGCCTTTCTTCTCCGAGATTAGCACATGGGCAATGGCGGCCTGCGGGATTGAAAACAACTCCCACCCTTTTGAAAGGAACTTTGGAGAGCGGAGATGTTTGGGGAAATTGGAAGGGCCTACGCTTATTTTGTTTGATACAATGCAAAGTCAATCTAGTGGGAAACACATATTTAGCCTACATGGAATAAGGAAATACACTATTTAAAAGATATATCGTGACCTGCGTGTAAGTTTCATGGAATTAACTAGGAGGACGGCTGCGACCATTATTTACATTAACAGGGTGTTACCATACTTTTGTAACGTTCACATTGTAACGTTTCCACATTCGTTACAATATATATATATATATATATATATATATATATATATATATATATATGTATATATATATATATGTATATACATATATATGTATATATATATATATATATATATATATATATATATATACATATATATAGTGCATTCAGAAAGTATTCAGACCCCTTCACTTTTTCACATTTTGTTATGTTGCAGCCTTATGCTGAAGTCGTTTAAATTCATTTTTTCCTTCATCAATCGACACTGAATACCCCATAATGACAAAGAGAAAACAGGATTTTAGAAAGTTTTGCAAATTTTTGAAAAAGAAAAAGACTGAAATATCACATTGACATAAGTATTCAGACCCTTTGCTATGACACTTGAAATTTAGATCAGGTGCCTCCCATTTCTCTTGATCATCTTTGAGATGTTTCTGCACATTGATTGGAGTCCACCTGTGGTAAATTCAATTGATTGGAAATGATTTGGAAAGGCACGCACCTGTCTATATAAGGTCTCACAGGTGATAATGCATATCAGATCAAAAACCAAGCCATGAGGTCGAAGGAACTGCCTGCAGAGCTCAGAGACAGGATTGTGTCGAGGCACAGATCTGGGGACGCCTACAAAAACATGTCTGCTGCATTGAGGGTTCCCAAGAGCACAGAGGCCTCCATAATTCTTAAATGGAAGAAGTTTGGAACAACCAGGACTCTATCTAGAGCTGGCCGCCCGGCCCAAATGTGCAATCGGGGGAGAAGGGCCTTGGTAAGAGAGGTGACCAAGAAACCGATGGTCACTGGCTGAGCTCCAGAGATCCTGTGTGGATATGGGAGAAACTTCCAAAATTACAACTATCACTGCAACACTCCACCGATCTGGGCTTTATGGCAGAGTGGCCAGACGGAAGCCTCTCCTCAGTGAAAGACACATGAAAGCCCACTTGGAGTTTGCAAAAAAGCACCTGAAGGACTCTCAGACTGTGAGAAACAGGATTCTGTGGTCTGATGAAACCAAGATTGAACTGTTTGGCCTCAATTCTAAGCGTCATGTCTGGGGGAAACCAGGCACCGCTCATCACCTGCCCAATACCATCCAAACGGTGAAGCATGATGGTGGCTGCATCATGATGTGGGGGTGTTTTTCAGCAGCAGGGACTGGGGGACTGGTCAGGGTTGAGGGAACAATGAACGGAGCAAAGTACAGAGATATCCTTAATGAAAACATGAAACAGAGCGCTCAGGATCTCTGACTGGGCCGAAGGTTCACCTTCCAACAGGACAATAACCCTAAGCACACAGCCAATACAACACAGGAGTGGCTTAGGGACAACTCTGTGAAGGTCCTTGAGTGGCCCAGCCAGAGCCCTGACTTGAACCCAATCGAACATCTCTGGAGAGACCTGAAAATGGCTGTCCACCAACGGTCCCCATCCAACCTGACAGAGCTTGAGAGGATCTGCAGAGAAGAACTGCAGAAAATCCCCAAATCCAGGTGTGCAAAGGTTGTCCCGTCATACCCAAGAAGCCTCGAGGCTGTAATCGCTGCCAAATGTGCTTCAACTAAGTACGGAGTTAAGGGTCTGAATACTTATGTCAATGTGATATTTCAGTTTTTTCTTTTTAATAAATTTGCAAAACTTTGTAGAATCCTGTTTTCTCTTTGTCATTAAGGGGTATTGAGTGTAGATTGATGATTGATTAGGGAAAAATGGATTTAAACGATTTCAGCAACATAACAAATGTGAAAAAAGTGAAGGGGTCTGAATACTTTCTGAATGCACTGTATGTATGTATGTATGTATGTATGTATATATATTGTTACAGACGCGGTTGTGGATGTTGGTTTACCGAGCGGTTTGGTATGACCGCGTCTGCACAGTTTACACGATTATACTCGAACGTTGGCCGAGTCGCGCTACGCTAAATCAATTGAGGAAAGGACACAACGGCTGGGTTAAAATGACACGACACCAGGGGTACAGTTCTCAAGACCTCCAGAGGAGGTTATAATATTTCGGAACGTTAGATTACAAGGACGAGAGAGACAGCATAGGAAGGTAGGCACTTAAATACGGTCTTATAGTAGCCCCGACAGACGACAGATAAACGGGACAAGACTGACTCACACCGGGATTGATGGCAAGGAAGGGCAGGTAGTCGAGGCTCAAGGTGCACCTTGGCTCAGGGGCAGAATCGACCCGGTCCGGTCCAGAGATGCGGGAGGTCTCTCAGCGCTCGGAGGTGGCGACTGGTTCTCTTTACTTCAAGCTCGGGGCGCATCTCTGACGTCACGTCCGGTAAGTGGCTGTGTATATCCGGCGGGGAGTGACACGCCCTCGGCTCGTTAGCTCCGCCCCAGATGGAATCGGCCCGCCGCTTCTTATTGGGTGCTGGGGGTTACCGGGCTCCGCCCTTGACAAGGGGCCGACAGTCAGCCCCTTCGTGGTAACCCCGCCGGAGCACATGGGCAATGGCGGCTAACCAAGCCGGTGTGAGGACGCACACTCCCCGCGCGCTGTTGTTGTAGTTGTTTCATGAGGAAGATGGGAGGAGGTATGGGGAGGTCCTAAACTCACTACTGGTGCCATACAATCACATTCTGGTGCAACGAAGAGTCAGAATTAATGGAAACGAGTCCTTAACTGACATAGACTAAGAATAACTATCAAGAGGTCCTATAGTTGTCTACGTGAGATGCGGTGAACCTGGGCACGACAGTTAATGGGGGAAAAAGGGGAAGGTCGGTTCTACAGAGTGTTGTTTACAGACAATGGGACTAGGGAATGGGGGATTGGGGATAGTTGGGGAGTATTGGGGAAATAGGGGAATATTTACAAGCGGATATGGAGGCCAAATCCCATATCCGCAACATTGCACCCTTCTCTACCCTCGGGGCGGCCCGACCCGATAAATTTTTACCTATTTTAGTGTGGCACTCAGATGTAGTTCCCTCTACTATTAACTCTACCCTGAGTGCGACAGTTTTACAGATATTCACAAATGAGTAAATATGTCCCCCTGCGACGTTGCACCCTTCTCCTCACAGAAACACACCCACAGGATAACCGAATCGCGGAAAGAATTCGCAAACTAAACATACAGCCGGTAGGGAGCATTATTTACAAGACTACGCTGATATTTACACTACGATCCAGGACCTGTTTTTGGAGGAACACATGCAGATGTTATGCATAGAGAGAGCACGCATGCCAGCATCGATACACCAACCCACGAGTGCTCTGTGGCCTTACGGCCTTTAATAATGTGCAGAGCACCCCTTCCAAGCACCAAAAGCACCACCCCATCATATACAGTCAGCACCTTCCGGTGCACCAATAAAGTGTTTATAAATCACCGGTGGTGTCGCAGCCGGCCGATGTTCTGCCGCTGGTCTTGCCTTCGTGTGGTGCACTTGGTGTTCTGGCTTCCTTCAAAAATAAAGAAAGGCGCCAACCGCGTCCATTTCTAGATTGTGGCCGTCTGGTGGCCAACTATTAGTGGTTCACCTGTATGGCATAGGTGCCACGTTGACCCATAGGTCCATCCACGGGTGGTGCTTGGCCGCAAAAGAACTGCGGTCCATTGTGGGTGGCCACCAAAATTGCGGTCCATATGGTGTATCGATCCCGGCAGCAAGCAGTGAAAGTGCAGGCCCACAACTGCGGAGCCAGCACCTCTCCCTCCTCTCTCTCTCTGCCCCAAAGCCAGATCCTCGGAGGTGGGAGACAAAAGAAGAAGACAAGTGAGTAAGGTGGTAAGGGCGCAAAAGTGCACGCAATACAAGATGATGCACACTGGGGGCACATGGGAACCAGGTGAGACAGGTACGTTCCTACCGTACGCCCCCCCCCCCCCCCCCACCAGGTAACCTACATGGCCACTCCCTTACCCCTTACTGTATCCACAAAACACAATACTACCCATAAACATCTACTTTACAAATCAACAAACGTCCCTACTGTCTTCCCCGTTCCTCCCATAAACCAAATTCGTCTTCTCTCCCTCCTAACCAATCAAATTTGCCATTTTCAACTCTCATCAAAATTTGCCATCTCCAACTGAACATCAAAATTTGCCATTACCAATTCATCATCAGTCCCTCCTAAGGAGGGAGAGATGGAATCACCCCAATGTCTCATCCACGTCGTGATGCGTCTCACAAATCCAACAGCAATCCTTACTTCCTGCAACACAAAACAAAGAAAACACAGGTGTGGAGTCATCATCATCACAGGTAAGTGGCTGCGTATGGTGCGACAGGCAAAGGTGGGCGCGATTCGGAAAATTTTAAGTCCGCTTACCGCTTATCCGCTCCGCCAGCCCGTGTAGTCCGATTCGCTTATCCGCTTCAGCGGCCGAAAATCTTAGTCCGCTTACCGCTTATCCGCTTATCCGCTTCGATTCGATTTTTTAAAAGCGCTTCGACGTTTTAAAAGCGATTTTTGACGTTTCTAAAGGGAATTTAATGCTTTTTAAGCCTAAATAGCCATTTCTAACTACTACAAAGACAAACAAAGCATTTAAGATCAAAAATATACATTTTTATTTAAATAAAATTTATTCAAAATTTATTGAAATAAAGTTTTCCACTCGACTCTACTCTACGCTACAGTTAATTTAAATATAATTTTAATATATGCAAGTTACATTAAAGAAAAATCAATTTGCCCGTCCTTTCTTTGACAAGAGAGTCTACTAGTCAACAGACTAGCAGTCTGTTGACTAGTCCTCGTCTTCCTCCTCCACCTCGTGGGCCTTCTTGAGGATTTGGAGGTTGCCCTTCATGAAGACGAGGGCCTCGAAGTTCGGTGCAGCCAGGGCCGACCTCTTAAGCCTGAAGATGTCCGACCCGTAGCTGAACACGCGCTCGACCGAGGCAGAGCTCGGGAGCGGCGTGTTATGCCTGAGAAATAGAGTTACCCAAGCATCACGGAACTCGAGCGGGAAGAGATTGGGCGAGAGCCGAGTTGTTAGGGTTTCACTTATTATTCACTTAAATAAATATTCACAATTCTAGAGTAACGGCTCAGGCTAACAGCTGATTTGGCGAATCGCGATGCGCTTTAATTTTTCGGTAGTCCGCTTACGCTTATCCGCTTCGGTTTCCGGGGGTTGTTCCGATTCGCTTATCCGCTTCGAAAACGTTAGTCCGCTGCAGCGGATAAGCGGATAAGCGGACTTTCGAAGCGGACCGCCCACCTTTGGCGACAGGTTCATCAATCCTAACTATTTCCTAAATGACTTTAACAACTTTACATTACCCGGGGTCTTTCTCTTGCCAAACCATTGGCCCTCTTACACTATGGGTTCTAAAAACCAATTCCCATTGACCAAACTGTGGTGCTTTTCAATTTGGGGTCTCACTCCCCCGATTCATCTCTCGGTGCCCTCGCACAATTTCTGGGCTGTGGCGTGTACCTCTCCCAGCGGGTCTACCCACCTGCACACCTCCACCACTGCAGTTGCCTCCGAGCTTACCTGCTCCTTACCCTAACCTAACTACCTGGGGAAGGCCCTCTGGCGCTCTCCCCACTCGGTGCCCTCTCTGGCACTGGGCTACCCGGGTCCGTCCTCCGGATCCTCGGGCCCCACTGACACTAACGGCTCCCAGAGCCCACCTGCGGCCTCACCTGGCCGACATCCTCACAGTGGTGGAGTGCCCAACCAACTACACACACTAACAGGCTACACGCCCAGCCATTTCCACAACACTAATGCACCCATCCACAATACCATTCTGCAACCGCACCACAAATGCCAATATCCACCCACAATTTACCTATACCCTCTACCTAACACTTACACTACCCGCCCCGGGTACTCGTGAAAGGGGTCCACTCTTCCCCCATCCACACCTTCGCACCATGCACACCACTCCGTACCACTTACTCCAACTCTCTCCTCACCACTCATTCTCTGCTCCATATATTCCACACACCTGTGCTCTCACACCTGGTGCCACCTGCACCCTTCTCTCCCCAAGCGCATTCGCGCTGATCCACAACACTTACTACTCGTACACTGCTCCACACACCTGTCCAGTTGCACACCTGTGCAATCACATCTGTTCAATCCTCACACACACGGCATCATCTCATCTAACTACTCCCCTCTGAAACTTGCGCTTCCCAGTCGTCCCTTTAAACTATTGCGCTCCCTCGTCATTATCATCCATACTAATCTACCTGCGTCCCCACTACAGGTATCAGTCACTAACTAAACTTAACGTCACCTAATGTCATCTTCGCTAGATCCCTACAATATCCTAACCCACCCGGGCTAGTTTTCACTGCCATACACCCCATAATCTATAGCGCATTTGCCCCACTCTGTGAGGGATGGTGGATTTGCCATCCCACCACATCGGGGGTCTCCCACTACCAATTTTGCACATCAAATTTCAACAAATCAAAAATTTTGCCAATCACTACTCATCATCTGCCAATCATTACTGCCACTCCTTTGCCAATCATCAAATTTTGTTTTTCTCTAATTTTGGGGCCAAAACACTAACCTCATCACACAGTCTACTTACTAATGCCTCTCGGTGCGCCAATTCCTATCCAAAGCCCGGCTTCGTAAAGCCAAGCCATGAATGCGGGTTGTTTGGTGCCAGCGGCTGGACACGTCCCGCATTCGGTGCAGGGAAGGAGGTTTACCCGGGCCGAGATCCCACGCACCTTCTCGGCACGGAGCCATCCCATGGCTCGATCTCGACCTGCCGGAATGCCTCAACAAAAAGTGGTCGCCATGACGACCCTTCCTATCCAGTTGCCCGCTCCGCCTTGTGGAGCACGGACGCGGCCGTTCAAAGCGAGGCCCAGCACGCACCGAGGGCCCGATTCGGCTAAAAGTCGCTCTAACCGCTAACCCGTTTAACGTCGATGCTTCACCTGCATGCTTACACCCCGCAGCCCGTTCCTTGCTCACACATCCAGCCGTTCCCATGCTCCTCGTACCTTTCCTTACACACCCAGGTACCCTCATTCCACTCACAGCCTTGGTCACACACCTGACCACCGAACACTTTGGCACACATTCGTTGGTCGCACACCTCACCAACACACCTCTTCGCGCCCCCTCCTCGGTCACCTCCTCTGTGACAATCACAGGTGTGCTCTCATTCGCACACCCAACCACGTGCCTCACTACCAATTCCAGCGTGCATTCCCACTCACGCTCTACCATTCCAGGTGTGCATCCTTTCTCACCTGTCACAACCAACTCACGCTCCTTGTCACTCTCACTACTCTCACCTCCATTCTTGACAGCGCACTCACCCTTACTCTTGACAGCGCACTCTTTCCTCATGCACCCGTCCGTTACACACCTCTCTCGCGCACACTCTTGCGCACACTCTCCCGTCACACCCTCTGTAACCCTCACCACAGGCGTGCATTCTTCCTTGCCTTTGACAGCGCACTCTTTCCCCATGCACCTGTCCGTCACACACCTTTCTCGCGCACACTCTTGCGCACACTCTCCCGTCACACCCTCTGTAACACTTACCACACCACGCTTCCATGTGCTCCCTCGCACACGCGCTACGACCGACTCACTCTCGCCAGCACCCTCACTCCTTGGCACGCACTTTTTCCTCACACACCCCAGAGTCGGACTTTCTCGCACACCAGACCTGTCGCACACTTCACCAACGGCCTCTCACGAACACCCGGGTCCATCTCGACCCCCAAGCTTCTTAAATCCCCTGGCGCATCATACGCACGACCATATTGGTCACCACTTACACCGGGTCCTCTTCCTCTTCGCTTCTCCTCCATCACCTGCGAATCCCTCAGCCGGTTAATGAGCACATCATCACGATCCGAACACAGACTTCGGACCAATTCTTTTATCTCCTCTTTTATCTCTTTCTTATCCCCTCTCCGTCGCTTCTTAATTTCGCTCACCCCTTCTTCCACTTCTTCTAATTTCTGCTTCACCTCTTTTATTCCCCGGTACGTCTCCTCAAGCTCGTCCTCCAAGGCTACCTTGACCGTTTCCATGTGCGTCCTCACCTGCCGGTCCTTCGTCTCCATTACCTCTATCACCTCGTCCAACCTCGTTGTCAGTCCCTCAGGTACCATCTGACATTCCCTCTTCGTCGCTATCAAGTCATCTTTTAGTTCTTTCTGTGTCGCCTTTAACCCTCCTAATACCGCAGTGTTCCTTTGAACCTGCTCCGTTAGTCCTTTTTGTCCCTCCGTCAGCTGTTCCACCTCCTGCGTCAGGTCCTCTATGCCCCCTTGTAACTTTACAGTCCCCTTTCTCACCTCCTTCTCCATGTGCTCCTTACAGTGCCTCACCTCCTCGCGCACTCCTCCGACCTCCTCACTCACACCTCTTCTGATCTCCTCTCCCATCACTTGCATCTCCTGCCCAGATGCCACCCTCATCTGCTCCATTTCCTCCCTGTGAGCATCCAGTTTGGTTTCTACCCCCATTCTGACCCCCTCTATCTGCTGCCCCATTTGGTTAACTTCCCTTTCCGCTTGGTCCCTCATGTCCCTCAATTTGCCTTCCATCCTGTTTTCTAACCCCTCCAACCCTTTTTTCACTCCCTCTATCTGATTCTCCTGGGCAGCCATTCTATTTCTACCCCCATTAACCCATTTTTCACCTCTTTTATCCCGTTGTCTAACCCCTCAAATTTGTCGTCTAACTTCCCAAATTTCTTGTCTAATCCCTTAAAATTATTGTCTAACCCCTCACCGGTACCCCTCGCTTCGTCCCTCATTACCCCCATTTGGTTTCCCATTACCCCCATTTTTGCTTCTAGCCTCTCCATAAGGGCCCCCATTTGCAACATAAAAAGGTTCGAATCCACCTGCGGCGCTACCACGGTCGCGGGCGTGGTCGCCATGGCCATCTGCGAGGCGCCATTTTGCGCGCCCGCTACCTCGTGCGTGACGGCGCTATTTTGCGAATCTGCTACCCTCACTGCTTCGCTCTCCTCTTGTCCCTCAATTTGGTCCTGGATCGACCCTGCCTCACTCTCTACCGGAACCCAGCCGTCTTGGTCTGCCATAGCGCGACTTTCAAAATTCGGGTTTTTTTTTTTTTTGTAAAACACAATTAAATTTTGCCGTTATAATTTCGAGCGCGTGAAACGCGCTCCGGATCGAATCCCACTTCCCGACACCAAATGTTACAGACGCGGTTGTGGATGTTGGTTTACCGAGCGGTTTGGTATGACCGCGTCTGCACAGTTTACCCGATTATACTCGAACGTTGGCCGAGTCGCGCTACGCTAAATCAATTGAGGAAAGGACACAAAGGCTGGGTTAAAATGACACGACACCAGGGGTACAGTTCTCAAGACCTCCGGAGGAGGTTATAATATTTCGGAACGTTAGATTACAAGGACGAGAGAGACAGCATAGGAAGGTAGGCACTTAAATACGGTCTTATAGTAGCCCCGACAGACGACAGATAAACGGGACAAGACTGACTCACACCGGGATTGATGGCAAGGAAGGGCAGGTAGTCGAGGCTCAAGGTGCACCTTGGCTCAGGGGCAGAATCGACCCGGTCCGGTCCAGAGATGCGGGAGGTCTCTCAGCGCTCGGAGGTGGCGACTGGTTCTCTTTACTTCAAGCTCGGGGCGCATCTCTGACGTCACGTCCGGTAAGTGGCTGCATATATCCGGCGGGGAGTGACACGCCCTCGGCTCGTTAGCTCCGCCCCAGATGGAATCGGCCCGCCGCTTCTTATTGGGTGCTGGGGGTTACCGGGCTCCGCCCTTGACGAGGGGCCGACAGTCAGCCCCTTCGTGGTAACCCCGCCGGAGCACATGGGCAATGGCGGCTAACCAAGCCGGTGTGAGGACGCACACTCCCCGCGCGCTGTTGTTGTAGTTGTTTCATGAGGAAGATGGGAGGAGGTATGGGGAGGTCCTAAACTCACTACTGGTGCCATACAATCACATTCTGGTGCAACGAAGAGTCAGAATTAATGGAAACGAGTCCTTAACTGACATAGACTAAGAATAACTAGCAAGAGGTCCTATAGTTGTCTACGTGAGATGCGGTGAACCTGGGCACGACAGTTAATGGGGGAAAAAGGGGAAGGTCGGTTCTACAGAGTGTTGTTTACAGACAATGGGACTAGGGAATGGGGGATTGGGGATAGTTGGGGAGTATTGGGGAAATAGGGGAATATTTACAAGCGGATATGGAGGCCAAATCCCATATCCGCAACAATATATATATATATATATATATATATATATATATATATATATATATATATACTAGCAGAAGTACCCGGCATTGCCGGGCGGGGAGGGGAGGGGATATATATATATATATATGGCAGTTCGATGCAAAGCACAAGTCCCCATCCAGTACGAGGCTACATGTCTAGCGAGCGCACGGAAGGGACTGATCAGGTCTCGTCGACAGGCGGGGCACAGTCATCGATTTTTGTGGCATGTTTGGGGTGCGCAGAACGTGGCATGCCTCGTTAGAGCATCCGTTCGGGCTCCTCTTATTGGCATTTTGAATGGCTTTAAGCACACGGAGCCCGAGATGTGTCCTCTGGAAGCTGCTCTCCGCTTGCTGACTCACTGTGCATCCTGCGCTGGTTGGGAATTACTGTTAATTCTATAGCTCACCTTTTCTTATCTATATATTTGGACCTTTACTGTTTTAGCTTCTCCTACAGAGAATATCCCAAGCTGGTGAAATCTGCACACTCCTTCAAAATATATCGCAGAATATTTAATATATTCTGACTGTAGTTAAGCCATCCCAGAAATTGTGGGCCAGAATGCATTTAAAAGTCGGCCTATGCAAGGTATTGATCAGAAAATGACTGTAACCCCAGTGAACAATGACTGGTGGCATATATGAATGTTTATACGCTACTTCCCTTTCGTTGTAGGTCTCATCCTGTGCAAACCGAGGACATGTATTGACAGATGATGATTACTGGTGAAGGTTTTGAATGTCGTCATCGTTCCACCAGTACTTGACTCCGAAATACTTGCGATGGGATGATAAAAATGGCAGTGTTGAGTTGCTTGGCTTAGATCGAAGAAAGTATTTGTTTCGTTATTGAAATGTGACCTGAGTGCTAAATCTTTCCCTCCTGTATTTCTTAATTGATGTGCTCTCCATCACATGGTTGAAGCAGAACTTTGGCTCCCCTCCATTATCTGAGGAATGCATCATTAACAAAAGATAAGAGTTTGTTGCTCATTACTGAATTATGCAGGTGTTGAAAACTGGAAAGACATCCAAAGGAATGAATGCAATGCAATGCCTGAGAAGGGATGCAATGTCATGCAGTCATAATTGTTGAGGCAGAAGATAAGACTGAGACTTTGGAGGTGAGCAGGAGGGACATGGGGGTAGGGATTGGGTGTATGTAGTTAGGGAAAGCTTTGGATGGAGTACCAGCTTGTCGACTCTCACTATGTTCTTATCAAAGTACATTGTACGTTCACTGTAGAATATTAGTTATAAAGCTATCAACATTATTGTAATCTCCGGCAATGAGGCCGAAGCACAAGATCTGGTTCTCTCTCATCACACACAGTTAGACTATGGCCTGTGTGTGTTTTGGCCTATCCTCTGGTCTCGCTCACAATGCTCTCTCAGCCGTCTAACCCTCCCCAGCAATTCCAGGGTTTACGCATTCTAAAAGTACAACATCCTGGTTAAATTTCCAAACTCTAAGTTGACTGCACACCTCAACTCTTTTATTCCTTCCTTCTGCCGCCTGTGGGTGGAACTGCCTTTCCAGAGGCTGTGCTGTTCCACTCTTCCATTCAGGACTTTAAAAATGAGGTACACCACCATCTCGGATCATCCCCTCATCCTTGTCCATACTTTTTATCTCCTCTTTTCCTGTTTGTTCATTCCTTTCCTTGCTTATTGTAGTACGGCATCTTAACCAAAAATGGTGATACTCTCGACAAAAGCACCAATTTTTGTGGATCACTTTGTGATACTTCACCATTAAATTTTTTGCTGGGGACCCTGAAATTCAACATCCTGGAAGCTGTAATTTGCATACTTTAGGATTTTAACGCATTTTTAATCACCAAATCCTATTAAAATTAAATTATGCAGGATAATAGCAAGTAAAGACCCATTTTTTTGTTTAAGCTGTATAGCAATTAAAGATATGACTATAGATAATTAAGATGAAAGATGTCATTTTTATAAATTATTATGTATAAAGGGTGTCTCAAAATTTTATTTACAATTTTGAAATTCCATAAAAAGTCATCGACAAGGGATATTGAAAAGCGGTTTTTTTGCACATGAAAGTGTAATGAGTTAACAGATCAGTCGACATCTATATGTGTGTGCTCTGTCAGATTGTCAGAAAAAATAAAGAATCAAAGTCTTGCATACTTCTTGCCAAAACAAGTGTAATCATAGCTTATCCCCTTTTCCAATTCTCACCCAAATCGCAGCTCCTTACAGAAACATGTATAGTGCCTCCAGAAAGTATTCACACCCCTTGACTTTTTCACATTTTGGTGTTACAGCCTGAATTTAAATTGGATTCAATTGAGATTTGTTGTCATTGATCTACACATAATACCCCATAATGTGTCAAAACAATTTAGAATAATTTTTTACAAAATATTTTAAAATGGAAAGCTAAAATGTCTTTTCCTTTTCTTTGTATAGTGAGTCAAGGCTGGTGTAAGAGCTAACACATAGAACATACAATAAAGGGAGCGGGAGACAAGAGGGGGAGAGAGAGGGAAGCACAACAGTAGAGAAAAGGGACATCGGGAGATCTGTGGAAGGGAGAGGGTTGGGGGAAGGAGGAGGTGTACATGGTATAAAACAAATGGACACTAGACTACCAGGACTTTCAGGAAAGAAAACGGAATTTGAAAAAGGTGGATTTGGGGTCTTGAGGTTCGTGGGGCCTTGAGTCAAGAAGTATTCCACCCCTTTGCTATGATACTCCAAATTGAGCTCAGGTGCATCCAATTTCCTTTGATCATCCTTGAGATGTCTCTACAACTTGATTGGATTCCACTTGTGGCCAATTGAAATGATTGGATATGATTTTGACAGAAACACACCTTTATATACAAGGTCCCACAGTTGACAGTGCATGTCAGAGCAGAAACTCTACCATGAGGTCCAATGAACTGTCCGTAAAACTCCAAGATCGATTTTTGAGGAGGCATAGATCTGGGGAAGGCTATAAAACAATTTCTGGTGTTGAGCATTCCCAAGAGCTCCATCATTAGGAAATAATTGAAATAATATGTAACTAACCAGACACTTCCTAGATCTGGCTGTCTGACCAAACTGAGCAACCATGCAAGAAGGATCTTGATCAGCGAGGTGCCCAAGAACCCAATGACCACTCTGTCAGAAATACACAGTTCATTGTCTGGGCTGTGTACCCCGGTGTGTACCCCGGTTTAGAATAGGTGCACCGTATCCCTGCGCATCGTAAGAGGCGACCAAGGGTTGGCGTCAGGAAGGGCATCCGGCCATAAAAACATTGCCTCAAACAGGGAACCATGATTGTCATGGGGCCCGCAAGGCTAACCCCCGCTCTAGCGGGGAAGATGGCCTTAAAACGATCATTCATTCATTGTCTGGGATGGGAGAACCTGCTTGGAGGACAACAGTCTCTGCAGCTTTCGTGTGTCTTTCACTGAGGAGAGGCTTCCGTCTGGCCACTCTGCCATAAAGCCCAGATCGGTGGAGTGTTGCAGTGATGGTTGTCCTTCTGGAAGTTTCTCCCATATCCACACAGCATCTCTGGAGCTCAACCAGAGTGACCATCGGGTTCTTGGTCACCTCTCTTATCAAGGCCCTTCTCCCCCGATTGCTCAGTTTGGCCGGGCGGCCAGCTCCAGGAAGAGTCCTGGTTGTTCCAAACTTCTTCCATTTAAGAATTATGGAGGCCACTGTGCTCTTGGGAACCTTCAATGCAGCAGAGATTGTTTTGTAGGCTTCCCCAGATCTGTGCCACGACACAATCCTGTCTCTGAGCTCTGCAGGCAGTTCCTTCGACCTCATGGCTTGGTTTTTGCTCTGATATGCATTGTCAGCTGTGAGACCTTATATAGACAGGTGTGTGCCTTTCCAAATCATCTCCAATCAATTGAATTTACCACAGCTAGACTCCAATCAAGGTGTAGAAACATCTCAAAGATGATCAAGAGAAATGGGAGGCACCTGAGCTAAATTTCAAGTGTCATAGCAAAGGGTCTGAATACTTATGTCAATGTGATATTTCAGTTTTTTCTTTTTAATAAATTTGCAAAACTTTCTAAAATCCTGTTTTCTCTTTGTCATTGTGGGGTATTGAGTGTAGATTGATGAGGGAAAAAATGAATTTAAACGATTTCAGCATAAGGCTGCAACATAAAATGTGAAAAAAGTGAAGGGGTCTGAATACTTTCTGAATGCACTGTATAATGAATATATATAACAATAAATGTGACCTAGGTTCGATTTCCAATGTCATACAACAACATAAAAATTTTCTTCATTAATTTTTTCTCGAAAAGTAGGCACAAATAGTTATTGGTCATTATAATGACCAAGAATGACCTGGTCAGTGGTCTCCATCCACAAAAATTGATGTATTTGACAAATAATAACATAACCTCCATCCACCTTTGGTGGTGGAGGTAACAAGAAACAAATTCGGTGCTTTTGGTCTGGTATGTCCCCATTTTCTGAAAATATAGTCCGAAGCTGCAGCACTGTTGTGCTTATTTTGTCTAACTGTTGCCCCACTGCTTCACTGTCAGTTCATACTCTCGATCACCTTGCTCTTCTGTGAGCCTCAATCTTGTAAAGAACAAATACATAAGCACAAATCTTTTTGGTTTTTGATGGATAGCTTCCACAAAGTCAGTCTAGATATTTACTCAGGCCAACTGGAGGGACCACATTCTCATCTCTTACCAAATATTGGTCTTCCATCTCCACTACATGTAGTATTGAATCCACACGTGTAAGGTTTCATAAAATCACGCTCAATCACTCACACGCACAAGTACACACACACACACACACACACACACACACACACACACACACACACACACACACACACACGGTCCGCAGGATCACTTGGTCTTGGATTTCTCGAATTCATTTTTTCGAATTCGGATCATGGGGGCTCCCGGGGGAAGT
Organism: Myxine glutinosa; assembly: GCF_964187855.1. NCBI lineage: Eukaryota > Metazoa > Chordata > Myxini > Myxiniformes > Myxinidae > Myxine > Myxine glutinosa. The sequence continues at coordinate 91,069,976 of NC_136267.1, read as the reverse complement.
GGGGGTGGGGGAGGGGGGTGGGTGGAAGCGGTTACCGCCTGGAACCTTCGATCCCTACTCGTCCCTTATTTACCAACCGATTGCTCTGAAACCCGATGCAGCCCTTTCACTCGACGTTCTGCAGGATCGTTAGGTCTTACATTTTCAGATTTCGGATTTTTCGATTTCGGATCATGGCGGCTTCCAGGGAGCGTCAACTAACCCCCAAACTCCGGATCCCTACTCGTCCCTTATTTACCAACCGATTGTTCTGGAAACCGATACAGCGCTTTTACTCAATAGCCTGCACAATCACTCAGGCTTTGATTTTTCGATTTTGGATCATGGGGGCTCCCAATGAGGGGGAGGGTGGGGGGGGGGTGGTGGTTGCCCCTCAAAACTTTCGATCCCTACTCGTCCCTTATTTACCAAACGATTGCTCTGACACACCTTCCACTCGATGGTCTGCAGGATCGCTAGGTCATACATTTTCCGATTTCCTATTTTTAGAATTTGGATTATGGGGGCTCCCAGGTGGGATGAGGGGTTACACCCCAAACAAACTTCGGATCCATACTCATCCCTTATCTACCAACCAATTGCTCTGAAACCCGATACAACCCTTCTCCTCAACGGCCCGCACAATCGCTCAGGCTTCGATTTTTAGATTTCGGATTATGGGGGCTCCCAAGGGGGAAATGGGGTTACCCCCTGCCCTCCCCCCCTCAAATCTTCGGATCCATACTCGTCCCTTATCTACCAACTGATTGGTCTGAAACCAGATACAGCCCTTCTACTCGATGGTCCACAAGATTCCCCAGTCTTAGATTTTTTGATTTCGTATTTTTCAAATTCGGGTTATGGGGGCTCCCAGGGGGACCCCTTGTGCAGACCTATGCATATGCAGACCCCTTGAACCTTCAGATCCCTACTTATCCCTCATTTGCCATCCAATTTCTCTGAACCCCGATACAGCCCTACTACAGCAGAAAGAGGGGCAAAAACACCAATAACAGAGACGAACGCCAAGATAGAGGGAGGCAGACCAACAATGGGTATGGGGTGGACTTGTAGGTGGATAGGAGTTCAGGTGTGCCAAGGAAGGACTTTGTATGATGGAGGATGCACAGTCGGCGGCTGGCTTTGGAGGCCAGCTTTGACATGTGGTTTGCCCAAGAAAGATAATGAGTCTTAGTGAGACCCTAGAGTTTGAATGACTGAACTTGTTTCATTGAATTTCACTGATGACTTTTCACTGAATGACTGAATGACTGAACCCCTCAAGAGGATTGTTAAGAAAGTGGATGAAGGGTTTACCAGACAGTCCTTTCAGAGAGAGATAGTGAGAGTGAGATTTGTCAGGATTGAAAGACATATTGCAAGTGTTTGAGCAGCTTGTGATTTTTTTTCAAGATCTGAGGAGAGGAAAGATGCTGCAGCCTTCCTGTCTGAAGGATGAGGGATGTCATATCATGGCAGAGGGTGGAGATAAAGTGGATTTTCATCAACAAATAGATAAAGGGGATTTTTCCAAAGAGTCAGGGAGATCATTTATGAAGATCAGGAATAAGACTGGTCCCAGAACACTGCCTTGGGCCACTCCATCCTTAACAGGGAGAGGAGATGAAAAGATTCCGGTGTGTGCCACATGTTGGCCCTACGAGAGTAGAGGAAGTCAGTAAGGCATATGTGGAGTTGGCCTTGGATGCCATAGGCAGAGAGTTTGGAGAGTAAGGCAGGATGCCAGACTGTATGAAAAGCACAACATATGTCCTGAGAGATGGCCTTGATCAGAAGTCTGACCTTGAGGGCCCATCATTGTTGAGTGAGGAGAATCACCATGTCCAAGGTGGAGTGACCTTGTCTGAAACCAAATTGGTGATCTGAGATGAGGTTGTTGGAGAAAAGGAAGGATTCCAAGGCAAAAATACAGAATCCAATTGCGGTTGGGTATGGCAGGGAAGGATGGTGACCAAGGGTGAGGGATTGGTGACACAATACTTGGAAGCAAACGCAGAATTGAGGCATTCAGACTTCTCATGAGTGGAGTCAGCAGTGGTGCCATTTTAAGTGAGGGAAGGGATGAAAGGGGAGCTTACTCCAAACACACTTAACAAGGTGCCACACGGTTTTAGCGGAGGGAGACAATTTTGAAAGTTCATTCTTGAGGTTGGACAGATGGTGTTTTCTGTCTCTTGCTTGTTCTGGTTCGACAGACTGGCGGCCATTTGAGTTGTAAAAAACCTGATGTTAAACACGTTCTCCGCCATTTCTCGGACATGCATTTATGGGTGTTATTCAAACTGAGCACACAGATCATGAATGATGGCTTACAAAAGCATGTCATTTTCTTTCTAGATCAGATCCAAGATGGCCAACTGGCAGCCATTTTGTTACTTAAACGTGTCCCTAACCATTTATTGAACATGCATGGTCCGATGTTGTTCAAACTTGGCACAATCACAGTACATCATGGCAGACACGTGCACCTCACTTTATTTTGCGATATGATCAAAGATGGCTGATTAGTATACTGGCGGCCATTTTAGTTGTAAAAAAAACAAAAACATATTGAACATGTCCTCAACCATTTCTTGGACACGCATTTACCGATCTTGTTCAACCTTTGTAGACAGGATAATGAATGATGGCTTACAACTTACATGTACGCATCATTTATTTTCCAGATCAGATCCAAGATGGCCGACAGGCAGTCATTTTGTTACGTAAACGTGTCCCCAACCATTTATTGAACATGCATGGTCAGATTTTGTTCAAACTTGGGATAAAGACAATACATGAGAGTATACATATGCAGAAAAGTTTGTTTTGTAATCCGACCAAAGATAGCCAACTGACGGCCTTTAACTCTGCACAGAAAAGTTATCAAATCACGGGGCAATGACATTTTATGTCTTTTTCTTCTTGTTTACCAACTAATTGCTCTGAAACCCGATACAACCCTTCTACCTGACGTCGGCAGGATCGCTCAGTCTTATATTTTTCGATTTCATATTTTTCGAATCCGGATTATGGTGGCTCCCAGGGGGGAGGAGAGCTTACCCCCTCCCCCAAAACTTCGGAACTCGTCCCTTATTTACCAACCAATTGCTCTTTTTCTTTTTTTTCTTTTTATTTAAATAATTAAAATCTCCATTTCCCCTTTTATATTTTTACACATTTGGGATATCCCTGGGCATACCACATTGTCTCATATGCATTCCTCCCCTCATTTCCCTAATGGAATTGCATCGTTTTGACGGATAAATTTGGTCCGGTGTTGATGTGGTGCAGGCGTGATGGGTTGAATGGCCTCCCCCTGCGTCTAGTTAGCCCCACCACCGAAGGTGGACAGAGGTTATGTTTTCACCCCGTCTGTCTGTCTGTTTGTTTGTCTGCCTGTCTGTTATTTATTTGTGTAACACTGCGTGGGGTATTTTGTTCTATGAACTCCCTGGTTCTTAATGTGGTAATGCCATTCTTATGCTAATTAGTATGATTTGTAATAATTATTGAGCGAAAAATTCAGAGTGCATATACAACAACAACAACAACAACATGCATTTTAAAGGCCATTTTCCCTGCTAGAGCGGGGGTTAGCCTTGCGGTCCCCATGACAATCTTCTCCATTTTGCCCTATTTTCTGCATCTCTCCTTGTTAACGCCCTTGCCCGCATTTCTTCTTCCGCCATCTTTAGCCAAGTCTTTCTCGGTCTTCCCCGTCCTCTACTTCCTTCGACATTCATTTCCATCACTCTTCTCAACCAGTCACTTTCATCCTTCCTCAACACATGACCAAACCATCTCAACCTGTTCCTCTTCACAGCATCAATCACATGCTCCATTCCCATCATTTTGCGCAATTCATCATTTGTCTTCCTCTCTCTCAACGATACTCTGCACATCCATCAAACCATTCGCATTTCCACCCTTTCCAACCTTCGTTGCTGCTCTACGTTCATTACCCATGTCTCGCTCCAATAAATCATAACACTTCTCACACATGCAGCATACACCTTTCCCTTCAGCTTCAACGACACTCCCCTCCTCATCAGCATGCCACTCAGTTCCCGAAACTTCTTCCATGCACATCTCACTCTAGCAACTGTTGCCGAGTCTGATCCACCTTCTCCATTCAGCATGTCTCCGAGGTAGCAAAATGTTTTCACACCTTCCAGCTTCACGCCGTCTCCAAGATCCAACTCAACATTTTCTCCATCTGCAGCTCCCTCTGTGCACACCTGACATTTGAATGTAGCTGCCACACTGGTTAATGCCCCTCTCAGACCACTACATTTTTGATGAACCCACTCAGCGCACATTGTACATTGAATGGAGTTCACTCCGACACCCTTCCTACACACAGCACAGGGCCACTTCCCAGTTCTTTCCACCTCACCACATGCTTTACCACTTGCCATCACCTTTGTCTTTCCGATATTCACGTTCAGACCTTTTGTCTCCATACATTCCTTCCACTTGTTCATCTTTTCCTTCAGTCCATCCATACTTTCCGCAATCAACACCAGATCATCTGCATACAACAACTCCCACGGTAAACCTCCTTTACGTTCTGAGCCAGCACCTCCATCACAGCTACTAATAGTAGTGGACTTAGTACCGACTCCTGATGCACTCCCACCTTCACCTCAAACTCACCACTGTTCCCGTCCTTCGTCCTTACAGCTGTGCGCGCTCTTTTGTACATTGCCATCACTACTCTGATCAACCATTCCTCCACTCCTAACTTCCTCAATGCCCATGTCAATACTTTGTGGGGAACCCTATCGAATGCTTTCTCCAGATCAACAAACCCAAGAAACAACTTCTTCCTCTTCTCCATGTACTTCTCCTGCAACTGCCTCACAATGAAAAGCACGTCTGTCGTTCCTCTTCCTGGCATAAATCCAAACTGCATTTCGTCGATCTTCACTTTATTCCTTATCCTCCTCTCCAACACCCTTTCCAATACCTTCATTCCATGCTCCAATAACTTTATCACTCGGTACGAGCCACACTCCAGAGGGTCACCTTTCCCCTTGTATAGAGGGACGAGGGTACTCAGTTCCCAATCCACTAGAATGCGGCCTTCTTTCACCACCAGATTACATATCTCTGTCATTCTCTTCACACCCCAACTTCCTGCTACCTTCAACATATCTCCCACAACTCCCGTCGGCCCTCCCGCTTTTCTATTCTTCATTGCTTTTATCGCTTCCTCAACTTCCTTCTCAGTTATATTCTCTGCCGGTCCTAAAACTGGGTTACACTCCATGTTGCCATCCCATTCATTCTCTGTATTCAACAGCATTTCCATATATCTTTTCCATCTTCCTTTAATTCCATCTGGGTCGACAACGATTTGTCCCACTTCATCCTTCAAGCAAATCACCCCCATCACATCACACCTCTCTTTCACTATCTGCTTTGCAATCCTGAATACTGCTCTCTGACCCTCTTCCGAATCCAAGCATTCTCCGAACATTTTCCTACATGCCTCCTGCGCCTTTGCTACCTCTTTCTTTGCAGCCTTCTTGGCTGCCTTATAACTTTCATGCTCTGCTGTTTCTGGTCCCGTACCCTACGCGTTCTGCCACTCCTTGAACTTCTTCCTCTTCTCGTCAATCCTCTTTCCAACTTCATCATCCCACCACCATGTTTCCGAGTGCCTCGATGGTCCTTTTGTCCATCCACATACCTCACAAACAGCTCCCAACAGACTAGCTTTCATTGACATCCAACCATTTTCAAGCTAAACCACATCATCCTCTACCCTACTCAGTCTCTCTTTTAATGCCTCCCTTACTGTCACCTCTTTCAACCTCCAAACCTTCATTCTCGGTTGGTACTTCACCCGCCGAGCTCTCCTCGCACCTTTCACCCTTATGTCGCAGACAACCAAGTGGTGTTGTGAAACAGCCTCCTCCCCCGGGATCACCTTTGTGTCTCGGAGGTGCCCCCTATCTCACCTACGCACCATCAGGTAGTCAACGGTTGTCGTCGACCCACCTGACGTGTATGTAACAAGCTTATTATCCTCTTTCTGGAACTGATTATTACAAATCAACAAATCAGCTCCATCAGCACACTCCAAAATCCTTTCACCTTCTCCATTTCTCACACCATATCTGTAACCCCCATGAACTCCCTCAAAACCGTCCATACTCCTTCCCACATGTCCATTTAGGTCTCCTCCTACCACAACAACTTCCTCATCTTTCACGTTTTCCATCAGCTTCTCTTTTGCACACCAGAACTTGTCCTTCTCTTCATCGCTCCGACCAACCTGCGGAGCATATCCCGAGATGACGTTCACCTAGAGCTTTCCAATCATCATTTTCACCATCATCAACCTTTGACTCACTCTCGTCACACTCACCACACTGTCTACAAACTCCTCAGAAAACAGGACACCAACACCATTCACGCCCTCCGGGCACCCTTGCCACACAAACTTGTATTTCTGTCCCTGCCTACCCTTCACCATTCTCACACCACTTCCCTTCCATCTCGTCTCCTGCACACAACATATGTCCACTCTTCTTCTGACCAACACTTCCACCACTTCTCCTGATCTCCCTGTCATGGTCCCTACATTCCATGTCCCAAACCTCAGAAACCGATCTCCACTTCGGGCTGTACCCTGCCCATATGTAGTTGTGGTTCTCTTTTTGAGGCAATGTTTTTATGGCCGGATACCCTTCCTGACGCCAAATATCAAGTGCATATATCAAGTATATTTCATGCATGTAGGTTTCAAATTTGTTCTCCTGACTTCTATTAAAGTGGAAATGGTCACTTTCATTGCCAATCCATTTCATGGATTATTCAGACCCTTAGTCTGATTTATCTTTGTTCTTAAGTAACTGACTCTTGTTGCATGTGAAGGAACTGCGCTCCAACGCGAGTCGAAAGAATTGACGCGACCAAAGACGGAATTCGTCCAAGCTGCTTTATTGAAACAAAACAGCTCAGGTATTCTGACAAGCCCGTTTATCGGGCAGCAATATATATATACATTTATGTCGGGAAGTTTGCCCGGCAAAAGCTATACCGGGCATGCCCGGGTGTCAAGGGCGAGCCTTGGAAAGGCGATAGCGGGCATGCCCGGACGCTCTGGGCGAGCCCTGGAAAGGCGATAGCGGGCATGCCCGGACGCTCTGGGCGAGCCCTGAAAAGGCGATAGCGGGCATGCCCGGACGCTCTGGGCGTGCCCGGGAACAGTGAGTCCGGGCATGCCCGGGAGAGGCGCGTCTGGCCGTGTTCTGGCCGGTGCAAGGCGATTGTGTGCATCCAGCGGTAACCGCTACACACGCCCCTCCAGAATCGACCTGCACCGGCAGGGTCAATTTAAGGGGGGTCCGGATGACCTGGCCGAAGCGACCCCTGGAGGGTTGTGGGGAGGGGTCCGACGTGGTGGTGGGTGGTCGAGCGGGGGGAACTGTGGACGGGGGGTGGCCTCGCCGCGGAGGAAGGGCCAACCGTGGTGGTCGGTCGACGTCCATGTGCGCCGGTTTGAGGCGGTCCACAGAAATCCGGTCCGGCCGGCCGCCGAAGTCGACGATGAAAGACTTGTCGCCCCGTCGCAGGACCCGGAAGGGCCCGTCGTACGGCGGCCGGAGTGGCCCCCGGTGCGTGTCATGACGCACAAAGACGTACTCCGCTGTGCGAAGCGCCGGGGGGACGTAGGACTGGGGGCCACCATGGCGGGACGTCGGCACGGGGGCAAATCGTCGGGCGGCCTCCTGGAGGTCCGAGTGCTGGCGAGCGGCGGACCAGGGACTGGTAGCGTCGGGCACGAATTCGCCCGGGATGCGGAGCGGCTGGCCGTAGACGAGCTCGGCGGCGGATGCCTGGAGGTCTTCCTTGGGGGCCGTGCGAAGGCCCAAAGGGACCCACGGCAGCCGGTCGGCCCAACCGTCGTCCTGAAGGCCGGCCATGAGTGCGGCCTTCATGGAGCGGTGAAACCGCTCGCACAACCCGTTGGCTTAATTGTGGTAGGCCGTGGTGCGGTGCAGCGTGACCCCCAACGAACGGGCGACCGCGCCCCAAAGCTCAGACGTGAACTGTGGGCCGCGGTCGGACGAGATGTCCGCTGGTGCGCCGAAGCGCGCGACCCAGGTGGCGATGAACGCCTGCACCACGTCGGCGGTGGTTGTGGAGGCGAGGGGCACGGCCTCCGGCCACCTGGTGGTCCTGTCCACCATGGTGAGCAGGTGGGTGAACCCCCGCGAGGGGGGCAGGGGACCCACCAGGTCCACGTGGACGTGGTCGAAACGCCGTTCAGGCACGGCGAAAGGTGCCAGCGGGGCCTGGGTGTGGCGGTGGACCTTGACCCGCTGGCAGGCCGTGCAGGCGTTGGCCCAGTCGCGGATGTTTCGTCGAAGGCCGTGCCAGACGAAACGCGCCGACACCAGCTTCTGAGAAGCTTTCCGGCCCGGGTGAGAAAGGCCGTGGATGGAGGCGAAGATGCGGCGCTGCCAGGAAACGGGCACGATGGGGCGAGGCTGGCCCTGGGAGACGTCGCAGAGCAGGACGGTGCCCGCGAAGGGAATGTCGGCCAGGCGGAGGCCCGTGTCCACCGCACGGAGTGCCTGCACCGAGGCGTCGGTGGTCTGGTCGGCCGCCATGAGCGCGAAGTCCACACCGAGGTGGACCGCGTTCGCGCTGGCCTGAGAAAGACAGTCGGCCACGGCGTTGTCTTTGCCGGCGACGTGCCGGATGTCCGTGGTGAACTCCGACACGGCGGAGAGGTGGCGCTGCTGGCGGGCCGACCACGGCTCCGTGACCTTAGACATTGCGTAGACCAATGGCTTGTGGTCGACGAAAGCCGTGAACGGGCGGCCCTCCAGGAGGTGTCGGAAATGGCGAACGGCCAGGAATAGCCCGAGCAGCTCGCGGTCGAATGTGCTGTAGTTTAACTCGTTCGGCCTGAGTTGCCGGCTGAAAAAAGCGAGTGGCTGCCAAACCCCGTCCACCCATTGCGCATGGACGGCGCCCACCGCGTAGTTGGAGGCGTCCGTAGTGAGGGCAATGGGCGCGTTGAGCACCGGGTGAGCCAGCAGCATTGCGTCGGCGAGGGCCCGTTTGGCGCTGGCGAAGGCCGCGTCCATGGCCGCGGACCAAACAATGTCATGCTTGGCCGGCTTGCCCCGGAGGGCCTCGTAAAGGGGCCGCATGAGCTGAGCAGCGCGGGGCACGAATCGGTGATAAAAAATTCACCATGCCGAGGAACTCTTGGAGGGCCTTGATGGAACGGGGACGCGGGAACGTGGTGATGGCCTCGACCTTGGTCGGCAGCGGCACGGCCCCGGTCTTGGTGATGCGGTGGCCCAAAAAGTCAACGGTCGTCGCGCCGAAGTGGCATTTGACCGGGTTGACAATTAAGCCGTGCTCGCTGAGGCGACCGAACAGTGTTCGGAGGTGGAGGAGGTGCTCGGCGCGGGACGTGCTGGCGACGAGGATATCGTCCAGATAGACGAAAAGAAACGGCAGGTCGCGCAGCACGCCATCCATCAAGCGCTGGAACGCCTGGGCCGCGTTCTTGAGGCCAAACGGCATCCGCAAAAATTCGAACAGGCCGAACGGCGTGATGACGGCCGTCTTCGGGACGTCGGCCGCCCGGACAGGTACCTGGTGGTAGCCCGGTATCAGGTCAATTTTCTAAAAGATGACCCGTCCCGCCAAACGGGCGGAAAAGTCCTGAATATGTGGGATCGGGTACCTGTCGGGGGTGGTAGCGTCGTTGAGACGGCGGTAGTCGCCACACGGGCGCCATCCACCCCCCGGCTTTGGCACGATGTGCAGTGGCGAGGCCCACGCGCTATCGGAGCGCTGCACGATGCCGAGGTGCTCCAACGCGTCGAACTCGGCCTTCGCCACGGCGAGCTTGGCCGGGTCGAGGCGGCGGGCCCTGGCATAGACCGGCGGGCCCGTAGTGGGTATGTGGTGCTCAATCCCGTGCCGCACCGCGACGGCCGAAAACGTCGGCCGCGTGAGGGCTGGGAATTCCGCGAGCAGGCGAGCGAACTCGTTCGCTGCCGGGAGGGCGCACGCCAGTTCGGTCGGCACGGAGCTGCTCATCGTGCACGCCAGGGAGCTGAAGGTCTCGGCGTTGACAAGGCGACGACGTTTGACGTCGACCAGCAGCCCGTGCGCGCAGAGGAAGTCGGCGCCCAGCAAAGCCATGGGGACGCAGGCGGTCACAAAAGTCCATTGAAAACGCTGGCTGCCGAAGCAGAGGGTGACGACGCGTGGGCCGAAAGTGCGTATGGCCGAGCCATTAGCAGCGACCAAAGAGGGGCCGCAAACGGCGTCCCGCCTGTCCTGCTCGGTGGCGGGTATGACGCTCAGTTGGGCGCCGGTGTCACACAGGAAACGCCGCCCAGACGCTTTGTCCCGAATAAACAGCAAGTTGCCCGAGTGGCCGGCGCTCATGGCTGGGAATGAACGCCGGCCCGGCCGTTTCCCGACCTGCCGAAAGTGCACGGGGGCCGGCACGTCCGAGCCTTGTGTCCGAACCTGGCGTGGTAATAACACCATGCCCGGTCAGGTGGATGCCCCGGCCGTCGTGTCGGAAGCCGGCGGTGCGGCGTGGCGGCCGCCAGTTGCACCGGCAGTTCGGCCTCCAACCGCGCAGGGTGCTCGGGCGTCGTGGGCGTCGCCTCGGACGGCGGCGGGCTCCAGGTAACCGCGCCGATGTGCTGGCCCGCCGAGGAGATCTTATCGGCTTCCCTGGCGAGGGCGCGGGAATCCGTGATCAACGTGCCAGCCAGGGCGAGGCGTACCGGGTGAGGCAGCTGGCGAAGGAACAGCTCGCGGAACAGAAAATCCGGAGAGTGCTCACCGAGCAACGAGAGCATATAGTCCATGCGCTCTGACGGGCGCGTGTCGCCGAGCTCGGGCAGAGCGAGCAGGCGCCGTGCGCGTGCTGCCGGTCAGAGGGCGAAAGCGTCGAGGAGGAGTGTCTTCAGCGCGTCGTATTTGTCAGCAGCCGGCGGGTGCTCGAGGAGGCTCAAGGCGCGGGCCGCGGTGGCGGAACCGAGCGCCGCCACAACATGGTGGAAGCGGGTGTCGTCCGCGGTGATGCCTTGCAGGGCGAACTGAGAGTCCGCCTGAGCGAACCAAACAGCCGCATGAGCCTCCCAGAAGGTAGGCAGTTTAAGCGTCACTGCTGTATCCATGTCGGTAGGTCACCAATGAAGGAACTGCGCTCCAACACGAGTCGAAAGAATTGACGCGACCAAAGACGGAATTCGTCCGAGTTGCTTTATTGAAACAAAACAGCTCAGGTATTCTGACAAGCCCGTTTATCGGGCAGCAATATATATACACATTTATGTCGGGAAGTTTGCCCGGCAAAAGCTATACCGGGCATGCCCGGGTGTCAAGGGCGAGCCTTGGAAAGGCGAGTCTGGACCTGCCCGGGCGTGTTTGGCTGCGGCCTGGCAAGTCGAGGCTGGGCGTGCCCGGGCGCTCTGGGCGAGCCCTGGAAAGGCGATAGCGGGCATGCCCGGACGCTCTGGGCGAGCCCTGGAAAGGCGATAGCGGGCATGCCCGGACGCTCTGGGCGAGCCCTGAAAAGGCGATAGCAGGCATGCCCGGACGCTCTGGGCGAGCCCTGGAAAGGCGAGAGCGGGCATGCCCGGGAAAGACGAGACCGGGCGTGCCCGGGAGGTTCGGGCGTGCCCGGGAACAGTGAGTCCGGGCATGCCCGGGAGAGGCGCGTCTGGCCGTGTTCTGGCCGGTGCAAGGCGATTGTGTGCATCCAGCGGTAACCGCTACACATGTATGGTTATCTTTCATTTCTGGCAGTTGTCTTGTTTGTACTCATTAGTCTTATTAAAGGCAAAATTAGCACTAATTAATGTCATTCTTATGTTGATTAGTCTGATCTTTATTCCTTATTAAGTTATGTTTCGATTCTTTGTAGGATGGAAGAAATCTGAAAATACAAGTTTGGTGGCCTGGATTTGAAATATAAATAAATGTGTAGTATGGGCCCCACTTCAATTTGACAGCAGGGACACTAGTCTGATCTGGTGAAACTTAAGAATGAGCTTTTCAGTCTTTGGACTGATGGTAAAATGGAACCACCTAATTGGGAAAATTTGTTGCTGACTGTCTAATTAAACCAGACCTAGCTCCTTTTTGGTCTATAATACTTGATGGAGTTTCGAAGATGAGAGTTTCTTGGTTTATCCAGTGGGTTTAAGTAACAGCAGTCTAGCTACCAGGATATTCTTGGGAGATGGTCGGGTATATCCGGTGAAAGGTTGAGAGAGAGACAGTATTTGGACAGACTGCACTACTGCTGTGAATGTCTGGAATGAGCTGAGACTGGCTATATTACTGATAAGCAGTTTTCTATCGAATGAAAATGATTGCCCAAAGCTGATGATTAAGTAATTCTTTGAGTGCTCCATGATCTTTCTATCGTGTTCTCAAATTACGATGATATAGCTGCAGTCACTGAATTTCAATCATTCTGTGAGCACAAGCTATATCATCACAACTTGCGAGCACAATTTCAAAAATGATGGAGGAAATGGGGTGAGGGTGGGGGAGAGCATCGGGTTGTATATCATCGGGTGAGTTTCTTTTCTTCTCCTAGCCATCCTCGATTTGAGCAGCATTGCCTAATAAATACAACAGAATGTATGGAGCTGGAAATAGAAGATATATTTGGTGGAACTTTCATCTCACCCATAACGACACAAAACCAGCATGGGAAGTAAGAGCTCGCATGGTGCATGCATCATGTGAACACGTGCTTTTCTGCTTCCATGCACACTTTAGGGCATAGATTCATCTTGGAACAGCACTACAAGCCATTGCAAAGCAATGCTGTACGGCTGCTGGCAAGGAGCAAAACAAATGTGTAAAAAAATAGAGCTGTGTGAGACCGTGCTGCGAGCAGCCCCCCTACGCGACCCCCTTGGCTGCACCCCTAGGAACAGCCAGCCCCCTTGTCTGATATCTCACGGAAGCCATGCCATCGCTTCTGCCTTTATCATGATTCACGGCCGTGGCAAAAATTAAGACCCACTCCATTTGGCGGGAAAGACGGATGCAATGGAGAGAGCGTCTTGCGAAATTGCATTAGATAAAATGAACATTTAACTTATCCGACAATTTAAGTGCAATTGGTGATGGAACGGTGCAATAAGCCTACAGGGGGAAGGAGGATGGTGCAGAAGGGAAAAGACAAATTGTAAAGCTTAGATTACAACTGTGAGTGATTAGAGCTGAAACCTAAGATAGCGAAAAGGATATTAACAGAGCAGAGTGATGGCTGGTTTTCTGGATAAAGCCATGTTAGCCACGAAAAGAATCTTATGGGGCCTTCACACCATGTTTTCTCAAAACTCTATCCAATGGTTGCGCCATATAAACCCATGATAATGCAACGAATTAAGTGCATCAGACTTGCAAGAAATGAAGCATGACCTTTATGGATGTAAAAATGTTGATGCACTTCCAGATTTAATGGCTATTACACACATTCTGCTCGATTTTTTAAATGAATCCTACATCACGTGCAGTTTCCGTGGACCCAAATCTCATCTGTGTCGTGCGCAATGCTTGGCCAGTTATACACCAGGTAATTCCACTGTCCGCAGAGCCGGGGGCCAGGCTGCAGATAAGATGGAACAAGCAACCCAGTCTCTGTCCCAAGCGAGAGTCCCGTTGGGACCCCTCGATAAAATTATTAGATATCCAGCCTAAATGCCGCGATGTCTGGACCGTGTGATGAAATCGGGAGCTGTTCGTGAAAGAAAGTCGTTTTGCGATCTTGACCTAAAGCCATGGCCTCAATTTTGAGGGTCATTTTAGGTTAAGGTAAAGGCCCAAAGAGCATTTTATCTTCATATATAGTGGTGATTCCTCATCTTTCTGGTTAAAGCAACAACAAAGTATATGACGGTCATGTTATTTTTTTCTTCCCTTTCGGTGGATCTCCGGTCTGTTTGTAGCATCACACGGGTGTTTGGAATTCTTGAGAATGAGGAAGGGCAGTCTACTTAACGAAGAAGTATAAATACAGCGCCCATAGAAAGTCTACTCCCCCCTTTCAAAATTTTCACCTTTTGTTGCCTTATAGCCTGGAATTAAAATGCATTAAATAAGACTTTTCCCACCTTTATTTACACATCACCACGCACAACTTCAAAGTGAAAAACAAATTCTACAAATTTCAGAAAATCAATTAAAAATACAAAACTAAAATATCTTGGTTGGATAAGTATCCACCCCCTTATAATAGCAATTGTAAATTAGCTCAGGTGTAACCAATCACCTTCAAAATCACAAACCAAGTTAATTGGCCTCCACCTGTGTTACATTGTAGTGATTCTGATTATTTCAGAATAAAATCAGCTGTTCCTGTAGGTTTCCTCTGCTGGGTAGTGCATGTCACAGCAAAGACTCAACCATGAGCACCAAGGGGCTTTCAAAAGATCTTCGGGATAAAGTTGTGGAAAGGCACAGATCAGGGGGATGGGTATAAAAATATTTCAAAGGCCTTGAATATCCCTTGGAGCAGAGTCAAGACAATTATTAACAAGTGGAAGTCGTTTGGTACCACCAAGACCCCACCTAGGTCAGGCCGTCCCTCCAAACTGGATGATCATGCCAGGAGGAGACTGATCAGAGAGGCCACCAAGAGGCCAATGGCAACTTCGAAAGAGCTATAGGCCTTTATGGCAAAGTCTGGTCACTGTGTGCATGTGGCGACGCTGCTTGTGGTGACGCGTGGCAGGAGACACGCAGCAACTGCTGTGGTGAGACACCATCTGTGCCTTGCTGCCTCGTCAAGTTAAGAGGTACGATCAGTGTTTATTACAGGCTTAGTATGGTCACAAATAAACGATCACCAGTATGTTGTCCAGATGAGCCAACAACAAGGGTGATATGTAGATCTACATCTTTGCCTTCATCTATTTGTGACCATGGAGCTTTAATCTCAGAATGTAAAGACTTGAGTACCATACAGATGCCTCCAAGTTTGGAGGTGATGTATCAATATAATTTACGCACATGACATCAGCGTCATGTCACAGTGTCAGTGTGCTTTTTGGTTACTTTTAATATTCCTGACTGCAAACCTCCTGACTGGTGATCAGCAGGGCAGAGTTGAGTACCATACGGATGCCTGCAAGTTTGGAGCCATCTTGGTTGAATGAACCCAACATCACGTGCAGTTTCCGTGGACCCAAATCTCATCTGTGTCGTGCGCAATGCTTGGCCAGTTATACACCAGGTAATTCCACTGTCCGCAGAGCCGGGGGCCGAGCCGGGGGCTTCATACAATATCGGTATCATTTACGCACATGACATCAGCGTCATGTCACAGGGTCAGTGGGCTTTTTGGTTACTTTTAATATTCCTGACTGCAAACCTCCTGACTGGTGATTAGCAGGGCAGACACTGTGTTTGCATGGCAGACTTGTTTCTCAGAATCCCACAGAATACCACAGAATCTTGTTTCTCACAGTCTGAGAGTCCTTTAGGTGCTTTTTTTGCAAACTCCAAGCCGGCTTCCATGTGTCTTTCACTGAGGAGAGGCTTCCGTCTGGCCACTCTGCTATAAAGCCCAGATCGGTGGAGTGTTGCAGTGATGGTTGTCCTTCTGGAAGTTTCTCCCATCTCCCCACAGGATCTCTGGAGCTCAGCCAGAGTGACCATCGGGTTCTTGGCCACCTCTCTTACCAAGGCCCTTCTCCCCCGATTGCTCAGTTTGGCCGGGCGGCCAGCTCTAGGAAGAGTCCTGGTTGTTCCAAACTTCTTCCATTTAAGAATTATGGAGGCCACTGTGCTCTTGGGAACCTTCAATGCAGCAGAATTTTTTTTGTAAGCTTCCCCAGATCTGTGCCTCGACACAATCCTGCCTATGAGCTCTGCAGGCAGTTCCTTCGACCTCATGGCTTGGTTTTTGCTCTGATATGCATTGTCAGCTGTGAGACCTTATATAAACAGGTGTGTGCCTTTCCACATCATGTCCAATCAATTGAATTTACCACAGGTGTACTCCAGTTAACGTGTAGAAACATCTCAAAGATGATCAAGAGAAATGAGAGGCACCTGAGCTAAATTTCAAGTGTCACATCAAAGGGTCTGAATACTTATGTCAATGTGATATTTCAGTTTTTTATTTTTCATAAATCTGCAAAACTTTCTAAAATCCTGTTTTCTCTTTGTCAATATGGGGTATTGAGTGTAGATTGATGAGGGAAAAAATGAATTTAAACGATTTCAGCATCTGGCTGCAACATAACAAAATGTTTAAAAAGTGAAGGGGTCTGAATACTTTCTGAATGCACTGTATACAGTCACGTGAAAAAGTAATTACACCCCATGTGAAGTTTTGACTTTTTCAACATATTTCAACATACCGCTATTTGATCTTCATTTCAACAATATTGATAGATAAAGGTGATATAATATAACAAATATCATGAAACATTTACATTTTGTAGTCCATTGTATATTTTAAATAAACATAAATGCAAATTCCGCATGTGGAAAAAGTAAGTACACCCTTGGCTCTAATAGGTGGTATTCCCCCCATTGGCAGAAACAACCTCAAGTAGGCGTTTCTTATAAATGTCTACCAGTCTCTGACATCGACTGGGAGAAATTTTTGCCTACTCCTTCATGCAGAATTCTTTCAGCTGTGCGATGTTTGAGGGGTTTCTTGCATGCACAGCTCGTTTCAAATCCCCCCACAACATCTCGATGGGATTTAGATCCGGGCTTTGACTTGGCCATTCCAGAACCCTCCATTTCTTTCTTTTCAGCCATTCCTTGGTGGATTTACTGGTATGTTTAGGGTCATTGTCATGTTGCAAGGTCCACCTTCGGTTGAGCTTCAACTTTCCGACAGATGGCCTCACATTATCCTCAAGCACCCTCTGGTACAATGAAGAATTCATAGTGGATTCTATGATGGTGAGCTGCCCAGGCCCTGATGCAGGAAAGCAGCCCCAAACCATAATATTTCCACCACCATGCTTTACAGTTGGTATCAGGTTCTTGTGGTCAAATGCTGTCTTTGGTTTTCGCCAAACATGTCTTCTGATAGTGTGGCCAAATAGCTCTACCTTTGACTCATCCGTCCAGAGCACATTGTTCTAGAAGTGCTGGTCTTTGCCTAGGTGGTCATTGGCAAACTTTAGTTTTGCCCTGATGTTCTTTCTGGACAGCAAAGGTTTCCTCCTGGCACACCTCCCATGTCGATCAAATTTGTGCAGCCTCTTTCTAATGGTAGACTCATGCACTTTGACATCAACAGTGGCAAGAGCTACCTGTAGGTCCCGTGATGACATTCTGGGGTTTTAGAGACTTCTTTCAGCATCTTGCGGTCTGCTCTTGAGCTGAACTTGCTGGGGCGGCCTGGCCTGAACAAGTTGCAGTTATTTGGAATCTTCTCCACTTGTAGATGATCTTCCTGACAGTCGAATGATTGATTTCAAATTGTTTGGATATCTTTTTAAATCCCTTCCCAGACTCGTAGGCATCTATAATCTTCTTTCTGAAGGCCTGAGAGAGCTCTTTTGATCTAGGCATGGTGACGCCACACACGTCAACAACAAAGAGCAAACCAAACTAAATGTCTGAGGTTTAAATAAGACAGGTTCCTCCAAGATCCTCTCTGACGATCTTCTAATCATTTGCGCCTGAGCTGGTGCACCTGATTCTAATTTTAGGTATTTGAAGTAGTGATAAATGTAGGGGTGTACTTACTTTTTCCACATGCGAAATTTCCATTTATGTTTATTTAAATTATACAATGGACTACAAAATGTAAACGTTTCATGATATTTGTTATATTATATCACCTTTATCTATCAATATTGTTGAAATGAAGATCAAATAGCTGTATTTAAAAAACCACCTTTAGAGGCCATTTTTTCCCCCGCAAGTGGGGGTTGGCCTTTTTTGGGGACCGTGGTTGTTGTTGTTTTTCGGTCCCCTTTTTGAAGCAATGTTTTACGGCCGGATGCCCTTCCTGCCGCCAACCCTGTTTGTCGCCTTTTACGAATAGCTGTATGTTGTAATATATTGAAAAAGTCAAAACTTTACATGGGGTGTACTTACTTTTTCATGTGACTGTATATGTCACGTGACTGCATATATGCATGTGTGTGTGTGTGTGTGTGTGTGTGTGTGTGTGTGTGTGTGTGTGTGTGTGTGTGTGTGTGTGTGTATATGTACTGTATATGTACTGTATGTACATTTATGTTTGTAAGAGGGGTGGGGTTATAGCTTACCTTAGAACAGATAGAACTGTATAGAGTAGTATGGTCTGTGTATGAGTGGTTAGCTAATCTCGATGTAGTAAACAGGGTCATGTAGTTTAAGGATTGTCTGTTTAAATGCGCACCATATGGAGGGTGGTGCGTTGTATTTAATAACTAGGGTTTAAAGTGAAGGAAACATGTGTAAAACCACCTGTGTAATCCCCTGAGTGGTGACTGGGGTGTGGCTTTGTAGAGGGACGGGAGGAGTTTTGCCTCCCTGAGGGGTCTGAGATCTGAATGCCTTTGAGGGCGGAGTGTTATCCGGAGAGTGAGGGGAGTAGCCAGTGTCTATCAGGTTCAGTACACTGGAGGGAGTGTGAGAAATAGCACACTGAGGATAATTGTTCGTGTCCTTGTCGAGCTTGAGGAGAGCAGTTCGTGTCTTGGTCGAGCCTGAGGAGAGCTTCTCAGGAGAATTGGATCATGAGAAAAAAAGGAATTCGCCTGAGACAAAGAACAATTTTGCTCGTCTGCCTGCTTGTTCGTGTACTGCCTTCACAATGTTCCTGCCTTTGCCCTGTTCCTACTTCATCATTTATATTGTCTGCATATTCGTCCGTCCATTCCTCATTCTGCCTGTTGTTGTTGTTGTTGTTCTTGGTGTGGGTCAGTTTTTGAAATGTGCACCCATTGGTTGGACAGCTCCCGGACGACACCCACATCTGTCGCTTGATTCCACCCACCATAGCACCGAGACAAAATAGTATGGCTGCCATCTTGGTTTTCTGGTGGGCCAAAGCCATTAGGCCTGTAGGCCTCTGCTGATTATATACACTGCTCGGGTTTGTTGTGTCAGATTTCCATTGTCTATGGTTTGGTTGAGTGTTATTCACGATGATGGACCCCGAAAAATGTCATCATTATGTTAAATAATAGTAAGCTTTAATCAAGCCCTTCAGAATGCACATTACGTCAGAATGCAGGGTAATCAAGCATTATGTTACATAATCAAGTGCTACATTCAGCAAATTAATACAAAAGCAGCGCTACATAATTATTTAACGACATTAAGCGATCTGTGATGGTGTGACGAATCATCCCATTCTGATATAACCTGATATAACTGTGGGGAGGGTGACACTGATTAGAGGTGTCGAGTTCATTTTTTAATAGCGCATTAAATGTGTTTGCCAATCACGCTGTTCATCTTTTAAGAGTGCTTTAAATGTGCGTTCCCCAATCGGCCCGTTACTGGATTTTGTCGCAGGTTGTGACCACTGTGCGGTCATTATTGTTTATCTACATGTGTTTGACGTGAATTAAATCAGTTATTTCTTGACTATATACTTTTGGTAACTCTGGAACTTTCAATCAAACGCAAAATCAAACTTTGACACAAAATGATATTTCCGCAGCCAAAACAGGTGAAAAAGTGAAAACCTTTTTCATTCTCACAATAAATCGTATCTTTCAACGTTACATAAATGACTGATTTGCATCGATATTAGTCTTAAGGATGTTAAATGTTTATATGACTGTACTAGCAAAATATGTACTGTAACTTTTAATTGCTCATTATGGCTTTTCCAACTTTCAATTCCCTTTGAATGAAGCTTTCACCAACGTCATGTTTGGATTTTTGGCGAATGAGATTGTTCAAGGAAGTGCATCCAGGTTTAGCCCAAGGCCTTGCACAGGCAAATGCGACTTGCGGCCCAGATAGCTGTTGCTATGGTGAACGACGGGAAGAAGCGTCGTTGGGTAGGCTTGAGAGAGCCAGGGCGCTGGCTGTAATTGGAGGTTAAGCTTGACGTCTTCGCTTGATTAAATCCAGGAGGTTAAAGCCAATCGGCACGAGGGGTGGCCATCACCTGTCACAAGCCATGAAATATTCTTCCGCCACACCGCACTGCCCGCTTCACTCACCCTCTGCTTTCTGTCTTGCATGCACTTCATGTCGAACCAAAATTCCCAAGTAGTCTGGGACTCCATCCAGGAACTTTACGGCTTTGGTTCAATTCACTTTGCTGAAGGAGAAACAATTATTCATCCTGAGCAATTATTGTGCAAATAAGCATTTCTTGGCTCGGCTGGTCCAGCGGGTTTCGCTCGGTGCAAATATCCCAGCACGTGCAAGGTGTTTTAATTATTATTTTTAAAATTTATTTGGTCACCCTGAAGTATGTATGTTACAAACCTTTTTACTTCAATTAGTCCAGGCGATTGCACAATGTATGCTGAGACCTTAATGGTGGCATGCAAGACCTATCAGAGTGTAAGGGCAAATTTCTGAGTGCTTGGCATTTTTTAGTTGATCTCTTTTTTTTTCCCATCACGTCTGGTTTACTAAGACCATTGTAGAGCTTTTGGGAGGAACCGCATCATGCCTGATATGAAATGTCATGCAAACAACACAAAAAAATTGTCACTTAATGCATCATCGCAAGAATTGGACCGATAACATCGAGTGTAAGGAAATTAGCAGAGCTGTTAACACAGTTTTATAAAACCCGCCATTAACTAATCCACGTAAACATGACGGAATAGCTGTCACTCCTGTGCCCATCAAGCACCGAAAGCGTTATCATTAGCCATGCCATGGTCTATCGATCATTCCTTGTCCTTTTGCCTACAATGTGGCGCAGTGACTGCATTAGACAGCTCATGTATTAACCATGCCCGCGAGGTGCATAACCAACAGCAGGACAATGCACCGAGATGGAGGGGACACATAAGACAATCAAATATAAAAGTGTCACACGAAATAAATAGCTGTAAAAAAAAAACAATCTGAAACGAGAGATAAAAGTGAGAGTAGTTTGTACACGTGATGGCCAGGCTCGCATGAAAGCTTTTACTCTCACAGATTATGGGAAATGTCTTCATTTTTTTTTTCCCCTCTCTCTCTCTCTTCTCATTTCTCGGCCTTCATTGTTTGATGATTCCTAAATCAAGTGCTCCTTTATGGTGAGCGTGAGAGAGAGGCATTGCGAGCGCTAGGCTGTATACACGTGGGAATAAATAGACAGGTTATTAATGATCAGTGCTGCGCACAAGATCCGAGAGGAACCATTATTTATAGAGCTTTTAAAAATGGACAAGCTGTGTTTTTAACTGCTTTTTCCATTTCAGATTTATTTAATACTTCTCCAGGCACATAATTACTGAACATAACAGCTCAGACTATCAAATTTATTAGCGCTAATCCTAAATTACTTTGCATTTTTACTTTTTGGTTCAGTCATCAAATAATTTTCTCTTAACTTACTAAAACAAAAAATAATATCATTCACTCAAACATTCTCAAATTCTACCTTTCATGTGTAATGTTTATGTAATTTAATAATTTGGAGCTCGTACCTTCAATTCCAGCTGAATTGGCTCTTTTTAGTCCCACACACTAAACATGGTCCCATTCGTATAACTCCATTATTTTTAGTTTTAGTATCATTCTTTTTACATTTAAGAGCATAAACTGATGTTATTGTACAGTATTTATTTATCAGAAAATTAAACTTTCCTATAGAATGATAAAAGCCTTTTTAACTTTCAACATGTATATATTTTAATCTTCATTTGTAAAACATAAAGTAGCCTCAAAAAAGTCCTCGGTGTCATCCATTTATGAGACAAAAACCTTTCTTCAACAAGTATTATTTTATCTCTATTAGAGATTTAAGGTTTCAAACCCATAAGTTGATAACACCAACATCATCAATAATATAGCCTTTTCCTTCTTCCTGTTTTTCTTCTTCTTTGGTTTCCTCCTTGGTTTCTACCTTCGTTTCTTCCATCCCGCTTTCTTGTTTACTTCTTTGGATTCTCATCGATAGTGAGTGTGTTTTCATAATAAGTATAAATCATAAGAATTATTAATTCTTTATTTTCATCCTCATTGAGATTACCTGTTTGGTTTATTTTCTCTAATTCTTCAATTCTCTTTTTAATCGAACTGATTTCCATATTTACCTCTGTAACCCAAGGTGGACAGAGATTATGTTTTCACCCCTGTCTGCTTGTCTATCTGCTGATAACAGCAACATCATCTTCCACATATATCATTAGCTATTCTTCCTTATGAGACTGATTAATTATTGTATGTCTTATAGGTTTATTTTAAAATAACTGAAGTACCATGCATTGCCTGAGGAGGGGGGGGAGGGATGTGGTAGGGGTGGAGAAGGGGAGGGGATGGGGACGGGGGTGGGTGGGAGTGGGTAGGGGGGGATGGGTATGGGGTGGAGAAGGGTAGGGGGTGGAGGGGTAGGGGAGGGTAGGGGAGGGGAGGGAGGGGTAGGGGGAAAGGGAGGGTAGGGGGAAAGGAGGGGTAGGGGGAAGGGGAGGGAGGGGAAGGAGGGAATGAAGAAGTGAGGAGGGTGTGAGTGTGTGGGCAGGGGAGAACAGAGGGGGAGGGTCGGAGGACAAATTTACCTATACTAAGAGTGCTTTAATCTCAGTGTTGCCTCGGTAAAAGAGGAAATTGTAATACCCTCTGCCACCAACACCAGGTGGCACTACAATGTACACATTTACATGGATAATTTATGCCCCCTCAACCTACCCCCCCCCCCCCACCCCACATCCCCGTGTGAGGCTGCGGCCACATAGCCAGTGTTACCCCCCACACAAAGTTGTATTTGTAACCCAAATTTGGAGTTTGTAACTTAAAAGATGTGAGAGAGAGAGAGAGAGAGAGAGAGAGAGAGAGAAAGAGAGAAAAGAGAAAAAGAGAGAGAACGAGAGAGAAAGAGAGAGAAAGAGAAAGAGAAAGAGAAAGAGAAAGAGAAAGAGAAAGAGAAAGAGAAAGAGAGAGAGAGAGAGAGAGAGAGAGAGAGAGAGAGAGAAGAGAGAGAGAGAGAGAGAGAGAGAGAGAGAGAGAGAGAGAGAGAGAAAGAGAGAGACTGACTGTTTCTTCCTTTTATTACAAGAGTACAAAAAAATCAGTTATGTTCAGTCACAAGGAAACAAAACGCAATAAAATGGTCTCAAGGAAAAGTTATTTCAAATCATCATCATCAAGTGTGCATATGACATCATTAAAAACCCACTTTTCTTTAAAACATGTTAAATTCTTGTTCATTTTAAAAAACCGGTACTCTAGTTTTAGTCTTGCATTTACAAGAGCCTTAAAGGTGAGCAGTACATCATATGACGAGTCAGAAGCGTTTCCCATTTTTTTCTTCCTGGATTTGTAAATTGCAAACTTGGCCTGGCCAATTAAAAAATTCATTAAAACCACATTTCTAAGGGAAGACGGTCCTAAAACACCATAAATAAAAACATTGTGATTGAAGAGGGAACCAAGCTTCACAAAGCGTTCCTGAAGGAATGTAAAAAGAGGTTGCAATCGTTCACACTCAAGGTATATATGCGGTAGGGTTTCAATGGATGCACAGAAAGGGCATAGATTAGAGTTGGCAGTAGAAAACCGATTCAGTAAAACATTATAAGGTAAAATCCAGTGTACAAGTTTCCATTGAATATCTCCAACATACTTTGGAGTAGGCAAGAGATAAAAACTTCGCCAATTGGGGCAATTGGGGGGTATTGGGGGTAAAACATCCCGCCATCAAAGCCTCGGGTGCTCAGAAAATGTTTTTGCGTATAAAAATTTTAACGTACGCGTTGTACAAAGTTTTCTTTGGAAAGGCGGGAAGGGATAATGCAGTATCATCAGGGCTGTTCAGGCCAGGGGACAGATTAAGTGGCGGGCTGAAGACTAGGAGTTTGGGGAAGTCACCCGCTGTTTCCTCGGGGGGAGGGCCAAGTTCCTCGCAGGTATTACGATACGTTGTGGATATCCCTTGAAGGAACCGAGAGATGATCCTGACAGATTTTATTCCGGTTTTTTGTGCCACAGCGGCAGCACTCAGCCAGCAGCTCCCAGACTCTGTCATGAGGTCTTTCACTCGCAGCAGCTTGGCATCAACAAAACGTTGAACGAGTCCCCTATTATTCAAGCTGTTTTCCAGGAAGGGGTTGTAGCATAGGGGCTCATTCAACAACATTTCCATGTTGTATGTTGCCATTTCACGGGAAAAGGACAGGGCTTGCCAGGCGTTCATCACCCCTTGGTAAAAGGTGGGCAGCAAGGATGAATCGATTTGATGAGGGTTCATCAAGAAAAGTTCTCGGTCGTAACCCAGCTTGCATGTAAGCTGCAATATGCAGTTAGCCAGAGCCTCCAGAGTAGGGCTTCATCTCCATATACAAGTTGGCGCACGATATGAAGCCGGAAGACCATAATCCGGCTGCGGATATCAATAAGACCTTGACCACCTTCAGTGAGTGGTAAGTATGCCACGGGGGGTTGGAGCCAGTGTTTCCCGCTCCAGAAAAAGTCGACAATGCTCTTTTGCAGTGTATTAAGAAGGCTCCCGGGCGGTTGTAGGCATATCATCTTATGCCATAGCATAGAGGCGACAAGATTGTTAATGACGAGAGTTCTTCCGCGGTACGAAAGTTGAGAAAGAAGTCCTTTCCAGCGGGCCAGTTTTGCCATTACCTTGTCCAGTAATCCCACCCAGTTCTGCTGCTCAAAGGTGTTGTCTCCTAGGAAAATACCGAGGTATTTAATGCCACTTTTCTGCCAGTTCACTCCTCCTGGTAGGACAATTGGTGGGCAATCTCCAAGTCCTATCCAAAGGGCTTCACTCTTCTTCCAGTTTACCTGGCCTGAACAAGCCTGACAATATGTCTTTAGTGCCTGAGCCACGCAGTGACGTCAGCACTATTTTTTATATAAATACAGACATCATCTGCATAGGCAGAGACTTTTAGCGGTGTGGTAAGAATTGATCCAGTGAAGCCAGAAATGTGCGTACGTAATTGGAGCAGAAGAGGTTCGATGGCAAGAGAGTATAAAAGTCCAGATAGCGGGCAACCTTGCCGTACTCCCCGTTGTACAGCAATGGGGCTACACAATACTTGATTAATTTTAAGAACACTGGATATATTACAATACAAAAGTTTAACGTACGAGATAAAAATAGGTCCAAACCCAAAATTCTCTAAAACCCTAAAAAGGTACATGTGGTCAATACAGTCAAAGGCTTTTCCTTGGTCAATGAAAAACAGACCAACATTCATATTAAAATTGTTACAAAACCGAATGGTATCACGGATAAGAAAGATATTATTAAAAATAGTACGTCCAGGAATACAAAAGGATTGATGTTCTCCTATTAGTACATTCATAAAAGGTTTCATTCGATTAGACAAGGCTTTGGCTAAAATTTTATAATCAGTACATAAAACAGAAATAGGACGCCAGTTCTCTATAAGTTGAGTGTCCGCTTTCTTAGGAATTAAGGTGGTGACTGCTCTCCGGCAACTCCACGGCAGTTGTCCATCCTCTAAACATTCATTCAATACCCGCAGTAGGTGAGGTCCAATGGCGTCCCAAAAAAACTGGAAAAATTCACTAGTCAGCCCATCCAGTCCAGGGGCTTTATCAGGTTCCAAGGCCTTCAAGGCAGCGGTGAGCTCAGGTAACCTAAGAGGATCCTCCAACTGCTGCTTCTGATCCTCCGCCAATGTTGGAAGGTTAGAAACAAGTTCCGATATTGCATCCTGGTTAATGTCATGCCGCATAAACCGTTGTTTAAAATGTTTCCGGGCACATTCCCTGATTCTGCCATCTTCATAAAGGAGTTCCCCATCATGGAGCAAGCGTGTAATCATTGACGAAGAGGCCCCCCTTTTAAGGCTGAAGAAGAATTTGGTTGGAGCATCAAGGTCGTGTATGTACCTCATCTTCAGGCGCAATAAAGCATTTTGTGCTCGCCTTTCGGATATGGAATTCAGTAAGGCCGTTTTTCCATGAATTTGTTGCCTCATTCCCTGGTAGCTCACACTTGCAGTTCCCTGAAGCTGTTCCTGTAATTCCAGGATTTCATCTTCAAGTAAGGTTGTGGTTTTTCTTTCCTCTTGAACACCATACGCACGATATTGTTGGCAGAACAGTCTGATGTGCGTTTTGGCATTATCCCACCATTGTCTGAGGTTTGAGAAATTCCCTTGGGAGGCAACTAGAATATTCCAAATTTCCGGAAAAATGTCCTTAAAGGTACTATCATCAAGTAAGTTGTTATTAAATTTCCAAAAAGCACTCTTGTGTTTCGGGCAGGGGGCAGAAATTTTGAGAAATGTTGCGCTGTGGTCCGAGAATCCTGATGGGCAAATTTTGGATGACAGAACGAGGCGTTCAAGTGGAGGATTAATATAAAACTTGTCCAAGCGAGCAAGTACAATATTACCCTGAATGCATCGACACCATGTGTATTGCCTGATTGATGGGTGCTGTACCCGCCATATATCTGTCAAATTCATTTGTTTTAAAAATTTGGTGAGAGGGATTGTGGAGGCAGGATGGGGCTCTGCACTGTTCCTGTCTAGTTGGGGTTGGAGGGTGCAATTAAAATCTCCACCAATACAAACATGATTGTCTTGGTTTTTTAGGGCGTTTTGGCTGTCGAGGGACGTTAGGTGTGTCCCAAGGGCATTAAAAAAAACTCGCCGAGCTACAGGCGTACTTGGGGCATAGATATTAAAAATAGTATAGAATTTTCCACAGTAGTGGAATGCTAGGGATCCCTTGTGTATTTCGTCGAATTTAAGCGACGAAGGCGAAAAGGAGGAGCTAAGAATTATTGCGACACCGCCTTTGCGGGAGTCACCGTTACTAAAAAAGGACAGGCCGGGGAAGAGCCTACACCACTCTGCGACACAGCAGTCGTTGGCATGGGTCTCTTGTAAGAGGGCAATGTCAACTTTCTTCTGTAATAAAAAATCCCTTACTTGAACTTTACGGACAGAGCTACATCCTCCGTTAATATTCAGGCTACAAATGGAAAAACTCATTACAGCTACAAGGAGGAGTGACCACCACTCAATTTTTTGATAGCAGTTCATTCTTAGCTTTTTGCAACCACTTCTTTAAACGGTGACGTTGGGAGGAATTGAAATTAAAAACGTGGGGCCGTTTTACCATCAATCTAGCGGAATGTATAAAATCAGGTAGCTCCGGAAAAAAGGTTTCTATAACAACATTCCTTTTTCGGAATGTGTCCTTAAGAAACCTTTTTATCTCGGAGGGAGGGATTGGAGGGGTTTCTTCTTCCTTAAGGCTACCACATTCACTAACAGAGTCATCTATATCAGATGGCTCAGATGGTGGGTCACACTGGTTTTCATCATTTATCTCCTCACCGTCATCACATCCCTCCACGTTATCGGATGGGGCATAGTCCATAGAGGGAGGGGACGGGGAGGGAGAGAAATGAGCCATCTTCAGGGGAGGGGGGGGGGTACTAATTTTTGCGGTTCAACCATATCAGTTTCTAGGTCAGTAGACAAGGGCGAGGATTCATCCACATCTATGTCCTCCAATACCGAGAAACGATATTCTGTGACGAGGGACAAATCTAGGGCAGAGAGGAGGGGCTGTCGGTTTTCAGTTGTAGGTTTTTTAAAGAGATGACCGTTTTCATCTGTTGTTTGCAGATGTCTTTTTCCTTTTGGGCAGACTAATTGAAACTCGTCCTGGTTAGTGGGAAGAGATTGCAAGGGTTTGGAGGGAGGGGGGGGGGGGGGGGGGGGAGGACGTGATCATCGGGAGGGGATTCCCATCGGCTACCACGGCAAGAGAGGTAGGATCAGTTATAGCAGGCAACAAGCTGTGATTGGACGATGTCGCCTGGGGGGTGAGGTCTATCGTTAACAGGAGATGGCTGCAATTAGATCCTTCAGTAGAGGGAGGGGCCCCTGTTTCAAGGGGAGGGGAAGGGGGGTACGGCGGGGGGGTTTGGGTCGGTGGTAGGAGGGCTTGGGTCGGTGGTAGACAGATTGGGATCAGTGGTGGTAAGGCTTGGGTCGATGGTGGGAAGGTTCGGGTCGGTGGTGGGAGGGCTTGGTTCGGCGGCGGGAAGGCTTGGTTCGGTGGTGGGAGGGTTTGGTTCGGTGGTGGGAAGGCTTGGGTCGGTGGTGGAAGGGATTGGATCGGTGGTGGGAAGGTGGGGGGGTTGCTTATTCCGGTTCGGAGGGGAGGTTGTACTTGTGGAGAATTCTCTTTTCGGGGGCAGTCATGCTTAACATGCCCAAATTGTCCGCAGCCAAAACATTTTAGAACGTTGGTGGACACGTACACTGTATATTCGTTCTGTTGATGTTTTAATTTTATTATAAGGTTTAAATCCTTCTGAGAATTTTTTAAAATCATAAACACTTGCCGCCGGAATGAAACCACGTGCCTTAAATCGTTGTTTCGTGACCCGAAGGGAATCATAGATATACGAGACACGATGGTACCGTATCGGGACAACTCGTTAATTAGTACATCGTCGGATACAAATGGGGGGCAATTGGATATCACGACTTTTATCGCTGGGCTATCTAGTGGGGAAATCATAACAAATAAATCTGGATCGATTGTCAAACCCTGTTCGACAATTTGTGGGACACAATCCACGTCGGACAAAAAAATAACGACCCGCTTGTTCATCCGCGAAGCGGCAACAACCTTGTCGATCCCGACAACACGACCGGTTGCTAGGACAACGTCCTCGACACTAACCTCACGTTCCGGAGGTACACAAAAGAACCCGTGCTTACGGGTCAGGCTCTGAAAGGCCGTAAATCGAGATAGTGCAGCTGCCATGCTGGAACAGCTGCACTTACAACCCCTCCCCAACTCGGGGAGGGTGAATATATAATATAATCTTCCCTACCCGAACTCCGGGAATGGGAAGTAATCAGACCTCTCCGATTTCCCTAACTTCGGAAAAGGGAGGCAACAAAACAAACTGAAGGAAAGATAAACGAAAGGAAAAAAAGGAAATAGAGGTTTAAGATGAAGGAGCAAACACCGATCGGGCGACGCCCAAAAACGGCGAACCCTTACCAGCAATCACCCTGTGCTCTCCGGCTCTCTCTCCCATCTCAACGTATATGGGAATCACCAGGAAGACTCCACGAACAGGCACAAGGACACAGAGGGGGGAAACGGGGGGGGGGGGGGGGGAATGGAGCAACAACACAGAGCACTCACAGGCCTCCACAAGCAGACGCCATGACAGTACAACCAGCATACAAACGGCCAGCAGGTGGAGAGAGAGAGAGAGAGAGACTTTTGTATCTTTTTATTATAAAAATAGAAAAAGAAAACCCCCAAATAGGGGTCACATTGTCATTTCAAGCAGAGAAACAAACAAAAAATATTAATACAGTAAAATACAGTAAAATTATGCACAAAACATTTCACAAAACAATAAACGTTTCTCCAGGATTTTACAAATGACTTCTTTCACGCACCATTTGGTCTCAAACTGTGGCAGCCTTCCTGTTATGGAGAAAAAGGCAAAGTCTAACTTTACACGGCTCGTCACAAGATTTTTAAACAAGAATAAGGCATTTTCGTCATTAGCTCCGAGATCATCAACTTTTCTTTTTCTTGATTTATACACTGCCATTTTTGCCTGTGCAAGCAGGAAATTACCTAACACATCATTCATATTCTTGTGTGAGATGTCTAAGCCATAAATGAAAACACAAGTGTTGAAAACCAAGCCAATCCTGCCAAAACAATTCTTAAGAAAGATAAATAAAGGAGCCAACCGTTGACATTCAACATAAATATGAAAGAGGTTTTCAGGCCTTTTACAAAAGGGACATTCATCTGCTAGGAGACTTGAGAAGCGGTGCAGCAAGTGGTTAGAGGGGAGGATCCAGTGTGCAAGTCTCCATTGGAGGTCACCATGTCGTGGCGGCACAGGAGGATGATAGAATCCTTTCCAATTAGGAGAATATGGGGGGGAACAGGGTAAGAGGTCTCTCCATCGAACCCTCCGCTGTGTCATTTGCCCTTGCAAAAGGAAACTTACGCAACCCAAATAGAGGTCTTTTTGTTTAGGAAACCCATTGAATCCTATGCTAAAGGGGGTACACGGAGGAGAGTTGGCAAGAGAAAACTTGCAAATAAGTTCAGGAAAGGTAGCAGGAGAGGCACCTTGTTCGTTGTCTGCTTGGACTTGCTCCCAGTTAGGTGCAAGCTGTACATAGGTATGAAGCACACAGCGTAGCATACGTGCCACAACTCTGGAGGATCGCACGCCAACCAGGCTTGCCAATGCATCAGCTCCAATCCAACTGCCACTTGGGCTTAAAAGATCGGCGACCGATTTTATGTTCTTCGCGACAAAGCATTGAACGAGACACCTATCAGCAGGCATATCATGGAAAATTGAATTGTAAAACAAAGGTTCCATCAAGAACATTTGCTTTGTGTACGAATGCGTAGCTCTTGTTGTCGTTAGAGTTCGCCATGCGTTTAGTACACTTTGATAAAACCTGGAGAGGGGAGACATATCAAGATGCGAGAGATCCATCAAGAATATAGCGTGGTCATAGCCTAGTCTCCCCGCCTGCTGCAAAAGGCGACGAGCGACGTCGACCCAAGGTGGAGAGGGGTGCATGTACAGCATGCGTAGAGCAACCGAAAGTCGAAAGGCCATTAACCGGCTCTTTATGTCAACCAGGCCTTGGCCTCCATCGGTCAGTGGCAAGCTGAGGACCTCGGGTCGCAACCAGTGCTTTCCATCCCAGAAGAAAGACACAAAGCACTTCTGGAGCTGTTGAAGCAACACTACCGGGGGGTGCAGCACAAAGAACCTGTGCCATAGGGTAGAGGCCACCAAACTGTTGATCACCAAGACCCTTCCACGATAAGACAGTTGTGTTATCAGATTTCTCCATTTTTGCAGTTTTCCTTCAACAAGATCCAACAGACCAGCCCAATTCTTTGCTACTGTGGCGTCATTACCCAAGAACACTCCAAGGTATTTCACGCCATCAGTGGCCCATGCAAGAGGAGCAGGAAGTTTGGGTGCCGAGTGACATGACGGACCAAGCCAAATGGCGCTCGTTTTCTCCCAATTCACTTTGGCTGAAGAAGCCTTTTCAAACACGGATAGACAATAACGGACAACGTTAATGTCATTGAGGTTCCGCACAAAGACACACACATCATCAGCATATGCCAGCACCTTAATGGGCCGTTCAAGATGAGAAAACCCAACCCCGGTTAGTCTAGCACGCAAATAACCCAGTAAGGGTTCGATGGAGAGAGCATAGAGCAAGCCAGAGAGGGGGCAACCTTGTCGAATTCCCCTGTTGACAGGCAAGGGTGTAACAAGTCCATTGTTTATCTTAAGCACACTAGAGATATTGTTATACAGTAACTTAATGTAAGAAATGAAGGTCGGACCAAGTCCAAACCGTTCAAGCACTTTGAAGAGGTACCGATGATCGACGCGGTCAAAGGCCTTCTCCTGATCAAGGAGAAGAAGTCCCAAATCTGTGGGGTTTTCTTTGCACAGTTCAATCATGTCTCTTACGAGGGAGATGTTGTCATAGATGGAGCGCTTGGGTACACAATAGCATTGGTCTTCTTTCAACAATGAGGAGAGATGAGGAGTGAGTCGCGATGCCAGGGCTTTTGAGAATACTTTAGAGTCTGTGCATAACAAAGAGATTGGGCGCCAGTTTTTAATATAGAGCAAGTCTCCTTTCTTTGGAATGAGGGTGAGAATAGCCCGTCGGCAACTCTGAGGGAGCTCTCCAAGCTGGCAGCTTGCGTTCAAGGTGTTGAGGAGTTCGGGACCCAGTAGATGCCAGAATTTCTTATAAAATTCAGTTGTAAGTCCGTCCAATCCAGGCGCTTTCCCAACAGCAAGGCTGTGCAGAGCGGTGCCAAGTTCGTCCAAGGTAATGGGCCACTCCAGGTAGGAACGTCCACCCTCACACAACACTGGCAGCCCTACGGAGATAGAGGCGACACTGACAGGATTTATTTGCTCCATCGAGTATATTTTCGAGAAATATTCCTTTGTAAAAAGTTTGATAACTGATTGGTTGATAGTGATGGATGAGTCTGCCAAACGCAGTTGAGAGAGCTGTTTGTTCGGGAGGCGTTTCTCTAAGGAAAAAAAGTACTTAGTTGGTATGTCTGTCTCATTAAGGTGCTGCACCCTCATCCGAACTAGGGCACCACGTGCATTCCTCTCAGTTATTTCTTTCAATAAAGACTGTTTTTCGGTTAAGGCTCTTTGCACATTATTATTTTGTCCTGTGACCCTCTGAAGATGTAAAATCTCTGATTGCAATAATTTCCTTGCTTCATAATCAGCCCTTTTTGAGAAGCTCTGGTATTGTTGGCAGAAGCCTTTGATTTGGGTTTTTACTAGATCCCACCACACCAGTGGGTTAACAGAACAGCTTAACTTCCGTTCCAAGAGATCTGTCCAGAAAGATTCAAAAGCCTGAATAAAATTGAAGTCTTCTATTAAACTATTGTTGAATTTCCAGTGAGAACTCCCTGGACACGGTTTCGAGAGTTGAACGAATGCTCGAGCTAGGAAGTGATCGGAGAAACCGGAAGGCACGATGTCAGATTTGCAAACTCCATGTAACAGGTGAGAGTTTACATAAATGCGATCAAGCCTCGCAAGTGAGATGTGGTTGTTGGAACAACGACACCATGTGTAGGATTGTTCGGAAGGGTGTTGCAAGCGCCAGACATCATGGAGATTATATTTTGCGATGATATTTGCAAAGAGTTTTGCGGTACATGGTTGAGGTTCCGGCCCGTTTCGGTCGCATGAGGCATTAACAGTACAGTTAAAATCGCCACCAATAATTAGACAAGTCTGCAGATCCAGTGTTTGGAGGAACTTTCTCAGTTCAGCAAAGAAGGAGATCCGCTCACCATTTTTGCTTGGAGCATACACATTAAGGATTGTAAACTTGACCTGATTGAGATAGAAGGTCACAGAGACAAGATGGCCATCAATGATATTCGCAAATTGAAGCGAGGATGGTTGGAAATGTTTCCCGAAGACAAACACGATTCCTGCCTTAGACGAGGAGCTGTTACTAAAGAAACACTCCTTATCCATAATGAGCCGCCACTGGGCCTGAACAGATCTGACAGCGTGGGTCTCCTGCAACAAAGCTATGTCGAGACCGTTTGCGTTTATCAGCTGCTTGATCTGGATCTGGCGGAGTGAACTTCCACCACCATTGACATTTACTGTTCCAATCTTGAAACTCACCATGAATTAACTTAGAGTCTTTTTCGTCTTGGCGATCAATTTTCTTAAACGGTGACAATGTGTCTGAGGAAAGTTGAATAAGTCAGGCCTGCGTATAATAGCCTGAGCACACTCAAGGAAGGACGGTAAATCGGGAAAGTATTCTGTTAGGTTTATACTGCGTTTCCTGTAGGTATTTTGCAAGAAAAGTCGTATTTGTTCAGGGGAAGTAGGACCTAGACTGGTAGGTTTCTCCATTGCTTCCATCTGGCTGTTTGCTTCCTCCAGGTCAGATTCGTCAGAGTCAGTTTTAATTTCCGAATCACACAAGCTTGTATAATCCTGCATGTCGCTGCTGTCATCAATATTGGCACACGGACCTGCACTAGTTGTAACATCTGTGTGCTCTCCCACCGTGGGAACATTGCTTTGAGGAATAACAGCAATAATCTGTGGATTTTGTGAAACAGAAACAGCATCAGCAGATGCAGCGATGTTGCTTCCCCCGACTGCAACAACCTCCGATGGTGTGGCGGTATCTAGCAGAATAGGAGTCTCTTGCAAGATATTGATTCCTGCGATTCCAGCTTCACCCGGTGATGAAGTGAGAGCAGTAACTGGGACAGTTTCGCTATTTTCTGCTGGCGGGAATTCAGCATCATCATGCTCAGGATTAACATTTTCCAAAGTGACAGCAAGTTCATCACCAGTGGCCTTGGCAGGTTCATCACCAATGGTCTCAGCAGGTTCATCACCAGTGGTCTCGGCAGGTTCATCACCAGTGGTCTCGGCAGGTTCATCACCAATGGTCTCAGCAGGTTCATCATCCATGGTCTCGACAGGTTCATCACCAGTGGTCTCAGCAGGTTCATCACCAGTGGTCTCAGCAAAATCATCAGAGGACTTTCCAATAGCCGAGTCCGTAACAGGTGAGACGATTCCATTTGATTTGTTAACAGGTAACCCAGTCCCTGCATGTGGAACGTCTATGTCCTCACATGAAAGGGGGCCGAACTTGTTGGCTGTAGGTACAGGGTTTGTCCCAGGTAAGCCTTGTAGAGTGGCATCGGTCACGACTGGGGGGGTGTTACCGACAGGTTGCTTATTGTTAAATGCTGCCTTTTTCTGAGTTAAATGACCGTCGGGAAAGGTCTTTCTCTTCCTTGACGGAACAATGGTGAAACCATCCCCGACGTTCGTTGTGCTGTTTGGATCATCGGGATGGGAAGGCTGAGCGTTATTGCCGGACATGGAAGATGTTCCCTTCACAGCCGAAGCAAAAGATGAAGAAGAATCCTTGTTATTTACGTGGTTTGTCCCATCGTTCGACGAAGCCGTTTTTGGGCAAGAGCGTTTCAGGTGTCCGAATTTACCACATTCAAAACATTTCAAGGTGTCAGTGGTTACGTATAATTGGTAATCATGATTATCAATTTTGAATTTCAAAACAATGTTCAGCGTTCTTTCGACGTTAGAAGGAGGAAGTACAAGATAAGCTTGTCTCCTGAAAGACATCACAAGTTTAGCCCGGTCGACGGTCGTCCTGGCAACGTAAAGGTAACATCGTGACATGCGAAACCACAGTACCATAACGAGATAGTTCGGAGACCAGTCTCTCGTTCTTCAGGAATGGAGGACAGTTCGAGATGATGACCTTAACGGCTGGAGTGTCGAGAGGGGACACGAGTACGAAATGTCCGTCATCTGTCGATAATCCTGTACATACAATCTCGTGAACCAGTTCAGCCTCGGATACGAAAATAACGACACGTTTGTTCATTCGTGAGGCCGCGCGAACTTTATCAATACCGATTATGTTGCCCACAGCAATAACGAGGTCTTCGACGCTGACCTCGTTCGGTGGGACACAAACAACGCCATGTCTACGAGTTAACGCTTCATATGCCGCGTAACGTGAAAACGAAGTCATAATTTACAAGGGACGAGGGTGGGGGTGGGACAGGGGACGAGGGGGGGGGGGACAAGGGACGAGGGTGGGGGTGGGACGGGGGACGAGGGACGGGGGATGAGGGACGGGGGACGAGGAACGAGGGACGGGGGACGGGGGACGGGGGACGAGGGACGGGGGACGGGGGACGGGGGACGGGGGACGGGGGGGGACGAGGGACGGGGGGGGGGACGAGGACGGGAGAGTGAATATCGCTCTCGAACAGTGATTAATTAATTACGAGCCGAGACAGATTTTCAAGGGCGAAAACAAACACAGCTGGTGGAGAAAAAAGCGATCAGCCGGAGGACGGGGTGGGCCGCCGATTAATGCAAAAGTTATCCAAAAACAGCTGCGGGCTCTCTTTCTCTCTCTCAGAAAAGGAAAAGGAAACAAAGGACACGGAATGAATATAAATACAAACGAGATAAGAAAAGGGAATCGAGGAGGGAAAAGGGAGGCAGAGGGGGATGGGGGAGGCCGAAGCCCCGAAGTGTTGGGTCTGATCAAAGGGGAAGGGTTGGGGCACAAATGCAGAGTAAGGATGTAAAGATAAACGAACAGGGGGAAGGAAAAGGTGAGATACGACGTGGAAAGGGACAAAAGAGTAGAACAGCAGAGCAGCTCGTACCTCACCACACATGCACAGCCACCATCTTGCCGCGCCCAAACACACCGACAGCCAGCAGGGGGCGAGAGAGAGAGAGAGAGAGAGATAGAGAGACTGACTGTTTCTTCCTTTTATTACAAGAGTACAAAAAATCAGTAATGTTCAGTCATAAAGAAACAAAGCACAATAAAAATGGTCTCAAGGAAAAATTATTATCAAATCATCATCATCAAGTGTGCATATGACATCATTAAAAACCCACTTTTCTTTAAAACATGTTAAATTCTTGTTCATTTTAAAAAACCGGTACTCTAGCTTTAGTCTTGCATTTACAAGAGCCTTAAAGGTGAGCAGTACATCATATGACGAGTCAGAAGCGTTTCCCATTTTTTTCTTTCTGGATTTATAAATTGCAAACTTGGCCTGGCCAATTAAAAAATTCATTAAAACCACATTTCTAAGGGAAGACGGTCCTAAAACACCATAAATAAAAACATTGTGATTGAAGAGGGAACCAAGCTTCACAAAGCGTTCCTGAAGGAATGTAAAAAGAGGTTGCAATCGTTCACACTCAAGGTATATATGCGGTAGGGTTTCAATGGATGCACAGAAAGGGCATAGATTAGAGTTAGCAGTAGAGAACCGGTTCAGTAAAACATTATAAGGTAAAATCCAGTGTGCAAGTTTCCATTGAATATCTCCAACATACTTTGGAGTAGGCAAAAGATAAAAACTTCGCCAATTGGGGCAATTGGGGGGTATTGGGGGTAAAACATCCCGCCATCGAAGCCTCGGGTGCCCAGAAAATGTTTTTGCGTATAAAATTTTAACGTACGCGTTGTACAAAGTTTTCTTTGGAAAGGCGGGAAGGGATAATGCAGTATCATCAGGGCTGTTCAGGCCAGGGGACAGATTAAGTGGCGGGCTGAAGACTAGGAGTTTGGGGAAGTCACCCGCTGTTTCCTCGGGGGAAGGGCCAAGTTCCTCGCAGGTATTACGATACGTTGTGGATATCCCTTGAAGGAACCGAGAGATGATCCTGACAGATTTTATTCCGGTTTTTTGTGCCACAGCGGCAGCACTCAGCCGGTAGCTCCCAGACTCTGTCATGAGGTCTTTCACTCGCAGCAGCTTGGCATCAACAAAGCGTTGAACGAGTCCCCTATTATTCAAGCTGTTTTCCAGGAAGGGGTTGTAGCATAGGGGCTCATTCATCAACATTTCCATGTTGTATGTTGCCATTTCACGGGAAAAGGACAGGGCTTGCCAGGCGTTCATCACCCCTTGGTAAAAGGTGGGCAGCAAGGATGAATCGATTTGATGAGGGTTCATCAAGAAAAGTTCTCGGTCGTAACCCAGCTTGCATGTAAGCTGTAATATGCAGTTAGCCAGAGGCCTCCAGAGT
Organism: Myxine glutinosa; assembly: GCF_964187855.1. Lineage (NCBI taxonomy): Eukaryota > Metazoa > Chordata > Myxini > Myxiniformes > Myxinidae > Myxine > Myxine glutinosa. The sequence goes on along the minus strand of NC_136267.1, from coordinate 91,032,706 downwards.
AGGGCTTCATCTCCATATACAAGTTGGCACACGATATGAAGCCGGAAGACCACAATCCGGCTGCGGATATCAATAAGACCTTGGCCACCTTCAGTGAGTGGTAAGTATGCCACGGGGGGTTGGAGCCAGTGTTTCCCGCTCCAGAAAAAGTCGACAATGCTCTTTTGCAGTGTAATAAGAAGGCTCCCGGGCGGTTGTAGGCATATCATCTTATGCCATAGCATAGAGGCGACAAGATTGTTAATGACGAGAGTTCTTCCGCGGTACGAAAGTTGAAAAAGAAGTCCTTTCCAGCGGGCCAGTTTTGCCATTACCTTGTCTGGTAATCCCACCCAGTTCTGTTGCTCAAAGGTGTTGTCTCCGAGGAAAATACCGAGGTATTTAATGCCACTTTTCTGCCAGTTCACTCCTCCTGGTAGGACAATTGGCGGGCAATCTCCAGGTCCTATCCAAAGGGCTTCACTCTTCTTCCAGTTTACCTGGCCTGAACAAGCCTGACAATATGTTTTTAGTGCTTGAGCCACCGCAGTGACGTCAGCACTATTTTTTATATAAATACAGACATCATCTGCATAGGCAGAGACTTTTAGCGGTGTGGTAAGAATTGATCCAGTGAAGCCAGAAATGTGCGTACGTAATTGGAGCAGAAGAGGTTCGATGGCAAGAGAGTATAAAAGTCCAGATAGCGGGCAACCTTGCCGTACTCCCCGTTGTACAGCAATGGGGCTACACAATACTTGATTAATTTTAAGAACACTGGATATATTACAATACAAAAGTTTAACGTACGAGATAAAAATAGGTCCAAACCCAAAATTCTCTAAAACTCTAAAAAGGTACATGTGGTCAATACAGTCAAAGGCTTTTCCTTGGTCAATAAAAAACAGACCAACATTCATATTAAAATTGTTACAAAACCGGATGGTATCACGGATAAGAAAGATATTATTAAAAATAGTACGTCCAGGAATACAAAAGGATTGATGTTCTCCTATTAGTACATTCATAAAAGGTTTCATTCGATTAGACAAGGCTTTGGCTAAAATTTTATAATCCGTACATAAAACAGAAATAGGACGCCAGTTCTCTATAAGTTGAGTGTCCGCTTTCTTAGGAATTAAGGTGGTGACTGCTCTCCGGCAACTCCACGGCAGTTGTCCATCCTCTAAACATTCATTCAATACCCGCAGTAGGTGAGGTCCAATGGTGTCCCAAAAACACTGGAAAAATTCACTTGTCAGCCCATCCAGTCCAGGGGCTTTATCAGGTTCTAAGGCCTTCAAGGCAGCGGTGAGCTCAGGTAACCTAAGAGGATCCTCCAACTGCTGCTTCTGATCCTCCGCCAATGTTGGAAGGTTAGAAACAAGTTCCGATATTGCATCCTGGTTAATGTCATGCCGCATAAACCGTTGTTTAAAATGTTTCCGGGCACATTCCCTGATTCTGCCATCTTCATAAAGGAGTTCCCCATCATGGAGCAAGCGTGTAATCATTGACGAAGAGGCCCCCCTTTTAAGGCTGAAGAAGAATTTGGTTGGAGCATCAAGGTCGTGTATGTACCTCATCTTCAGGCGCAATAAAGCATTTTGTGCTCGCCTTTCGGATATGGAATGCAGTAAGGCCGTTTTTCCATGGATTTGTTGCCTCATTCCCTGGTAGCTCACACTTGCGGTTCCCTGAAGCTGTTCCTGTAATTCCAGGATTTCATCTTCAAGTAAGGTTGTGGTTTTTCTTTCCTCTTGAACACCATACGCACGATATTGTTGGCAGAATAGTCTGATGTGCGTTTTGGCATTATCCCACCATTGTCTGAGGTTTGAGAAATTCCCTTGGGAGGCAACCAGAATATTCCAAATTTCTGGAAAAATGTCCTTAAAGGTACTATCATCAAGTAAGTTGTTATTAAATTTCCAAAAAGCACTCTTGTGTTTCAGGCAGGGGGCAGAAATTTTGAGAAATGTTGCGCTGTGGTCCGAGAATCCTGATGGGCAAATTTTGGATGACAGAACGAGGCGTTCAAGTGGAGGATTAATATAAAACTTGTCCAAGCGAGCAAGTACAATATTACCCTGAATGCATCGACACCATGTGTATTGCCTGATTGATGGGTGCTGTACCCGCCATATATCTGTCAAATTCATTGGTTTTAAAAATTTGGTGAGAGGGATTGTGGAGGCAGGATGGGGCTCTGCACTGTTCCTGTCTAGTTGGGGTTGAAGGGTGCAGTTAAAATCTCCACCAATACAAACATGATTGTCTCGGTTTTTTAGGGCGTTTTGGCTGTCGAGGGACGTTAGGTGTGTCCCAAGGTCATTAAAAAAAACTCGCCGAGCTACAGGCGTACTTGGGGCATAGATATTAAAAATAGTATAGAATTTTCCACAGTAGTGGAATTCTAGGGATGCTAGGGATCCCTTGTGTATTTCGTCGAATTTAAGCGATGAAGGCGAAAAGGAGGGGCTAAGAATTATTGCGACACCGCCTTTGCGGGAGTCACCGTTACTAAAGAAGGACAGGCCGGGGAAGAGCCTACACCACTCTGCGACACAGTAGTCGTTGGCATGGGTCTCTTGTAAGAGGGCAATGTCAACTTTCTTCTGTAATAAAAAATCCCTTACTTGAACTTTGCGGACAGAGCTACATCCTCCGTTAATATTCAAGCTACAAATGGAAAAACTCATTACAGCTATAAGGAGGAGTGACCACCACTCAATTTTTTGATAGCAGTTCATTCTTAGCTTTTTGCGACCACTTCTTTAAACGGTGACGTTGGGAGGAATTGAAATTAAAAACGTGGGGCCGTTTTACCATCAGTCTAGCGGAATGTATAAAATCAGGTAGCTCCGGAAAAAAGGTTTCTATTACAACATTCCTTTTTCGGAATGTGTCCTTAAGAAACCTTTTTATCTCGGAGGGAGGGATTGGAGGGATTTCTTCTTCCTTGAGGCTACCACATTCACTAACAGAGTCATCTATATCAGATGGCTCAGATGGTGTGTCACACTGGTTTTCATCATTTATCTCCTCACCGTCATCACATCCCTCCACGTTATCGGATGGGGCATAGTCCATACAGGGGGGGGACGGGGAGGGCATCTTCAGGGGAGCAGGGGGGGGGTACTAATTTTTGCGGTTCAACCATATCAGTTTCTAGGTCAGTAGACAAGGGCGAGGATTCATCCACATCTATGTCCTCCAATACCGAGAAACGATTTTCTGTGACGAGGGACAAATCTAGGCCAGAGAGGGGGGGCTGTCGGTTTTCAGTTGTAGGTTTTTTAAAGAGATGACCGTTTTCATCTGTTGTTTGCAGATGTCTTTTTCCTTTTGGGCAGACTAATTGAAACTCGTCCTGGTTAGTGGGAAGAGATTGCAAGGGTTTGGGGGGAGGGGGGGGAGGGAGGACGTGATCATCGGGAGGGGATTCCCATCGGCTACCACGGCGGGAGAGGTAGGATCAGTTATAGCAGGCAACAAGCTGTGATTGGACGATGTCGCCTGGGGGGGGGAGATCTATAGTTAACAGGAGATGGCTGCAATTAGATCCTTCAGTAGAGGGAGGGGCCCCTGTTTCAAGGGGAGGGGAAGGGGGTACGGCGGGGGGGTTTGGATTGGTGGTAAGAGGGCTTGGGTCGGTGGTGGACAGATTGGGATCAGTGGTGGTAAGGCTTGGGTCGATGGTGGGAAGGTTCGGGTCGGTGGTGGGAGGGCTTGGTTCGGCGGCGGGAGGGCTTGGTTCGGTGGTGGGAAGGCTTGGGTCAGTGGTGGAAGGGTTTGGACCGGTGGTGGGAAGGTGGGGGGGTTGCTTATTCCCGGTTCGGAGGGGAGGTTGCACTTGTGGAGAATTCTCTTTTCGGGGGCAGTCATGCTTAACATGCCCAAATTGTCCGCAGCCAAAACATTTTAGAACGTTGGTGGACACGTACACTGTATATTCGTTCTGTTGATGTTTTAATTTTATTATAAGGTTTAAATCCTTCTGGGAATTTTTTAAAATCATAAACACTTGCCGCCGGAATGAAACCACGTGCCTTAAATCGTTGTTTCGTGACCCAAAGGGAATCATGGAGATACGAGACACGATGGTACCGTATCGGGACAACTCTTTAATTAGTACATCGTCGGATACAAATGGGGGGCAATTTGATATCACGACTTTTATCGCTGGGCTATCTAGTGGGGAAATCATTACAAATAAATCTGGATCGATTGTCAAACCCTGTTCGACAATTTGTGGGACACAATCCACGTCGGACAAAAAAATAACGATCCGCTTGTTCATCCGTGAAGCGGCAACAACCTTGTCGATCCCGACAACACGACCGGTTGCGAGGACAACGTCCTCGACACTAACCTCACGTTCCGGAGGTACACAAAAGAACCCGTGCTTACGGGTCAGGCTCTGAAAGGCCGTAAATCGAGATAGTGCAGCTGCCATGCTGGAACAGCTGCACTTACAACCCCTCCCCAACTCGGGGAGGGTGAATATATAATACAATCTTCCCTACCCGAACTCCGGGAATGGGAAGCAATCAGACCTCTCCGATTTCCCTAACTTCGGAAAAGGGAGGCAACAAAACAAACTGAAGGAAGGATAAACGAAAGGAAAAAAAGGAAATAGAGGTTTAAGATGAAGGAGCAAACACCGATCGGGCGACGCCCAAAAACGGCGAACCCTTACCAGCGATCACCCTGTGCTCTCCGGCTCTCTCTCCCGTCTCAACGTATATGGGAATCACCAGGAAGACTCCACGAACAGGTACAAGGACACAGAGGGGGGAAAACGGGAGGGGGGAGGGGGGGGGATGGAGCAACAACACAGAGCACTCACAGGCCTCCACAAGCAGACGCCATGACAGTACAACCAGCATACAAACGACCAGCAGGGGGCGCGAGAGAGAGAGAGAGAGAGATAGAGAGAGAGAGAGAGAGAGAGAGACTTTTGCCTTTTATAGCTATAGATGACCAGTTATATCCTAAATCATTCGTACCATATCCCCATGGTTGTGTACTCATTTAATGTATATGCTCTTCTTTATAAAATTTGATTCAACTTTTTTTTTATGTTGAAGGCTCCAGTCACGGACTATATAGCATCAAGGCCTGGCATCAAGGCCAGGCCTTAAATAAAAGAGAAGAAAAGTGTATGATGTTTGTTTGCGAGAAAGAGAGATTGAAGCTAGCCCGGTAGCTATAGTTTGAGTGAGACAGAAAGTAAGACCAGCAATCCTGACGCGGCGAGTGTAAGATGGTTCCAGACACCACTGTGACACTCCTAAGTCAGAACGGTAGTACTACCCTGGATGGTTGCTGTCTACAACCTTCTACCTAAATGTAGAATTTGAACGTTGAATGTGGTATGACTCGGCATCATAGCTCCTATTTATATTTTTATCCCCGCGCTTCTTGAAAAAAAACGGGGCGTTATTGTAATCAGTTCTGTCTGTCTGTCCATCACGCTATCTCCTCCTAAACACTTAGTGCATAAATTCACCAAACTTGGTAGCTATGATTTCCACGTGGCACGTAGGTGCAAGAGCGGTATCATTCTGGCCCAGCCCCCGAAGCGGCGTCTCAACATTACATACCAAAAAATGCAATTAGGTCACATTTTTAAACATATTATATGAAACGTTGTACAGTATATGCAATCAACATTGTGGGACGCATTAAATATGTGACGATTTTTTGGATTTGACCACCGGTTCTTGCCCCTGTGTATGAGGACTTAAGGTCACAGGGGTCAACACAGAAGGGTTTTTTAAACTCAAAATTTGATATTGGAACATTCCTGGTTGAACTTTTTGTCATCTTTTAATTTTGCTTGATCCCTTTAAGAACGATGCCCCTAAGTTTTAAAGTGGTGTATCTCAAATATCTTCCCTGAAATTTTAGATTCGTTTATGTTTCTACATTGGCAAACATTGTAGCTGACACTAAGAGCTTTTGTTATTTCCATAATTTTTTTTGTTCTTTTTTGTTGATTAGAAAAACTTGTATTTTTCATCATGCATACTCTCAAATTTCATTTTAAAATGTGAAAGTTAGCCAAACTAATAGGAAAATTCAACTTCAATCTAAAAATTACTTTCATGCTTGTAGGCCTGAAAGTGTTATTTGGGAAGCTTAGGGATTTGAGATGGCGCGCCATTGACTTCAGTCTAGTTATATAATATATAGCAGTTTTATTCAAGGATTTTAAACTGACGAAGTCATTTGCATTTTAAACTCACAAAGTCATCATTTGCACTTGGGTAAATGATTGATTTATAAACATTTTTCATAATGATATCTTGGGTTACACAGTACTATATTTCTGTCATTCAGCCTGTGCTTTTATATAATAATTTGACAAATAAATATTCAGCTCTTGAGATAGGCCAAAGGTAGAACCATCCTTTCCAACATGTCATTTATATTGGATTAAACATTATACAACAAAAATCTTAATTATTGTTGGGAGGAAATAATACTGTTACGGGTTTGCTGGCCGGGACACGAGTGGCTTCTCCGATCCGCTTCCTGACCTTTGACCCTGAAGCCGAGGAGCCGCTGATAACTCTGCAACATGACGGCTTGCTGAGCAACCACGGATGCCTTCTGAGAAGATTAACTTAGGTGGGGTCCTCGCATCCAATTCCTGCGTTACCTTCCCGACAAATTAATCCCCCCAGATAGAGAACCATGCTCTAGACGCCCCACTCCTATTTTAATCAAGAACAGCTGAGCGGAACCGTGAGTGTGATGTCTGATAATCTGACCGCCGCAAAGCTGCAGGACGAATCTCCCATCCACTATTTACATACTCTGTCTAACTAATAGAGAAAGAGACACTTAGGCACTAACGTAAGGAAGTGAATGGTCATGTTAACAAATAGCATGTATTTACAAGCAATGCAGTGTCACAAAAGAAAGTCTTAATCTTATGCACACCATACCATGAAAATACAGACATAGGTGTCTCATTCACTCTGTGAAATTAGACAAGAGTGATAGACAGAGAGATAAAGAAGGTGAAGTTCGTTTGCGACCACTCGCTCGCCTGACCTAAGCCTGTGGGCTTGCGTGGTCCCAACGTGAAAAGGGGAGGGGGAAAGAAAAGAGAGTGATGGTGTAATTTGCTGTGTAGGAAGAAATGAGGTGAATGCATCATAATGCATATAGAAAATCGTGAATGTGAGTCAGTACCCCTGTTCTGAGCGAGTTGAGGAGGAGATCTGATGTGTTGTACTTGAAATGTTTGATACATACCATTCATTAGGAAACGTCTAACTTTGATAGGTGGTGGAAGTCCATAAGAATCAAAACTAGAAAGCATCTGAAAATGCAAAGCCCGTCTGCATCCGCTTTGTATTCAGACTTCTTCAGTATGCTAAACATGACAAAATCAGCTAAAATACAAAAAAATTACGATTTTAGGCAATCTTGACTTTTTGACCTCAAAAGCAATACAATACACTTCAGTAACTCAATGTGCAAACCCTGCTCAAATTTAAAGTAAATTAGATGAAAATTGACAATTTTATGCAACCTTGACCTTTGACTTTTTGATCCAAAAAAAACCAATCGGCTTCTAGCTTTTGATTGGTGAACCAATTCAGTGACACAATATGCAAGTTCTCAAAATTTCAGCTCAATTGCATGAAAATTTATGATTTTATGTGATGCTGACCTTTGACCTTTTGACCAAATTATTAATCTTTCTTCTCCATATTCTCATAATAAAGCTTTGTTGAAAATTTGATGACAAAACTCAAATGGTAAATTGAAATTTCAGGTCAATTGGATGAAAATTGATGATTTTTAGGTGACACTGAACTTTGATCTTTTGGACTTTTGCCAAAATTATTCATTTGTCTTCTCCATCACCTCATCCATCAGGAATCACCCAATATCAAATTTTGAGTTAAAAAAAATTTTCTTCCTGTTTTGACCTACGTGCATAAACTCGGGGTCAAATCAAAGATATTGTTACATATTTCATGCCTCTCCCCAAAATGTTGATTATCTCTACAAAGTTTAATTTAAAAATAGGGGCAATACCCCTGAACGCTCACCTGGTAAATAAAGCAGTATACCACACCGACTAAAGGTGCTTTAAACAGTATCACGGTATTTTAAACCAATTTCAATGGTTGCTAGAAAACAGGGCAGCACTTAGAAACATACTAACATAATCATAAGACTTTAAACAAACAAAAAATACCAACATTGGGGCGGGTGTGGGGGGGGGTTGGGGGGGGGGGAAATCGCTTGGGGGGTAAACAGTCAGACCCCGATTGTTTTAATTCCGTGAACAAACTTTGGTACGTTATAGATGATGAACGTTGTGATCAAGTTTCATCAAAATTGTGTGTGTAGTTTCGGAGAAGAGAGCAAATACCTATTTTAGGGACATCGGGAGATCTGTGGGAGGGAGAGGGCTTGGGGGGAGGAGGCATGGGGAAGGGGGGGGGGGGAGAGGTAAAAAAATACATGGGCACTGCTAGGACATCCAGGAAAGAAGTCGGTATTTCAAACTGTCAAAGTTGCTACAACATTTAAACCATCAAATAAAAGAATTAGAAATGGAAGACATCCTCCACTCGTCTTGCTTGTTGAATATTTCTTCAACATAGGGTTTGTCACTCTTTAGCACACCTGGAACAAAAATTGTTAAGGTGAGGTATTAGCATTGTGCGGTGAATCCCCCCACCCCCGTTCCCCTCCCAAAAAATTGATATTTGCTTTCTTCTCCGAAACTAAGCTCCCAATTTTGAAGAAATTTGACCACAACTTTCATCACCTGTGATGTACTAAATTTTGTTGCCGGCGTAGCAGGATTCTCTCACTCCCCTAAAATCTCACTCTAGAGTGATTCTGTCCTCGGATAAAATCACTCTAGAGTGAACTAATCCTAGGACTGGCACACTCTAGACTCTAGAGTGTAATTATCGTAGGACAGAATCACTCCCCCTGTCAGGATCAACACACTCCCTCCAGGGTCAAAGCACTCCCCTTTAGGATAAAGTCAATCCCCCAGAAAGAATGGAAAGATATATTTAGTTACTTTGGAAATATAACTCACAGGATGTTAGATATCGTTGCAATGATCAACAGAGCTTTCACTATGCATTTTAGTGTATACCGTGTGAGCATGTGCATCATATTGTCGGATATTAATATTCAATTGTTGAATACATGTACTATATTTGAGCCCATCAAATATATTTATTTTTAGGGAGAGACGTTTACAAAGGACATCATTCTGCCCTGTTTATCAATTCATTTATCATTTTATGTTCATATTCATTAACTTTGTCATGGTTGTATGTCATTACCATGCAATAAATATTGTTTAAATCACAAAATAAATAGGGGGAGTGTTATAATCCTGGGGAGTCATTTGATCCTGCAAGGAGGAGTGTTAAAATCCTAGGGGGAGTGATTTAATCCTCGGATAAAACCACTCTAGAGTGATTTTATCCTGGGGAGTGATTCTATCCTACACCGGCACTGAAACATTTAGGGGTTTGTCACCCCAATGTTTATTTAAGCGAACCATTTTAATTTTGGGTTTTCACATGTTTTGTTTCAGGTTTTCAGCAAAACAGCAATTCTTATAGCTACTTTTATATGAATTTTATTAATGTTAATCTTACATGGCTTTTGATTTTGAATAGTTGAATTTAGTTTATGAAGATTGCTTTGATTAGCATCATAAACTCCCTTTGGCATTTTATATGTACTAATCGTCTTTTATTTATTTATCAAAAAAATTCCATCAGCGACAAAGCACAAGGGCCGAGGTAAGGCTTAATCATAACACCATTTTCTGTATGAATCTGCATTTCAGTTTCTTTCAAAAGCAAGCAATAAACTTCTTAGCTCTCTCCTTTTTCAATATATAGGATAGTATCCACTCTATTAGACTTCATAGTTTCCTGTTGAGCACCCAGGTCAATTGCATAAATGGTATTGGCTTTTGAATGCAAAATATCTAAAAAGGCTCTTTATTGCTGTTGGTTTCAGACACCTCTTAAGACTTTTAAGCTTCTACATAATCGTTTTTTCCCAAATCTATTTCCATTTTGTCTAGCAGGTAAAATGTTCCATTGAGAGAAACTCGAAGTTGTTTTACCTTGCATTATCATATTATCACGGCGGTGTATAATCAGAAATGCTGTTTGTTCGGGCGATTATATCACTGTTATATGAATAAAATGGAAATGTTGAAAGAGAAGTATTGAATATAGCAAGCGTTTTCTGAATCTAATCGATATGAGAAATGGGATTGAATGAGACTCAGCATTATTATATGTGAAGAAGAAGATGAAGAAGGAAGAGTTTTTGTTTTTTAATGAAAATTGAAACCTGCCCATCTATTGTAACCTTACTCGACTACATCATACTGTTTGCAGATTGCCTAGCATCTGATTGATAATGTTGCCCAATGTGTAGGCCGTAGGGGGTACCGTTATTGCTTGATTAGGACAATTGTTGACCCACGGAAGGACACACACCCACACCAGGACTGAGCTCCTTTTATATTATAGATACGTTTCTTTGAGTTAAGTCTTCGATTCAACATCTCTTCTATTTTCAGATTAAGAGTATATTCACAGATATACCAACACACTTCATTAATTACAAACCTATTCTGGTCGGCAAAAGCATTACCACCCTTAAAAAGCAGTCTATTTTCACGATTGTTTCTTTTTAGTTTAATCCTAATTTTCAACCCATACATAACTTTATCATATTCACAAAATCCAAGTACTGTATACCTTTAGTTGGAACAGCTATGGGTGAAACTATTTTCTGTTTTTGTATCATCGTTATACATAAACTTTATTTGACTATAACCAGGGGTTGTGTTTCTTCCCGTTATCATACTATGAATATAGTCTTCGACAGCTCCCAACCCATTCCATCACTAAACTAATATAGTGTAAACTTTATCATTACAGATGTAGAAGAGACATAATTAACCGCTTTAACTTCTTGATTTCGAATGTACAGGCAATCACTGTCAAACATTTTCCAGAATAGATTATTTACAAGTGTGGCATTTGTGTTACTAGTGGGGTCACCCGTGGGAATCCCACAGGCATGGAGGTGTATCGTTGCGGTCGGTGCAGCCGTTTTTGCGGTACCCGGGACAATGACGTTAGGCAGGAGTCCAAACCTGAAAATGCTGGAGACCAAAGCTGAAATTGGGAAAACAATATAGCCTATTTTACTCCAGGGGGTCCCAGGATTACCCACCCAAAATTTCGTTGCGATCGGGTCAGCCGTTTTTGCAGTGCCTGGGAACGGCCGGACAGATGGACAGACAGACAGACAGACGGACGGACATTTGGTGAATTATAGAATGATTCCCAGCCTTTTAATGTAAATTTACACATTAAGAAGCTATCAGTGAGATTTAAGCAAGTTTGTTGATTTATTTATGTATTCCAAAGTTTTTTATCCCGTTTGTGTTCCAGTCTGTTCCAGTTATCGCATTTACCCTGACCTAATCTTTTTTTTAGTGGAGTTTGAGATGGAAATTACATTACGATCTAAACCATAGATACTGTTACGTGAAAGGTCTGGGGTGCATGGGGAGGGGGGAATAGCTAGACTGTGGTAAGTGTAACATTGTCCGTGTGTTTTTGAGTAGGTGTAATGTGTTTGTAGCATGTTACCGTGTGTTTGCCATGCAACAGGGACCTGTCAGAGTAAGTCATCTTGTAAAATGTGATGCTGATGAGACAGTGTATATAATCTATAGACAGGATAGTTTAGAGTAATATTGTAGGCATAAAAACTCTTGTTTGTGGGCGAGGCCATGTGAGAGAGAGAGAGAGAGACCTCAGAGAGACAGGATAACTCCACGTGCACAGAGTGCAAAGAAGCGGCTTGAAGAGGAAGAAGGGCCTGGAGAGAGGATGGAGGGCAGACCAAGAGGACTCGTGTGGAGAAAGAACATAAAGGGTCACGAGGTCTGGTTGAGCGGCTTAACGTTGTTGGAGCTCCTCGTGGCTGGTCTCATCTCTGGCGTACACCGTCTTTGGACTCGCTTCGTCACTGGCTCTCGTCACCTCGCTTCTTCCTTTCAAAAGTAGGCTGCACTGAGTCCTGCATCTGCACATTATTGGCAATGCAACGACCCCGCCTGCAAACCTTAATGTTTGTATGTGTGATCTGTGGTGCCTAGAGTGGGCTTGGATTTGCTCTTTATTTCTTATCACCAGCCCGTCCCCCGCGTAGCGGGAGACATGGTTTTGCAATCACTTCTGTGTGTCTGTCTGGGCCGTAACCTTTTTACCATTTGAGCTTTTGTCATCAAATTTTCAACAAAGCTTTATTATGAGAATATGGAGAAGACTAATTAACAATTTGGCCAAAAGGCAAAGGTCAGCATCACATACAATTGTCAATTTCCACCCATTCGACCTGAAATTTAAAGAAGTTGCATATTGCGTCATTGAAATGGTTCAACGCAATCAAAAGCTAGAAGCCTTTTGTTTTTTTAGATCAAAATGTCAAAGGTCAAGGTTGGATAAAATCGTCAATTTTCATCGGATTGACCAGCAGTTTTAATAATTTGCATTTTGTGTCACTGAATTGGTTCACCAACCAAAAGCTAGAAGCCGATTATTTTTTTGAATAAAAGGTCAAATGTCAGGTTTTCGCAAAGCCATCAAAATTCATCTGAGTGACCTGAAATTTAGAGAATTTGCATATTGGGCCACTGAAGCCTATTGGTTTTGAGGTGAAAAGGTCAAAGTCACCTAAAATAGTCAATTTTTTGTTGTATTTTTTACCTCTGCCACCAAAGGTGGATGGAGGTTATGTTTTCACCTCTGTCTGTTTGTCTGTTTGTTAGTCTGTCTGTGAACAAAATATCTTAAACAGTTGTGGATGGATTCGGGTGAAATTTGATGGACTGATATGATCCGGATCAGATAATTTTTTTAGTGATTCTTCATCATTGACTGAGGGGGGCCAAAAACTATATATAGCATGATATTTCAAAAAGTTGTGGACGACTTGTGACACAACTTAGTGGATGAGTTGGTTAGGTGTCAAGAACAAGTCGATTCGATTTTGGTTCAGGTCCGAGTCCAGATCTGACCTATCAGTGGGATACAAAACGTAAACTGTTCAGTCTGGAGGAGGTATGTGCTCTACCGAGTGCTATTCTCGTTTTTAGCTGTTTTCGTCAAGTTGTCAATAAGAAGAAGTCTGACTGGAATGTTGAAATGTTTACAGATGTGCCAGTGGATTACTCGACAGACTCTGTCATGTCTTTCTATGCACAGCTGTTCCGACATGAGTTTTTTACATCCCAAAAGGAAGTGGCTGGTACTTTCTGTTTCTACCCCCACAAAATCTGCATTTGTCAGATTGGCTCAATCCCACCATTTTCCTAAAGCTAGTAGTGTAGTGTCCTTGGTCTTGCGCATTCATGATGACTCGTTCTCCATCCAAATTAATTTGACTTCTTCTTAGTCATTCCAATGAACCTTCCTTGTCGATCCATGTTCTGTCAAGCTCTTTTTTGAATCTTTCTGCTCTTTTGTCATTCTCCCATTTTTCAGAGTATATCTGCTGATATTTTTTTTTGTAGTTTTCCTTATTCTTATTTGTGATAATTGGGCCTGTATTTGTTTCTGTTTCGTTTTCCTGTGTAGTATCCTGCACTTGCACCTGTTTTTGGAAGTTTGTTGCTAAATGGATTAAGGACACCTTTTCTGATTTGTTGTTTTCTTGCTCGTGTACAAATCTCATTCGATAGTCTGTTGAGCTTTTCACATATTCCGCTAGTCCTATACACGCTGTTCTGTGCACTTGGTTAATTAAGCTCCATCAGACCACCTCCTCCTTCTCGTCTCGGCAAGTAAAACCTCGGAATGCATTAGTTTTTGTCGAATATTTTATGAATAGTTAGAAGCTTCCTTCTTTTGGTGTCTAAGTTGTTGGTTTCTGATTGTGGCCAGTTTATAATTACACAGCTATACTGGAGTACCGGTGTAGGAGGATAGAATCACTCCCCAGGATGAAATCACTCTAGAGTGATATTTTCCGAGGATTAAATCACTCCCCCTAGGATTTTAACACTCCCCCTTGCAGGATCAAATGACTCCCCAGGATTATAACACTCCCCCTATATATTTTGTGATTTAAACAATATTTATTGCATGGTAATGACATACAACCATGACAAAGTTAATGAATATGAACATAAAATGATCAATGAATTGATAAACAGGGCAGAATGACGTCCTTTGTAAACGTCTCTCCCTAAAAATAAAAATACAATGTTTTTCGCATCCCTGTATTAAACTGGGTAAATTAAATAAAGAAAAGTATAAATTTAACATTCAAATAACTATATATTTTGATATTAGAGCATTCACAGTAATCATTACGATACATTTACGATGTTTTATACTAAAAGGATATTTTCATTTCAACATATAATATGTCATTTTAAGTTACGTTCTATAACTTTACTTTGCTATAACTTTACTAACCCTAACCCAAACCCTAACCCAAACCCTAACCCTAACCCTAACCCAAACCCTAAACCTAACCCTAACCCTATACATATGGATATAAAATGAAGTACACTGCATGATATTTTTAAAACCATAACAAAGTATAATAACTCTCATGTGAATATAAATGAACGGGAGTATTGATTAAATATACGGGGAAAACGGGACTCATGTCTTCTTTTGTTGTATTGAAATAATGATGGGCTCAAATATAGTACATGTATTCAACAATTGAATATTAAGATCCGACAATATGATGCACATGCTCACACGGTATACACTAAAATGCATAGTGAAAGCTCTGTTGATCATTGCAACGATATCTAACATCCTGTGAGTTATATTTCCAAAGTAACTAAATATATCTTTCCATTCTTTCTGGGGGATTGACTTTATCCTAAAGGGAAGTGTTTTGATCCTGACAGGGGGAGTGATTCTGTCCGAGGATAATTACACTCTAGAGTGTGCCAGTCCTAGGATTAGTTCACTCTAGAGTGATTTTATCCTAGGACAGAATCACTCTAGAGTGAGATTTTAGGGGAGTGAGAGAATCCTGCTTCACCGGTACTGCAAGTTGGTTTTATAGCTTTGATGTTTTCATTGGAGAGAGGGATGACTTCAGAAATACTTATTTTGTGTTGCACTCTAGTAGTCAGGGCCCTTAGGGATATTTTGGTTCAAATTCTTCCAAAAGCATCAAATTTGGCGCAGATGTTGCCCATGCCATAATCTTTCGATTTTTGACGGGCGCCAAGGGCGGTATGATCCGGGGACCATACCGGTCCATCCGCCATGTCACCTGACCTATGACGTCATAATTAGGATATGCATCCAATCACATGGCGTACTATAAGTGGTCAAAGTTCAAAATGAATCGATCGAAAAATGAAGGCAGGGATCCATTTTTAAGGTTTTCATAAAATCCAATATGGCCGCCAGGTCACATGACCTATGACGTCATATTTATGACATGTATACAATCATGTATACATGAACCCGGATCATGATCGCACAAAAATTAAACACAAGGATATGGCATACAGTTCATAAAACATCAAAATCCGTACCTTTGTAATTAGACTGATGAACTGCATATGCCTGAAAATTAGGAAATAGACATGTAAATATTTCCTCTGTCAAAAATAAGGTCAGAGTTCGATTACCAAACCCAGAAACATAAAATGGTGAATCTCGCGTAAATCTTGACAAAAAAATCAAAAACCGACATGTTTGAGTCAAAAATGACCTTTAAAATGACATTGAGGGTTGACCTTGACCTCGAATCATCAAAATAACATCATAATTGGATTCCTCGACCTCGACAACCCCTGAAAAGTGGTATAATACATGATTCCAACCCTTTTGGTTATTTAACTGATTTTCCTCTAATCCGGGTGGCGGCCATTTAGTATTTCGCCAATATGGGGCCCCCGGGAGGGGGGGGGGCGCCCGTCTTGGCGCCCGTCAAAAATCGAAAGAGTATGGCATGGGCAACATCTGGGCCAAATTTGGTGCTTTTGGAAAAATTTGAACCAAACGGCCCCAAAATATCCCTAAGGGCCCTGACTATAGGGGCTTTCTTCTATTCCGAGGTATTTGTAGGATGCTTCGTTTTATAGTTCCTGTATTGTTGTACTTTCATCGATTGAGATATTGTGTGTTCTTTTTGTTTTACCATGTAGAATTGTGCATTCGGCTTGTTCCCATGATGTAGCCAGTTTTATGTCTTGCCTGTTTCATACATTTTGCATCGTCTTACCAAATACACCATTATTCATCAATTTATACAAATCTTTCTCAAAATTAGTCTTATCGACTGTCTGCATCTGAGTATTAAAATCAATATATATATTTAACCAATGGCTTTGATTAAACTTCAAAATGCTATGAATTTTCTTTATTCTCAATCCAGCTGATACATATTAACTCAGGTTTGTATATCTCTTTGGTATACTCCAAAATCTCTGATATACCACTTAATTATCTGTCATATAACGTGGTTAAAAGTTTTTTTTGTGGAGTTGCGTGCATTGATAATAACTAGGGCATGCCCGTACTATATCTATATCTAAAATTATATCCCCCCCCCCCTCTATTTACATGAAATGGTTTGGTCCAAAGCGAACGGCTTGCGAGTACGGTGACAATCCCCCCCCTCTATTTACATGAAATGGTTTGGTCCAAAGCGAACGGCTTGCGAGTACGGTGACAATCCCCCCCCCCCCCCCCCCTCTATTTACATGAAATGGTTTGGTCCAAAGCGAACGGCTTGCGAGTACGGTGACAATCCCCCCCCTCTATTTACATGCAATGGTTTGGTCCAAAGCGAACGGCTTGCGGAGTTTGGTAAAGAAATCGCCATAGCTCGCTAACTACTTGTCCGATTAATATGAAACCTTGAAAAGGCACATCCTCGGGTCCCCAGCAATATACCTGGCAAGTTGCAAGTATATCGGACCGGTAGTTGTCGCGAAACAGCGGTCACAGACAAACATACATACATACATACATACATACATACATACAAACATACAAACATACAAACATACAAACATACACACAGAGATTACTGGAATTATAGATAGATGAAACTTGATAATCACTGAACCCTTCTTTTTTGGTCATTCTTTATCATGGTCAACCAGCAAATCTTTGTCTCTCATGGGGTTCCTCTGGACATTTTAAACCCACTTCAAAATAATATCCAACTTTTGCATCATCCAATAATTATTTGTGATTAGAGATAATGTCATTTTATAAAACCTTTTCATCACTCTTCTAAAGAACCCATTTGAAACTCCAGTATGGTAGAGCTTGAGACATCTCCCATCCATAATTATTATTACCACCATAATCTGTGACATATATGAAATATCTTCCAAAGCATTAAAATGCGAGAGATATTTATTATTCGCTGTAGCATTTCCTTTTGAGCAGACTTGGGATATTCATCCTCTTTTATCTTTCTCTGTCATCAACAACATATCTACTTGTGAAATTAATTTGAAAGGTTTTTTTTTAGTCATCTTTTGCATCGCGCTTCAAGCAAGACTGGGAGCAGTGTAGTAATGAACAGGATCTAATCCATACAATTTTTATTCTGGCAGACATCTCTTAATGCTTCAAATACATTGGCTAATAACAAAACATCAGTCTTGAAATACAAGTTGAGATAATCACCAATATTTTTTAAGTTAAACTTCATCCAGATATTTTGTGTATGTTGATAATCTTCATCACTGATATGATCAGTTTTATTCAGCTCGTTATAAAAGCTTTCTTTTGATGGGAGTTGTCTCTCAGGAAAGCCATCAAGTTGTCCATGTAGTCATAAGGATAAATTCCCTTTCGTGATAAGACTTTTGTTTCTTCTTCATGTAGGAAATGAGTTTTCAGATTTGGAAATGCTTTGAGACTTGATGCTAATGTGGATAAATGATTTGCCCTCCATTTGCATGAATCCAGAAATCTGATGCGAGAGTTGTAAGATGTCTTGATAATTTTCATAAACAAGATGTATTTCTGGTCTGTACTAGTAATGACAGATATGTAGCCAGTGGTCTTTGAGAGCTCTTGTATATACAAGCGAGTGTTGTCAAGAAAAACCGGAATGAATGAAAGAAGGAAGATTACATTTGAGATTCCAACTTTGATGAGCAGGTTCTCTATGTTTTACAGTAAGATGACAATGGTCTCTAACTTTTCGTTCTTCGAGGATTTCATCTTAGCTAATATGTCAAGTGTTGGAATTCCTAACATCAATGTCGTTGGTTTATAAGTTACTAGCAGAAATACTCGGCGTTGCCGGGCAGGGCAGGGGAGAGGGGAAGGGGAGAGGAAGGGGAGAAAGGGGAGGGGAAGGGGGAGGAGGGGGGAGGAGGAGGAGAGGAGGGGAGGAGGGGAGGGGGGTAGGGGGAGAGGGGAAGAGGGGAGGGAAGGGGAGGGGAGGGGAGGAGGAAGGAGTGGGGGGGGGAAGAGGAGGGGAGGGGGAGTGGGGGAAGGAGAGGGGGCAAGGGGAGGGGGGGCGGAGGGGTAGGGGAGGGGGGGAGGAGAGGAGGGGGAGGAGGAGGAGGGTATGCCCAAGAATGTCCCCAACATGTTCTAAAATATTTCAAGCAAGACTCCTTGGTGGACAGGGCAATGCTGTGGTTGCCTCATTTTGGAAATATTGGTAACTGCATGAGAATGGTGGGGTTTGGCATTGTCATCCAAGAAAACACATCTTGTGAGAACTGGGTGGTTGTCAAAGAACAACATGATCCATAATGTTCCTACGGTACTTTTCACCTGTCAGGTTATTCTGTGCAGTGATAAGGTGAAGTTTCGAATCATACCTGGCAGCCCCATATCATAACAGATCTGCTACTGAATAGGATGGACTCAACAATGTTCTTGGTTGGTTGGCTCTATTAGGTTGCCTTCAAACCTGAGCTCTACCAACAGTTGCGTGCAGGAGAAATTGGCTTTCATCAGACCAATGTATCTTCTTCGAAGATGCAAGATTCCATTGGCGCTGTGTCTTGCAACATTCCAAGTGGGCTGTTGGTGTTCTGGGTTGAGAAGAGGGTGTCTTGTTGGTCTGCTGGCTTTGAAACCCACCTGATAAAGCCAGTTCCCGACAGTTCTCGTGGATAACTTCCCAGGAAGATTCCATTCACACCGCAACGTTCTATTCATCGAATCTCACGCCCCCTCCCCATCCCCCCACACACTCCCAGCCTTCCCCTCTCCCCCCCCCCCCCCCCACTTCCCGTCCGAGAATCTCTCAAAACCTTTGTCCCGCACCCTCCCCCTCCCAATATTCTAGCTCCCCTCCCCCCATTCTGCACCCTCCCAACACCACCTTGTCCCGAACTGTGTGGACCTCAAACATCCGAGGCCTCCGCTCCAACATGACAGATCTCTCAATCTTGCCCGCTGCTGATAAACCGGATATCATCGGTTTAACAGAAGCCTTCCTCCTTCAAGACATCCCCGACTTCTTCATGTCTCTACCCTACTATTGCCCCCACTCCCCAATTTGATAGGACTGAACCTTATTCTAACGGTTGAGTCGCACTGTACATCAAGAACTCCATTTCTCACTGCGTCCATGTGCTGGTCTGACACTTCCAACCCCCAGGAGTATCTTTGGCTGCGACTTTCCTTCAGCTTCCACCTCTTGTTTGTTTATGTATTGTACCATCGTCCAAAACAGTGACGACTCCATCTGAATGACGAGTGACATGAGTGACAACTCGGACAACATGGACCAACGTCTAACCACTAATCGAAACTATCTTTTCCTCATATGTTTCAATTTGTATCTTGTTTCTATCGTGTCTACATAGAAAGTTATGAAAGTTCAAAGTTGCATAATGACTTTATATGGGCAACATGTATTTCTTAAAAACTGTCAAAAGATGACTGGCCAGTGCCATAAGTGCTTCAAAATAATTGTACATCTCTGGCCATAATGCTTGTGAAAAAACATGGTAAAATCTATATACAGTATATATAAAACACAGTTTGTGTGTGTGTGTGTGTGTGTGTAATGTTACCGATAGACTCCGAAACGGAGAGGCTCACGTGCTTGATATTTGGCATAGACATGGCCATTGAGCCTGGGAAGGACATGGCTGAGACCATATTTGACGAGATCCATATTTTTTTATTCATATTTACCTCAGCGCATTTCAGCGAAGTACCCGCTAATCTCAGCCAGTGCGAGCAGCTCGCTGATTCGCTCAGAGCGATCACGTGATGTTCCATCCCGTCACACGTCACACGTTTGCACGTGATTCAGGGCGAAAAGCGATTGCGTTTTTCACCTTTATGCGATCGTGTTTTGTGTCGATTTTGTGTGATATGAATTAAATTTTAATTCATATTTCGTGTTTACGAATTCGAATACGAAGGATTTCCCCTTTCCCCTTTCGATTTCGAATACGAATCGAATACGAGCTTGAGTCGAGAGGGCGAATGTACGGGTTGGGAATGTACGGGTCTCCCCTCCCCCACCCGGCAATGCCGGGTACTTCTGCTAGGATCACGTGATGTTCCAACTTTGCCGCCATAATCTCACAGTTATGCGTTCGCACGTAATTCAGTTTTTCCACATTTCAGCGAGGAACATTGCCATTCACACCACATAGGTTTTTGGTCACTTTAATCTGATATTTGTGATTTATTTCAAACAAACTGTATTTCCCATCTACACGGCCATGTATTCCTATTAACGTTATGTAAAGTACATCAATTGTGTGGATTACATCATTTCTGGATGTGATCAATTGCCAGTAACCATCTATATCCCTCCCCTCCCCTTCCCTCCTCCCCTCCCTCCCCCTCCCTTTCCCCCCTCCCCCTCCCCCTACCCTTCCCCCCCTCCCCCTCCCCCTACCCTTCCCCCTCCCTTCCCCCTCCACCCTACCCTCTCCCCTTCCCCCCTCCCCTTTCCCCTCCCTTCCCCCTCCCCTCCCCCTCCCTTTCCCCCCTACCCCTTCCTTTCTGCCCTACCCATTCCCCATCCCCCTCCCCCTCCCCTCCCTTTCCCCCCTACCCCTTCCTTTCTGTCCTACCCCTTCCCCACCCCCCCTCCCCCTCCCCCCTCCCCCTCCCCCTCGCCCTCCCCCCTCCCCCTCCACCTCCCCCACGCCCCTCGCCCTCCCCCCTCCCCCTCCCCCTCCTCCCCCCCCACCCTCCCACTCCTCTCCCCCCACCCTCCCACTCCTCTCCCCCTCCCATCCCTCCCCCTCCCCCCTCTCCTCCCCTCCCCCTCCCCTCCCCCCTCCCTTCCCCCTCTCCCTCCCCCCCACCCTCCCACTCCTCTCCCCCTCCCATACCTCCCCCTCCCCCCTCCCCTTCCCTCCTCCCCTTCCCTCCTCCCCTTCCCTCCTCCCCCTCCCTCCCGCTCCCCCTCCCTTTCCCCCCCTCCCCCTCCCCCTACCCTTCGCCCTCCGTTCTCCCTCCACCCTACCCTCTCCCCTTCCCCCCTCCCCTCCTCTCCCCCTCCCCTCCCCCCTCCCTCTCCCCTCCTCCCTCTCCTCCCCTCCCCCCTGTTCCCCTCCCCTCCCCTTCCCCCTTCCCTCCCCTCCCCCGCCCGGCAATGCCGGGTACTTCTGCTAGTCATTTATAAATCAAAGGTATAATCCTTGTTCTCATTATTATCAGGTTGTGCCTTCTTCAATCCGAAAGTAAGCTATCATTATATCTATTTTGGCCTCACTATTTATCCTTGGGTGGGAGTAGTTGTAGTGGGCCAAAAGACCACGATAGCAAGTCATTTGGTATCTCTTCTACTCCTTTGTCAAAAGGCACTGAGGGGTCTTTAACTAACGACCACCAGCAATCAATACAAGGTGTCGGGTCACTCGCTTAATTTTCATCTGAATAAAATTTCATCTGAACATTTTCAAAAAGCCATTTGTACCATGTGCAAGTGAAATGTTAAATTCAAATTCTTCACCATTTTTCTGTTTCGTCCATCTTCAATATTTTACCTGTTATTATTATACTTTTGATGTTTTATGCTTCCACATGATGTTTTGAACTTATGGTGTCACTGAAGATGAATTTCCCTGGATACGGGACAATAAAGATGGTGTTATTATTATCGGAGGGACCGGGCACTCATTGATACGAAACCCTGTCTGTGAAGCACCAATTTGACCGTTTGTATTAGGGTCAATAATTGAACCCCAAAAAGCTCCAAGGTTGCACCGCTACCTGTGCTCCATCTTGTCAGGATATTCTGTATTGGGGTTAAAAGCAAATATTTGTATTCTGAACTGTGGGAAGTCCAGCACCCCTGGATCCAACTATGCCCCGCCCCTCATCACTTCAATTTCTCCCAGTTTAACTCTTCGTTTCCGTTTCCTGGGTCAAATTTTCAACAAAAGTGTTTCTCGAGCTCTTTCGGTGCAGCGACAAAGTTCAAAGCCCAAGTCTTCTTGCTCATTGTCTGGTAGACCCCAAGGAAGGAAAACTTTTTCCCTGCAGTTCATACACCTCTGCTGAGGCAGTGGGAGTTTTGTATGCAGGTTTGGTTTTCGATTAAAGGGAAAATCTGTCTGCGGCTCTGGCGGCCGGAACATGATTGAAGGCGGAGGTGCCGCGATGAATGCTCCTTGTCTCACACGACCCGACACACCCCGCAGCTGTACTTAATGGCTTTTATATATGCTGCCGGTGCCTACATTAGGCCTTGACAAATTAGGCCCTAAGTACAAAGCATACGTGGGATGTGTCGAGCCAAACCCGGAAATATAAGTGCAGACACAAGACCGGCATTGGGCAGAACACAATAGGATCAGAGTCTGGAAGAGATAACCTTTTTAGGCTGCTGATCATATTGTAGCATGACATTGTGCGGCGGAGCAGTGTTAGGGATAATTGAATTTTGTGTTTTGACATGGAAAGAAAGGGCACAGATAAATCATCTCGGATGGGCATTTTCTTGACGTCATACACATTTTGTGCTGAGGTGTGATAAAGAGGCTTTTCTTAATTTCCTAACCTGACATCTGTGCTTCTGTTTGGTTTGCGCTGTGGCAATAAAAACCAAATCTTTTATGGGAACCCTCTATAAGGTTCCTTTTTCTTAATTCCATCGCTTGAGGCCACTTGAACCAAGTCCACATGAGAAAATAAAGCTGTCCATTCATAATGCGGAGCAATTTCTGCTGTAGCCGCAACGCTTCATCCACCAGGAGCCTATTTTGACCATGGGGTTCTCGGGACAGAATTTCTAACTTCTCACCTTTAACGTGTTTTAAAATCTGACCTTAGCCTTATACTCATCGGCTATGGCAGCACACAGTGTGGAAGTGCTGATACACGAGGATATAAATGCTTCGCGTCTTTAAAAGCACCAAGCCGAAGACTAAGGTTCATGTTTCCGTTGGGGGACATCTCTATGCTGATTCGATGACCTTTCTCACCGTTTGCCATAGGTTAAAGGCCTGGAATCGGTCTCTGGTTAAGGGCAGTGTCTGCAGAACTATAAACGAGCTGTGATTTATTTTTCCATAGTACCTGCTCATTATCATACCTGAATGCATCCTTTTCATGTCAAATTATACTTTTACGACACCATAAAGGCATTTGACATGATCTGAAGCATCATGGCACCGCAGGTTTTTGGAATTGTTTCTTCAAAGCAGCGACCGAAACCAAAGTTTTAAATTAAATGACTGTGTCTGGTTCCCAGGACTACCGACCAGTGACGGTCGATCTTGCAGCGAAAGATGAAATTAATATTGCTCTACAAATGGTAATGATAACTTTTTCCCGTTTCTGTTGAATCTGAAATGTCACTTTGATTTCCATTCCTCAGTTAATTTTCAAACCAACCACATGCAGAAAGATGTACATGGTAACAACATGGGGTGTTTGGCAAAATTGCCTAAAAAGGAGTGGTCAAAAGCATAAACAACAACAATGGTTTTAACGAAAGGACAGCCAAAAAATCTCATCTTCCAATGCTGTATAGTATACAATTATCAATACTAGGATACTTTCTGATATATAAATATGTGGTGATACTCCACTTATCATTTGCTCCCCAAGATAGGAGAATATAGACTTAAGGTGCTCGGTGCTCGAATGTCACTCAAGATACAATTCTTCCATTCTCATCTGGACTTCTTTCCACAAAATCTTGGCGATGTCAGTGATGAACATGGAGAAAGGTTTCACCAGGAAATTGCCATCATGGAGACTCGATATCAAGGCCCATTCAATCCAAACATGATGGGCGACTACTGTTGGACTTTACAGCATGAAAGTGATTGCTCCTATAAACGCAAAAGTAAAGTTCAGAAGCACTTTTAATGTGATGTAAATAAAAACTTAAGTTCACATTATTTTTTGTGATATTTTATAAAGTTCATATCATTTTTGGAGATTTACATTTCTTTATGTGATGTAAATAAAAACTTAAAGTTCATATTCTTTTTGTGATATTTTATAAAGTTCATATCATTTTTGGAGATTTACATTTCTTTATGTGATGTAAATAAAAACTTAAAGTTCATATTCTTTTTGTGATATTTTATAAAGTTCATATTATTTTTGGAGATTTACATTTCTTTATGTGATGTAAATAAAAACTTAAAGTTCATATTCTTTTTGTGATATTTTATAAAGTTCATATTATTTTTGGAGATTTACATTTCTTTATGTGATGTAAATAAAAACTTAAAGTTCATATTCTTTTTGTGATATTTTATAAAGTTCATATTATTTTTGGAGATTTACATTTCTTTATGTGATGTAAATAAAAACTTAAAGTTCATATTCTTTTTTGTGATATTTTATAAAGTTCATATTATTTTTGGAGATTTACATTTCTTTATGTGATGTAAATAAAAACTTAAAGTTCATATTCTTTTTGTGATATTTTATAAAGTTCATATTATTTTTGGAGATTTACATTTCTTTATGTGATGTAAATAAAAACTTAAAGTTCATATTCTTTTTGTGATATTTTATAAAGTTCATATTATTTTTGGAGATTTACATTTCTTTATGTGATGTAAATAAAAACTTAAAGTTCATATTCTTTTTTGTGATATTTTATAAAGTTCATATTATTTTTGGAGATTTACATTTCTTTATGTGATGTAAATAAAAACTTAAAGTTCATATTCTTTTTTGTGATATTTTATAAAGTTCATATTATTTTTGGAGATTTACATTTTTTATGTGATGTAAATAAAAACTTAAAGTTCATATTCTTTTTTGTGATATTTTATACAGTTCATATTATTTTTGGAGATTTGCATTTTTTTATGTGATGTAAATAAAAACTTAAAGTTCATATTCTTTTTGTGATATTTTATAAAGTTCATATTATTTTTGGAGATTTACATTTTTTTATGTGATGTAAATAAAAACTTAAAGTTCATATTATTTTTGGAGATTTATATTTTTTTATGTCATGTAAATAAAAACTTTAAGTTCATATTCTTTTTTGTGATATTTTATAAAGGTCATATTATTTTTGGAGATTTACATTTTTTTATGTGATGTAAATAAAAACTTAAAGTTCATATTCTTTTTGTGATATTTTATAAAGTTCATATTATCTTTGGAGATTTACATTTTTTTATGTGATGTAAATAAAAACTTTAAGTTATTATTTTATTGTGACAATAAATAGACTTATTGAGACTTAATCAAGAAATTCGCATGCTCTAAAGATTTTTCCACACTTATGATGTACTACGTCAAGGTTACGTGATAGCGAAATTTTAAGGTCAGATTCGGATTCGTGGGCACCAGATTAGTTAGAAACAGTTGAAAATAAGTCAGAACCAATTTGGCTGTTGACCAGTGTATTAATTTGAGTAGTGTTCCATTG
This sequence comes from Myxine glutinosa, assembly GCF_964187855.1. NCBI lineage: Eukaryota > Metazoa > Chordata > Myxini > Myxiniformes > Myxinidae > Myxine > Myxine glutinosa. The sequence goes on along the minus strand of NC_136267.1, from coordinate 91,006,834 downwards.
TAATTCCCCATATGAAGATTAGCCCAACTCTCCCGCACAAGCCCAAAAACGTAAGCCCTAATATTATTCTGGAAGTTTATTCCAAGTACAAGGTGGGTGTATCTTTAGCCCATCACCAGCAATATTGATAAACTTGGATGACCAAGCGTTCACAGCATTTTATTTTTCATTGGCAGCGCTGCATTTCATAAGTTGGCCTACCATTTTAGTGTTCATCCCACATTGCCTTGAGGGTAATGAGTCACACAAAATATATGGACGATGTGTCACGTACAGACAAGAGCAGGCAGAATACCTCCTCCTTAAAGATCATTTAATGAGTGCGTTTGGTTTTCAAAATCAGTCATCTGAGAGGAACAGCTTGGATTTTAGAATCTGAATCTCTAATATAACTGAGATGAACCAGACGTAAATCCATAACCAGACCAGAAATCGGTAGAGAGAATACCTCTGCCAGGCTGAACAGTTTACGTTTTGTATCCACTGATAGATCCTACATGTCCACTCCGATCTGGATCCGACTTGAACCAAAATCTAATCTGCTTGTTCTTGTCACTTACCCAACTCATCCACCAAGTTTTGTCATAAATCATCCACAACTTTTTGAAATATAATGCTACATACCGTTTGTAACCATATCGCTCAATGGTGAAGAATCACTTTTTAAAAAATTAAATAATTCTCGTATCCGGATCCGTATTCGGATCTTCACCAAAATTGAATCGATTTGTTCTTGTCACACAACCACCTAGTCCATCATGTTTCGGCCGAGTCCATCCACAACTTTTTGAGATATTTTGTTCACAAGCAGACAGACAACCAGACAGACAGGTGTGAAAACATAACCTCCATCCGCCTTCGGTGGCTGGCGGAAGTAATACACCCACAGACCAGATAAAGACTTTGGTATTAGTCCAATGTGGTGCATTGGACCACTTTGCCACGATGGTGCATATACCAGTCAGCCATCGTGTGGTGGAATGAGGTGGAGACCATGGTTCAAGACCATGACACAACTTCCAGCACGAAATTAATGTTGTGCATCACAGAGGTGTTTGCTCTTTTCAGCATTTGCTGAGATCCATCCCTCTTTCCTTATAATCAACTTGATAGTCAATTGACCAATAGGTGATTGACCATTGACTCATTTAATCTCTGTATCTAGGCCTATGAACTCAGTTAATCTTGGAACATTGCACATAAAGAGTTTGCACAATCACAACCTATATGAAATATCGTAAATGCATGCACTTACTACTATTATGAGTCATTGGCTTTGGTACAGGTCAAAGTTCAGCCAAAACCTGATTTGTCATATCTGGTGTACGCTTCACCCACACCTGATGTATACCTATCAGCAGGATTGCTAAGAGCAGGGAGACCAGAGAGTTCAGACGCAGTCAATATTCACATAACCACAGATTATTTCACAAAAACGACCTGTAAACACACTGTAATCATACTGGGTTCATCACTGGCTTACTTTCACCCACAATGTCTCATCTTCAACATGGTGACAACTGTAACGTGCCTTTTGGACGTAGCCGATAATATCACAATGCACACTCTTCCACAAGGTGTTAGTCCAGGGAGATGTTGAGTTTGCTATTTTAAGGTTCCTGCTATGCATTATGTAAAGCGTTTCACTTACATCTTTAGCTTTGTTTCTCATGCCAAATACAAGGTTGTGTTGTGAAAATTATATTCTCTGAAATTTTATGGTGCAATATATTGAGGTGTTCATTGCATGGCAAAATAGAACTTCGCAATTGCTACACCATCTCTATATATAAAGGAGGAGTGTCTGTGTGTGTGTGTGTCTGTCTGGATGTCCGCTTATAACTCAAGAACTACACATCGGAGAAAAGTTTTAGACACAGATTCGGAATCAGCATAAAATCCCGGTGGTTTTAGGCTACGTTTTATTTTAATATCAATGGTTTTAAAAAACGCGCCAGCTGCAATGGTGTAGTTTGTAGTTTGTGGCGGTGTAGACGTTCGGGGTGTATTGCAATGGTTTGTCGGGTTTGGCTGTGGGTCCAGAATAGCTCCCATTTCCTTATGTTCTTCTACTTTTATTTTGATTCTTCTGTTACAACGCCTTCCTTATCTACCTTATATCCCCCCGACGAGGCCTCTACATAATTTCATGCGGCAGAATTTCGTGCATTTTGAGTGAAAGAAGTGACGAAGTTGTAGGAGGAAGAAGAGGCGCAGTCACTGTGGAGGCCACGATCGTGAGTGGAAATGGCGGGAATTGCGTTTGTATCGCAAAGTAAAGGATCTGCATTCATTTCTGAACTTGCATTGGTGGATTGTTATACATCTGCATTATTTTTCATTTTAAAAACTTTATGTTGAACTTGAAGGCTCCAAGCACGGACTATATATATAGCCCTCATTGAGGTAAAAATAAAAGTAAAAAGCCTGCTATCGCTTGCCAAGCTTGCCGTTCCCCCCTCCCCCTCCCTCATGTAGTATATACATAAATCTAGGCTCATGTAGGAGCTAAATAACAGAGAGCAGCAGGATTGCAGACTGACAGATAATCAAAAACAAAATTGGGAGAGATATTGTGGATGAATAGTAGAAAGAAAAGGGTGGGAGAGGTCAGTGATAATATAAGAAAGCAGGGATGGATGGATGGATGGATAGATAAGAGAGAGACAGAGACAGAGACAGAGACAGAGACACAGACACACGACAATAGGCAGCACATATATATATTGTTGTGTTTTAGGAATCCGCTAAGAAGTAACGGCAACCACCATACAGGTGCCTTAGAATAGTTATTTCATAGGAGAACATTATATATATATTGTTATGGTTTTTAGAACCATCACATGTAAATTTAGTAGTAAATTCCCTTATAAATGACCCCTGTGTATATGTCCCCTTAATTGGCTGTTAATTAAAGATTGCACCTTAGTTAGTCCATGTACAACACGTAGGACACTTTTGGATCTCTCTATAGTTATATCATTATTCTGTGTTCCAGGTAAGGCTGTGTTTCCAATAGTTGACTCTACGTTGCATCAATCAAATAAGATAGGTCCCCCTTCAATTTTCCCCAATCGTCTCCCGCTCTTCAAGTGCAGTAGTGGTAAGGCAGCGTTCGCTGCCAGTAACAGTTGGGCTGTTTTTGTGGGCATCACACCGCCTCTGCTAGCCCAGCAGCGTTCGCTGCCTGGCGCCAAACTCCATTACGCACGAGGCCAAGAAGGGGGGAGGAGCCGCCAGAGCACAGGCGTGGCACCACCTCGCCATCAAAGGTGGAGTCAGAGAGCCCTCAATGACCAACCAGGGCTCAGTGGGCATGGCTTAATAGGGCGTGGCAAGAAACGTCTGGCAAGTTCGAGAGGGTTCCAAGGGCGTGGATATAAAACCCTTGGCGCGAGGCCCCCACCAGAGACGCGTGAGGAAGTTCAAGAGCCACGGTGAGAGGCAGATGAGCAAGGGAGCACGAGATGAGCTGGAAAGAGATGAGTGTTGGAGACGCATGAGAAAGGAGCGCTGGAGAGAGACGCGCTGACGACCGGGTTCTTGCTGAACAAAGAGCGAGGGCGTGCACGTGGGCCACCAACGGCATGCCGCGATTCCCGAACCTCCCTGCCCACCAGTTCTGTGGACCGTCTGCCCTTCTCATCCTTCCCGCCATTCCTGCCTGAAAACCCCATTTGTGTACGTGAGTTTGTTCTGTTCATCTTGTCCCTGGGTATAAGTAAGAGTGTCTAAGGATTTGCACTGTGTCTTCTTCTTCTGTAAATTACTTTCATTTCTTCTCTTCCCCTTTGGTTTGTATAGTTAGTCAATAAATCCCTGCTCCTTCTTATTCTTTGGTTTCTTTCTCGTCCGATCGCTTTAGTGATTTCCCCATTGAGTACCTGTGGCGCGATTTCGGCCGAACCGCTTACATTCGGGTTTAGTCTTTTGCTAATGGCCCATGTCGCAGCTCGCTTCGCTCGGCGCATCCATCAATTATGCTGCGGCTCGGGCGGGAGTATTTCCTTGCGTACCGGAAGGTGCTGGTACTTAGGTCATAGGAAGGATTGGCCTACTACCCTATTCAGCGCTGACCGGGCGTGACGTCATACCCCCAGGACCGGTCGGACGGCCAGCTTAACAAGACAAGGGGATTAAACCCCCCCTTGCTAATGAGAGTGCCGTCCCCCGGATCCGTAACAATATATATACTATATATATATATATATATATATATATATACAGTGGAACCTTGACTTACGAGTGCCCCAACTTACGAGTTTTTCGAGATAAGAGCCGTCGCTCGGGCGGTTTATTGCTTTGAGATGCGAGCCGAGATCTGAGTTAGGAGCTTTCGCCACCCGGTCACGTGGTTATCTTGCCGTGCAAGTACAGTATCTCTGTCGTATAGCGCTGCATTTTTGTTTTCGCATGTTGGTTATTTTGAGTTTACGCCACCAGGTGGGTTCTGGTCACGTGGTTATCTTGCCGTGCAAGTACAGTATCTCTGCCGTCAACTTGTTCAGAGTGCCGGCGATAGCTCGCCTTCTCTTTGTGGAAAACACGGTACTGAGAAGAAGAAGAGGATGATGTGCTTGGATATAAAACACGCAATCGTCGAAAAACATGAGCGAGGTGTGCATGTTGTCGACTTGGTGAGGCGGATGTGAAGGCAGCTGAAGATTTTATTATAACTTTTGCCGAACTGATAGAAGCCGAACGATACATCCCCCAGCAAATCTTCAACTGTGACGAGACAGGGCTCTTCTGGAAAAAGATGCCGAGGAGGACGTATATAACGGCAGAGGAGAAGAGCATGCCAGGCCACAACTTGTTCAGAGTGCCGGCGATAGCTCGCCTTCTCTTTGTGGAAAACACGGTGAGATCCTTAACATCCAACAACTAATGGGACGCAAACGGGGCGCCCAGTTTAGCGGTACACACATTGATGAATCACCCTGCCTGTGATTCACCCATGACAGGTTATAGCTGGGTCGGGATTCAAACCCAGGCTGGACAGTTTAGACTTTAGAGTCAAGTGTGCGTACCTCCAGTCCAGGCCATCCTGCCAACTTGTATGCTGCATACAGGTGAAATATAAAGCGCGAGATATTTTTATATATACTGTATATTTAAAAAAAAATTGGTGTGGTTTTTGGCGGGCTGGAACGGATTAATAGCATTTCAATGCATTTTAATGGGGAAATTTGATTTGAGAAACGAGCAATTTGAGTTACGAGCTCGGTCACAGAACGAATTAAACTCGTAAGTCAAGGTTCCACTGTGTGTATATATATATATTGTTACAGACGCGGCTTTTAGATGTTATATGGACCGAGCGGTGGTGTATTTAACCGCGTCCGAACAGTTACTCCCCGATTAAAACCCGATTTCACCCGACGTTGACCAGATCGCCCCACGGATATTCAATCGGGAAATCTCTAAAGCGATCGCAAGAGAATGAAAAAGAAGAAGAAGAATACGGAGGAAGAACAGATTTATTATACACACACAAGCAATATTTTAGAGCGACCAATATTATTTACAGCAATAGATGGAAAAGAGCAGTCACACAGTGCATTGTTAACTTATTCTATTTCATTTACTTAATCCCCAAGACAAACGAGTAGGACAGGACGTTCACACTCACACGGTGGATATTGCAGGAAGGAATAGCTGAGGTGGACGCGTGGAGGAAGGCAAGGTCGGAGGCCGCAGCACCCCTCGCGGTTTTGGCGGGAAAACCTCCGTCGCGTATCCGCGGCCGTCACGCGCTGGCTCGGCACACCTGCTCCTCTTCCTGGGGTGGAGCCGTCTCCCTCCGTTCAGCGCGTCTCTCCAACGACAGGGGGGTATTGCAGGCAGGCAGGTAGGTAGGTAGGTAGGTAGGGCTTGCGGTGGATTGCGCTCCTCTTCCAGGTCATCCCCCAGCGTATCTCTCAAGGCCTCTCTTTGGTGCAGCCTCGTTGCTCCTCTCCAGTCATCTCTCATCTGGACTCGTAAAGCAGTCCCCTGCAGTCGCTTTTATCACCTCCAGCGAAATCAAGCCGCCGACTCCGAGGGCGCGCCTACCGGGTCACTCACCGCGGTGTTGATTGGCTGTTAGGGCTGGTTCACTCCTTGCTTCTTATGACGAGGTGGAGACACGCCCTTCTTCCTCAACCTTACCTCGTGGCCAATGGTGGTTTGAAGAAAACCAGCCAAAATGCGGAAGGCAATTGGAAGGGAGGTTTTGGGGAAATTGGAAGGGCCTACGCTTATTTTGTTTGATACAATGCAAAGTCAATCTAGTGGAAAACACATACTTAGCCTACATGGAATAAGGAAATACACTATTTAAAAGATATATCGTGACCTGCGTGTATGTTCTATGAAATTAATTAGGAGGACGGCTGCGACCATTATTTACATTACCAGGATGTTACCATACCAAAACCATACTCTTCACATCCGTTACCCTTCCTCCAAAATTGTTACACTCCTCAAAACCCGTTACACTTCTCAAAACCCGTTACACTTCTCAAAATCGTTACACTGCACCCTCCTTTCTTCAGGCACGTCCTCGGGCCTACTAGACTTAACTGAGTGTGACATGTAGGTGTAATTCCCTCTACAATTAACCTGACCCTGAGTGTGACAATTTTAAAACACAAATAAGTATGTCCCCCTATTGCATTGCATCCTGTCTAACAGACTCAAGCCCACAGCTAACCGAATTACGGAATTATTCTGAAACTATACATTTACGGTGGGGAGCATTATTTACAATGACGTGATTTCTTATTTACAACGCAACCCAGGACCTGTGTGTTTTTTTTCTTTTTCTTTTTAGGGAACAAGAGAAAGAAATTCCTGTTGGGAGGGAGGAGACAGCACGCATTGCATCGATGCACCAGTACCAATACCACCAAAGCACCCAAAAGCACCCAAACACCACAAAGCACCCAAAAACACCATCCGGTGCGGTTACCATGGTTCATAATAAACACAACAAAACAACTGGTGGTGGTCTTCTCCTTCTCTGCTGGGCCGATGTTCTTCCCGACGTCTTCTGGCTTCATGCGGCCTATTTGGACATACTAAAAAAAACACAACTTGTGTCCATTTTTATTTAGGGCCTCAGGGGCCAACTAAGGGTGGTCCACCTGTCTGGCATAGGTGCCACCTTACCGAGGTCCGCAAGCAAGATTCCCTGGCCACTATGGCCGGTCTCCAACAGAGGTGCTCTGCTCCAGAACCTGGGGTCCATCAAGTGGTACTTGGCCGCCGAACAGCGGTCCATAAAGTGGTACATCAACGCAATGCGTGCTGGTTCTGGGAATCTCGGGCGCACAATGGCCACCTCACGCACGCTCCCCTCGGCACCCAATGGCGCACAGGTCATGTGGGAGACAAAAGAAAGACAATTGAGCGAGGGGTAAGGTCACAAGGGTACACGTCAAACAAGGCAATGCAAGGTGAAATGCGTACGGAGGGCGAAGTGAGAAAGCTCGTCCCTACCGTACGTCACCCCCTTGTCACCTACCCTACCCTTGTTCTCACCCCATATGTACAAAAATCTACACATTTACAAATTCGTCACTACTGTCACGTCTTCCCCATATTTCCCCTATACCAAATTCGTCCCCACAATCCCTTTACTTCAAAATTTGCCATCACCAAATTCATCATCAATCCTCATAAGGAGGCAGAGATGGAACATCAAAGCACAATGTCACACCCACGTCATGATGCGTCTCACAATCCAAACATTTGCATCATAAAAAAAATAATCAAAACATGGCATGGTGTGGAGTACCTGTCACCTCAGGTGAGTGGATGCAGATGGTGCGAGGAGATCCTTCATCCTAACTATCCTCTAAATGACTTTAACACACTTTACACTACCCGGGGTCTTTCCCTGCCAATCCATTGGCCAACTTACCCTATGGGTTCTAACAACCAATCCCCATTGACCAAACTGTGGTGCTTCTCAATTTGGGGTCTCACTCCCCCGATTCATCTCCCGGTGCCCTCGCACAATTTCTGGGCCGCGACGTGTAGCTCTCCCAACAGGTCTACCCACCTGCACACCTCCACCACTGTAGTTGCCACTCGAGCTTACCTAGCTCCTCACCCTAACCTATCTAACTGGGGGCAGCCCCTCTCCTGGCTCTGTCACCCCATGGTGCCCTCTGGCACTGGGCTACCCGGGTCCGTCCTCCGGATCCTCGGGCCCCATCCACAACAACTACTACCGGCTCCCAGAGCCCACCTGCGGCCTCACCTGGCCGACATCCTCACAGTGGTGGAGTGCCCAAACCAACTACACACACTAACAGGCTACACGCCCAGCCATTTCCACAACACTAATGCACCCATCCAAACATCATTCTTCCAACCGCACCACAGATGCCAATATCCAACCACAATTTACCTGTACCCTCTACCTAACACTTACACTACCCGCCCCGGGTATCCGTGATGGGGGTCCACTCTTCCCCCATTCACACCTTCGCACCATCCACTCCACTCCACAATTTCCACCATACTCACTCCACGACCATCCATTCCAATCCTCCATACCATTTATTCCATACACCTGCCCTCCATTCACCTGTCGTTGCACACCTGTGCAATCTCACCTGGTGCCACCTGCACCCTCCTTTCTTCCTGGACCACTTGGTCATCACAATACACAATCACCATTACTCACTCATACACTGCTCCATCCACCTGTTCAGTTGCACACCTGTGCAATCACACCTGTTCAATCACTCCCACACACGGCATCATCTCAGCTAACTCCTCCCCTCTGAAACTTGCGCTTCCCAGTCGTCCCTTTAAACTATTGCGCTCCCACGTCATTATAATCCACACTAATCTACCTGCGTCCCCACTACAGGTATCAGTCACTAACTAACCTTAACGTTACCTAATGTCATCTTCGCTAGATCCCTACAATTATCCAAGCCCTCCCTGGCTCGGTTGTCATAGCCACCCCATAAACTATTGCGCATTTGCCCCCACCTGTGAGGGATGGTGGATTTGCCATCCCACCACATCGGGGGTCTCTCACTACCAATTTCGCCCGTCCAAATCCAACAATTCAAAAATTTTCCATTTACTGCCAATTCTATTCACTTTTCTAAATTTCGTTTCAAATCACTACTATTACTATCACCATCACCCGTCTACTTATTACATCCTCTCGGTGCGCCAATTCACATCACCCGTCTACTTATTACATCCTCTCGGTGCGCCAATTCACATCACCCGTCTACTTATTACATCCTCTCGGTGCGCCAATTCACATCTACAGCCCGGCTTCGTACAGCCGAGCAATGAACGCGGGTCGTTTTTTTGCCAGCGGCTGGATACGTCCCGCATTCGGGGCAGGGACGGAGGCTTACCCGGGCCGAGATCCCATGCACCACTTCGGCGTGGAGCCATCCAATGTCCCGATCTCGACCTGCCGGCACGTCTCAATAGAAAGTGGTCGCCATGACGACCCTTCCTATCGAGCTGCCCGCTCCGCCTTGTGGAGCCCGGACGCGGCCGCTCCACGCGAGGCCCAGCGTGGATCGCGCACGGCGGTCCTTTCGAACCCGCCGTGGCTCGGATCTCCGCTGGTTCTCGCGGCACGCGAAGCCCGGCACGCACCGAGGGCCCGATCCGGCTAAAAGTCGACCTAACCTTTAACCCGGTTACCGTCGACGCTTCACCTGCAGGCTTACATGCATACGCTACCTCTTTCTTGCTCATACATGCAGCCGTTCCCATTCTCCTCGTACCTTTTCTTTCACACCTCGGTACACTCACTCCGCTCACCGACTTGGTCACACACCTGACCACCGAACACTTTGGCACACATTCGTTGCTCGCACACCTCACCAATACACCGCTTCGCGCCCCCTCCTCGGTCACCTCCTTTGTGACAATCACAGGTGTGCTCTCACCCGCACACCCAACCACGTGTCTCACTACCAATTCCAGCGTGCATTCCCACTCACGCTCTACCATTCCAGGTGTGCATCCTTCCATCCCAGGTGTACATCCTCGCTCACCTATCACAACCAGCTCACGCTCCGTTTCACTCTCACTACTCTCACCTCCACTCTCAGTCGCGCACTCACCCTTACTCTTGACAGCATGCGCTTTCCCCATGCACCCGTCCGTTACACACCTTTCTCGCGCATCCTCCCGCGCACACTTCTTCGTTACTTCCTCCGTAACACTCACCACAGGCATGCATTCTCCCTTACTCTTGACAGCATGCGCTTTCCCCATGCACCCGTCCGTTACACACCTTTCTCGCGCGTCCTCCCGCGCACACTTTTTCGTTACTTCCTCCGTAACACTCACCACACCGCGCTTCCCTGTGCTCCCTCGCACACGCGCTTTGACCAATTCACTCTTGACGGCACACTCACTCCTCGGCGTGCACTTTTTCCTCACACACCCCATGGTCGGACATTCTCGCACACCCCTTTTTTCACACACCTGTCCTGTCACACACCTCACCAACGGCCTTTCACGAACACCCGGATCCAAACCAATCCCCAAGCCGACTGAATCTCCCCTCACATCATGTACATTGCCACTCACCTCCGTACCTCGTCGCACCTTCTCTGCCACCTGCAAACTTTTTATTTGGTTAGTGAGCACCGCATCATGATTTGAACACAGACCTTGTACACATTCCATCACCTCCTCCCGGATTTCTCTCTTAGTTTCTGTCCGTCCCTTCTTAATTTCACTCACCTCTTCTCCCACTTCCTCTAATTTTTGTTTAACCTCTTTTATTTCCCGGTGCGTCTCCTCAAGTTCGTCCTCTAAGGCTACCGTGACCGTTTCTACGTGCGTCCTTACCTCCCGGTCCTTCGTCTCCATTGCTTCTGTCACCTCTTCCACCCTCATTGTCAGTTCCTCCCGTACCATCTGACATTGCCTCTGCGTCGCTATTAATTCGTTTTTAATTTCTTTTTGTGTCGCCTTTAACCCTCCTAGTACCGCCGTGTTCTTTTGAACCTGCTCCACTAACTTAGTTTGTCCCTCTGTCAGCTGCTCCACCTCCTCCGTCAGATCTTCTATTCCCCCTTGTAACTTTGCCGTATTATTTCTCACCTCTTTCTCGATACGCTTTTCGCCTCGCTTTACCTCCTCGCGTAGCCCCGAGACCTCCTCACTCACCCCTCGTCGTATTTCCTCCATCTGGTTCCCCATCTGTTCGATTTCCCGGGCGGATTGTTCCCCTATTTCCCGCAATTTGTCCTCCATCCTATTTTCTAACCCCATTAACCCATTTTTCACCCCTTCTATCCCATTGTCTAACCCCTCAAATTTCTTGTCTAATCCCTCAAATTTCTTGTCTAATCCCTCACCGGTACCCCTCATTTGGCCCTCCAATCGCTCACCCTGAGCATCCATCCGGTTCCCCATTACCCCCATTTGGTCCTCCAATCGCTCACCCTGAGCATCCATCCGGTTCCCCATTACCCCCAATTGGTTCCTCATTACCCCCAATTGCTCACTATTCTGGGCCATAAGGGCCTTCATTTGTATAAAAAAAAGGTTCAAATCCATTGGCATCTCCGGTTCGCCGACTGCGACCATGGGCGTGGCTAAATGTGGCGCCGCTGTAATCACGTGCGCTAGAGCGCCATTTTGTGCACCTGAAATTCCCGCAACCACATTGCCATTTTCCTCCTCCCTTTCTTCCACATACATTTCCCCTGGTTCCTGGGTTACCCCTAACCCGTCTATCTCCCCCACCGACATCCGATCGCCTTGATTGTCCATGGCGCGATCTAAAAATTCGGGTTTTATAAAACACAATTTCGTCCGCTTTATAATTTTGAGCGCGTGCAGCGCGCTCCGGGTCGATCTCACTCCCCGACACCAATTGTTACTCTAATAGTACAATTGGTGTTCCAAAATTTGGGCCTAACAAATTTAGTCCCAGGTTCGAATCCAACTCCTCGACACCAATTGTTACAGACGCGGCTTTTAGATGTTATATGGACCGAGCGGTGGTGTATTTAACCGCGTCCGAACAGTTACTCCCCGATTAAAACCCGATTTCACCCGACGTTGACCAGATCGCCCCACGGATATTCAATCGGGAAATCTCTAAAGCGATCGCAAGAGAATGAAAAAGAAGAAGAAGAATACGGAGGAAGAACAGATTTATTATACACACACAAGCAATATTTTAGAGCGACCAATATTATTTACAGCAATAGATGGAAAAGAGCAGTCACACAGTGCATTGTTAACTTATTCTATTTCATTTACTTAATCCCCAAGACAAACGAGTAGGACAGGACGTTCACACTCACACGGTGGATATTGCAGGAAGGAATAGCTGAGGTGGACGCGTGGAGGAAGGCAAGGTCGGAGGCCGCAGCACCCCTCGCGGTTTTGGCGGGAAAACCTCCGTCGCGTATCCGCGGCCGTCACGCGCTGGCTCGGCACACCTGCTCCTCTTCCTGGGGTGGAGCCGTCTCCCTCCGTTCAGCGCGTCTCTCCAACGACAGGGGGGTATTGCAGGCAGGCAGGTAGGTAGGTAGGTAGGGCTTGCGGTGGATTGCGCTCCTCTTCCAGGTCATCCCCCAGCGTATCTCTCAAGGCCTCTCTTTGGTGCAGCCTCGTTGCTCCTCTCCAGTCATCTCTCATCTGGACTCGTAAAGCAGTCCCCTGCAGTCGCTTTTATCACCTCCAGCGAAATCAAGCCGCCGACTCCGAGGGCGCGCCTACCGGGTCACTCACCGCGGTGTTGATTGGCTGTTAGGGCTGGTTCACTCCTTGCTTCTTATGACGAGGTGGAGACACGCCCTTCTTCCTCAACCTTACCTCGTGGCCAATGGTGGTTTGAAGAAAACCAGCCAAAATGCGGAAGGCAATTGGAAGGGAGGTTTTGGGGAAATTGGAAGGGCCTACGCTTATTTTGTTTGATACAATGCAAAGTCAATCTAGTGGAAAACACATACTTAGCCTACATGGAATAAGGAAATACACTATTTAAAAGATATATCGTGACCTGCGTGTATGTTCTATGAAATTAATTAGGAGGACGGCTGCGACCATTATTTACATTACCAGGATGTTACCATACCAAAACCATACTCTTCACATCCGTTACCCTTCCTCCAAAATTGTTACACTCCTCGGTCACAGAACGAATTAAACTCGTAAGTCAAGGTTCCACTGTGTGTATATATATATATATATATATATATATATATATATATATATATATATATATATATATATATATATATATATATATACACAAAGAATTAAGTTAAGCACCCCTACACAACGAATTAAGGTAAGCACCCCCTAATATATATTCTTTGTGTATATGTATACATTGGCATATATTCTAAGGTATGTGAGATCAAATAATGATTGGTATGACATTAGCAATTATCCATTGATGAAATTGAGTGATCAAAGTGAAAAAAAGTGATTGGTTGAGTCAGTGATCCGATCACGTGGGTCCTACACACGTTATTGACGCAAAGATCGCTAGAGGTCTTCTCAGAACAATGACTGTACGTTAGAAAACATAAACGTCATCCACACTGTCCGTGATGGACCTATAGCTCCATACTTAAATTGAGGTGAAAATATGCCTAAAATTCCCAAAAAATTTCACCTTAAATTATTCAGAATAAAATATTGAAAACGGCATGATTGTTATGTTTTTATGTGACCATAATATCACTTCTCCAGAAAATATAGCAATATCATGGGTATATTACACTGTTTTGACGACAACAAACATGTAATGTGCGAGGTTGTAAAAAAACGGGGGGGGTGCTTAACTTAATTCTTTGTGTATATATACATACATACATACATACATACATACATACATACATACATACATACATATATATATATATATATATATATATATATATATATATATATATATATATATATATATATATATATATATATATATATATACACACACACACATATATACACACAGTATATATAATCTGCTCTGTCTGTGATGTGAGAGCAACAGGTCTTGTGCTACGTCCTCATCAAGGTAGATTCCATTACTGTTGAGGGTTGTGGATTACACCGATTCCAGATGAGCCAGATTAAATACTTGGGTGCCAGCCTACAGATGAGAGCTGCAATTTATTGAGTGACAGACAAATTACTTTGTAAGCTGAGAGTTGTTCTGATTTGTCAAGACACAATGGAAGACACTCAGTCTGCAGCTGGTTTTGGAGGCCAGCTTTTCTATTTGGTCAGCGCAGGAGAGGTCGTGGCTGATCGTGATGCCCATAAGTTCAAGAGACTGAACAAAACATACAGCAAAGCTGGCCTCCAAAGCCAGATACTAACTGTACATCCTCAGTTGGTCCAAGTTTTCCCTGAAAAATCAAGTTACTTACAATCTACAAGACCTATGACTGAAGCTCAATGGAGTACTGCTCTCCATTATGGACTGGCACCCCAGCATCACATTTGTGTCTTTAGGGTTCTGTGGAATCTAAAGTTCTCAACATTATTGGGTCTCCATTGTTGAGGCTGAATCGCCATGTCTGTTGCTCTCACATTACAGGCTGGGCGGTGGCCTCTGTTTTTATGAGTCTCTTCTAGTGGTCGATCTCCTTTTGCTCTCTCAGCCCTATAACCTTCCCCAATAAGTCCAGGATGCACATAATCTTCCAGTAACCCCAACCTGGTTAAACTTGGAAAATCCTTACTTACTGCACATCTCAACTTACTTACCGTTCCTCGCTTTTCCCATCTGTGGAGCCGCTGTTCTATCCCACTCTTCTCTTCATGGCTTCAAGTAGATGGTACAACGCCATATCTTGTCATCTGCAATCCTTACGTACAATCTTTATTACCCACATTAACCCCACCTAGTCCATTCCTATTACTTTAGTTTACAGTTTTCACTCCACACCTCTTTCTTTCAAATGGAATATATGATTTTGAATTTAGAATATATATGAATATATTTGAATAATTGATTTTTTTTCTTTCTGTATATTGTATTTTGTCTGTCATGTGTCTGTTAGACTAGCATGACATGCTAAACGGGTTAAGAATAACCTACATGAAGCAAAGGCAAGTGAATGTGTAGAAGAGCAACTTGTCAGTATGATGTCATCACTGCTCAGTGCATCACCAGATGACCACCTACAATAAGCCTGAAGTTGGCTTAACAGTTGAGCTGGCTGGCTTAAGATCCCAGGGTCTTGAGTTCAAGCCCCTGTTGGGCCATTGAATTAACACTAGGTGGGTTAACTCAGCGTGCCAACCTTCCGACGTTAGCAAAATGACTACCACCTTACTGGTAACGGAGGCATTGCATCAGCGCCCCCCCCCCCTTCCTAGAAAATGATGCAACCAAGCAGTCACAGGCTGCATACGAATAAATTCAAGACCTACAAGTAACAATTGACATCGCATCAAAACCTCTGTGAAAGCCATGTATCCTACTGTGGTATATAAAATATGGCAATTCACTGTGAGTATGTATTTACATCTGATAAATATAGGATCGAAAACAGCTGGGCCAATCTCCACCAAATGTTTCATACATTCTCAAGGTACCCAGGGTCATGGGCACAAAATACCACCCCCGGAGGGTGGGGAGGTGACTTGCAATCTTCACCTGTGCATGTGAAATAATGCAAGTGGTTTATAAACAAACCACTTGCACTATTCGGGAGGGCAGGGGTATTGACACCATATTTAATTTCTGGAGGGAGTGGCTATTTCTAATGTGGTGAAACAGCCGAAGCGCTCCACAAAGTTGAGCCACCATGACAGGATCTAGTCAGGTTCTTTAAGCACATGAACTTGCAATGGTGCTGTTGCCCCATAAAGCAGGATGCTCGGGATTACCGTATGTTGTTATTTTCAGGAAGAATGAGTTCCATGTTGGTCTCCACTATGTCGAAACCTTTGAGTCAATGGGTGGACACAAGTTTGGGTTACTTCTGGTTAGGGAAGGTCACCACCATTTTACACAACTTTGGGTTAATTCCAATTAGGGAAGGTCACCACCATTTTACACAACTTTCGGTTAATTCCAATTAGGGATGGTCACAACCACTTTACACAACTTTGGGTTACTTCTGGTTAGGGAAGGTCACCACCATTTTACACAACTTTGGGTTAATTCCAATTAGGGACGGTGACAACCATTTTACACAACTTTGGGTTACTTCCGGTTAGGCATGGTCACCACCATTTCACACAACTTTGGGTTACTTCCAGATCGGGATGGTCACCACCATTTTACACAACTTTGGGTGACTTCCGTTGAGGCATGATCACCACCAGTTAACACATTTTGGGTTACTTCCGGTCACCATTTTGGCACGGTGAAAACAAATCCTTAGCAACAATTTGAACGCCAATGCTTTTTGTGATACTGTTCGTATTTTTTGCTGTGGCCACCAAAATGTCATTCAATTACCTGGAAAATGTTAGTGATGATGCTAAATATCATTATGAGGTGAAATTAAATGTGGTTGGGCTCCAAAGTGTGAGCATGTATATTTTGCACCATTCAAAATAAGCATCTTTATTTTGCACCATCACATGGCCTTTTTGTGCGAAGACCTCTCTTGCACTTGTCCGGAAGTCTCTCTTGCACTTGTCCGGAAGTCTCTCTTGCACTTGTCCGGAAGTCTCTCTTGCACTTGTCCGGAAGTCTCTCTTGAAGATTGATTGCATGAGTTCATGTGTTTTTGCCTTACACTTTTGCAATCCACAACCTATCTCGACTTTCTCTACAGATCTCCATCTTCACTCAATTATTCGAGGCTGTTTCCAATAGTACCGATGCAGCTATTTCCCGTCATCCATCTGCTGAGATGATCATCAGGTCTTTGGTGGTTTTAATGTCCACCACAAAGAATGCTTGGACATTATCATAGCCCAGAAATCCCAAATGTGAATGAGTATAACTTCTCCATGTCTCATAGTTATCTTACCAAGATTATTTCATCTCCAACCCATATTCCAGATTGTGTTACTGATAGAAGGTACCTTCTTGATCTGTAGTAAGTTTGTTTTAACCTCGTGATTGTGATGCTGAATATCTTGCCCCACGAGGTAACTCGGATCACGTCACCTTTGCTGTCCATTTTACCTGTTTCTGTGAAAAAGACACTTTCCGGGTCTGAGCATGTTGAACATTGGGTCATGCCTTTCCTCCTTCCAGTTTCTTCCTTCCACTAATTTTTTCTGGGCCAGATCAGTCATATATTTACCTCCACCACAAAAGATGGACGAAGGTTATGTTTTCACCCCTGTTTGTCTGTTCTTGAACAGGATATCTCAATAAGTTGTGGACGGATTCGGACGGAATTTGGCAGAGATGTAGCGTATGTGACAAGGACGAAATTGTTAGATTTTGGTGAAGATCCGGATTCGGATCCGGCTACTAGAACTTTAAAGTGATTCTTCACCATTGGGAGATCGGGCCAAAAACGATACATAGCAGGATATCTCAAAAAGTTATTGACGGATTCGGATGAAACTTGGTGGAGATGTTAGGTGTGTGACAAGGACGAATCGATTAGATTTTGGTGAAGATCCGGATGCAAATCCGGATATGAGAATTTTTTAAAAGTGATTCTTCACCATTGAGAGAGGGCGAAAACAAATGTATAGCACGATATACCAAAACGTTGTGGACCAGTTATGACAAAACTTGGTGGATGAGTTGGTTAGGTGAGAAGAAAAAGCCGATTCGATTTTGATTCAGGTCCAGATACAAATCCGGCATACCAGAGGGTTACAAAATGTAAACCGTTTAGCCTGGTGGAGGGAAGTATGCTCTCGACCGACTGCCGTTCTAGTTCTGCAATATTTTTGTCATTGTGTTGCTGATTGTGTTTTCATCCAATTTTTTTTTTTTTAAACTGTATCTTGTTAACTCAACTGGACTACCGTCCAGTTGAGTTCATCACATACTGAACCCTCCGTCGTCTGTCATCTGTCATCTGTCGTCTGTCCACTTTTCGATGTTAACACTTGTAGAATAATAAATTTAACTGCTGTTCTACTTCAGAAACTTCAGAAACTCGTTTTAGCAAAATCAATGTTTTATTCACTTTTGAGAGTTTTGCTGTATTCTACTAAATGTACTAATTAGATATTAATGACGTTGTTCTGTCGGTCGTGGCTGTAGCTCCTTTCTAGGTCTTCGTTGAACCTCGTTCAGTTGTTGACCAGTCTCCAGTTGTTCCCCGTACACTCTGCTCCTCTGCTCGCAACTTTCTCCTGGTTTTAAAGCCCCAAACTCCTTTGATGTAGCGGAGTATGCAGGGTCACCCCCGAGGTTAAATCCCCTTGGGACATGAGAGCCTGCAAGCGTCTCTGGTTCTCTTGTTCAAAACCCTTATTTGGCTCTTGCTTGGCCAGCTAGTACTTATTTCTGTTCAAGAGGTCAAATACTCTGACCTGCTGAGGAAGAATTTGCAGCCTGTGCGCAGTGAACTGAACATAGGCTATTTTTCTACACAGATGGCGGTCCACGAGCGTTACACATTTTTGTCTGAAATTAACTCTCCCACCCACCTGCTAGTTCTATGCTCTTTACTCATTCATAAAGATCACAAAACATTTCACCTTCACCAAAACGCAATAATTTCAGTTCATCATTAAAATAATAAAGCATCTGCAACATTTGGCAAAATATTTGCCTTTAATCAAATATTGACTTTCTTTGTTTGAAAAAAAGGGGCGGATCACTTGTGTTTGGAATTTCAGCATAAAACATTTTTCTCCTGTTGTCTTCATCACACCTTCACTATTTGCATAGGATTTTCCGCTGTTGTGATAGCTGGGCAGAGTCAAAGACTGACCCTGCTCTCCATGCAGCATCCTTGCCACTCTTGCTGTGAGCCATAGTAGATTTGAACAAGGCCTCCATCCAGTTGTAGTCGACTTGCCTCCTCACTCATCGTGAGCATGGAGCAAGTATTGATGTGATGTTGATTTGTCAACAAGATGTGGAGCAGGGATGCCGGATGCATCCGCAATGATGATGTTGGGACCATGGTACTCAGTTGTCCATGGTCCATACCAGGAGCACACAGCAGAATCGTGCACAGCTGTTGTGAAGGAAAAGGCAGTCGTTCGCTTGCAGCTCCATGCTGGCTCCCCGGAAGTTGGTGAAGTAATGACACACGTCGCCGTATCCCGTAAACGTTGCAGGTAAAATATCGTCGTCCTGCAATTGCTGATGTGATGAATGTTCGAGGTATTTGAACACAAGTAAGTGATCGCCCTTTTCCATATGTTGCAGTGTGACCCAGACAAATGGTCACATAATTTTCCCTTGGTGAAGGTAAACATCCATCTTCCAAAGGAGCATTTCTTCATCATTCTTTGAGAAAGAGGGTGTATGCCAAGATTAACTTCATTTTCACAAATTTTCCTTTTTCAAACTTCTTCCCAGATGTCGTTATCACTCCATTTGGGATGTGGTCTTGTCTTTCCTTTACTTAGCCACATTTATATCTGCTCTCCACACAGATTGAATCAGATGGGGTACATTGTAACATGAAATCACTATATTTTATAACAACTTCACACGAATAATATTCAAATCAGACATGTGTTTTACACTACTAAAACTAAGAATAGCATCCACAATTGCTTTCAGGTTCATATAATTAAAAAATTAAACTCATGCAGGTATTGTAACTCAACTCAAAGAAAATAAATGCATTAATAATGATTATATATGATTTAAATCACAAACAGGAATATCTAATTCCCAACAATTCTTGCAAACAAGCAAACTATGCCTAATGTGTTATTAGCATAGTCCTCCCCGCTTTTTGTTTTTCTTTAACAGTGTTACTTGTGGTGATATGAGTTCATCGATCGTGTAAAACGGACATAGTGCACAACAAGTTGTTATGCCCTCATTTCAACTCGACTGTATTCATTTGCAACATTACTTGATTCAATCGTTGAATCTCAGTATTCATGTCGCCATAGATGTCTTCCTCTTGTGGTTCCACATGCATTTCCTCATTTGTTGCTTTGTTTATTTCCTCTTTTGTGGCTGCTTGCACTATCATAGTGTTGTTTGTTATCTTATTCAAACCCACCGTCACTAAGGTTTTCAAGCAAGCCACTACTAAAACTATTGCCAATATAACCACTAATCCAATAAACAAATATTGGAGTATCTCAGCTGCTACTCCTCGTATTTGTTCATACCTATAACATAATTATATGTCAATGACATTCAACATTATATACCAAACTAACAACTTCTTAAAATGTGACTAAAGAAAAATCCCTTAATATATAACATAAATCTGATTATTTGCCTTATCCAGATGCCTCTATCTCCCGGGGTCCATATTTGTTTCTATTGTTATCAACTTCCTATGATCTGTGAATTCGTTCCAAAATACCACAACCATAGGTTTTAACAAAGCTCTACCAAACTATTTCCAATGTGAACTCAAAATACTAGTAAAACAATCAATTTCAAAGAATTAACTTCAAAGGGTCAGCAAATTCATTCTATAACCAGATCTAATTTTCCCATCCAATAGTTTGCCTTGACACATGTCATATTATAACACTTTAATAAACCTTCAGAAATGTTTCCCATCGCAACAACTTCCCTTTTACAAATAGCCATGTGTAAATTACGTATTGAACGACAATTTTCTCTCAATGTGTTTGGCCTAAATGGCCGCAAAAGTGGCTAACACAAATTGAGGATATTATCCCTATCACATTCATTTATAGATTCATTTGGTTCTAATTCTCTCTTTTCCCACTGCTATAAGGAAGAACAGTAGCTCTTATAAGTCTTTGTAATATCTCATTAAATTTACCCAGCATTGAAGAATTTATTTACTATCCATTTCCCTTCTGTTTACCAGTAACTTTGTTTAAACTGCATAACTTAATTTGATAAATCCCGTGTGTACAGCTACCACTTATTGAAACCCCTACTTTTGTAGAAAATATCCAAATAAGTGGTTGTATACCCCCTTTAACTGTTGCTCATCCATTTCGATGCAACTTAGTGAATACTACTAACACCAGTATGCCAATATAGGTGTGGCAGATTAACAAAATATGTTGCAGGTACACGTAACATCGTGTTCTGAGTGTAAAAAAAACATAACAGCGCGTTCACGTCTGCCCCTTTTTTTTTAAGATTCAGGTTTTAAGGTTTTAAGATTTTAAGTTTCACAATGCATTTCGTTTTAAAACTCACAATAGTTCAATTCAACAAAATTGTCTTTACTATCTGCCCATATCGTCTATGCCTAAGACACATCCATACATACAGCACAATGTATATGCTGATAACGGTCAAGTTTATATATGTAAGAATCCATGAGCAGAGTACTCTGGAAAGTCAATGTAAGACCACTTCCAAATTTGGCTAATTTTGTACTCATTTTGTTTACTAGGGCATGCCCGTACCATATATAAGCTAGGACGTGCCCGTACGTGGGTGCCCGTTCCTTGCCAAAAAAAAAAAAAAAAAAAAATTTGTGTCGGGGTGTGTGTGTGTAAACATCCTAGGGCGTGCCCGTACATGGGTGCAAAAAAACATGCGTGCAAACAACAACAACAAAAAAAAACTTTGAAACCACGTGGCAGTAACGACCACAGAACCCCCCCCTCTATTTACATGAATGGTTTGGTCCAAAGCGAACGGCTTGCGGTGTTTGGTAAAGAAATCGCCATAGCTCGGTAACTACTTGTCCGATTAATTTCAAACCTTGAAAAGGCACATCCTCGGGTCCCCAGCAATATACCTGGCAAGTTTCAAGTATATCGGACCGGTAGTTGTCGAGAAACAGCGGTCACAGACAAACATACACACATACACACATACACACATACAAACACACATACACACATACACACAGAGATTAATGGAATTATAGATAGATGAAGCTCCTATCCATAAATAGCTGTTATTGTCATATAAATTCTATCAAAAATGGAATCCCAAAATTACTCACAATTCTACTATTAATTAATGGCTGCTCATAACCTAGCACATCAAATCCGTATATTCCATCGCCCTTGACAAAAGAGATAATGTTCATAATCAAATTATATTCCTATTTTATTTTACGAATTTTCTGGATATTCTTATAAGATTGACACACAAAACAAAAACCATTGACACACAAACATACACAAACCCAAGCATTATGTATATTTGTTTGCATTTGAACCATCATTAACAGATCAAGATGGGTGTCAATTTTCATTTCAATTTCGTAAAATTTATCCTTTAATTTTAGAAACGCTAATACACAAATAGACAAAAAGTTTATTTTTAGAAAACCCCTATAATATCACATTGAAATTACCCTTTTTGGTCCCACAATAATTTATCCAAATTTGACAATACATCTATTTACATGTCAGTCGACCACTGACCTATCAGCATGCAAAAAAATAGTCCAAAATGCCCACCTGCTGATCATGTGACGCTCGTCACTTGGTTTCCAAAAAATTTTGCAAAGCAATGTTCCACACTTTGGTAATTGTTTTGTTGTAAAAAAAATTTTCGCCCAAAATACTCCCTAAAACCACATTTATAATTGGCAAATATGAGGCTTCCAGAATGAACTCTAATTCTGGATCTTTTAATTCATGTTCCAAAAAAAATCCAATTTTGGCATTTAATCAATTAATTATTAATCCGCTAATAAGCAAAAGTAAAATTCATTCTTGCTCCGAAAATTTTTTTGAGACAAGAAGCAGGAACAATTATTCATGTTGGTCTGTTGGCATTTGGGATCTGCAGCAATGAAGGCCTAATCGTTATCTGAGGTACCAGTAAGCACTGGTACCCTTGATCCTGGTTTGTCCTATGAACTAGTCTTCCTATTTGAATATGGACAACGTCGTTTCCAGTGTCCCATATTTCCACACTTGTAACATCGGTTTCTGTCATTGCCTGATCTGCCCACCTGTTCACTTGTATTTCTGGGCTGCATCCCCAGATCCCTGAGTTGCCACTGCAATCTCTGGTTCTCTCCTGAAACACGAAAAAATTCTCTGTACCGTCCTTTTTGGGGAGACAAATGGGAATCAGATGGGACAACTGTCACTTTTATTCCTATGTTCGAGGGCAGTTGTGCATTTATGTCCTCTAATGTATCCTGCATCGTTTTTATTTTAAGTTCTAGGTCCAATATACGTCCTTGCTGTGCCCTATTCCTGGATTCCATATCCCAATAATGGAATGCAAGCCAGTCTACTGTTAAATTATGTTGCTTCCTGGCTTTCATTTCTTGTCCTAATCTCTCCAATCGACTTCGCTCAAATGTACCATCTCTTGGAAACTCCTTATCATGTCCCTTTGTCCACAAATACCAATTTTCAACCTCACTAATAGCCTCTTCACCATATCGGTCGTACATATAATATGCACAAGTACCTTTTTTTGGAATATCTGGTTGTCCTTGTGTATTCTTACAAGCTGCATTCCCCATTTTGCCTGTATATGAATAACACTCAGTATTTACTCAACGTACCAGATAACTACCAAGACTACACTTTAAATTACACTTGTACCCCCTGTCAATTTCCTAGCTTATGTCCTATAAGCTCGACTCCGTAATCGTCCAGGAAGTGTCTCTCCACCTTTGCAATTGATGACTTCAAGTGATTGCCAGAGAGTCTCCCTGTTCCCACACCCCAATCGCACTGATCGGTGTTGTAGTTGGGTCAAATGGATCAGTAAGTCCTGTTGAGGGGGATCAAACAAAATAACCACATATAATATAACAAATAACTACTAGACTCACCACCTCGCTCATCGTCCAAGGTTGTCTGCACATTGATGTTTCGCAAATGTCTCAAAGCTTCTTTCTTGAGACCGCACTTTTTATTCATCCATCAATTGACTTGATTAAATTAAATTTAAATTAAAATCAGATCAGATTAAATTAATCAGATCAAAATCAATCAGATCAATCGGATCAGAATCAGAATCAATTCAAATATGCAATTTCAATCAATTCACCAACATTAATCAATAAAATCCTAATAATAATACATAATAAAATATCATAAATGATAATATCAAAATTCAAATATCAAATCATCATTGAAATTATCATTGAAAATATCAAAATATCAAATATCAAAATAGCAAAATTCACATTTATCAGTCTGATAACTCTATATCTAAGCCTGTTCCCAATGTTGGCAAAACAGTTCCGTCTACCGACGGGGAAATATGATCGTCGGTCCATGGTCACCGTTTGACCCATATCTGCCGTCAGTTGACAAATCACCGTTCTGCCTCTGGATCATATCTGACATATTTGTTCAATCCTGTGTGGTCATTATATCACAAATTAAAGTTTAACAACCACTGAAGGCAACTCAACCCTTCATTTGTGAGACAATCAACCAAATTGATCAGACAGATATGAACCAGTTCATTGGGTACCCAAAGTGCTTGATAATTAAAATGTTGTAAGATTCCTAAAATGCCGTACCAATGAATGGCAATGAATTCATAATATTGACCAATGCAATCCAATCATACTGAAATTTCAACACTCCAACAAACTTTATGACTTGTAATACATCATTAATCCTGCAGGGCTGTAAAGCTATCCTTAAAGCCCATGCAATCGATTTACATCAAAACCCAATGATGACATGCCTGACATGATGACATGATGACATGCCAGACAATCATAGCAATTTCCATGATTGTAAAACCATTTTCATAATCATAGTCATACCATAATCATCCATTGCAGAAGACAAACATTTCCTGTATCAACACATCCACGTGGTATAATCAACAATGAAACAGTTATCATTAATAAAATTTGAGAATGAACATCAATAATAATCAACAATATGACAATCATGATGACAATGATGAATCTCATCAACAATGAGAGAAAACAATGAGAACTATGAAAGGTGAAAACAGGTAAAAGACAGATAAAAGAGGAGTAAAAAGAGGAGGAAAGAGGGGAGGAAAAAGGGTGGGGCAAGGGAGTAGGAGGAGTGGCAGGATGCACTGAAAGAGGAGAAAGCAAACAAGGGAGGAATGAGGCTGGGGGGGGGGGGTGGGGGGGGTGGGGCGGGGCTCCCGTAAGTGTATTAATACTATGCGAAATACGACACTCATTGTATTATTCTAAAGATAACTGTGTATTATTGGCCGCACTCATGAGTCCCTTACAAGGCTGTGAGAGATTATATGGTAAATACTATCTCCCTCTCAAACTTCTGTGCAAGGCCTAACACTCATAAAGTAACAGTTAATCATTTGAACTGTGTCGTATCATGGCACTAATTATTGTAGCAGTATTGGGGCCATGGTTGGAGGAGGGGGGGGAAGAGGGGTGCAAAACACATGCATACCCACACATACATACCCACATACCCATACACACAAAAACACAGCAAGACCACATAATGAGGTGATATGCTAAATCAATATGGGATCCATATGGGATATGCAATCCCATTCAATCCCATACAATCAACGATCCTATACATGCCTCATACAATGTGTCTGTAACTTACATATGTAATTACAATCGTCGCCCAAATGTATTTGGCCTTTATAGCAGTACCTGTGATCTACCAAGGAAGTATTCCTTCACATAAGATCTTTACCAAAAATTGGTGAAAATCTGGGAGCTCCAATTATGTGAATACATATTTCTGAGGATAGGCCAAGGTGCTACCTCCAGGTACACGCAACAGGTACATCTCATTCATTTATGCAATAAACCCTAAAAACATGTATATTGTCCTAATCCGGAGTCAGATCAGATCGGGAAGTGTCAATATTTTCCCTAATCAGGATGTAAAAGGTAAGTTTGGAAAGAAAAAAGAAAGGGGAAGGGGATGCAGAAGGGAAGAAAAAATGGGGGGGGGTTTGGATAATAGTTAGATGGGGTAAGGGTAAGGAGTTAGGATGGAGGGGGGGGGAACGGAAGGAGGGAGGGGGAAAGGGCGGGGGAAGGTTGGGGGGTGTAGGGCAAGAAAAGGTGAAAGAGGTTACATTTTAAAAAATCGTTTCTGATCCCATATGTAAGAAGTGGACGGACCAAACCGCAACACCAAGCATTGCCATGGGCAACCTGCCTGCACGCATTTTACAACGTGCCCGGCTGGACGTGGAAAAGAATGCCTATTTGTGGACTGTCTGTCGACTCGTGCAGACAAATTGGCCTGGCGCGCACGCTAACACGTGTCAGATGAATTTTTATGACAATGCTAAACTCACTTTTGTTACCACACTGGGAATGCATGTTTGAAAATCGAATCCAGCCGTTTTTCCCTTAACACTGTATACTGTATAAAATGCAGTTTTTTGTACAAAAATCGCTAATTATTAAAAAATCCTCAGATAATCGTTTTAAAAAATCGCTTTTTCGCTTTAAAATCGCTTTAAAATCGCTTTTAAAAATCGCTTGAATCGCTTTAAAAAAAAATTTTTTTTAATCGCTGTTCAACTTATGCGAGAGCATATCGACTCGTCCCTCGTGACCACATCAAAGAAGAGGCTCACCACAGGAAAAATATTATATAAGTCTCAACCGTAGGAACCCAACAAATTTGAATCATCATACAAAAGGAATGGGCAGATATGTGACACAGACCATTGAACTGGAATCATGTATGAAATCAAATGAATACACAAAAAGCATATTCATACACAAAATATTTGCATGACTGGACGAATGCAGCACCGTTTTCGCTAACGTCCCGGGATTCGTTAGTGGCTCTTTGCACTCGTAGAATGTACCGAAAAAAAATTCAAATTACAGGAAAAAAAAAAAAAAAAATTTATTATTATTATTATTTTTTTTAAAATTTTTTTATCGTCATGACTTCTGAAAACAATAATTATACAGTATATACGATATCAGTGGTTCTTCATGAAAGCACAGCACCTTTTCTAAAGACAAAAGGCTTTAGAGGATATTTGTGACGGTCCATGGCACCATTCCTGAAAAATGCGTATACATAAATTTTGGAAGAAAAAGAGAAAAAAAATTGTCATGATTTCTGAAACCTGTTAAAGGCCTCGTGATTTTTTCCTTCCACATATCAACAAACATACACAAAACTCAAACACTGAACTATTTTGCGCAGATTAACATCAGACTACACAGATAACAAACAAAAGCTTACCTTGTTCTGTGGAGTTGACTCCCTTACGGGCCATCAATTGTAGAATAATAAATTTAACTGCTGTTCTACTTCAGAAACTTCAGAAACTCGTTTTAGCAAAATCAATGTTTTATTCACTTTTGAGAGTTTTGCTGTATTCTACTAAATGTACTAATTAGATATTAATGACGTTGTTCTGTCGGTCGTGGCTGTAGCTCCTTTCTAGGTCTTCGTTGAACCTCGTTCAGTTGTTGACCAGTCTCCAGTTGTTCCCCGTCCACTCTGCTCCTCTGCTCGCAACTTTCTCCTGGTTTTAAAGCCCCAAACTCCTTTGATGTAGCGGAGTATGCAGGGTCACCCCCGAGGTTAAATCCCCTTGGGACATGAGAGCCTGCAAGCGTCTCTGGTTCTCTTGTTCAAAACCCTTATTTGGCTCTTGCTTGGCCAGCTAGTACTTATTTCTGTTCAAGAGGTCAAATACTCTGACCTGCTGAGGAAGAATTTGCAGCCTGTGCGCAGTGAACTGAACATAGGCTATTTTTCTACACAGATGGCGGTCCACGAGCGTTACACATTTTTGTCTGAAATTAACTCTCCCACCCACCTGCTAGTTCTATGCTCTTTACTCATTCGTAAAGTAAAACATATACTACTTTACACATGATCACATTGAGATATATATTCTAGCAATACTGTCAATATGAATATTTATTCCCTGACACACTCCAGCGTCCACAAATATCAACCGATTCTGATCAAACTTGACATGCAGCATCCTCACCCCAACGACCAGGTTGGTTTTACATTTCAGCCCGATCCGTTGAAAAATGGCGGACTTAGGCGACCATTTTGTTTTTGGTCATGAAAACGACGTCAACACTCTCGCGTCCACAAATATAAACAGGTTTTGATCAAACTTAGAATGTTCAACCCCTACCACACAAAGTAGGTTGCTATTGCACTCCAACCCGATCCGTCACAAAATGGCCGCCATAGGCCGCCATATTGTTTTCAGCTCCGAAACGACGTTAAGACTTTAACGTCCACAAATATTTATGGATTTTGATCAAACTTGGTGTGTGAGACTCTTACCACACAAGGTAGGTTGCTATCGCATGTCAATCCGATCTGTCACAAAATGGTCGCCATAGGCCGGCATTAAAGTTGTCCAGTCAGTGCAGTTGAGTTCTGCTTCCCTGGAAGCTCTAGTTAAACTGTACCTGTCGTGTATTGTCGAAATTGTGTCCCTCCATCTTGCCTATTTGCCTCAGCCTCAGGTCGTTGGCATGCAAATTCTGTCTCTGCCCTGATGTCGTGTGCCTCGTTGTACTTTCTTTCTCCCAAGTATTGTCCTTTTAGCTGCCTCAACTTTATACTTAGCTCCCTCCTCAGTTGAAAAAAAAATCCCCCAAAAAATCATGAACTCGTTATGCCTGTACTTCTTTCTTTCGTTCATTTTTAACCCTTCCTTCTCTCAATATCTTGAGGAGGGGAAATATTCTCAATATCCACCCTTTATCCAAAAGACAATATTAAAAGGACATACCCAAAGATATTAAACACAACAGCAAGACATTATTTAAATATATAAGGAGTAAGTAAAGGGTTGAAAGGAGCATGGACCCATTGAGGAATAGTCCAAATAGCACATGAGAATTGGTGGATGGGTGAGGGTAAGATGGACAGCAAGCTTATTACATCGTTTCTTTATTTGCTTCTACATTTACACAGGGATAGTCTGGGGAACTTTCATTAGCAAGGAATATCTATCTTGGATGGTGACCAAGGGCTTTTAGAAGAGATCCAAGTAATAGCAGAGGAATTGTAGAAGCATCTAGAAGAAATAAGGGATTATGAAGCTCCAATGTCAGATATTATGCATCCCTATAGTATTGCGGAAGGTGTCAGAGCAGATAACCCTGGTGCTCGCAGATACCTTTAACAGCTCATTGTGGTCAAGGCAGGTACCAGAGGCTTGTAGATTAGCTAATGTAACACCACTATTTAAGAAAGGTTCCAGAGAAGAATTTGAGAATGATAGACCTGCTAGCTTGAATTCATTCCCCACCCCAACGCCTACTCCTCCCACCCTCCCCACCCTCTGCCACTCCCTATAGACCCCCTCAAACCGCAATTTTTCTAATTCGTGAATCAACTTTGGTACATCACGGGTGATGAAGATTATGATCAAACTTCATCAAAAATGTGTAATCATTTCATCGCCAACAACAACTCCCAGGCCTCATTCCTACCTATCTATATTGCTGCACCATCACCCCTGCCTGCTCTCACTACTGCATCACCACTGCCTGCTCTCACGACTGCATTACCACTGCCTTCTCTCACTACTGCATCACCACTGCCTGCTCTTACTACTGCATTACCACTGCCTGCTCTCACTACTGCATTACCACTGCCTGCTCTCACTACTGCATTACCACTGCCTGCTCTCACTACTGCATCACCACTGCCTGCTCTCACTACTGCATCACCACTGCCTGCTCTCACTACTGCATCACCCCTGCCTGCGCTCACTACTGCATCACCCCTGCCTGCTCTCACTACTGCATTACCACTGCCTGCTCTGACTACTGCACCACCACTGCCTGCTCTCACTACTGCATCACCACTGCCTGCTCTCACTACTGCATCACCACTGCCTGCTCTCACTACTACATCACCACTGCCTGCTCTCACTACTGCTTCACCACTGCCTGCTCTCACTACTGCATCACCACTGCCTGCTCTCACTACTGCATCACCACTGCCTGCTCTCACTACTGCATCACCACTGCCTGCTCTCACTACTGCCTAACCTCGCTACCCCCTCATAAGGTATTCAAAAGTTGACCAAAGGGAGGGGGAGCGCCAAAGACGATCCTTGCCTACAGCATCATTTTATCTAAGACCAGCCCTGACTGATGGAACCAGGCACTCAGGGCTGTAGAGATCCCTGGGCTTTCTCCACATGTGCACATTTCCATTCGTCGTGAACATGGTGAAGGATGACGTATCAGGCCATATCACATTCCACTACTGCTTGGGGGTCCATTGCCTATGCTCCTTATATGACTGGACCTGCAAACGACTTCACAAATTTATTTAACTAGCAACGGTACCCGTAGGGCGGGGCTTCAATTGGGAGGCCCAAATGAAAAGGCAAAATATCACAAGGCTTTTTTTATTTTAAACGATTCATATAAACATCCGTTGAATCATATCACACGCAAATCATGAAAATCTAAACAGTACATAGCGCCCATTTTGAAAAAAGATTGAAAATCTGCAAAACGGAAGCGGCCGCTACACGTCTTTCTCAGTCGCTTTGCACACGCTGCCATGTTACTTCGGAGCCACACGTTTATATAGGAAGAGTTCGTCAGGAGTCGATCTAGTCTCTCCTGGTACGTAGAATTTCAACAAAAGCCACATCACTGTTCATATCGGTAAATACTAGTACCCGACTGCAAAGCCGCAATGAGCCGGCGAAGCCAAAGCCTCTTGCCACTATTTTACCCATCACGATGGCATCAGTAGGTTAGGTAGTTGGTAGTAGGTAGGTGTAGTAGGTACCGTACCAAGTTCAAAATGACACCATTTGCATTCTGGATGAGATTAAAATATATAAAATTTCCTTCTTGATTAATTCGGTGAATTCCGTCTCAATTTCGGATATTTCCTGCCGTGAAAAACTATCCCTGACGGCCGCGAGATTTCCAAAAAAAAATTCTTCTTCAATTTTAGAATATTTGACGCCGTTTTCAGCCTCCGAAACGCGGTAATAAGCTTTTTTGAAATATTTTTTCAAATGCTCGAATCTCATTGGTTCCGGTGTTTGGTGACGATTTTCATTGAAGATAACCAGGGCCCGGGGAACGAGGTTGGTCTTAAAGTATATTTATTACAAATTAGAGGTGCATAAGATTGTGAATCAAACAAAGACGGGTGAAACAAACTCCTATTGAACTTTTTCGCAATTTTTTTATGCATACTTCCGCATCCGGAAGATGGCGGCCTCCATTGAGTGATTTGGTTTTTGAAATATTTTTTCAAATGCTCGAATCTCATTGGTTCCGGTGTTTGGTGACGATTTCCGTTGAAGATAACCAGTCCCGTGCGGGCCGAGGTTGGTCTTAAAGTATTTTAATTACAAATTAGAGGTGCATAAGATTGTGAATCAAAAAAAGACGGGTGAAACAAACTCCCATTGAACTTTTTTTCAATTTGTTATGCATACTTCCGCATCCGCAAGATGGCGGCCTCCATTGAGCGATTTGGTGCGTCAAAGCTTCGAAATTCTCAAGGGATCCAGCAAAATCTGGCTTTTCAACATAATACGTACGCGTTCATTCACAACACCGGCTTCGCCGGCTACTAGTACCCGACTGCAAAGCCGCAATGAGCCGGCATAGCCAAAGCCCCTTGCCACTATTTTACCCATCACTATGGCATCAGTAGGTTAAGTAGTTGGTAGTAGATAGGTGTAGTAGGTACCGTACCTAGTTCAAAATGACACCATTTGCATTCTGGATGAGATTAAAATTTATAAAATTTCCTTCTTGATTAATTCGGTGAATTCTTCTCAACTTCGCATATTTCCGGCCGTGAAAAACTATCCCCGACGGCCGCGAGATTTCTAAAAAATAATTCTTTGTCAATTTTAGAATATTTGACGCCGTTTTCAGCCTCCGAAACGCGGTACCGGTAATAAGCTTTTTTGAAATATTTTTTCAAATGCTCGAATCTCATTGGTTGTGGTGTTTGGTGACGATTTTCGTTGAAGATAACCAGGGCCCATGCGGGCCCAGGGAACGAGGTTGGTCTTAAAGTATTTTAATTACAAATTAGAGGTGCATAAGATTGTGAATCAAAAAAATACGGGTGAAACAAACTCCTATTGAACTTTTTCGCAATTTTTTAATGCATACTTCCGCATCCGGAAGATGGCGGCCTCCATGGAGTGATTTGGTTTTTGAAATATTTTTTCAAATGCTCGAATCTCATTGGTTCCGGTGTTTGGTGACGATTTCCGTTGAAGATAACCAGGGCCCGTGTGGGCCCGGGGAACGAGGTTGGTCTTAAAGTATTTTAATTGCAAATTAGAGGTGCATAAGATTGTGAATCAAACAAAGACGGGTGAAACAAACTCCTATTGAACTTTTTCGCAATTGTTTATGCATACTTCCGCATCCGCAAGATGGCGGCCTCCATTGAGCGATTTGGTGCGTCAAAGCTTCGAAATTCTCAAGGGATCCAGCAAAATCGGGCTTTTCAACATAATACATACGCGTTTATTCACAACACCGGCTTCGCCGGCTATTGTTCCATCGTGTTTGGAAAAAACTGGAAAATTGTAAAATTGGAAAACGTGGAAAAATTGGAAAAACAATATAGCCTATTTTACTCCCAGTACAGGGGTCCCAGGAATACCCACCCAAAATATCGTTGCAATCGGTTGAGCCGTTTTTGCGGTACCTTCGAACGGACGGACGGACATTTGGTGAATTATAGTAAGATGTGGGGTTGGTGTAGTGCGGACATTATTGGCCGAATGGCCTCCTGCATCTAATTTCCTGTTATAGGTTCGTGGCAGGTGCACCCCATGCCCGACAGCACAGGCGGTCACCTCTCCCTAAATCCGGCCCTGCCAACAGTAAAACGTTCTGGCGGGTCCATAATGGTGTGTGACACATTTTCCTGGCATGACCTGGGTCCACATTCAATTATTATAAGGCAGGGTTGACGCTTCGTTACCGTCCTGAGCAATCATCTGCATCCCATGATGCAGCATTTCTTCCCCGCTGTGAGAGCTGTCTTTCAGGACGACATTGCTCCAGTCCACAGGGCACGAGCTATCACCATTAAGGAGGTGGGAATGGTGGGAAGCCTTTTAGACAAATTACGATGCGATGCTCAGGGGGTCACATTTATCAGCACCTGACCAAACTTCGACACATTCCCCATCATTTTAACACAGAAACCACACACTTGTGCTGAACGTTTATTAATGACATGACTACTCTATTTTACACCCGTTACCGTCTATCACTGTACCCGCAACTAGTACAAATAAATGTTGAACCACCAAGACCCTTCCCCACCTCCCCCCTGTCACCACCCCTTCCCCAGGTTTCCTGGACCGTTTTGGAAACTTCCATAGAGGATTTAAAAGGCAACAATAGTCCGCATGCTCGAGAGCAGTCGGATATAGATTGGTGCCACTCATGACTGTGTGTGTTAAACCATTGAACCTGAATCCTCATTGGCCTTTTTACATTCAATTCCCATTAAATTCCCACTCGAGTTTAATTCAATGAATGAAATGTAGACTTTTAAACACCAAGACCCATGGATTTTAGAGAGAACTTTCTCTGTCAATATAAGGCTCTCACTTGGCTTTTTGGATTGCCTCGGTGTTGGAATTCCGTTGGGTTTGGTCCTTTATTTACTCTATTGCATACACACGAAAGGATATTTATATAAAAAAATGATTTCAGGATCGAAGACAATGAGAAGGCTGGGAGGAGATGGGAGTAATTGCTGGCAGAGGGGTGTGCAGTGGGGGTATTGCCATAGCCGAGAGGTTTGCCCACTCACCTTGGAGATGTCCAGCCTCGTGTTTGAATGTCGACCCAACTATAACCTGTCATTCTGGTGTTTTGCATGCAGGGAGATTCATCAAGGTGTGTGCTGTCCATGCACGTTAAGCCGGAGACCCATCTGCCAATATTGCTCGTTGGTGGAAATTAAAATATCCCATTGTAGATGAGTTATCGCCGGCATCCTGAACAAATGACAAATTCCTGCCCAAGCACCTTTAGTGGAAAGTCAGGCCTTGTCAAACTGTTCGTGAAAGACTTTGCTGACTTCACGATAAGGTGGGAGTAGTAGTAGTAGAGGTAGTAATAGTTGGAATAGCAGTCGAAGTAGTAGTAGTAGAAGCTATAGTAGTAGTAGTAGTAGTAGTAGTAGTAGTAGTAGTAGCCGAAATAGTAGTAGCAGTAGCTGTAGTAGTAGCAATAATAGTGGTAGTAGAAGTAGTAATAGTTGGAGTAGTAGTAGTACCAGCTATAGTAGTAGTAGTAGCAATAGTAGAGGGAGTAGTAATAGTGGTAGTAGTAGTAGTAGTAGTAGGTATAGTAGTAGTAGTAGTAGTAGTAGTAGTAGTTGTAGAAATAGTAGTAGAAGTAGCTGTAGTAGTAGCAATAATAGTGGTAGTAGAGGTAGTAATAGTTGGAGTAGTAGTAGTAGTAGCTATAGTAGTAGTAGCAATAGTAGAAGTAGTAGTAATAGTGGTAGTAGTAGCAGTAGCTGTAATAGTAATAGTAGTGGTAGTAGTAATAGTGGTAGTAGTAGCAGTAGCTGTAATAGTAGCGGTGGTAGTAGTAGTCGTAATAGTGGTAGTAGTAGCAGTATGAGGAATAGTAGTGGTAGTATAACTAGTAGTAATGGTGGTAGTGGTAGCAGTAGCTGTAGTAGTAGCAATAGTAGTGGTAGTAGTAGAAGTAATAGTAGTGGTAGCAGAAGTAGTAGTAATGGTGGTAGTAATAGCAGTATAAGTAATAGTAGTAGAAATAGTAGTACTACTAGTAGTAGTAGTAGAAATAGTAGTAGTAACAGTAGTAAAATTAGTAGTAGCGGTAATAGTAGTAGAAGTAGTAGTGGAGGTAATAGTAGTAGTAGTAGTAGTCAAAGTAATAGTAGTCGAAGTAATAGTAGTCGAAGTAATAGTAGAGGTAATAGTAGTAGTAGTAGTAATAGTAGTCGAAGTAATAGTATTCGAAGTAATAGTAGAGGTAATAGTAGTAGTAATAGTAGTCGAAGTAATAGTATTCGAAGTAATAGTAGCCGAAGTAATAGTAGAGGTAATAGTAGTAGTAGTAGTAATAGTAGTCGAAGTAATAGTAGAGGTAATAGTAGTAGTAGTAGTAGTAATAGTAATCGAAGTAATAGTAGTCGAAGTAATAGTAGAGGTAATAGTAGTAGTAATAGTAGTCGAAGTAATAGTATTCGAAGTAATAGTAGTCGAAGTAATAGTAGAGGTAATAGTAGTAGTAGTAGTAATAGTAGTCGAAGTAATAGTAGTCGAAGTAATAGTAGAGGTAATAGTAGTAGTAGTAGTAATAGTAATCGAAGTAATAGTAGTCGAAGTAATAGTAGAGGTAATAGTAGTAGTAATAGTAGTCGAAGTAATAGTATTCGAAGTAATAGTAGTCGAAGTAATAGTAGAGGTAATAGTAGTAGTAGTAGTAATAGTAGTAGAAGTAATAGTAGTAGTAGTAGGTACTGTTTCACTACTCAGTAGTAGGTACTGTTATACAATAGTGTAATAGTAGTTGTAGTAATTGTAGCAGTAATAGTAGGAAGCGGTACTGTTTCACGTAAAACATGCCTCGACTCCCTGTCCTTTCAGTCATGGCATCATTTGTTAACGTAGGTTATTATTAGTGTTGTGACGTCATATTCAACTTGATTTTGGTGAATGGATATTGTGACGAATTTTTTTACCTATTTGCTTTCATGAACGAACACAGTCATCTTGAGTCAGGGGAAAGCGCAACATTATGGGTGCAGAATGATCCAAACAGCGGCGAGAGACTAAAACCGTAGCTTGTAACACGGAACCAGTAATCGTTTACTTATTTACTTACAAGTGCCTTTCGCTTCTTGTGAGCGAGTTGTCTCTCTGCGATAAGTTTGTTCATTCGTTCATTTCGTCGACCATTTCATTAGAACAACTGAGTGAAATGAAGGCACGAGGAACGCATCCATTAAAGGGAATCCACCTGTCGCATGGAGCGCCAGTTTTATATATCTCGAAGCCATAATGGCTCCGGTGATCCTGCTCATCAATTACCCATTAATGGACTCCACTATTTTAACGTCACTTTAAGGAGCGCGTCATGCATGAAATACCTCCATCCCATTCCCATCGGCTCCTCATTTCCACATTTGCTTCTTGAAGCGAATTTCCTCGCCCGAGCGTATATTTGTCAAAAAAAAAAAAACGGGGGGAAAAATTATTCTTTTATTCATTAGTCGTCTCTCACAATTAAGGTTCGATCAAATTGTTTCCTTTGGAATAACGCTGCGCTCGCTTGATCTATTACGCGCGTATGCTAATCTGCCGGGGACTTTTCATTAGCTTATTATTATAAATCTGCACGTTGTACAAGGAGGAACAGACACGGGACAGATTGATGCGCAGTTGTCGCATAAATAAAGCGCGACAAATTTAATTAGCTGCAATAATACACTTCATTCAATTTACGGCGGAGAGCGTATCTTTTTTTTGAGTAATTAAAATTGATGTATACCCACGATGAGGCCCCCGCCCGCGCCGCCGCTCGGATCATTTATATGCAAAACAACTGTAAATTCAACGAAACAAGGGATGATTTGCGCGCGTCGACGTCGCGTGACGTCGCGCGCGCCCCCGTGTCGCGGCGACGCCTAATCTATGACTTTTCAACTTGAAGCCGAGTGCGTGCAACAGATGTCGCGCAGGGGCCGGAGCCATGTGCATCGGCGACAAGACGGTGAGTTTTTTTTTTCTTCCTCTTCGTCTCCATCGTGCGCTCCGTGCGCGGAATCTCATCAGGACCAATTAATGCGTCCCCTTGGCAACGCTACGCGGTTTGCATTGGAGATGGAGCAGCAAATGCGCTTTTGAAACCGCGACGAAACGAACTGCTTTCGTTTGACGTTTCGTATGCGAGCTTTGGGGACCAGTTTCGGGGTTGGGGGAGGGGGGCAGCTGTGTGTCTGTGCGTTTTTGCTCATCCTCGAATGAATGTGTGAATTAACATTTACTACAATTCGCGTTCCTTAATATTGTCGAGAGTCTTATGTAATCACAACTTTACATAGATAGTCTGACGGTGCAATTTGCACGTTTATATTGCTCACAAACGTCCGTATCTACAGGCTACACGCCTCTACTCAAATGAGGTTCCATGACAAAACTTTGAAAACTTTGCCGCGAACCGACTTCAGTGACCAATAAGAATGGCTCTGCAAGTCGTGACCCCAAAAACCGCGAGTTTTTTCCCACGCAAGCTCAGACTGTACGTCGCTGACGACGTCGACGTTAAATGACCACATTGTAATTTGTATTGTAATGTAAGCACGTAAGCATTGTAATGTAAGCACGAAGAGTGCCACTGATGGTTGAACACGTTTGATTAATCATAACGTGCCCATTGATCAGGTTCTTTAAAACGAGCATCAAACTTCGGTGAAAAACGAATCATTTATAGTTCTAGGAACACTTTTTTTTTTCTTTTTTTTGTATACTGAATCGAGGCTCGTGAAAGAGCTGACATTTACTTCACAAACAAATCAACCAGACAAACAAAATATATAAAAAGAGGGAGCAGAAGACAAGAGAAGGGGAAGCACACAACATTTGAGAGCAGGGAGATGTGTGGGAGGGAGAGGGCTTGGGGGGAGGAGGCGTGGGAAGTGGGAGGGGGGGGGGGGGAGAAGTATAAAACACAAGGATTCCAAGGACTTCCAGGACAGAAGTTGGTATTTCAAAAAAGTGGAATTGGGGTGAAATTAGCGGGGATAGAAAAGATCAAGGTTTTGGATGGGGGAAGATAAGAGATGGTGGTGAACAGCTGTTTTAAAGACCTGGAGGGTGGAGTGGGATTGAAGAGAGTGAGGGAGTTTGTTCCAGAGGCGGGAGAAAAGAGGAGTGAAGGTGAGCAGAGAGTCTTGATTTTGGCAGTTTAACCATAAGAGGGTTGCAGGCAGATCTTGTGCGACCTGTAGGAATATTTGCGGGACAGAGCCCAGAGAGAGCTGGGGGGGCAAGGCCAAAGAGGAGTCGGTAGAAGATGGAAAGACCACCATCCTGCCTGCGGTGAGTGAGTGAAAGGCCCTTGGAGTTAGCTTCATCGCGGGAGATTCCAATGATTCTGAAAGCTTTGGTTTCAACAGCGTGAAGACGAGCTAGGTGTGAGGCAGGAGCACCAGCCCAGAGGGGAGATATTAACATAAGTCACCTTACTTTATCATTATCTTTGCGACATCCGTGTTGTTGCTATAACTTTGTTACAGATTTTTCCCCGAAATGTTGAAGTACCAACCTCACCTTTACTCTAAACCTCACCTTAACCCTAACCCTACCCTTACTCCAAACCTCACCTTACAATCCTTACTCCTAACTAATTACCACCACCTTTGTAAACCTTTTTTTATTTTTATTTTTTTGAGTCAAAAACCTTCCGTCACACCTAAGCGTTTCGCTGTGAATTTCGACCTCAGGTTCGAATCCCGATTCCGGTAAATATTGCGTGGACGTCCTGCGTCATCCTGCTTGCTATGACGTCACACGGTTCGCTTTCACAGCCAACCATGAGGGTCAGCACCTTTTGTGCCGAGCCCCTTTTCTTCCCTATTGCTATTCCTCCTCCTCCCTATGTCACTTGACCTGTGCGATTTTCCCCTTGAATTGATTGCTAATATTTTATAGCCTACTGGAGGCTGCTCTGTCGTTTGACTGATACTTCCTTCATAGCGAGTAATTGATGCACTCAACTGGTGACGTCACGAGTGGGATGTAAATGCCCTCTTGTTTTTCACTTTTCCAATTTTTCCTTTCCACATTTTTAACAATATCGTGTTGGTTTCTTGTTTTTATATTTTCTTTCGGAATTTGTATCCCTACCTCCATTGATATTCTAAATATAATGTTGGTATCGTCCCAGTGCTTTGGAGCTGTAAGCCAGCTATTTTTCATCAATCTCGTAGCGTTGCCATGTTTAGTATTCCCAATTAAACTGACGCCTCATGATACAGGGAACCCTGGTTCATAATCCCATATAACCAAGTGTGGTTATCCATTGTCTATAGCCATACCAATGTCCTTGTAATTAATGCAAAAGGACATTGATAGACTGTATTTACTAATGTCTATGATATGATGTAGAAGCTCCTCCAAAAGCCAAAGACAATTATGAAACAAGAAAGAGCAATCAGAGATTGCAAACCCTCGCCAGGATGTATTTTCAGTGGTTTTTAAGGCTTTTGTGTTAAAACAAATATGGCGGCCGAACCACGTGACCGATGACGTCATCATTTTTTTTTCTAACCTAATTTATACCTACATTATGCTCAAGAAATTTCATCTTGATCGGATGAAGTTTTGTACTTGTCGAATTATGACGTCATAATGGAGGCACCAATGACATCATCATTAACATATTGTTAATGATGTCATGGAGAGTGTCATTAACCCATGGAGAGTTCTTTACAATGACCCATTTCTCAATTTTTTCTATTCAGCGCTTTCGGAGATATAGAGGTGCAAAGATTTTCAGTTTTTCGAAGATGGCAACAATTATGAAATAACAACACTGAAAGT
This sequence comes from Myxine glutinosa, assembly GCF_964187855.1. Classification (NCBI taxonomy): domain Eukaryota; kingdom Metazoa; phylum Chordata; class Myxini; order Myxiniformes; family Myxinidae; genus Myxine; species Myxine glutinosa. The sequence goes on along the minus strand of NC_136267.1, from coordinate 90,967,335 downwards.
CTACCAGTGGCATAGCCGGGCTTGTTTGATACTTTAGTTGAAGAGGGTAGTATGACCTGGGTGGGGATACCAGTTACCAGTTAACAAATAATGTAAGTATTAAATATTTTTGACTTCAGGCATGGACAGCCGGTTCGTCAATGACTTGGTTAAAAACATCGAATGGCAAACGATGAACCAATAAATTCCACATTCCTGTGCCACCTTCAGTCGAACGTCAGGTATTGACAGCACATTTTCGATATTTTCTTTCCAAACAGCATCATTCAGCTTTCCAATCACAATATAATGCTATAGTATTAAGGTATCAAAATATAATGTTAAATCACGATTATATTGCGATTATGAAACTAACGAGCCATTAGCTTTTCACTTCTGGATTACATAAATCATACGTCTTTATATACTGTTTAAATTTAGTTTAAAATAGTTTTAAATGACGGTTGTATTGAGATATTATCAAACCAGCGAATCGTTATCTGTTCACTTCCTGATGCCGGAGCAAGGTCCGTGTCGATCACATTTCGAAATAATAATTGCATTGAGGAATTTCTGAAACCTCCTACCTATGTTACGACACCCGCTGGGACCCCAAAACGTTCCACAGGTTATTATATTTCCTTTTAGTAAAATATGCAACTGTAATGGTCACTAAACGCTGTCCTCCTGTCATGTGACCAGATCCTTACCTCTGATTGGTGTACGTATTTTTTTTTCAATTTATGCTGTGGGAACATACCGACAGACAAACGCTGTTCTAGATGACATTGCCCTACGAGCTACGCCAAACAAATCCTCGATGAAACCTTGCGTTGGTAGCATCACTGGCTGAGAGCGCGGCTGTGCCACTGATGTAATGCTGTCTAGGTTGGGGCAGCAATTTGGAATTTGGCCATGGTGCCGGCGATAGCTCACATACTCTTCACGAAGGAGACCGTCGGATGTTAACATCCACCATCTAATGTCTGCAGACGGGACGCCCGTTTAACGTCCATCTGAGGGACGAAACACAGATTGATGGATCACCCTGCCCGTGAAACAGTTGGATGACAATTTTAGCTGCGTTGCGATTTGAACCTGGGCTATTTAGCTCAGAGGTGAGTGTGAGTAGCTCTCGGCCATCCTGTCAGCCCATTTATTTTGCTGATGAACATTTACACAAACATCGATCGCATGGTACTCATCTTTTTTCACAGAGACCTTGTGTGCATGTGTGTATATATATATATACAGTCACGTGAAAAAGTAAATACATCCCATGTAAAGTTTTGACTTTTTCAACATATTTCAACATACAGCTATTTGATCCTCATTTCAACAATATTGATAGATAAAGGTGGTATAATATAACAAATATCATGAAACATTTAAATTTTGTCGTCCATTGTATAATTTAAATAAACATAAATGCAAATTTCGCATGTGGAAAAAGTAAGTACTAAAAAGTATGTACGAAATAAGCCTCACCTCAGTGAAAGACACATGAAAGCCCACTTGGAGTTTGCAAAAAAGCACCTAAAGGACTGTGAGAAACAAGATTCTGTGGTCTGATGAAACCAAGATTGAAGTGTTTGGCTTCCGTCTGGCCACTCTGCCATAAAGCCCAGATCGGTGGAGTGTTGCAGTGATGGTTGTCCTTCTGGAAGTTTCTCCCATCTCCACACAGGATTTTTGGAGCTCAGCCAGAGTGACCATCGGGTTCTTGGTCACCTCTCTTACCAAGGCCCTTCTCCCCCGATTGCTCAGTTTGGCCGGGTGGCCAGCTCTAGGAAGAGTCCTGGTTGTTCCAAACTTCTTCCATTTAAGAATTATGGAGGCCACTGTGCTCTTAGGAACCTTCAATGCAGCAAAGATTTTTTTTGGAGGCTTCCCCAGATCTGTGCCTCGACACAATCCTGTCTCTGAGCTCTGGAGGCAGTTCCTTCGACCTCATGGCTTGGTTTTTGCTCTGATATGCATTGTCAGCTGTGAGACCTTATATAGACAGGTGTGTGCCTTTCCAAATCATGTCCAATCAATTGAATTTACCACAGGTGGACTCCAATCAAGGTGTAGAAACATCTCAAAGATGATCAAGAGAAATGGGAGGCACCTGAGCTAAATTTCAAGTGTCATAGCAAAGGGTCTGAATACTTATGTCAATGTGATATTTCAGTTTTATTTTTAATAAATTTGCAAAACTTTCTAAAATCCTGTTTTCTCTTTGTCATTATGGGGTATTGAGTATAGACTGATGAGGGGAAAAATGAATTTAAACGATTTCAGCATAAGGCTGCAATATAACAAAATGTGAAAAAAGTGAAGAGGTCTGAATACTTTCTGAATGCACTGTAATTGTGCAACTTACATTATTTCCCGTTTTTGCTGACCTAAACTTTTTTTTTAACCTTGAGCAGTTTACTGCTCACCTTTGTACCATTTCAGGTTATTCACTGGACTTGAATTGCTTAAATTTCAATAAAATTTGAAAAATTGAGGTGTGCTAAAACTTTTGACCGGTAGTGTATATGTTTATTTATATATATATATAAATATATACACACGTATATGCTTGCGGGTTGTACAGTACTTGTATTCTGTAAGCAGATAAGTTGATTCATTCATGGAAGATTGAGTGAGCAGTGTGAGCTCTTTATTTTTGCACAGCCCTAGATTCACCCCTCTACCAGCTAAGTGAGTGAGGTTCCACCGGCCATCTTTTGTTTATGGACAATTTTGTGATATTACCTGGAATTGTGGCTTTGAGTCAGTATGTCAAATTTAAACTGTCTAGTACACCAAAAAATACTAAATATTTATATCAGTGAGTGTACCAGTGAATCAGTGAGTGAGTGGTTCGAAAGAGCTTTATGTATTTCATATACTAGTAATACCCGCTTGGCATAGTTTTCATCATTTGTTGTCAGAATTGGTGTAGTTTCCCCACCCCAATACCCCTCCCACTGGTCGGCATTAGTGGTTAAGCACTTGCACTATTCCATGTGTACAGTCAAAAATCGTATGTTGTCTCCCCACAGTCGCAGGATGGGGGGAAGAGGGAGTGGTGTTTGTTGCAGGGGTGGAATTGCCTTATTTTAGTTAGTTATGAAAATGCCCCAAGGGTTATGATAATCATTTGGTGTCGTCGGTTCTGTCTTTATTATGTGTTTCGAATAGCTGTTGTGTCAATTCCCATTAGTGTGCCAGAGACCAGCTGTCTTGTTAGCTCCTCATCGTTCCTTGCATCCCTTTGTAATTTCCCTGTTAAATGCTTGGCATTTCTCTGATTTATTTATTTATCTTTATCTTTATATTAATATTCTTTAATCTTGTTGACAAGTGCAACATATGTGACGCAACCCTCGTCCTGTGTGTTGACTGAGCTTCAGGCCGCATCCTGATTGGACGTTTTGAACACTAGGGTGTGGCTTATCAAGGGGTGGGACATGGACTGATTTGCTCAATGGCTTTAAATTCTCCATATCAACACCCCACATCGAATCAGGGAAGACACAGTTTTTCTGGGCCCAATCATGAGGGCTGATATCATGACCCTAGAAGCAGCGCCTCTGTTAGGTGTCTGCAGAGCCTGCAGCCGCAGGGGGCCACCCACAAAAAAGGATCATACACATCAGCTTGCAACTTTTTTCAAAGAATCTTGAAAGTCCAGTTGTGCAACATATATGTTTCCAATAACATTAGCCATGCATGCCTACGTGCTCCCAATCACTTCACTGAAAGGTTTAATAAAAATAAATCATGTTGCACTTCACAAACATTGCACATCTATCTGTAAATCTCAATGAGGATGAAAAATAAAATAAACACGAAAAATTGACCTTTCATCGCACACTTTTTCTTAGAGGCGATTGTTGTTGTTGTTGTTGTTGTTGTTGTTGTTGGTGGTGGTGGTGGTGGTGGTGGTGGTGTTTGTGTGCTCCTTTCGTGTACATACTATGATGTATTTTTGTCTTTTTTCAAGAAGTATTACTCCTCGTACATATGATTTTGTGTGCTCGTTTCATGTCTGTCACTCTTTATTCAAAAATCTAAATGGTTCCTGCTTCCATACCTTCAACATCTTCTTCATCCAATTCTGAAAGATAGATGGACTTTAAAATAGGACCCTGTATCTCTATGTATAATTGATTAATATTAATGCAGTATCTTTCCAAAGACCTCAAAGTAAATCAAATCAAATTTGCTGTGAATTATTTACTCGATTTTATGGCATTTCCTCCATCTTGCGGAAGTACTTTTTAGGATGTCAATCAGCGTTGTCTTCATTCTTAATCTATCCATGCAACAATGAGTAGAGACAGCCACAGAAACCGAGGTCCGAGGCCTTACGAGTCCGGAGCGGAAAAACGGGAAAAGTAAGAGGCGTTGAAGGTTGAAGAAACAAAATTGAGAGGCTGTCTTGTTGACTACTTCAAAATAATGATTCTGTCCCCCACAGTGTGAGACAGGGTTTTGCAATCACTTCTGTGTGTCTGTCTATCTGGGCCATAACCTTTTTAGCCATTTGAGCTTTTGTCAAGTTTTCAACAAAGCTTTATTATGAGAATATGGAGAAAACAAATTAATAATTTTGTCAAAAGGTCAAAGTTCAGCATCACCTAAAATCATCAAATTTTCATCCATTGGCCTGATATTTTAAGATTTTCCATATTGGGTCACTGAATTGGTTCACCAATCACAAGCTAGGAGCTTTTTTTTTTAGATCAAAAGGGCAAAAGACAAGGTTGCACAAAATCGTCAATTTTCATCTGATTGACTTGAAATCTGAGCAGGGCTTCCATATTTGATCACTGAAGCCGATGTCTTTTGAGGTCAAGGTCGCCTAATATCGTCAATGTTTTAGCTGTTTTCATCATGTTTAGCATACAGAAGAAGAAGAAGTCTGAATCTTTAGCTGTTTTCATCATGTTTAGCATACAGAAGAAGAAGAAGTCTGAATTTAGCTCTTTCACGAGCCTCGATTCAGTATACAAAAAAAAAAAAATAAAATAAAATACAAAGCACTTTTTGGAATGATGTAACATTCACTTCGTTCTGTTTTCGAGTTATTGCGTTTGACATTTAATCGCAGGAATCAGTAATTTTTTTATCACAGGATTATTGATAGGCAGATCGGATCATTATTGACAGAGTTATGTGCATAGATAGATTCAGAAATCATAAAGATCTGCATCTGCTCTTTCCATTGTGAAATTCGAATAAATGACGTCTTTCCTGTCGGAATTTCTCCACTCGCTCGTCATATTATTTTAGAGATTCATTGGAGTTTTTAAGATGGTTACACAAAATAATTTTGAAGGATTTTTCCAGCTAAGTTTCTGAGATATAAAGATTTTTTAAATGTTCACATTTTCGGTCGTTGTGATTTTTTAGGTCTAAATTTTAATGTGGTATTACAGTGGGACATGACAGTCAATTCCAAAGTCGGATTTGATTAGCCATACAGGAAAATATGAGTCTTTTATGCTTATTTCATTTTATGTGAAAACGTCACCGTTCTCATTTTCTGGGAAAACGTGACGTCATAGAGAATAATGTCAATTATACTTTTGATGTGCCTAACTTCATAGAATCTAATGCAAAAAAACACTTCTTTCTCTGCTGATTCATTACAAAGTTATTGTTTAAAATGTGATTTTTCACCATTTGATGACCTTGACCTCTGACTTAGGTCATTGTTGGCCACATATCACACTTTGGTTGACCCATACTACTATCTCATCAAGTTTGGTTACAATCGGTCCAGGAACAGCCGAGATTTGACAATACCTTACTCATGATGGTGCGGAATGACACACACACACACAAACACACACACACACACACACACACAGAGCTGGTCATTCTAACACAGTCGAACCCCACTATTCGCGGGGGTTATGTTCCTGGAAAATCCGCGAATAGCGAAACCCACGAATATGGGGGCATTGTTTCAATGGAAAAAGGAGGGAAAGATTCCCAAATCCACGAATAGAGATGAACAAGCCGTGAATGGCGAGGCAAAATCTGCGAATGGTGAGGCAAATCCCGAGAATGTCGACGATAATCCGCGAAGGTCGATGAGAGTCCAGGTAGTGGGGTTCCCACCATGAACAAATTTTCATTTTCACTTCAAGTTTTTGAAAAAGTTTAGTTTTTGGTACCAGGTCGAAGCTTAGGGTCTAAGTAACAATTTTGGTCCGAGTGGACAAAGATCACATGGAGTCTTCATACATTCCCGCCATTTTCCAAGATGGCCGCCATCAAAATCTAATACTGACAATATCTCGGAAACTAATCAACCTAGAAACATGAATTTGGTGTCTATACCTAGGTTTTCATGGTCAAGGAATCAAATAAAACCATTTCTGACTACATCAGAGTATTTATTTGTCCCGAAATGGTAAAATTCAAGATGGCCGCCACCAAAATCCTATATCGGCTATACTTCCAAAACCACTAAACCTTCAGTCATGCTGTTGGTGTCCATGCCTAGAATTTTATGGCCAGGGAAGCAAACAGTTATGTCTCTAAATCAGTAGGTGTATCTCTGTTCCCCAAAAGTAGAAAAATAACCATGGCAATTAGGATCTCACATTTATCCTTTGTGATCATGGAATCAGCTTAGGTTGTTTGCTGGAATATCTGTGCAGTACACGAACTCATTAGCACATTTTCTAGTCGCATTATATATCTGTTGATATATCAGTATGTATCCAAATATCTAAATACAATAGCCATTGTGTTATATAAGTCAGCACACATGAATACATTTTGTATATTTGGAAATCGGTTTGGATAATTCATATGTATGTGCAACTGCTTCTGCTGAATCCCTACTTGTCAGATTTTTGTGTTATGTTATGTCCATGTATACTTGATTATGCTTGGTTATTATATACTTACATGTATTTTCTTTTCGTTCCAGGCTAGTGTGATGGCTGAGACAACGAACTGTGAGTTGTGTGTCCTCTGCCAAGAAAAAGCAAACGAAGAACTTGTCTGTCCTCTTGACAACCCAGTTGGTGTACGTAGGGCGGAGGCATACAAAGATATTATCAGCCTTGTAAATCAATTCCGAGATGTTGATGCTGCACCTCACCCAAACTTGGAACTTCCAGATGAAGGATCTATGCAAGCAAATCGAGCATCCTGGCACAAAACATGTCGTCAGTTGTACAAGGCATCAGCACTTGACCGGGCAAAAACACGTTCTTCCAAAGGCTTGCCACCTCTACGAAAACGACCAAGAAGATCTAGCACAGAAACTAATCGAAATTTATGTCTCTTCTGTGGTGACCGAGTAAAGAGTAAAGAAACGAGTAAAGATGACCATTCATTCCAAAAAGTTTCCCTCACCGAGAACATCCATGACAAAGCAGTTTCATTGGGAGAGGATCGCATTGTAGCACGGCTTGCAGAAGGAGATCTGGTAGCTATTGAAGCTAACTATCATCGATATTGCTACACTAAATTCAACCGTCGGCATTATGAAATGCTAATCAGTACAAAACAAGGTCAAGTCACCCAAGACACTGAAATCACAGTAGAAAATGAGCTACTACAATTCGTCAGTGAAGAAATTGCTGGAGGACGTAGAATCTTTGCTCTCCAAGATTTGACAGATATGATGACGGAAAGGTTGGGACAGCATGAGATTCGTAAGACAGTGAACTGCACACGCCTGAAAGAGAGAGTACTTGAACACTTCCCACATCTGACAGAAGAAAAAGGGATCCGAAATCGAGTATTCCTTGTTTGCTCAGAGACAGCTCGAAAAATCATCTCCAGCACGAGCCAGACACCAGAGGAAGAATCACGTACCTTACTGTTGGCAGCATCAATTCTACGTAAAGCAGTTTTGGATCATGATACTGCTTTCAATTTCAAGGGGTCATTTCCTGAAGGTTGTGAGGAATCTGCTGTTCCAACAAAGCTGAAATATTTCTTTCGTCAACTGCTTACTGGTCCTAAATCATCTCCTATGCAAGACAATTCCAGGACAGTTCTCTCCATGAGTCAACTAACCATGTTGAACATCACTTCTCTTCCTGCAAACTGGAGATGTGAGCCTCCTCTTGCAGTGTTTTTGGCCTTAAAACTGCATTCCCAAACAAGGAGCAAGAAACTGGTACAACTGCTACATCAGTATTGCCTTAGCGTGTCATATAAGAGAGTGCTTACCATTGAAGTTGGATATGCACAAGCTACTGCTGAAAGAGCACATGCCAACGCTGATATAGTCTGTCCTAGCAACCTTCATCAGCAGATTTTTACGGTTGCAGCCCTTGACAATCTAGATCACAATCCTACGTCCAGAACAGCCACATCCTCATTTCATGGAACAGGTATCTCCATGTTTCAGTTTCCTTCAGTAGAAAACCCAGGGCTGGACCAAGAACCTATAGAAATCGACTTCCATCGACGAGCATCAAGCACCAAGGGACCAATGCTGCCTCCTCTGTACACGTTTGTTCCACCTATGAGCCGGAATCTTGTCACCCAACCTCCTGTGAAAGACGTGCAGCCACAGTCCATGGCGTCATTTGACAAGGAGGAACACCATGCAAAGGCCTGGATGAAAATGGTGCAGGAAAATATGCAAATGGAATTTGAAAGTGAAACTGTTCCTCCAATTATGTGGTCGGCATATCATGCTTCTCGATCGGATGCTGTGGGATCAACAGAGAAATGTATTGAAGCCATGCTACCACTATTCCGTGATAAAGCAGCTACACCAAAAATGATTCGACATGGAATGGACCTGGTCAAGAAAACAACCGAGTTCCTCAACCCACAGCAAATCCCAATCATGGCAGTGGACCAGCCACTCTTTGATATTGCCAAGAAAATGCAATGGACCTTTCCTGAACTCTTTGGAGAAGATACGTTTCTGGTGATGTTGGGAGGGCTCCACATCGAAATGGCTTTGTGGGCGACTATGGGAGATTTCCTACGAGGGTCTGGATGGCCTGAAGCCTTTGCAGAGGCTGGCATTGCCTTGACAGTAGCTGCAGCGACATCTTACTTGAGAGCAAATGATCCAATGAGAACACGGTATGCTCACCAGATTACTGTTGTGGTGCTCGATAGTCTACTGAAACGAGCCTATGAGGACGGCGGAAGTGAAATGACCTTCGACGACTGGGTCTCTGTAGCTTGCAAAGAGAAACCAACAGTGCAGTTCTGGTTACTCATTCACAAGTACGAACAGCTCATCTTCATGTTTATTAGATCACACAGAGAGCGAAAGTTCAAACTTATGGTGGCTACTCTGCAAAACCTTGTGCTTCTGTTCTTTGCACTTGATCACCAGAATTATGCAAGGTGGGTTCCCGTATTCATCAGAGACCTTGAAAGTCTTCCATCTAGCATCCAAGAGGAGTTTGAAGCAGGTCACTGGGCAATAAGTCGAAGCAATCATCGTTACTCTTCCATTCCGATTGATCAAGCACACGAGCAGGCCAACAAACGGGTGAAAGGGGTTGGGGGAGTGATCGGGATCACAGAGAACCCTGAGATGCTAGAACGCTGGATTGCAACTGGTCCAGAAATTAGCCGTGTTCTAGAGCAATTCACTGATGTAGATGACGACGAAGATCAAGAGCTCCCTCATCACGAGGAAGGAAGTACATCCCAGCACCGATTTAGGCGTCATGTCACAAATCTCATGGATGTGCTGCAAAGCAGAGGGAATCCCTTTGAAGAGAGTAGTGCAGAACTAGTTACATTAGACAATAAAGTGTGTGTTGACAAGTCTGCCGCCACATCGGTCCGTGTCTTAGAATCTAGAGGACAAGAGCAGTATGACCACTTTCGGAAGAATGTGCTGGACTCAAATGATGTACCTCTGGCAGCTCCGATCAAGAAAAACAACTTGCTGCTGTTCCATGAGGAGAAAACTCGAAAAAAGACAGCACTTCAGAAGAAGGTGCAGCACTTCAAACAACATACAGAGCTGTATGGACAAGCATTCATTATGGTTGATAGCCGGGGTGGAAATTTGGAGGAATTTTTCCGTCACGAATCCTCCTCATCACCAGATGCACTGGCTTCTGATGGGTCCATCAACTCTTGCACCAAGTCAGATTTATTGGCGTGCATTATGGAAGCAAGTGCAAGTACCGGACTATCCGCGGATGAGGAGCTCGTCGCACCAAATGATTATGGGGTCATCGTTATTGATGGTGGTGCACTGATCCACTCTCTTCCTGGCACAACTGTCCAAGGCAAAACATTTGATGAATATTTCACCAAAGTATTCTGCCCAAGAATCCAGCATGAGTTGAAAAGAGCAGCGAGAGTGGATATTGTATGGGATCAGTATCGCACAATGTCAATCAAAGCGACCACAAGAGAAAAGCGAGGAACAGGCACACGACAGCGAGTATCTGGTTCTGCCAAAGTGCCTGGAAACTGGCAAAACTTTTTGGCTAATGCCGAAAATAAAAAAGAGCTCTTCTCATTCCTGTCAACAAGCATTGTGCAAACACCATTCCAAGATGGCAAACAGGTTTATATCACTTCTGGTGACCAAGTCCTCAATGCAGGGAATGGACCGCCCATGGGACGATGTAATCATGAGGAGGCAGACACTCGTGTCCTGGTACATCTTCTTCATGCCCTCCAATATTCATCACTGGGAATGGTCTATACTGGCGACACAGACGTTGTCGTAATACTTCTGTGTAACTTCCACCACATCAAGGCGGTGAATCCGGAGTCAGATATCTGGATTTCTTTCAAAGCAGGAAAGACAGTCAAAATGATCTCCCTCAACAACATTGCCTCAAGTTTGGGTGTGACAACGTGCAAAGCCTTGGCTCTCTTTCATGCATTCACTGGATCAGACAGCACGTCAGCTTTCAAATTCAAGGGCAAGCGATACTGCTTCAAGCGGAAAGATGAGGTTCCACCCCTCTTGAGTGAGTTTGCGACAATTGCTAGCACCCCGTTTCTTACATCGCCAGAGTTGAGGGAAGTGGTGAGTCACTTTGTTTGCAAAATGTACTCCAACGAACCTATCACTGATGACACCAACGTTGACCTTGTTCGAATGAGGGTTTTCTGTCACAGGACTAGGGATGTGGAAAGAATACCCCCTACAAGTGATGCGCTGGACCAACATCTCAAAAGGAGTGTCTTCCAGGCGAGCATCTGGACTACAGCGCACGAGCCACTGGCACTAGTCCCAAGCCCAAGCAATCATGGATGGATGGAAAAAGATGGCCAACTGGTTCCCATCTGGATCACGTTGCCCCTTGCCAGGGATGTGTTTGATCTCGACGTAAAATGCGCGTGCACAAAACCTTGCTCGTCATGCAAGTGCAAAAAAGCTGACTTGAAGTGCTCACGTTTATGCAAGTGCACATGTCCCAACTAAATGACCATGATGGTTGTGAGAATGAGTAATGATTTTTTAGTTGCACTTACCTAATCAATCAAATATCACTAAGAACAATGAAAATAGAATGTTCGGTTTATATTCATGGTATTTTATAGAATTTACGTTCGTATGTGCTTAATTGTTAACATGCATAATTCTGCTAAATTCTGCTATAACGTTTGTTGTGTAATTTACCATTTCGGGACAAATAAATACTCTGATGTAGTCAGAAATGGTTTTATTGGATTCCTTGACCATGAAAACCTAGGTATAGACACCAAATTCATGTTTCTAGGTTGATTAGTTTCCGAGATATTGTCAGTATTAGATTTTGATGGCGGCCATCTTGGAAAATGGCGGGAATGTATGAAGACTCCATGTGATCTTTGTCCACTCGGACCAAAATTCTTACTTAGACCCTAAGCTTCAAAATGGTACCAAAAATCAAACTTTTTCAAAAACTTGAAGTGACTGATGTCCCAGGCCCCCCCCTAAGGAAATGGTGAGACAAAACCCGTGAATGTCAACGAAAATCCGCGAAGTTTGATGAAAATCCCGCGAATGTATGCCGTGGCATCTATCTATAATTCCACTAATCTCTGTGTGTATGTTTGTTTGTATGTTTGTATGTTTGTATGTCTGTGACCGCTGTTTCTCGACAACTACCGGTCCGATATACTTGAAACTTGCCAGGTATATTGCTGGGGACCCGAGGATGTGCCTTTTCAAGGTTTTAAATTAATCGCAGAAGTAGTTACCGAGCTATGTCCAAAAAACGATTCAACCAATCAGAGAGCAGCGAGCTATCACGTGTGCCGAACGTGGCGAACAGACTCTGCCTCGGATGGCACATTTGAGAGCGTATTCATTTATTTCCCGTCGGCAAACTATGTTGCCGTTAAACTATGTTTTAAAACTAATTAAAACTAATTTGCGATTCATCGTAACTGCGATTCGTAACTGCCGTTCGCTTTGGCTTTGTGAATGGACCAAACCATTTCATGTAAATAGAGGGGGGGGATTGTCACCGTACTCGCAAGCCGTTCGCTTTGGACCAAACCATTTCATGTAAATAGAGGGGGGGGATATAATTTTAGATATAGATATAGTACGGGCATGCCCTAGTTGTTTCAATAGGGAAAAGGGGGATACGTTATAGGTTCCCGGCGGTTCCTGATTCAGAGAAGTAAATTTTTAAAGTTGAAAATGTTTTCGACCGCAAATGCACATGATTACAGTTTCATAAAAAAATGCTTACAAATTTTTTTTAAAACGACAATACCAGGTACCATTTCCAATTTATTGAAGGAATGTGCTTACAGTTTATTAAAAGTGCTTAAGCAGCTTAACCATACCGTACCTTGAAACAAAGAAAAATGGCAACACCTCATACCAGGTGCCCTATTGAACCAATTTTCAATAATAAATTGAATGAAGCATTTGCATTCTATAATTCGCGGGGATGAGACGTTTTCGTCACTGATGGAACATCCCCCAAAACGTTTTCATTGTGTAACATCTCTGATGATGCTTTACCATAAATTGCAAACTGTAATCGATTTAATGAATCGTTTGCATTCTATAATTCGTGGAGTTGACTTGTTTCCACATCTGATGGGATATCGCACGAAGCTCGCTTATAGTGCGGTAAAATTAGTGTCCGTGAAAGCCATGAAAATGCAAAGCACACAGCAGTGAATGTACGATACTGTACGTGCTTTTTTGTGGGTTTTTTTGCGTATGTATGTCCAGGTTCTTTATGCATGGCTGGTGAAAGATGGGTTTTATAAATGTGTCAAGCTTGCGACTCGTGAATTATTTTTTCTGCGCCCCTGAAAGACCGCGAATTTTAAAAAAACGCGAATTAGTGGGACATTTTTCCGCGAATAGAGAAACATGTCGCATTTTAGCAACGGTGTATATGCGGAATCCGCGAATAGAGATACATGTCGCGAATAGAGAAACATGTCGCATTTTATCAACCACGTGGATTCCTCGAATAGCGGAACCGAGAATAGCAGGGTCCGACTGTACTTCACTAACCCCTCCAGGGGAGAGGTATGAATCGATTCTTTGCCTGAAAATCTATCTGCCCAATCTAACAGAAAGGGCTCCCCACGTGATGTTTTGCAGGGGGCCACCCATATACCGAGCAGAGGCTCTGCTAGAAGGGAATGAGGGGGTCAGATAGAGTGGAAAATTATGGCAGAGACCATTAGGTGCAGAACACCTTAACAATAATCCAATCTTGTTTTTGTCTCTGCCCCTTAATACTTTGTGCTGCCCTCCACCTTCTCCTCTTCATTCTCCTTATTATAGACTAGAGTCTAGGTGGATTTATGAGAAATGTGAATGTTTGGTGCATTTTTGGGTAAAAGTTGGGAACCTCACTTTTTAACATAATTAGGGTATGCTGAATTCGATTAACCCAGTTCCCAATCCGAATTTTGAGTTTTTGACCTTCTAATTAGCATAAACAAAATGGCCGCCAAATTGCCATTTTTGGACAATTTCTTTGAACAAGCATTTATATATCATGTATATACCTACAGCTCTTTTACTTTAACTTTACAACTTTTACCCAAAAATGCACCTATAAGCTTGTACATGGCCTTTTTCCATAAATCCGTTTAGTCTATTAATTTTCTTCATGTAAATCACATTTTGTAAAACATTTCCTAAATGATACACTTGCATTTATGTAAATATGAACTGTCCAGTTTTACTAAAAATGATCAGCCAGTTATTCCTGTGTATCATTGGGCCGTTCATGTTACTCAAACATAACCATCCGCTTCAGCCCTGAGTTGTTGGGTGAACAAGATAAGCTGTGAGGATCTGGGTGAAAAAGGATTCCAGACTTGTGCATTAAAACGTGACGTTTCCATGTTATCATCCCCAATTTTGCTCTAACAGGGCAGAACCATGAGCAAAATATCAGGTTCAGTTTGAAACTCCGTCACAGACTCAAGCTGGCACAAAGCATTTCCTCCTGGCAAAGTTAATGCAGAAAAAACGCATGCAGAATTCCCGAATTCCCCTTAGTCTGAAGCCCGTCCAAGACTGCGCCACAAGCTTAATCAACACCTTGGCAGCCTGACGCCGTTCCTCTATTGATCTCTCGGGGAACAAACAAATGGAAAAGCCTTGAACATAGGCAATGCGACAATGGCCCTGGCATTGAAAATGGAAGGGCTCAAATGAAAAGGGCAATTAGGACTCGCTGGGAGTTGCCATGAAATGAAGGTGTTCTTGTTGGGTGCGCAAGTGTTCACTTTGTCTGAGAGGTATTTTGTTGCTAGTCTGCTTGCACCGCTCCGGTGATACTTTGGGAACCGTAGTGCAACCACTTATATTAATAATATGGTGTGTGAATATACTCGTATATATATATATATATATATATATATATATATATATATATATATATATATATATATATATATATATATATATATATATATATATATACATGTACATATATATATATATATATAAATATACAGTCACGTGAAAAAGTAAATACACCCCATGTAAAGTTTTGACTTTTTCAACATACAGCTATTTGATCTTCATTTCAACAATATTGATAGATAAAGGTGATATAATATAACAAATATCATGAAACATTTACATTTTGTAGTCCATTGTATAATTTAAATAAACATAAATGCTAATTTCGCATGTGGAAAAAGTAAGGACACCCTTGGCTCTAATAGGTGGTATTGCCCCCTTTGGCAGAAACAACCTCAAGTCGGCGTTTCTTATAACTGTCTACCAGTCTCTGACATCGACTGGGAGAAATTTTTTCCCACTCCTCCAGCAGAATTCTTTCAGCTGTGTGATGTTTGAGGGGTTTCTTGCATGCACAGCTCGTTTCAAATCCCCCCACAACATCTCGATGGGATTTAAATCTGGGCTTTGACTTGGCCATTCCAGAATCCTCCATTTCTTTCTTTTCAGCCATTCCTTGGTGGATTTACTGGTATGTTTAGGGTCATTGTCATGTTGCAATGTCCACCTTCGGTTGAACTTCAACTTTCTGACAGATGGCCTCACATTATCCTCAAGCACCATCTGGTACAATGAAGAATTCATATTGGATTCTATGATGGTGAGCTGCCCAGGCCGTGATGCAGCAAAGCTGCCCCAAACCATAATATTTCCACCACCATGCTTTACAGTTGGTATCAGGTTCTTGTGGTCAAATGCTGTCTTCGGTTTTCACCAAACATGTCTTCTGGTACTGTGGCCAACTAGCTCTACCTTTGACTCATCTGTCCAGAGCACATTGTTCCAGAAGTGCTGGTCTTTGCCGATGTGTTCATTGGCAAACTTTAGTCTTGCCCTGATGTTCTTTCTGGACAGCAAAGGTTTCCTCCTGGCACACCTCCCATGTATTTCAAATGTGTGCAGCCTCTTTCTAATGGTAGACACGTGCACTTTGACATCAACAGTGGCAAGAGCTACCTGTAGGTCCCGTGATGACATTCTGGGGGCTCTTAGAGACTTCTTTCAGCATCTTGTGGACTGCTCTTGGGCTGAACTTGCTGGGGCGGCCTGGCCTGAACAAGTTGGCAGTTGTTTGGAATCTTCTCCACTTGTAGATGATCTTCTGGACAGTCGAATGATTGATTTCAAATTGTTTGGAGATATTTTTAAATCCCTTCCCAGACTCGTAGGCATCTATAACCTTCTTTCTGAAGGCCTCAGAGAGTTCTTTTGATCTCGGCATGGTGTTGCCACACACTTCAACAACAAAGAGCAAACCAAACTAAATGTCTGATGTTTAAATAAGACAGGTCCCTCCAAGATCCTCTCGAACGATGTTCTAATCATTTGCACCTGAGCTGGTGCACCTGATTCTAATTTTAGGTATTTGAAGTAGTGATAAATGTAGGGGTGTACTTACTTTTTCCACATGCGAAATTTGCATTTATGTTTATTTAAATTATACAATGTACGACAAAATGTAAATGTTTCATGATATTTGTTATACTATATCACCTTTATCTATCAATATTGTTGAAATGAAGATCAAATAGCTGTATGTTGAAATATGTTGAAAAAGTCAAAACTTTACATGGGGTGTACTTACTTTTTCACGTGACTGTATATATATATATATATATATATATATATATATATATATATATATATATATATATATATGAATGAATGATCGTTTTAAGGCCATTTTTTCCCCGCAAGAGCAGGGGTTAGCCTTGCGGGCCCCATGACAATCTTGGTTCCCTTTTTGAGGCAGTTTTTTTTTTATGGCCGGATGCCCTTCCTGACGCCAACCCTAGGTCACACTCTTTCGATGCGCAGGGATACCGTGTACCTATTCTAAATCGGGTTACACGCCGTGATCATTCATCCCAGCAAGCTGGTACTCAATTTGCCGACCTCGGAAGGATGACAGGCTGAGTCAACCCCCCTGGCGTTAACTCGGCGATCGACCGGGATTTGAATCCAGGATCCTAGGATTCTAGGATCCCAAGCCGGCACCCTAACCGCTAAGCCAACACCAGGCTGTATATATATATATATATATATATATATATACTGTATATATATATATATATATATGTATATATATATATATATATATATATATATATATATATATATATATATATATATATATACATATATATATATATATATATATATATATCTATAATTCCAGTAATCTCTGTCTGTCTGTCTGTACGTCTGTACGTTTGTTTGTCTGTGACCGCTGTTTCTCGACAACCACGGGTCCGATATACTTTTAACTTGCCAGGTATATTGCTGGGGACCCGAGGATGTGCCTTTTCAAGGTTTCATATTAATCGGACAATTACTTACCGAGCTATGTCCAAAAAACGATTCAACCAATCAGAGAGCAGCGAACGATCGCGTGTGCCGAACGTGGAGGACACACTCTGCCTCGGATGGCACATTTGAGAGCGTATTCATTTATTTCACGTTTGCAAACTATGTTGGCGTTAAACTATGTTTTAAAACTAATAAAACCGAATTTGCGATTCATTCGCTTTCCTGCGCGTTTGTGCACGCGATGGCGATTTCTTTACCAAACTCCGGAAGCCGTTCGCTTTGGACCAAACCATTGCATGTAAATAGAGGGGGGGGATTGTCACCGTACTCGCAAGCCGTTCGCTTTGGACCAAACCATTTCATGTAAATAGAGGGGGGGGATATAATTTTAGATATAGATATAGTACGGGCAATGCCCTAGTCTATCTATAATTCCACTAATCTCTGTGTGTATGTGTGTGTGTATGTGTGTGTGTATGCGACAACGATTTCTCGACAACTACCGGTCCGATATACTTGAAACTTGCCAGGTATATTGCTGGGGACCCGAGGATGTGCCTTTTCAAGGTTTGAAATTAATCGGACAAGTACTTACCGAGCTATGGCGATTTAGCCGTTCGCCGTTCGCTTTGGCGTTGCGAATGGACCAAACCATTCCATGTAAATAGAGGGGGGGGGTTCTGTGGTCGTTGCGAATGGACGAAACCATTTCATGTAAATAGAGGGGGGGGATTGTCACTGTACTCGCAAGCCGTTCGCCGTTCGCTTTGGCGTTGCGAATGGACCAAACCATTTCATGTAAATAGAGGGGGGGGATATAATTTTAGATAGATATATAGTACGGGCATATATATAGTACGGGCATGCCCTAGTATATATAAAGCAGTAAAGTATGTTTGTTTGTTTGTCCTCTTATAAATCGAGAACTACTCATCGCAGAGGAAAACCAAAGGCATATTCGGAATCAGTACGTCTCAGAGCAACTACAGCACACCTTAAATTTAAAAAAAAACTTCAGGTTTTAAAATTAGCGTATTAGCGCAGAAGCGCTAGCAGAAGAGGGAGGGAATCGAAGGGAGGGAGCGCAGCGCTCCCTCTAGCGCTTCGCAGCACCAGCGCTTCTGTTAGCGTAATGGTGCACAGGCGGTTCTCACTCTTGCGCATGCGCAAATGCGCTGTTCCGATGCTTCATGTTCCTGCAAAGACTTTGGTGCATGCGCAAATGACGACACATGGGCCACTGTATGTTCGTTTAATACGTACGCGCTTTGATGGGCGGGGTGTATGGCATTCATGAAATGGTCGAATGCGGAAGTGCTTGAAGCCGTTGCGAGCGACTCGCATGATCTCTTGTCATGGTCCACAAGATTATCACAGAGACGTGCAGCTTCCAGCATTACGAGATATGATCGAGACCTAACTTTTGAGACCAGTCCCAGCCTTCTAGGCCCCGTGGTTGGTTCAGACGACCCCGACAAAGGACGTGTTGGATTTTATCGCGAGCCGATTCGAGCGCCGACGTGCCGGCGAACAAATCCAGTCATATCTTTTTAACGCGTGGTTAGATTTTTACAAAATATACTTTTTCTTGAAGGGCTGAACCGTGCGCTCACAACGATACCGAGTTTGACCCTGGGAGAGCCGTTTTGCGCCAGCAAAGGCGCCTTGTTTTCCGTGATGACCATGTCGTGCTGCATAGATTACCATAAATTATAATATATTAACGGCGGCGCGTTCCATGACGTCACGGCTCACTTAATTGCAATTATCTCTGGGATTCCTTGGCCGAATCGTACCAACTTCTATCTATCTATAATTCCAGTAATCTCTGTACGTTTGTACGTTTGTACGTTTGTACGTTTGTACGTCTGTTTGTCTGTGACCGCTGTTTCTCGACAACCACGGGTCCGATATACTTTTAACTTGCCAGGTATATTGCTGGGGACCCGAGGATGTGCCTTTTCAAGGTTTCATATTAATCGGACAATTACTTACCGAGCTATGTCCAAAAAACGATTCAACCAATCAGAGAGCAGCGAACGATCGCGTGTGCCGAACGTGGAGGACACACTCTGCCTCGGATGGCACATTTGAGAGCGTATTCATTTATTTCACGTTTGCAAACTATGTTGGCGTTAAACTATGTTTTAAAACTAATAAAACCGAATTTGCGATTCATTCGCTTTCCTGCGCGTTTGTGCACGCGATGGCGATTTCTTTACCAAACTCCGGAAGCCGTTCGCTTTGGACCAAACCATTGCATGTAAATAGAGGGGGGGGATTGTCACCGTACTCGCAAGCCGTTCGCTTTGGACCAAACCATTTCATGTAAATAGAGGGGGGGGATATAATTTTAGATATAGATATAGTACGGGCAATGCCCTAGTCTATCTATAATTCCACAAATCTCTGTGTGTATGTGTGTGTGTATGTGTGTGTGTATGCGACAACGATTTCTCGACAACTACCGGTCCGATATACTTGAAACTTGCCAGGTATATTGCTGGGGACCCGAGGATGTGCCTTTTCAAGGTTTGAAATTAATCGGACAAGTACTTACCGAGCTATGGCGATTTAGCCGTTCGCCGTTCGCTTTGGCGTTGCGAATGGACCAAACCATTCCATGTAAATAGAGGGGGGGGGTTCTGTGGTCGTTGCGAATGGACGAAACCATTTCATGTAAATAGAGGGGGGGGGATTGTCACTGTACTCGCAAGCCGTTCGCCGTTCGCTTTGGCGTTGCGAATGGACCAAACCATTTCATGTAAATAGAGGGGGGGGATATAATTTTAGATAGATATATAGTACGGGCATATATATAGTACGGGCATGCCCTAGTATATATAAAGCAGTAAAGTATGTTTGTTTGTTTGTCCTCTTATAAATCGAGAACTACTCATCGCAGAGGAAAACCAAAGGCATATTCGGAATCAGTACGTCTCAGAGCAACTACAGCACACCTTAAATTTAAAAAAAAACTTCAGGTTTTAAAATTAGCGTATTAGCGCAGAAGCGCTAGCAGAAGAGGGAGGGAATCGAAGGGAGGGAGCGCAGCGCTCCCTCTAGCGCTTCGCAGCACCAGCGCTTCTGTTAGCGTAATGGTGCACAGGCGGTTCTCACTCTTGCGCATGCGCAAATGCGCTGTTCCGATGCTTCATGTTCCTGCAAAGACTTTGGTGCATGCGCAAATGACGACACATGGGCCACTGTATGTTCGTTTAATACGTACGCGCTTTGATGGGCGGGGTGTATGGCATTCATGAAATGGTCGAATGCGGAAGTGCTTGAAGCCGTTGCGAGCGACTCGCATGATCTCTTGTCATGGTCCACAAGATTATCACAGAGACGTGCAGCTTCCAGCATTACGAGATATGATCGAGACCTAACTTTTGAGACCAGTCCCAGCCTTCTAGGCCCCGTGGTTGGTTCAGACGACCCCGACAAAGGACGTGTTGGATTTTATCGCGAGCCGATTCGAGCGCCGACGTGCCGGCGAACAAATCCAGTCATATCTTTTTAACGCGTGGTTAGATTTTTACAAAATATACTTTTTCTTGAAGGGCTGAACCGTGCGCTCACAACGATACCGAGTTTGACCCTGGGAGAGCCGTTTTGCGCCAGCAAAGGCGCCTTGTTTTCCGTGATGACCATGTCGTGCTGCATAGATTACCATAAATTATAATATATTAACGGCGGCGCGTTCCATGACGTCACGGCTCACTTAATTGCAATTATCTCTGGGATTCCTTGGCCGAATCGTACCAACTTCTATCTATCTATAATTCCAGTAATCTCTGTACGTTTGTACGTTTGTACGTTTGTACGTTTGTACGTCTGTTTGTCTGTGACCGCTGTTTCTCGACAACCACGGGTCCGATATACTTTTAACTTGCCAGGTATATTGCTGGGGACCCGAGGATGTGCCTTTTCAAGGTTTCATATTAATCGGACAATTACTTACCGAGCTATGTCCAAAAAACGATTCAACCAATCAGAGAGCAGCGAACGATCGCGTGTGCCGAACGTGGAGGACACACTCTGCCTCGGATGGCACATTTGAGAGCGTATTCATTTATTTCACGTTTGCAAACTATGTTGGCGTTAAACTATGTTTTAAAACTAATAAAACCGAATTTGCGATTCATTCGCTTTCCTGCGCGTTTGTGCACGCGATGGCGATTTCTTTACCAAACTCCGGAAGCCGTTCGCTTTGGACCAAACCATTGCATGTAAATAGAGGGGGGGGATTGTCACCGTACTCGCAAGCCGTTCGCTTTGGACCAAACCATTTCATGTAAATAGAGGGGGGGGATATAATTTTAGATATCTATCTATAATTCCAGTAATCTCTGTACGTTTGTACGTTTGTACGTTTGTCTGTTTGTCTGTTTGTCTGTTTGTCTGTGACCGCTGTTTCTCGACAACTACCGGTCCGATATACTTGAAACTTGCCAGGTATATTGCTGGGGACCCGAGGATGTGCCTTTTCAAGGTTTGAAATTAATCGGACAAGTACTTACCGAGCTATGGCGATTTAGCCGTTCGCCGTTCGCTTTGGCGTTGCGAATGGACCAAACCATTCATGTAAATAGAGGGGGGGGGGGGTTCTGTGGTCGTTCGCTTTGGCTTTGCGAATGGACCAAACCATTCATGTAAATAGAGGGGGGGGGGTTCTGTGGTCGTTCGCTTTGGCTTTGCGAATGGACCAAACCATTCATGTAAATAGAGGGGGGGGGGGGGTTCTGTGGTCGTTGCGAATGGACCAAACCATTCACATCGAATCATCGAATCACATCGAATGGACCAAACCGTTCGCTTTGGACCAAACCATTGCATGTAAATAGAGGGGGGGGGGTTCTGTGGTCGTTGCGAATGGACCAAACCATTCATGTAAATAGAGGGGGGGGGGTTCTGTGGTCGTTACTGCCACGTGGTTTCAAAGTTTTTTTTTGTTGTTGTTGTTTGCACGCATGTTTTTTTTGCACCCACGTACGGGCACGCCCTAGGATGTTTACACACACACACCCCTACACAAATTTTTTTTTTTTTTTTTTTTTGGCAAGGAACGGGCACCCACGTACGGGCACGTCCTAGCTTATATATAGTACGGGCATGCCCTAGTATATATAAAGCAGTAAAGTATGTTTGTTTGTCCTCTTATAACTCGAGAACTACTCATCGCAGAGAAAAACCAAAGGCATATTCAGAATCAGTACGTCTCAGAGCAACTACAGCACACCTTAAATTTTAAAAAACTTCGGGTTTTAAAATTAGCGTATTAGCGCAGAAGCGCTAGCAGAAGAGGGAGGGAATCGAAGGGAGGGAGCGCAGCGCTCCCTCTAGCGCTTCGCAGCGCCAGCGCTTCTGTTAGCGTAATTAGCGTATTTCGGGACGTTAATTTTTCAATTTCATTATTCGGAATCAGTACGTCCCAGAGAAACTTCGTAATGTTAATTTTTCAACTTCATCCGATTGACATGGGACCAACGGCATGTGACAGAGAGTGAAACATACATGCTACATTTATTTGACGACAATGAGTTCTGACTTCCGGGTTCGTGCCGCCAACCCTGTTAGGCGCCTCTTGCGGCATACAGGGAATTACCAGTGAACTGGTACTCAATTTGCCGACCTCGGTAGGATGACAGGCTGAGTCAACCCCCCTGGTGTTAAAGGGGAGGAGGAGGGGAGGGGGAAGAGGAGGGGAGGGGGAAGAGGAGGGGAGGGGAACGGGGGGGGGAGGGGGGGAGGGGAAAGGGGGGGGAGGGGGAAGGGAGGGGTGGAGGGGGAGGTGAAGGGGGGAGGGGAAGGGGGGAGGGGGAGGGGCCCTTCTTCCCCCGGGCACTCCCACACCCTCCCCTCCATCCTCCCCCTCTTCCCCCTCCCCCCTCCCCCCCCTGTTCCCCTCCCCCTCCTCTTCCCCCTCCCCTCCTCCTCCCCCCCTTCCCCCTCCTCCTCCCCCCTCCCCCCCGTTCCCCTCCCTCCTCTTCCCCCTCCCCTCCTCCTCCCCCCCCTTCCCCCTCCTCCTCCCCCCCTCCCCCCCGTTCCCGGGTACTTCTGCTCGTATTTATATATATATATATATATATATATATATATATATATATATATATATATATATATATATATATATATATATACACATATGTATATATATATATATATATATCTCACTATATATATACACAACAACATGCATTTTAAGGCCATTTTCCCTGCTAGAGATAAGATTTCTCTTATTTGTCTCCCTCTTCCAAATCCTGGTGGCGTCTGGTCAAATCTGTTTCTGGTGTTTGTTCCCCCTCCATCCCCTCCCTTACCTCAAATGGCTACACAGCTGACTCCGCACGTGAAAAAGCTGAATGCCTCAACTCTGTGTTTGCCTCTAAATCTTGTGTCCCAAACCCATCCCTCTCTGTACCCACCATACCCAGTCGTACCCAGCTGCTCCTGGACTCCGTGTCCTTTCCTCCTGACAAGGTGCAAAAGTTTCTGTGAACCCTCGACTCTGATTCTGCAACTGGACCTGACGGCATCAGCCCCCGGGTCCTAAAATCCTGTTCTTCCGCTCTTTCACTCCCTCTCTCTATTCTCTTCACCCTCTCTTTTGCTCAAGGTCAACTGCCATCTGCTTGGAAATCAGCCAACATCACCACTTTGCACAAAAAAGGTGCAAAAACAGATCCTAGCAACGACAGACCAA
>NC_136267.1:90625219-90943244 GCF_964187855.1 Myxine glutinosa | reverse complement strand
TGTCATGGAGTGGTGGCTTTACGAAATTACGGCATGAAACAGTGTGCTATTGCTCGGCAGTATGGCATCACTCAAGGTCAGGTGTCAAAGATCCTGAAACGAAATGCTCAGAGGGGTGTCTCTACTCCAATACCGAGGCCAGGACGTCCCCGCAGAACCACAAGGAGGGATGACCGTCAGCTGCACCGGTTAGTCCGCAATGGCCGTACCAAGTCAGCTAATCGGCTTAGGGCTGAGTGGCAGCAACTGACAAATGTGCCTGTATCCAGAAGGCTAGTCAACCAACAACTGGTTCAAGCAGGCTATTGTGCCAGGCGTCCCGTGAGAAATCCACGCCTGACCAGACAACACCGCCAGCGCCGATTGCAGTGGGCCAGAGAGCACCGTCAATGGCAGCCAGGACACTGGAATCACGTGATCTTCAGTGATGAGTCTAGATTTCTGGTCTATCGTCAAGATGGCCACGTCCGAGTGTGCAGACAAGTGCATGAAGCCTACAACAAAGATTGTATAGTGCCAAGAGTCCAAGCTGGAGGTGGTGGGGTGACCGTTTGGCTGCTTTTCATGCAGGGGGCAAAACTGACCTGGTTGTTCTGAATGGAAACCTGAACCAGTTCAAGTACAGGGCCATTCTGGAAGAAACATTGCTTCCATTTGCTCGTGCAGCCTTTCGAGGAAACTTTGTCTTCCAAGATGACAATGCACGGCCTCATCGTGCTCGCATGATCCAACACTTTCTTGCTGACCGTGGTGTAGAGCATATGGAGTGGCCTGCCATGTCCCCGGATATGAATCTGATAGAGAACTTGTGGGCAGAATTAACGTGTCAAATTGACCACTTGGACCAGCAGCCGACCTCTGTGCGTGAATTGCAGCAGGCTATTGTCACTGCATGGCAAGCGATTCCTGTCCAAACCTTGGCAAATCTCGTGAACAGCATGCCTCAACGTGGACGTGCTCTCCTGCATGCTCGTGGGGGTTACACGAAGTACTGAACTGTAATTTTACTGTCCGTAATCCCAGTCGTAATTTCACTTTTGTTTTCGTTAAAAAATTTTTTACTAATGTGCAAAATAAAGAGATACTTCTGGAAAACGTACAGAAGTTTAACACAGTACTGTCCATGAATTGAGTTCGATATCAGTTTACATCACTTTCAAGGATCAATTTATTTGTTTCGAAATGTCAAATGTGGTTTTTGTTTCTTTTAAAGGTCACATTAACAAAATCTAGAATAATTTCAACATAATTCCAATGAACTTTTGGTTCTAAGACATCTTGAAAAGCAAGTTCAGCCCCACAAAAAAAATATTCCATATTAAATGCCAAGTCTGTACTTTGTTTGCTTGTTTCTTTGATTTGTTTATTTGATAAATGTTAGCTCTTTCACGAGCCTCGACTCTGTATACAAAAAAAAAAAAAAAGAGCGGGGGTTAGCCTTGCGGTCCCCATGACAATCTTCTCCATCTTGCCCTATTTTCTGCATCTCTCCTTGTTAACCTCCTTGCCCGCATTTCTTCTTCCACGATCTTTAGCCAAGTCTTCGCTGTCTTCCCCGTCCTCTACTTCCTTCTACATTCATTTCCATCACTCTTCTCAACCAGTCACTTTCATCCTTCCTCAACACATGACCAAATAATTTCAACCTGGTCCTCTTCACAGCATCAATCACAGGCTCTATTCCCATCATCTTTCGCAATTCATCATTTGTCTTCCTCTCTCTCAACGATACTCCACACATCCATCGAACCATTCGCATTTCCACCCTTTCCAACCTTCGTTGCTGCTCTACGTTCATTACCCATGTCTCGCTCCCATAAATCATAACACTTCTCATACGTGCAACATACACCTTTCCCTTCAGCTTCAACGACACTCCCCTCCTCGTCAGCACGCCACTCAGTTCCCAAAACTTCTTCCATGCACATCTCACTCTAGCAACCATTGCTGAGTCTGATCCACCTTCTCCATTCAGCATGTCTCCGAGGTAGCAAAATGTTTTCACACCTTCCAGGTTCATGCCTTCTCCAAGATCCAACTCAACATTTCCTCCATCTGCAACTCCCTCTGTGCACACCTTACATTTTAATGTAGCTGCCACACTGGTTAATGACCCTCTCAGACCACTACATTTTTGAGGTCTTTTCCTTCAGTCCATCCATACTTTCCGCAATCAACACCAGATCATCTGCATACAACAACTCCCACGGTAAACCCCCCTTTACGTTCTGAGCCAGCACCTCCATCACAGCTACAAATAGTAGTGGACTTAGGACCGACCCCTGATGCACTCCCACCTTTACCTCAAACTCACCACTGTTCCCATCCTTCGTCCTTACAGCTGTGCGTGCTCTTTTGTACACTTTTTGTACGCTGTGCATCCTTCCTGTCTCCTGTACCTTTTGTATATATATATATGTGTGTGTGTGTGTGTGTGTGTGTGTGTGTGTGTGTGTGTGTGTGTGTGTGTGTGTGCGTGTGTGCGTGCGTGTTGTTTATCAAAGAGGGCCAAGTGGTGAGAGGTGGAAAGAGGTGCTGGAAGGCAAGAGGTCTGTCAAATGCTTGTGATTGACAGGTGTGGCAGACCTAAAGCCGCAATTGGTATTCCTGGAGGAGATCTGTGTGACAAGGTTGTGGTGTGACATTGTCATCTGGTCAAGTGCAACAAGGCAGGTCATCTTGGGGGAATTCTCAGTTCCTTGAGAAGAGAACATGGAGGAGGTGCACGAGAGGAAGAGAAGAAAGTACAGTGAGCTGGAGGCAGAGTGTCGGGAGAAGGGTTATCGAGTTTCTTGTCAGCCATTTTAGGAGGGTGGAGAGGGTTGATATTGGCAATTCCTTTTATGCATTTCTTGCTGGACTTGGAGTGTATGGAACATAAAGAAGGTGGATATGTGAGAGAGTGGCCCAGGCTGCCTTGAAAGGCTCAGTTTGGATTTTGAAGAAGTTTATGGAGGCACGTCAAACAGTGTAGGTGGAGGTGGAGGTTGAGTGTGTGTTGGTTCTTTCAACCCAAAAGAGCTACGCGAGTGACTGAGAGTCGAAGAGAAATGGAGATGTGATTATGGTTGTTGTTTTGAGCATTGTATGTTCTGAGGCTTATTGTTTAGTTGTGTGGTTTGTGTGTGTGTGTCTGTTTTTGCATGAGTGTGTTTGTGCATGATTGTGTGAGTGTCTGTGTGGATTATTGTGTGTGTTTTGTTGAGTGGTGGAAATTATAAGGTTGGGTGGTTGATTGGGTACTCCAGCATGCTTTTTTCGGTGCTGTGGATTCTGGGCGAGGTTGCTGTTATTTTGTTGTTGTAGTTTGTGTTCTCATTGACTGAGGTGGCGATACGTATGCAACTATGCATCCAAGTGTAGTTATTGCATGTGGAGGCGTGTCTGCCCCTGCTGGCCCACCTTAGCTGACTGTATCGAGGTTGAAGGGCCGAAACAGGATGATGCTGAGGTCTTTGACAGAAGACCCGGTCAGTGAGGTACACTTTTGACCAGATGTGTTTTGAAATTATATATATACTAGCAGAAGTACCCGGCATTGCCGGGCGGGGGAGGGGAGGGGAGGGGAACGGGGGGGAGGGGAGAAGAGGGGGAGGGGGAGGGGGAGAGGGGAGAAGAGGGGGAGAGGGGAGAGGAGGGGGAGAGGGGAGAAGAGGGGGGGATGGGGAGGGATGGGAGGGGGAGGGGGGAGGGGGGAGGGGGGATGGGACTGGGAGGGAGGGAGGGAGGGGAGGGGGGAGGGGGGAAGGGAGGGGAGAAGAGGAGGGGGTAGGGGGGAGGGGAGGGGGGAGGGGAGGGGGAGGGGGGAGTCAATTCGGAAGTCATTGTCGTCAATTGAATGTCGCATTTATTTTTTATTCCCTGTCAAATGGCATTGGTCCCGCATTCCGAACCCGGAAGTCGGAAGTCATTGTCGTCAAATAAATGTTTCACTCTGTCACATGCCGTTGGTCCCATGTCAATCGGATGAAGTTGAAAAATTAACGTTACGAAGTTTCTCTGGGACGTACTGATTCCGAATATGAAGTTGAAAAATTAACGTTCCGAAATATGCTGATGACGTCATAATTTTAAAACGCGAAGTTTTTTTAAATTTTAAGGTGTGCTGTAGTTGCTCTGAGACGTACTGATTCCGAATATGCCTTTGGTTTTGCTCTGCGATCAGTAGTTCTCGAGTTATAAGAGGACAAACAAACAAACATACTTTACTGCTTTATATATATATATATATATATATATATATATATATATATATATATATATATATATATATATATATATATATATATAAATATATATATATATATATATATATATATATATATATATTGTTACGGACCGCGGATAAGATGTTGGTTTGCCGAGCGGATGGCCCCGCAGCCCTAACAGTTACCCCGACTAACCCGATTCCCGAACGTTGGCCGGATCGCGCCACAGGTATTCAATAGGGAAAAGACAAAGGCGACACGGATGTGAAGAAGAAGAAGGAGACAAAAAGGTTGGAAATACTACTAAATTTATTCTTACTATTTACACGCTCAAAGTAACCAAGGAGAAGGAAGGATAATAAAATAATATACAGAAGAATCAGAGACACAGTGCAATTATTAGCTTACCTACAGTCTTAATTATTACCCAGGGACAGAACAAACAAAGACAGACTCATGCGGGGAATGATGATAGGAATGGCAGGAGGTGGATGGCTGGAGGGGGAGGAAGGTTCAGCTGGACCCGCAGCACGGTCGGGTCGGGGATTAGCAGCCGCCGCCCTTTCTCGATCGGCGCGTTTAACAGCCGCCATTCCTCTTCCGATCGGCGCGTTTAGCAGCCGCCGTTCCTTCGCGTCCCTGCTCAAAAACTGCCGTCAAGGCCCCCAAGCTGCTGTGGCTGAAGCTGCTGTGGCTGCTGCTGCTGTGGCTGAAGCTGCTGTGACTGAACTTGCGGTGGCTGGAGCTGCTCTTTTAGGGATCCTTTACTCAACTCTTCTTGTACTCAACTCAACTCTTCTCGTACTCAGTCCAACCACACTCGCTTAGTCCAACCACTCTCGCTTAGTCCAACCACTCTCGCTTAGTCCAACCACACTCGCTTAGTCCAACCACTCTCGCTTAGTCCAACCACTCTCGCTTAGTCCAACCACACTCGCTTAGTCCAACCACTCTCGCTTAGTCCAACCACTCTCGCTTAGTCCAACCACACACTGCGGTTCTTGCGCGTGCGCTTTTATAGCGCCTCAGGCGATCAAGCCGCCGGCCTTCAGGACACGCCCCTCGGTGAGCTCGCTTCGGCCCTGATTGGTGGGCACAGGCCCTCTGACTCCACCCTTGATGACGATGGGCGGGCATGCCCTTCTTCCCCGAGCTGAGCACGCCTTAATGGCTAATGGTGGTTTTGGGGTGAAATCAACAACCCACAGCTGTAGCAAACCTGACAAACTGCCCAGTGCAGTTGGCAATTGAGGCTTGGAGGGGATGTAGTTGGCAATTGGGGCTTGGCAATGACGCAGTTGGAAATGGAGGTTTTGGGAATGGGAATGAAAGGGGATCTATCTTATTTCACTTGGTGCAATGGAGTATTTCAATTAATGGAAGACAAAGCCTTACCCTAATACACATAATAAGGAAATAAACTACTGAATTATTATGGTGTCTTTCTACTCCATTATGGTGTCTACTCCATTATATTATGGTGTCCTTCTACTGAAGTATTATGGTGTCCTTCATGTATGCTTTATGGAACTAACTACGGGAACGCCCTTTGACCTTTATACAACACTGGAGCAAGGAGGGCGATACTTTAACAACAATTTACTATACAATAAAAACACAATAAAAAAAACACAATCCTCATATCCACAACAATATATATATATCCACAACAAGATATATATATCAGGACAATCAAAAGTTAATTTTTTTTATATAAAGAGATGAGGCTTGTGGAGGAGCTGGAACAGAGATAGATCAGGATGCAACAGAATAAAATGAAAAGCAGAAAGAGAGGAGGAAAACATACAACAGCAGGTTTGAGACAAAATAGATACACAAGCAAACTCTCAGGAAGTAAAACAGAAAACTTGGAAAGAGGTGGGCTTGGGGGGCGTTAAGGGGGTAGAAAAGGTCATTGTTTTGGAGGGGGGTTAATCTGAGATGGTGGTGCACAGCTGTCTTGAAAATCTAGAGGGAAGGGTGAGATTGAACAGAATGTGGAAGTTGATTCAACAGGCGGGAGAAAAGAGGAATGAATGAGCGGAGGTGAGCAGTAGTGGTGGGCGATAATCGTGCTTTAGATTTGCTATCGAGATAACGATAATGGAGATTTACTATCGAGAAAACGATAATGGAGATTTACTATCGAGATAACGATAATGGAGATTTACTATCGAGATAACGATAATGGAGATTTGCTATCGAGATAACGATAATGGAGATTTGCTATCGAGATAACGATAATGGAGATTTACTATCGTGATAACGATAATGGAGATTTACTATCGTGATAACGATAATGGAGATTTACTATCGTGATAACGATAATGGAGATTTACTATCGTGATAACGATAATGGAGATTTACTATCGAGATAACGATAATGGAGATTTACTATCGAGATAACGATAATGGAGATTTGCTATCGAGATAACGATAATGGAGATTTGCTATCGAGATAACGATAATGGAGATTTACTATCGTGATAACGATAATGGAGATTTACTATCGTGATAACGATAATGGAGATTTACTATCGTGATAACAATAATGGAGATTTACTATCGTGATAACGATAATGGAGATTTACTATCGTGATAACGATAATGGAGATTTACTATCGAGATAACGATAATGGAGATTTACTATCGTGATAACGATAATGGAGATTTACTATCGAGATAACGATAATGGAGATTTACTATCGAGATAACGATAATGGAGATTTACTATCATGATAACGATAATGGAGATTTACTATCGTGATAACGATAATGGAGATCTGCTATTGAGATAACGATAATGGAGATTTACTATCGAGATAACGATAATGGAGATTTACTATCGTGATAACGATAATGGAGATTTACTATCGTGATAACGATAATGGAGATTTACTATCGTGATAACGATAATGGAGATTTACTATCGTGATAACGATAATGGAGATTTACTATCGTGATAACGATAATGGAGATTTACTATCGTGATAACGATAATGGAGATTTACTATCGTGATAACGATAATGGAGATTTACTATCGTGATAACGATAATGGAGATTTACTATCGAGATAACGATAATGGAGATTTACTATCGTGATAACGACAATTGAGATTTACTATCGAGATAACGATAATGGAGATTTGCTATCGAGATAACGATAATGGAGATTTGCTATCGAGATAACGATAATGGAGATTTACTATCGTGATAACGATAATGGAGATTTACTATCGTGATAACGATAATGGAGATTTACTATCGTGATAACGATAATGGAGATTTACTATAGAGATAACAATAATGGAGATTTACTATCGTGATAACGATAATGGAGATTTACTATCGTGATAACGATAATGGAGATTTACTATCGAGATAACGATAATGGAGATTTGCTATCGAGATAACGATAATGGAGATTTGCTATCGAGATAACGATAATGGAGATTTACTATCGTGATAACGATAATGGAGATTTACTATCGTGATAACGATAATGGAGATTTACTATCGTGATAACGATAATGGAGATTTACTATAGAGATAACAATAATGGAGATTTACTATCGTGATAACGATAATGGAGATTTACTATCGTGATAACGATAATGGAGATTTACTATCGAGATAACGATAATGGAGATTTACTATCGTGATAACGATAATGGAGATTTACTATCGAGATAACGATAATGGAGATTTACTATCGAGATAACGATAATGGAGATTTACTATCATGATAACGATAATGGAGATTTACTATCGTGATAACGATAATGGAGATCTGCTATTGAGATAACGATAATGGAGATTTACTATCGAGATAACGATAATGGAGATTTACTATCGTGATAACGATAATGGAGATTTACTATCGTGATAACGATAATGGAGACTTACTATCGTGATAACGATAATGGAGATTTACTATCGTGATAACGATAATGGAGATTTACTATCGTGATAACGATAATGGAGATTTACTATCGTGATAACGATAATGGAGATTTACTATCGTGATAACGATAATGGAGATTTACTATCGTGATAACGATAATGGAGATTTACTATCGAGATAACGATAATGGAGATTTACTATCGTGATAACGACAATTGAGATTTACTATCGTGATAACGATAATGGAGATTTACTATCGTGATAACGATAATGGAGATTTACTATCGTGATAACGATAATGGAGATTTACTATCGTGATAACGACAATTGAGATTTACTATCGTGATAACGATAATGGAGATTTACTATCGTGATAACGATAATGGAGATTTACTATAGTGATAACGATAATGGAGATTTACTATCGTGATAACGATAATGGAGATTTACTATCGAGATAACGATAATGGAGATTTACTATCGTGATAATGACAATTGAGATTTACTATCGTGATAACGATAATGGAGATTTACTATCGTGATAACGATAATGGAGATTTACCATCGTGATAACGATAATGGAGATTTACTATCGCGATAACGATAATGGAGATTTACTATCGAGATAACGATAATGAAGATTTACTATCGTGATAACGATAATGGAAATTTACTATCGTGATAACGATAATGGAGATTTACTATCGTGATAACGATAATGGAGATTTACTATCGTGATAACGATAATGGAGATTTACTATCGTGATAACGATAATGGAGATTTACTATCGTGATAACGATAATGGAGATTTACTATCGTGATAACGATAATGGAGATTTACTATCGTGATAACGATGATGGAGATTTACTATCGTGATAACGATGATGGAGATTTACTATCGTGATAACGATAATGGAGATTTACTATCGTGATAACGATAATGGAGATTTACTATCGTGATAACGATAATGGAGATTTACTATCGTGATAACGATGATGGAGATTTACTATCGTGATAAGGATAATGGAGATTTACTATCGTGATAACGATAATGGAGATTTACTATCGTGATAACGATAATGGAGATTTACTATCGTGATAACGATGATGGAGATTTACTATCGTGATAACGATAATGGAGATTTAGTATCGCGATAACGATGATGGAGATTTACTATCGTGATAACGATAATGGAGATTTACTATCGCGATAACGATGATGGAGATTTACTATCGTGATAACGATCATGGAGATTTACTATCGTGATAACGATAATGGAGATTTACTATCGAGATAACGATAATGGAGATTTACTATCGAGATAACGATAATGGAGATTTACTATCGTGATAACGATAATGGAGATTTACTATCGTGATAACGATAATGGAGATTTACTATCGTGATAACGATAATGGAGATTTACTATCGAGATAACGATAATGGAGATTTACTATCGTGATAACGACAATTGAGATTTACTATCGTGATAACGATAATGGAGATTTCCTATCGCGATAACGATAATGGAGATTTACTATCGTGATAACGATAATGGAGATTTACTATCGCGATAACGATAATGGAGATTTACTATCGTGATAACGATAATCCATATTTGTTATCGCGATAACGATAATGGAGATTGACTATCGTGATAACGATAATCCATATTTGTTATCGCGATAACGATAATGGAGATTGACTATCGTGATAACGATAATACATATTTGTTATCGCGAGAGGTGCTACGCGGTAGAACGCACATTGAACCCGGATATTGATGGTCTATTGACTGCTTTGAGCAGTTTGTGTGTTTAGTTTCTCTCAAAGGATATACCTGTATTAAATTCAGCTCTATAAAAGAAAGCAGGTGATATAATATGGAATGTATATTCTCCAATATCTATCTATAATTCCAGTAATCTCTGTACGTTTGTACGTTTGTACGTTTGTACGTTTGTACGTTTGTACGTCTGTTTGTCTGTGACCGCTGTTTCTCGACAACCACGGGTCCGATATACTTTTAACTTGCCAGGTATATTGCTGGGGACCCGAGGATGTGCCTTTTCAAGGTTTCATATTAATCGGACAATTACTTACCGAGCTATGTCCAAAAAACGATTCAACCAATCAGAGAGCAGCGAACGATCGCGTGTGCCGAACGTGGAGGACACACTCTGCCTCGGATGGCACATTTGAGAGCGTATTCATTTATTTCACGTTTGCAAACTATGTTGGCGTTAAACTATGTTTTAAAACTAATAAAACCGAATTTGCGATTCATTCGCTTTCCTGCGCGTTTGTGCACGCGATGGCGATTTCTTTACCAAACTCCGGAAGCCGTTCGCTTTGGACCAAACCATTGCATGTAAATAGAGGGGGGGGGTTGTCACCGTACTCGCAAGCCGTTCGCTTTGGACCAAACCATTTCATGTAAATAGAGGGGGGGGATAAAATTTTAGATATCTATCTATAATTCCAGTAATCTCTGTACGTTTGTACGTTTGTACGTCTGTACGTTTGTCTGTGACCGCTGTTTCTCGACAACTACCGGTCCGATATACTTGAAACTTGCCAGGTATATTGCTGGGGACCCGAGGATGTGCCTTTTCAAGGTTTGAAATTAATCGGACAAGTACTTACCGAGCTATGGCGATTTAGCCGTTCGCCGTTCGCTTTGCCGTTGCGAATGGACCAAACCATTCATGTAAATAGAGGGGGGGGGGGGGTTCTGTGGTCGTTCGCTTTGGCTTTGCGAATGGACCAAACCATTCATGTAAATAGAGGGGGGGGGTTCTGTGGTCGTTCGCTTTGGCTTTGCGAATGGACCAAACCATTCATGTAAATAGAGGGGGGGGGGGGTTCTGTGGTCGTTGCGAATGGACCAAACCATTGTTTTTTTTTTGCAGTTTTTTTTTTTTTTTGCAGTTTTTTTTTTTTTTGCAAGGAACGGGCACCCACGTACGGGCACGTCCTAGCTTATATATAGTACGGGCATGCCCTAGTCTATCTATAATTCCAGTAATCTCTGTACGTTTGTACGTTTGTACGTTTGTCTGTTTGTCTGTGACCGCTGTTTCTCGACAACTACCGGTCCGATATACTTGAAACTTGCCAGGTATATTGCTGGGGACCCGAGGATGTGCCTTTTCAAGGTTTGAAATTAATCGGACAAGTACTTACCGAGCTATGGCGATTTAGCCGTTCGCCGTTCGCTTTGGCGTTGCGAATGGACCAAACCATTCATGTAAATAGAGGGGGGGGGGGGGGTTCTGTGGTCGTTCGCTTTGGCTTTGCGAATGGACCAAACCATTCATGTAAATAGAGGGGGGGGTTCTGTGGTCGTTCGCTTTGGCTTTGCGAATGGACCAAACCATTCATGTAAATAGAGGGGGGGGGGGGGGGTTCTGTGGTCGTTGCGAATGGACCAAACCATTCACATCGAATCATCGAATCACATCGAATGGACCAAACCGTTCGCTTTGGACCAAACCATTGCATGTAAATAGAGGGGGGGGGGTTCTGTGGTCGTTGCGAATGGACCAAACCATTCATGTAAATAGAGGGGGGGGGGGGGGGGTTCTGTGGTCGTTACTGCCACGTGGTTTCAAAGTTTTTTTTTGTTGTTGTTGTTTGCACGCATGTTTTTTTGCACCCACGTACGGGCACGCCCTAGGATGTTTACACACACACACCCCTACACAAATTTTTTTTTTTTTTTTTTTTTGGCAAGGAACGGGCACCCACGTACGGGCACGTCCTAGCTTATATATAGTACGGGCATGCCCTAGTCTATATTATAATAGCCGTAGATGATTCTGTCTGTCTGTCTGTCTATCTGTTGGGTGTCTGTCCGGGGTGTGGCTTACTCGGTTTGCAGAGTCGCTCCACCCATAGCTCCACCCATTCTGGGAGTGGCTATAAACAAATATCCACCATTTTATTAACTCGCATAGCTTTGAGTCCTGTTTTGTAGGCCCGTGGTGTCTTGCTCTCCCCCAGTTTTATTTCAAATCAAATTCGATAAATCATTTCATTTTTCACAGTCGCTAACATAGTTTTAGACTCGGTTGAAAAAAAACGGGAAGAAAATCCGATGAAAGTTGCCGTTTATAGAACGAAATGAATTCTCAAAGGCCTGTAACTTCAAGGCCATTGAGTCTCTCTCACGCCTTTATCTCCAATCTAACTCACCATATGATTTCATTTTTATCGATGGTTTTACTTTTAGACTCGGTGTCAGCAATAATTGAGAACAATCCACACACGCGGGAAAATGCAGAGATATATTTTTTAAAATCGCGTCATGGTGTATCATACACCGCCCAACATGACACCGCCGGCAATGTGTCGATATATATTAAAAATTCGCTTTTGCTTTTCCGTTATGATATATTACTATTTCGTTTGATGATAGTCGTCACAAAAACGTCAACAATGATGCCGACATATATTTCTTCGTTTTTATTTCATTCAACATATTAGCCGGAAGTAAAATATGTTTCAGGAAATTACCGAGAGATATTTCTTCGTTTTTTTTATTAGTTATGTGCGCATACACTTTAAATAGGTTTATTTGAAATCTTTAATTTTCCACAAACATTCCACACACGCGGGAAAATGCAGAGATATATTTTTTTTAAATCGCGTCATGGTGTATCATACACCGCCCAACATGACACCGACGGCAATGTGTCGATATCTATTTTAAATTCGATATATCATTTCATTTTTCACAGTCGCTAACATAGTTTTAGACTCGATTGAAAAAAAACGAGAAGAAAATCCGATGAAAGTTGCCGTTTATAGAACGAAATGAATTCTCAAATGCCTGTAACTTCAAGGCCATTGAGTCTCTCTCACGCCTTTATCTCCAATCTAACTCACCATATGATTTCATTTTTATCGATGGTTTTAGAGTCGGTGTCAGCAATAATTGAGAACATTCCACACACGCGGGAAAATGCAGATATATTTTTTAAAATCGCGTCATGGTGTATCATACACCGCCTAACATGACACCGACGGCAACGTGTCGATACATATTAAAAATTCGATATATCATTTCATTTTTCACAGTCGCTAACATAGTTTTCGACTCGGTTGAAAAAAAACGGGAAGGAAATCCAATGAAAGTTGCCGTTTATAGAACGAAATGAATTCTCAAACGCCTGTAACTTCAACTTCAAGGCCATTGAGTCTCTCTCACGCCTTTATCTCCAATCTAACTCACCATATGATTTCATTTTTATCGATGGTTTTGGACTCGGTGTCAGCAATAATTGAGAACATTCCACACACGCGGGAAAATGCAGAGATATATTTTTAAAAATCGCGTCATGGTGTATCATACACCGCCCAACATGACACCGACGGCAACGTGTCGATATATATTAAAAATTCGCTTTTGCTTTTCCGTTAAGATATATTACTTTTTCGTTTGATGACAGTCGTCACAAAAACGTCAACAATGATGCCGACATATATTTCTTCGTTTTTATTTAATTCAACATTATTAGCCGGAAGTAAAATATGTTTCAGGAAATTACCGAGAGATATTTCTTCGTTTTTTAAAATTAGTTATGTGCGAATACACTTTAAATAGGTTTATTTGAAATCTTTAATTTTCCACAATATAATTTACTTGCCATTTATCATTTGATGATTACGAGACAAATTCCTCTTGAGGATCGTGACAATTCATGCGCTGCGTGGAAACTTCTATTTCCAAAATGAATGAGACGATCGATGAAGAACGCAGACTTGAACAGGATGCAGCAAGAAAACGAATGAGACGGGCGAACGAGTCCATCGACGAACGTCAATGCAAACTTGCGGGGTCACCCGTGGGAATCCCACGGGCATGGATGTGTGTGACATTTCGACATATTGAGTTAGATGCTGCACATTCATTTTTACAAAATGGTTACTGGCAAGTCATCAGATCCAGAAATGGTGTAAAAACCACCGTTTAGAGGCCATTTTTCCCCGCAAAGCGGGGGTTGGCCTTTTCGGGGACCGTGGTAGTTGTTGTTTTTTTGTCCCCTTTTTGAAGCAATGTTTTACGGCCGGATGCCCTTCCTGACGCCAACCCTTTTTGCCACCTTCAACGACAAACAGGGAATTACCAGTGAACTGGTACTCAATTAGCCGACCTCGGAAGGATGACAGGCTGAGTCAACCCCCCTGGCATTAATTCGGCGATCGACCGAGATTCGAACCCAGGATCCTAAGCCGGCACCCTAGCCGCTAGCCCAACACCAGAAATGGTGTCATGAACACAATTTATTTACGCACAAGCACAAAAGCAAGACGGGCCGATTTCCGATTCCGACGGGCCGACGGGCGAGACGGGCCGATTTCCGATTCCGACGGGCCGATTTGGAGCAAGAAAAAGAACGAGACGGGAGAAAAAGGAGAGAAACGAGACGGGGAAAGCCGATTGGAGAGGCGAGTGAGGCGCGATTGGAGAGGAGTGTGAGGTGCGATTGGAGAGGAGTGTGAGGCACGATTGGAGAGGAGTGTGAGGCGTGATTGGAGAGGAGTGTGAGGCACGATTGGAGAGGAGTGATTGGAGGGGAGTGTGAGGCACGATTGGAGAGGAGTGTGAGGCACGATTGGAGAGGAGTGTGAGGCGCGATTGGAGAGGAGTGTGAGGCGCGATTGGAGAGGAGTGTGAGGCGCGATTGGAGAGGCGTGTGAAGGATTGGAGAGGAGAGGAGTGTGAGGGATTGGAGAGGTGAGGGATTGGAAAGGAGAGGGATGTGAGGGTTTGGAGAGGAGAGGAGTGCTAGGTGGAGAGAGGAGAGTGTCAGGTGGAGACAGGAGAGTGTCAGGTGGAGACAGGAGAGTGTCAGGTGGAGAGGAGTGAGGGGTCACATATTATGTGAAATAACTAAATTCACACCATTTCTGGATCTGATGACTTGCCAGTAACCATTTTGTAAAAATGAATGTGCAGCATATAACTCAATATGTCGAAATGTCACACACATCCATGCCCGTGGGATTCCCACGGGTGACCCCGCTAGTCTATCTATAATTCCAGTAATCTCTGTACGTTTGTTTGTCTGTGACCGCTGTTTCTCGACAACTACCGGTCCGATATACTTGAAACTTGCCAGGTATATTGCTGGGGACCCGAGGATGTGCCTTTTCAAGGTTTTAAATTAATCGGAGAAGTACTTACCGAGCTATGTCCAAAAAACGCTTCAACCAATCAGAGAGCAGCGAGCTATCACGTGTGCCGAACGTGGCGATCAGACTCTGCCTCGGACGGCACATTTGACAGCGTATTCATTTATTTCACGTTGGAAAACTATGTTGCCGTTAAACTATGTTTTAAAACGAATTCAAACTGCGATTAAATTAAAACGATTCATCGTAACTGCGATTTGCGAACTTCCGGACAGTCAAGACTTCACTTCCGGCAGCCAA
This sequence comes from Myxine glutinosa, assembly GCF_964187855.1. Taxonomy (NCBI): domain Eukaryota; kingdom Metazoa; phylum Chordata; class Myxini; order Myxiniformes; family Myxinidae; genus Myxine; species Myxine glutinosa. Next base: position 90,927,687 of record NC_136267.1, on the reverse strand, counting down.
TCACAGAACGCTTTGTTGCGTAGGCGTGGCCGATGTGAGACGAGCGGAGCTGAGCGCGTTACGAGCTGACCGCCATTACGGTACGTAATTCGATTTCTTATGCGCATTATTTCTCCCAATTCAGTCAGAGCGAAGGGCGGAAGCGAAGAGCGTTGTTTTTTTTGTTTACGGGCGTACGGGCGGGGTAGAGCGTACGGGTAGCGTTTTTTTTTTTTTTTGGCAAGGAACGGGCACCCACGTACGGGCAATGCCCTAGTGTAATTTAAATGGTATATCAATAAACATTAAAACAAACAACCGAAAGCTGCCGGTGTCGAAATCGCCGATCCTTTTGAGTTTGCTTTGTCTGTGCGCGAAGTTTTGCACTAAAGGTGACATCTTGTTAAAGATAAGGTGATCCATAAGGTGAGCGTACTCTGTGTGTGAAGTTTTGCCTTTGAAGACGAGGATAAGTCGGTAATCTCGTTCTTCTCTCCTCTCACCGTTCACGATAGACTGAACGAGAGGCAAACATGGCGACGATGTTTCGTTCATTTATTTGTTTATTACATTCTTCTCACACCATGGGATTGCTTGGCCATTATTATTCGCGAAGTTAAACATCAAAGTTGTTGTTGAAGTCCGTTTTTTTTTTGTGATTAATGTTAGCTCTTACACGAGCCTCGATCTTGTACACGAAAAAAAATGTCATCAGAGAACTGTTTGATTCATTTCAGTTGTTCTGCCAATTTTTGACGGTGCGATCATCCATGTACAGTAGATATGTCACCATTCTTGTTTCTTTTGATGTTCTTTTATTGGATGTTAGGGTGTATCTGTGTCCTTGCTCATTAACTAGGTTACTTCGCAGGTCCAGGGCCATGCAAACCAGGAAGGGTAAAGGCTGTCTCCTTAGAAGATCCCACGTCGTATCTTCACTCTTGATATTTCAATTTTCCTTCTGAGTGCTGCAGGATTGGTGTGATATTCCATAGATCCATGGCTTTCTCAATCAGCTTGATTATTTGGGAAGCACGGTTACTTCAGCTTCCTGAAGGTAGTCCAAATGGACTTACCTGGACTGCGCCCGAACTAGTCTACTTGCCAAGCCCATAGAGCCCTCTTGTGAACCCGGAAATGTTGAGTACCCCAAAGTTTTAAGTTAGAAATGTACAGTATGGGACCCCAGCACTTAGAAACTGCCGGATGCTAACTTGCATATGTTGGGCAATTAGCAAAATTAGCATTAATAGCATTAACCCTATCAAACATAGGCCTGGGACACTGACATTTCTGTTTCGCTCTATTGCTCCGTTTGAATGCTTCGTGTGAGCAAACTATTTGAAGGATCTGTATGAAATTTGGACATAATACACTTAGACAGATATGCTTTCCGTGAGTGTTCTTATAAAAATTTCCTGCGATCAAAATTTCATGTGAAAAAGGGATGTAAAAGCCGTGGATTTTTTTTCACCCAACATTTTTTAGAGAAGAGCTGGGGAGAGCTCAACAGAGTACCGACTCTCACTGACAACCCCTCTACCTAGCCGCGACAAAGTGATGAAGAACAAGACAAACAAACGGAGACTGGGTGAGCTCCTGTGCACACACAGCATAGGAGATCACATCAAGATGGTCAGCAAAGCAGACAGTATTGTCACTCATGACGGGGCTGACGTCTCCCTCATCTCATACATGTTGGATGCAGCCAGTCGCGGAGCTGAAACTGTCCGCATACTCAGCGACGACACTGAGAAATGTTTGATGTTTTCGTACTCATGGTCTATTGGTGCTGGAAGGTGGGTATCACATGTAACCTGCAGATGGAGAGATGGGATGGCACTATTCTCAACATCAATTCGACAGTAGAGAATCTCGGTGAGCAGTGTCGCTCCATCCTGGCTATGCATGCTCTCTCCGGATGTGACACCACCTCCTATCTCGTGGGGAAAGGGAAGGTGTCCGCACTCAAAGCCATGAGAGTAGTACCTGGTGACCTGCTTCACTTCATCGGAGAGGAGGGAGCTACTGATTTACAGATTACAGAGGCAGTGAGTGGTTTCTTCCTGGTTCTGTACAACGAGAGGGAGTCGGCATCTCTGAACGTCGCCAGATATGACATCTACCGAAAGCGCTAAACCCCCCCAGCACTGAAGACACTGCCTCCTACAGAGTGCAACGCTCTCCTCCATGGACGGCGTGCCCATCCACAGGTGCTGCTTTGGAAAGCAGCAGACTGCCCTGACCCACCAGTTGTGGACATAACAGAGTTTGGATGGAATAAGAAGGAAGGCGAGAAGGGAGAGGAAGTCATCATGCCCATCCTGGATGCAAGCCCCGTTGCTCCTCCTGCCGTGTTGGAAATGATCAGCTGTAGCTGCAAAGCTGGGTTAAAGCCCTGTTTAACAGCAAAGTGCAGCTGCGTAGCTGCAGGCCTGGCCTGTACCAGCTACTGCTTCTGCAAAGGCTCTGATAGTACATGTTGCAACACACTCGCACACTCACAGCAAGAAGAGCAATATGACAAGAATGTAGAGTCAGGAGAAGAAGATGAAGACTATGAGGATGAGTTTTATGAGGATATGCTTTATAACAGTGCAGAGTAGTAGAAGTGCAAGACGCTCTTTCTTGATGGAAGTTTTATGTTGTGTAACTAGTGCACATATTTTTCAGCTCTGATAATTTTGGGTATACTGTACTTGTGTTTTAATTTTGAGGATATTATTTACCCATAGTCATATTATTCTAGTTTGGTATGGTACTTGCCTTTGTTACCTCTAATACCTGTGAATAAAAGTGGAGCAATGGAGCGAAACAGAAATTTCAGTGTCCCAGGCCTATGTTTGATAGGGTTAATGCTATTAATGCTAATTTTGCTAATTGCCCAACATATGCAAGTTAGCATCCGGCAGTTTCTAAGTGCTGGGGACCCATACTGTACATTTCTAACTTAAAACTTTGGGGTACTCTACATTTCCGGGTTCACATTGCTGGCAAGTAGACTAAAACGACTAACGAACGTATTCAACATCTTCCCCACTTGTACTTGGCTGGCTGTCCCCTTTCTGTGCAGGACAAGTTAGATTTTTTATCTGGTTCAACCTTCATTCAGTGAAATTTGACCAAGACAAGTGCACATTTATCATTAATAATTTTATGATTCGCGTTAATCATGTCAAGTCCCAGAAAGCACGAGTTATAACATATAGATTATTATTGGAAGAGACAAAACCTTTATCGCTTTCCGCTTGCTGGAATTGGAAGAGGTCATTAAGAGCTGTCGCTTTGCATTTGTATTTCAATGACCACATCGAAAAAGCTTAATTGCTGTTTGTCACCCAACTGCTTGCAGTTTGCACATCGTGTTATTGGACTTTTGCTGAATTGGAGAAATCTGTTTTACCCCAAAGTCCCTCCTCAAGCAGCCCAGATGCATTTTCTATGGTGGGCGGACATTTCGGTTGCACTGCTAGTTTGGATGATACACCTCGGGTAAAGGTGGCAGGTCTTGCTTGCTTGCTTATGCTTGAAAGGTCTTGCTTGCTTCGAATGAATGGGCTGCTCCCTCGGGCTGTAAGAAGCACGCTTAAATGCATGTACATATGTTGTGTGGAGTGAGTTCTAACCATATTCAATCCAATACATTTCCAAAAAAGTTTTGTGTTGCACACACGCAATGTGCAGCCAATTTTGTGACATAGAATGAGGAGCAAGCAGATGTTGTTCCAAGACATGCAGGAATGTTTCTTTTATATTCTTGAGAGTAATGAAAAACCACCTTTGTGAAGGATATTGGTGTATGAGCACACCCACAAACACACACACCTTATTTTGTCATTTCCTGTTCCTCACAATTCTATCGCATACATACACACAGAAACATATCTGACACTTTTTGTTAATTGTTCAGTATCGGCTATTCTTAAAATGTAATACAATTTCAAGGATTTCTGTGAATTATGTTAAATTCACATCAACCTATATTCAACTATTTAAGTTGTGAACCTCAAACATAGTTTATTTACCGAAAGAACCTTAACCCGTAAGCAATTGACTGGTTTCCTGACTGCAGGGATCATCAGCTGGTCACCATTCTTCCTCGAGGTTTTGATCCTTTCAGCCCAGGAGCTCCCCAAATGGCGGATCCACATCAGTAGATAGTACATCAGTAGATCCACAACCTCAGTTTCCTCCAGGCAGTCAATCAAGCCATAAATGCAACATCACTATTCAAACTTTCTTACTAGAGGATTTAATGTATTATCACATCGTTATAACTCTCCACACCCTTTTCATTATATGATAATACATTAAATCACGCACATCTTACCTTAAACATAACATATCCACCAACCAACATGTACACCCCACTTATGTCTAAATCAAACTGTTATTCAAACAGTTATTTATATTGCTTTTCTACATCTGGCAGTGTCTGTTGAAAATCCCCAGCCAACACCAGTCACTCGCCCATTATTTTGTCATTACGTCGAAGACCTTGCAGGGTGAGATCAAGGGCCTCTAACGCAGCTTTGTGAGTCAATGTACACTCATCCCAGGCAATGATCTGACACTCCTGCAGAATCTTTGCTCTGCCAGTGCCCCTGCCAATGTTGCGGGTTGGTACCTCTAAGCTTGCCAGATTTAAGGGTAACTTGAAGACTGAGTGAGCTGTTCTTCCTCCTGTTAACAGTATGGTAGCAATGCCTGATGATGCCACTGCAAGGACAATCATGTTTCTCTGCCAGATGTTTGCCAAAAGGAAGATTGATGAGAAAAGTGTTACCAGTTCCACTGGGCACATCCAGAAAAAAGGGGCCACCACTCTCATTGAGAACTGCTTGTGTAATGTGATTGAAGTTTTCTATTTGGTCTGGAACCAGACATGGCTCATTCCCCTGTATGTATTCAGCTAACTGTTCCATGTTGTAGTTTGTCTCTCTCAAAATGTTATTTGTTAGCTCATTGTCATTTTGTCATTGCGGGTCAGGAAGGCCAAAGGTTTTGAGGTCAGAGCCAACCAAAGCCCTGATGTTGCCCTCAATGATGAGAGCTTGATCACTGTAGTCCAGTTCCAGGTTAGGATGTTGCACTTGTGCGTGATGCAAAATGTCTTCTGCCAGATTCTCCTTGTGGTTGTCCCATAGTTTTTGAGGATTTGACATGGCACATGTCTGAAACATGATGGCAAACAGGTTTCACAGCATCCATGGTGATCGAGTTGCAGCTGCCTCGTCCAATGCGCTGTTCCAGTGTGTATCATCGTCCAGGAGTCCTTTGAGCTGGCAAGCCTGTCAGCAAGTTTCACAGATTCTGGCATCTACTGTTCGCAAGTCTTCAAATGGTATTGGACCTTTGACCTCATGCAGAAGCAGTCTCAGGTGAAAGCATTCAAAAATTGTTAGGATGTACAGTGTGCAGTGTGCACATGGCCAAATGCATCGCTGGCTTTGATGCCTGCCTGGTCTGGTACAGTTTGTCATGCTTTGGGCCAGGCCCACTTCTTGTTGCCACCATTCCATGTGTAGTATTTGGGTATCTGATGATACCACAGTGTCTTAGCAAATTAATAAACCCGGCAGAGATTGAAGAAAGCAGGTAAAGTTGTGTCTTGTGGGACTTGAGTGCGCTCATGTACATTCTCCTTGATGAAGTACACTCTTTGGCCATTCTCAAGGTGCACACTGAGATGAATCACTGTGGGATGTCGCTCATGAATTTGGAAGTTCAGGATCCTCCAGGTGGCTTCATTGCTGCTGATGTATCTTCCCAATTCATATTGCTGAACCTCATCGTGCAGTCACATCCATTGTCAGTCCAAACACAGCCGTGTCAGATCCTTTGACATACTTGCACACATATTTGATGAATTTGACAGAGCGGCAGGACTCAACATTGATGTGCGCATTGAATAGCCGTGTGAGGGGTAGACAGTATGGAACAATCAACCTGTTGTCAACTTCAACCTCACAACCACGAACTCTGATGGTGTTTGTGAATCCACTATTTTCTGGTTTTCTCTGACGATACAGTCGGTACCCATCTTGTCCAGTCTGTGTCTCTTTCAGAAGATATCATGGGAATCCTTTTGTGCATTTGTTATCTTTCATGCATGGTGAGTTTGGATTGATGCTTCCACAGGGACCATGCACCATCCATGTTTTGACAGTGCTGAACAGAAGTGGATCAATTTCTGGGTCTGGAAGTTCAGTACTGATGAAGTCATCTATTCTGTGCACATGAAGTTTATCTTAAAGCCAAATCAGAATGTGGCTATGTTGCAGGCCACACTTTTGTCACTCAGTTGTGTACATGTAGCACTCAATGGCTCCAAAAATCTTTAACCTTGGTGATAACATTCATCAATGCCTTCATTTTTGTTGGAATACTCTTGCCAGCATATCATGATGATACCGTGGTTTTTGGCCTGGCATCAGTCGGTCACCATGGCATCATCCACGACTTCCTCCCAAGCTGGGTTGCATGTGAGGGTGATGAAGAGAACAGGAATGCCATCGTTTCACACATATGTCATGGCATCCTGTAAAATGAGAAGGCAAGATGACCAATTGGCCATCATTGGCAGCACTTCCATAATTGTTCATGGTATCCCTGAGGTGAACATGGTTTTCAACTCCGAGTTTCTTTTGGTTCTTTCTACTGAATCTCAGCCTTTGTGCCTCAATTTTGATGTACATATCCACAACAAATTGGTGCAAGAGATATTTGCATAGCAGGATGTCATAATTCAATGGCAGAAATCTTATTTTGGCTTGGCAGTTCTGTTGCTGGGTTTGTTTTTAACAGTTCAAAATGGTCTCCATCATCGCCCTGCCAGAAAATTAGTGGATACTGAACTGCATCATATGATCGGTGTGTCTCAGCAATGCTCTGGAGGGAGTTGTTTCTGAGTTGCAGTGCAATGTCTTGATCGCCATGTTGTTCACAAGTCAGAATGACAGCCATTTCCGATGTGGTGGGTGTATTGAAGCGCTGCTCATGCTCCTCAGCTGGAGTTTCGTTTGAATGAATGACAACTTTGTACTCTGGTGTCATCTTCTCCATGGCACACTTGAGACTCTGAACATATACAGTATGTTTTCCTTGTGGAGCAACTACACCACCTCCAGCTTGGTTTGCATGACACTCTTGCGGGGCTGTTCAACCTGCTTTGTATTGTCACCAATGAGGTAGATCTGCAAGAATTTTGGCTCTTCATTTGGTAGTGGCTGCAGACTGCCAATCTGATGACAAAACTATCCCTGCACTTTCAACGTGGCCATTTAGCCAGATTATCTGATCTCTTTTGTGGTGCCAAAAGATGCCATGTTGAAGCATGAGTTGTATCTTCTCATGTTGCTTTGGAAATTACTTTCATTTGTAGTGTTTGACTGTCCACAATGTATGAAGAGGTTCAGGAGGAGCATTCATTTGGGGCAGTCAAACCTTACCACTGTTGCAGCATATCTTTGGAGCATCTCCTGTCCATTTCATTGTATCGCAGTACCTCCAAGTACATTACATTTAGCCAATAACAGCCTGGTATTGGCTTAGCGGTTAGGGTGCTGGCTTGGGATTCCTAGGATCCTGGGTTCGAATCCTGGTAGATCGCTGAATTAACGCCAGGGGGGTTGACTCAGCCTGTCATCCTTCCGAGGTCGGGCAAATTGAGTACCAGCTTGCTGGGATGAATGATCACGGTGTGTACCCCGATTTAGAATAGGTACACCATATCCCTGTGCATCATAAGAGGCGACCAAGGGTTGGCGTCAGGAAGGGCATCCGGCCATAAAAACATTGCCTCAAACAGGGAACCATGATTGTCATGGGGCCCGCAAGGCTAACCAACGCTCTAGCAGGGAAAATGGCCTTAAAACGATCATTCAATAACAACTAATGGATCAGAAGCATAATCTAAGCCTGGATTGTAGGAGAATGTAGACTTTTCTTTTTCCCTCCAGGGCTGGTTCCTGGATGCAGCCATTCCTACTGCTTTTGCCTCTCGTCAAGTTTCTTGCTCTTGAGGAGTTACGGCTGCTCTGGATTAAGCTTTTGCAAGTCGTTTTTTTGTCAAGCTTGCTTCTTGTACATTTCCTTATTTTGGTAGGAACCACCTTGCTGCAAAATAAAGATGAGGAGAGGGGGCAGAGAGAAGGGAGAGATAGGAGGAAGGGGATAAGGAGGAGGGGGAGGGAGAGGGGCAGGGGAAAAAGAGAGGAAAGAGAGAGAGAGATGGGAGAGTGAAAAGGGAGATGGAAAGAGAGGGGAGAGATAGGAGGGAGGTTGGAGCGTAGAAGGGTAAGAGTGAGGTAGGGGGGAGAGCAACGCCTCACCACACGTCGCTATACATTATGGGATGGAGTGGGTGTGAGGAGGGGGATGGAGCGAGAGAAAGAGAGAAGAGAGGAAAACAGAGAGAGGTGTCAGATGAGAGTGCTGCACTTTATTAGGTTGGGGGGGAGCGAGGAGGGGAGAGACAGACACAGAGATGTAAAAAGAGAGGGAGAGAGGAAAAGATAGAGAAAGTGGAAGAGAGTGGAGGGGGATTTGGCAAAGAGAATGATATGTTATGCTTTATGACCACACACACACAAATATACATATACACACACACACACATATGTACACATGCATATGTACACATGCATATGTACACACGCATATGTACACACGTATATATCTCCCGTATGAGCGCTTGTGAGTGGACCGTTGTGACATAGGCACTGTGGCCTGTTCCAAGTTCCGTTGTGGTTCTGTATGAAGTTGAGTATGGACGTCACGGCAACATAAAGCCATAGAATACACGAAAACGACAACCACAAATGTTTCCCTTTAAATAGAGTTCTTTAAAAAGTGGAATTCAAGTGTAAAATTAACGAAATTAAATTTTTAAATGGATCAGTCCTCAAAGATCAAGGTTTTAAGGCAAGGCAAGATCATTAAATGTCAGTCTATGCTTTCACAGTGAGAACCAACATGGCGGAGTTCTGAACACAAGGTCGATTGACGTTATTTTTTATATGTATCTATCACCGAGGTATCACTCAACACTGCGGGGCCCACCAAAGGCAGGTGGGGCCTAAACTTTGTATGTCGATCAATGGATTTTGGTTGTGTTTAGCAGAGTGAACATGCACTTTTGCACTAGTGCGGGGTGACTGAACTGCGTACATAATTAATACGTCGTCGTTCATTTTGTCAGGAAAAAAAAAAGGACCGCTGTTAACTATCACCATACTTTGCAAATGAACAACTAAGCAGCTTGTAGAGTGCTCACCAAGTGGCTTAAGCACTCAAGCAAGCACTTCAATGAAACGGTTGATAAGGAATGGCTGCAGGCTTGGCAAGTGATTTAGCAATGTATACAGCGATTCCTAAGTATGAAAATCAGCTTTAGAAACTTTTGCGGCCTGTTTTAAGGGAAAGGCATTTTTGAGCAGGCTGAATGGCAGCTTAAGACCACTGCGAGGTGAAAGCGGGCTGACTAGGGGTAGTGTTACGTGGTCCCCTCGGTGAATACCTGGTCTCGGTGACCCCCGGACCGTGAGAGGAACTCCGCCAGCAAGCTGTATTATATATGCGCTTTCGCCACGCAATCCATATGAATTTCACCCAGGAGACAACTGATGTTCAAGGATATATTTCCAATGGTAATGATACCATACAATTTCAATGACACAACCACGGAGATTTTCCCCGAGCAATCAACAATACACAACCATCACCAATTCCCAATTCCCAATCAATTCCCTATGATTAAGATGGCCATCTTATACATGTGTGTCCCGGTGAGTACTCACGACACCCTTTTGGTCTCGGTCCCGCACAATGTCTCTGGGCCCCTCCTGACCAAGATGATGGTCGCCGTCGCCGCACTCGGGCGGTTGAACGAACCCCGGGTGGACGTGTTTCCACCGGGCAGGTATCGTACCAGGCACCGTGGCTGCAGCCCCTCGTGGCCACGCGAAGCGGATACGGTAGAGCAAGCCAAACCCCACGCCGCTTGCAAGGCGCGTTAGGCCCCAACGTGCGACCCGCACGCGTCTGTTTGGACGGTGCCGCGAACGATACCAGACGCGGGGTCGATGCACGGCCCCACGTCAACTTGACGTCTCCACCGGGCAGGTACACGTCCCGGTAATTCCTCTCGCCAGACCGGCTTCGGAACGCCGCTTTTCCACGCAGCGCAAGGTCGATCCCACCTTTTGTCGGAGCGGGGCGAGGAAGAAGAATACCCGTCCTTTTTTCCTCGTGTCTTTTCCTCTTCCGTTTCCGGTCACTTCCGTTTCCGGCCACTCTTTCAGAAGGGCTCCTGACCCTCCAACCACAACAACTACACAACAACTACAACCACAACAACTTAATATACTACACACGGATAAGCAAAGACCTGAATGGTAATTCACATACATTCACATAAATATGTAACACTCCCCCCCTTCAAGAAAGAAAGTTTGAACCCAGCGAAAACTTTCTTTGCCGGCCAATTTGGAGAAACAAACCAGATAACTCAACCCCCCCCACATTATCAGTTGCCCCCGGGCACAGTTATCACTTAAAAATAAAGCAACCAAAATTTCACCACAACCCCTCCAGATTACTCACTCTGGACTAAGCACCAGCCACGACATTGTCCCTGCCAAATCAAACTCCATCTCCTGACCCTCTGACTTTGACCGCCAGTTTCTTGTGAATGAAGGTTAAGGGGTTGATCAAAAATCCAAAGTTAAGCCACTCGATAGCACTTTTCTGGGAGGCCAAGCCGAGTATTCACTACATGGATGCCTTTAGGAACGCGGAGTTCACGGTTAGTCCGTGCAGGAAAGTTCTCTACATGGGCGCCTTGAGGAATGTGGAGTTCACGGTTAGTCCGTGCATGAAAGTTCACTACATGGACGCCTTTAGGAACGGCGTTCACGGTTAATTCGTGTAGGAATCTTGGCTCGGCGGCTCCGCCGCCTTCAGTGCTTCAACTTCTCAGAACTTCCCTAATAATTAGGGTGGGACCACTGGTCCCTGTAGTCCCATGAATAGCGGTCTCCTTCTCGGCCACTACTTTGCCAATCCTTCCTTCGGGAGCGGCCGTAACTCAGGGAGCCTCCATAATAATATTGATTGTGGCCACCACCAAAACTACCGCCCAGTTGTCCTCTCCTGTAGACCTCTCGACGCCTACGAAATGCCTTCCCTACTGTTATGGTCCGACCCTCCAAATCCTTGCCATTCCAATTCTTCTCTGCCTCTCTGGCGTCTTTTGTGCTGGCAAACGTGACAAAGCCGAACCCTCTTGACTGTTGCGTTTCCCAGTCTCTTACCAACCGCACTTCCACCAGCGGCCCATATCTGTTGAAGACAGAGGTCAGAACTTCTTCCTCTGTTTTGAAGTTCAGTCCCCCTACAAATAACTTGGCACTTTTGTCGCCATCCCGAGCTGGTGTGGTGTTATTTTCCCTGCTGGGCTCTTTACCAACCCTCAGGTTACCATAAACTTGACCCCCGGCCAAATCATTCCCGATAACCACAGATACACCCTCTACAGGAAGCGTGGCTTGTAAACCGACGGTGACCGGTCCTGACACCAAATCGGACTCCAAATGGATGACATGAAGGGGAGCCCTAACACCGCCCCCGATCCCCTGTAAACGAACACTATCCCCCGTTGCCGTCTCCTCGGACCATGGCAAAATGCCTTCAAGCATTAAAGATTGATGGGCCCCTGTGTCCCTCAATATCCTAACCGGTCTCCGGTTAGTCGAGGCTCCATCCAGTGACACAAACCCCTCTGAAATAAATGGTTGGTAACCCTTTTGATGGCGATTTCTTACGCTAGCCATCGCATTCGGAGTTGTAATAGTCGGACTCCGCTCTGGGTTGTCCCTTTTCATGAGGTAACAACTGGACATCAAGTGTCCAGGTTTCTTGCAAAACGCGCAAGTAGGCCCGGAGGAAAAACTCGGGGTCTGCCTCGGGCCCCCCGAACTATAAGTTTGTCTTGGGCCCGCATCCCTCTGATTTCGAACCGGTGGGGTATCATAGTTGTCCCCATAATCATCTCGAGGCCGCCGCCATGTATGGTCGTTCTCCGCACCTGCTGTTCCCCACCTCCCCTGCGGAGATCTAGGCGAGGAGTTAGGTTCGTGGACCCCTATTCGGTGGGTTAAGGCATAATCATCTGCCATGGTGGCTGCGTCCCACAACTTTGGTACCTTCTTTTCCTGCAGGTACACTTTGATGTCCTCGTGGACACACTGCTGGAATTCCTCCACCAGGATCAAGTCCCGCAATGTCTCGAAGTCTTTCCCGACTCCTTTTGACTCACACCACCGATCAAACATGTTTTCTTTCACTCTGGCAAACTCCACATGGGTCTCACTCTCCCTTTTCCTGGCATTCCTGAATTTTTGTCTGTAAGCTTCCGGAACCAACTCATACGCTTTGAGGATGTGCGTCTTCAGTACCTCATAATCTGCACATTGGTCCATTGGTAGCGCCGAATAAATTTCCTGAGCTTTCCCCACCAGCACACTTTGCACGAGTATGGTCCAGGCCTCCTCCGGCCAGTTTAATTGTCGAGCCACTTTCTCAAAGTGTGGAAAAAATTTCGCGACTTCTTTTTCACTGAACGGTGGAACCAGCCTCACATGTCTGCCCACATCCCAGGTTTTCTGGTAAGGTGTCGACCCCGTCAGCAAGGGTGGTGCCTCTCCCCGTTCTCTCATTAACTCCAGCTCCTTGAATTTAATTTCTTGTTGAAGCTCCATGTCACGTTCCTTTAATTCCCTTTCCGCTTTTTTCTCCTCTGCTTCGAGTTCCCTTGTTTTCATCCTTTCTTCTGCTTGTTTCTCTTCTCTCCTCTCCTCTGCTTTCCTTTCTTCTTCTGCTCTTTCTTTTTCTGCTTTCCTTTCTTCTTCTGCTCTTTCCTTTTCTGCTTTCCTTTCTTCTTCTGCTAACCTTTCCTGGAGTTCTCGTTCCACTCTCCTTTCTTGTGCTTGTTTCTCTTCTCTTCTCTCTTCTGCTTTCCTTTCTTCTTCTGCTCTTTCCTTTTCTGCTTTCCTTTCTTCTTCTGCTCTTTCCTTTTCTGCTTTCCTTTCTTCTTCTGCTCTTTCCTTTTCTGCTTTCCTTTCTTCTTCTTTTATCCGTTCCTGGCTCCGTAATTGCAACTCCAGTTTCCGGAGCTCAACGTCTTCTGGTTCTTCGGGTAGCCACTCCCAGGCTAACTCGTCCCATGTTCCTAATCCCACCATAGATTGTATCACCGTGGCCTGCAACTCTGCCTTCCTCAAATTAGTTCGGACCTCCAAGTTAAAATGTTTGGCCAATTTCAAGAGGTCCGACTTTAGCAACGCTCGGAACTGCGCCTCACTCGGGGTTACCCCAAAGTTCTGTGCCACAAACGCCATGGTGCCTATCGTTAACACCTGTTAACCTTCACCCAAGACTTTAGCCCAATTTCTCAAAAATTTTTACCAATTAATAATTAATTAATAAATTTTCATTAATAAAAAATTATTATTTTATACAATTTTAAATCCCGGACGTAGACCCAATTGCGAAACCGCAAATCGTAATTTGGACGAGCCCCCAATTCTGTTACGTGGTCCCCTCGGTGAATACCTGGTCTCGGTGACCCCCGGACCGTGAGAGGAACTCCGCCAGCAAGCTGTATTATATATGCGCTTTCGCCACGCAATCCATATGAATTTCACCCAGGAGACAACTGATGTTCAAGGATATATTTCCAATGGTAATGATACCATAGAATTTCAATGACACAACCACGGAGATTTTCCCCGAGCAATCAACAATACACAACCATCACCAATTCCCAATTCCCAATCAATTCCCTATGATTAAGATGGCCATCTTATACATGTGTGTCCCGGTGAGTACTCACGACACCCTTTTGGTCTCGGTCCCGCACAATGTCTCTGGGCCCCTCCTGACCAAGATGATGGTCGCCGTCGCCGCACTCGGGCGGTTGAACGAACCCCGGGTGGACGTGTTTCCACCGGGCAGGTATCGTACCAGGCACCGTGGCTGCAGCCCCTCGTGGCCACGCGAAGCGGATACGGTAGAGCAAGCCAAACCCCACGCCGCTTGCAAGGCGCGTTAGGCCCCAACGTGCGACCCGCACGCGTCTGTTTGGACGGTGCCGCGAACGATACCAGACGCGGGGTCGATGCACGGCCCCACGTCAACTTGACGTCTCCACCGGGCAGGTACACGTCCCGGTAATTCCTCTCGCCAGACCGGCTTCGGAACGCCGCTTTTCCACGCAGCCCAAGGTCGATCCCACCTTTTGTCGGAGCGGGGCGAGGAAGAAGAATACCCGTCCTTTTTTCCTCGTGTCTTTTCCTCTTCCGTTTCCGGTCACTTCCGTTTCCGGCCACTCTTTCAGAAGGGCTCCTGACCCTCCAACCACAACAACTACACAACAACTACAACCACAACAACTTAATATACTACACACGGATAAGCAAAGACCTGAATGGTAATTCACATACATTCACATAAATATGTAACAGTAGGCCTTTTTTATTTTGTTTTTTCATGGTGAACACTCCATTAATTATCTTCAAAAAGCGTGTTTAAATTTACCCAAATGCCCAGTTTTCATTCATGCACTACCTTCAAGATCTCTTAGTATGCACCCAACATTTCGGGCCACGAGCTTTCATGCTTTTGGAGTTATGGATGAGACACACACACACACACACACACACACACAGACATTTATTATTATAGATGTTTGCACATTGGATGCACCCCAGCATCGGCTTGCAGTCTGAAAGCATGACCCACTGGTAGACACACTCAAACACACACAAACGGAAGTGGATACTTTGAGACCTGGGTCCGGTTGCTGGAAGCTATCCAGTGGATACGTTTAATGCGCCGGATATGTGATTTATCCATAGGATAGGCTCATCTCCTGAAATCCATCCACATGTGGAGATAGCAGCCAACAACAGCAACTTTCACGCATACACACATCTATGTATATGTTGGAACCCATCTGTGGATCGGTCCCATCGGCTGATGGGTCTGACCCATCTGTGGATGCACGAGAAATGACAATGCAGACCCATCGGCCGATGGGTCTGCGCCATCTGCGGATGTGTTGTTCACCTTGAAGGAATGTGTTGACAGAATGGTGCTCTTCAATCAGGTACACAGTCATTGGAATTACATGTGGTAGGAATTTAACAGAGATGATTTTTAAATGTTTAATTATCTATTTCTACCCATCTATTTATACATTTTGTCAATACATTTTGTAATTAACAGATACATGGCAGTTTTAGTAAAGCTTTACATAACATACTCAACATTCATACAAAACATTAGGTGTTCTTCTGATAATGGCGGAGGGGAATGGTGGCAGGGTAGAGAGTGGCAGGTGCTGATGAAGGTGATGGCGAGGGTCACGAGGTCACAAACCACATGTCACGGACTGCTTTATAAACATTTATGACATCAATTGCTTATTTTTAGATTCAAATAAACATACTCATCCACCATTGATGCATACACATTCCTTCAAGGTGAACAACACATCCGCAGATGGCGCAGGCCCATCGGCCGATGGGTCTGCATTGTCATTTCTCGTGAATCCACAGATGGGTCAGACCCATCGGCCGATGGGACCGATCCACAGATGGGTTCCAACATATATACACATACACATGAGCGTGGATACTTTGACACCTATGAGGTCTCCGTTCCACCTTTCTGAAAACGGCATTTGGAGATGACAACCAACAACGCACACAAACACACTTGCCCTCCAGATATTGTGATTGGTTGAGGCATTCCAAAATAGCATTCCACTCTTCCATGAGCCTATTTTGAGCCATCATTTCTAAAAAGGGATCAAAAGGCAGGAGATGAGAGTTGGATGTGATTTCAGGCGCTGTGGTTATCGGCTCAGCATGCAATGTGGAGATGTGGGTGGAAGGGGGTGGTGTGCTTTTTATCACCAATTAGGAACCGAGAGCGATGTGCTTGCGGAGAGCTGTGGGGATTGTACGAAGAGCTGCCATAGCTTACTGTCAATTGCGCCGTTATCAGCAAATGAAGCAGAAATGCGTTCCGCGCGTCATTAGACCCGCATTAACACGCGTTGTAATAGCGAAACGAGCGTCTCCATCGTGAGACAAATAATCAGCTTGGGTGGGTCGGTCAAAGTGTTTATTAGGATTCGAGTAAACCTTGGGTAAGCGTGAACCGGGGAATCTGGCTCGACCTTTTGAGAAAGGTGGCCGTAAAAATCAACCGAACAGGAAAACTACACCCTGTACATTCTGCGCGAAAATATTACTCGGAAAGTTTCACCGCAAACAACGACAGCAGTTGGGGTCGGGGATCCAGAGAAAATAGGGGATAAATAGAGGGTAGGTAAATTGTTATAGACCTCGACTATGTATTCAAAAACATAGGGGCAATGCCCCTGGTGCTCACCTGGTGGAATAAACAGTATACTGCACCGACTAAGGGTATTTTCAACCAATTTCAATGGTTGCTAGAAAACAGGGCAGCATGTAGAATCATATTAACATAATCATAAGACTGGAAACAAACAAACAAAAAAATACCTATTTTCGGGGGGGGGGGGCAACCCCTTCCCCCAACCCCATATATCTCCTAAGACCCCAATTTGTCTAATGCCATGAACAAACATTGGTACATCATGGGTGATTAAGGTTGTGGTGAAGTTTCATCGAAATCGTGTGTGTAGTTTCTGAGAAGAATGCAAATACCTATTTTGGGGGGCAACCCCCCACGGAGACCCCCAAAGGGGCAGCTTTTTAAATGCCATGAACAAACTTTGGTACAACATGGGTGGTGAAGGTTGTGGTGAAGTTTCATCAAAATTGTGTGTGTAGTTTCAGAAAAGAAAGCAAATACCTATTTTGGGGGGTCAAACTTGGACCCACTTTGACCCCCCGTAGAACCCTCAGACTTCGATTTTCTTAGTGCCGTGAACAAACTTCGGTACATCACGGGTGATGAAGGTTGTGGTCAAGTTTCATCGAAATATTGTGTGTAGTTTCAGAGGAAAAAGGAAATTCCTATTTTGGGGAGGTCAAACCTCGACCCACTTTGACCACTGGTAAACCCCCTTAGACCCCAATTTTTTTTCATGCTGTGAACAAACTTGAGTTGCAACATGCAAAGTATAATTTGTGCCAAGTTTGGTCACAATCGCATCAGCAGTTTCGGAAAAGAAGTTGCAAGTGTTGAAGGACTGACGACGCGCCATCGCATAAAATGCCCGGAACTATATTCCAGGTGAGGTTTAAAAAAAAAATTAAACATTTTTGCACCAGAAATCTAAACCAGGACTACAGGCATCTCAGTAGTCAATACTTAATCGGAGGAACTATATTCTGCCGCCAATTTGAGTACCTATTGTGATAGGGTAGAACAAAATGTAGATGTCAAAAGGTCTTTTTGTGTTTTCCAACTGTGATCCTCCTCGACTTATACGAAGCACAACAAAACAAGAAAGAGCATTCAGAGATTGCAGACCCTCGCCAGGATGTGTTTTCAATGGTTTTGAAAGCTTTTGTGTTAAAACAAATATGGCGGCCGAACCACGTGACAGAAGACATCAGGTTTTTTTTTCCTCCACCAATTTATGCCTACATGACGCTCAAGAAATTTCATCTTTATCGGATAAAGTTTTGTACTTGTCGCATTATGACGCCATAATGGAGGCACCTATGACATCATCATTAACATATTTTATTCCCCATGGAGAGTTCTTTTCGAGGAGCGATGCCTCAATTTTTTCTATTCAGGGCTTTCGGAGATATAGAGGTGCAAATTTTTTCGGTTTTCCCAAGATGGCGGCCGAACAACGTGACCTATGACGTCATAATTATCATTAAAAAAATTCGACAGGTGGAGATGCACATATGGTGAAAATTTCCTGTCAATCGGACCAACGGTTGCAGAAAAAATCATATTTATTATGTGCGGACAAACAAACAGACAGACAGACAAACAAACAAATGAAAAATCACTCACAGAGCGACAATTGGTAAAACAGAACAAAGTAGAATGACACTCAGTAGAGCATCCTTTTGACCTCAAAAATAGATGGTGGTTGAATTCAGTTGGCCGATATGAAAATCCTATTCAAATTTCAAATCAATCGGATGAAAATTGAGGATTTTACAAATGTGAAAAAGTGGTTGAGCTTTGGAATATGTTGACCTTTTCGCCTACGCTGATCTCAAAATAGTTGGTGGTTGAATTCAGTTAGCTGAAATGAAAATCCTATTCAAATTTCAAGTCAATCAGATGAAAATTGAGGATTTTAGGATTATGAAAAAAGTGGTTGAGCTTTGGCCTATGTTGAACTTTTGGCCTATGTTGATCTCAAAAATAGGTGGTGGTTGAATTCAGTTTGCTGATATGAAAATCCCATTCAAATTCCAAGTCAATCGGATGAAAATTGAGGATTTTAGAAAAATTGAAATTGTTGTTGACCTTTTGGCCTATGCTGATCTCAAAAATAGTTGGTGGTTGAATTCAGTTAGCCGATATGTAAATCCTCTTCAGATTTCAAGTAAATTGGATGAAAATTGAGGATTTTAGAAATTTGATATTGTTGTTGACCTTTGGCCTATGTTGACCTTTTGGCCTATGCTGATCTCAAAAATAGTTGGTGGTTGAATTCAGTAAGCCGATATGTAAATCCTCTTCAAATTTCATGTCAATCAGATGAAAGTTGAGGATTTTATAAATTGGCAAAAAGTGGTTGACCTTTGGCCTATGTTGACCTTTTGGCCAACACTGATCTCATTAGTGGTTGAATTCAGAGACCTGATATGCAAATCATCTTCAAAGTTTAAGTTAATCAGATGAAAATTGACAATTTTATAAATTTGGCCTATGTTGACCTTTTGGCCTATGTTGACCTCAAAAATAGTTGGCGGTTGAATTCAGTTAGCTGATATGTAAATCATGTTCAAATTTCAAGTGAATGGGATGAAAATTGAGGATTTTAGAAATTTGAAAAAAGTAGTTGACCTTTGGCCTATGTTGACCTTATGACTGATGTTGATCTTAAAAATAGTTGGTGGTTGAATTCAGTTAGCCGATATGTAAATCCCATTCAAATTTCAAGTGAATGGGATGAAAATTGAGGATTTTAGAAATTTTAAAAAGGTGGTTGACCTTTGGCCTTTGTTTACCTTTTGGCCTATGTTTATCTCAAAAATAGTTTGTGGTTGAATTCAGTTGGCAAATATGTAAATCCTATTCAAATTTCAAGTCAATTGGATGA
Organism: Myxine glutinosa; assembly: GCF_964187855.1. Classification (NCBI taxonomy): domain Eukaryota; kingdom Metazoa; phylum Chordata; class Myxini; order Myxiniformes; family Myxinidae; genus Myxine; species Myxine glutinosa. The sequence goes on along the minus strand of NC_136267.1, from coordinate 90,908,411 downwards.
AAATTGAGGATTTTAGAAATTCAAAAAAGAGTGGTTGACCTTTGGCCTATGTTGACCTTTTAGCCTAAGCGGATCTTAAAAATAGTTGGTGATTGAATTCAGTTGGCCGATATGTAAATCCTATTCAACTTTCAAGTCAATCGGATGAAAATTGAGGATTTTAGAAATTTGAAAAGGTTGTTGACCTTTGGCCTATGTTGACCTTCTGGCCTATGCTAATCTCAAAAATAGTTTGTCGTTGATTTCGTTTAGCCGATATGTAAATCCTATTCAAATTTCAAGTCAATCAAATGAAAATTGATGATTCTAGAAATTCGAAAAAAAGTGGTAGACCCTTGGCCTAGGTTGACCTTTTGGCCGAAGCTGATCTCAAAAATAGTGGGTGGTTGAATTCAGTTCGCCGATGTATATATCCTATTCAAATTTCAAGTCAATCGGATGAAAATTGAGGATTTTAGAAATTTGAAAAAAAGTGGTTGACCTTTGGCCTATGTTGACCTTTTAACCTCAAAAATATATAGGATTCTGTAGGACTACGAACTCTACCGTTTGGTGAAGTTTTGTGAAGATCCGTTTAAAATTGTAACCTGTAGGCAAGTATAAGTGAGCGGACAGACAAACACACAAACAAACACACAAACCAGTGATCAGCATACTTGCAATAAATAAATAAATAATTTGCCAAGTAACAAACAGACAAACAGACAAACAGAACCACAAACGGACTCAAATGCAATACCCATCCTCCCCTCAGGCGAGGGTTATGAGGTTGCTCGGCAATGTTTTTCCAAAGCTCCCGACGTAGTAACTTCATCGACGTCATTTCCTCAGTTGCTAGACAACAGTGGAACAGGTCACGGCATTCCCCAGCAACCAGAAAGCTCTCCTGCCCTCACAGGTATAAGCTGAGTGCAGAGCAGGTAGGTATTCCGCAATGATTACATGGTCACGAATTGTAATACAACACACACTTTATTGCACCATATCGCACGTCATTAACCTCGCAGTACTTAACGTTTGGTCTTCAGGGATCTTGGACATGAGGAATGGCTCATGAAATCTTCTCCACAGACTGCACAGGCATGGACTTTGTCTTTCCTTTTTGTCCATCTAAAAATGTCTCCCTAGTTGGGGGCAAAGAGGAGCGAATATCCACAGCGGAGCACAATGTTAAAGGTTTTAATTGGTCAACTCTGACAACTGTTCGACCACCTGGCCATGGCTGCCAGGTGAGAAAACCGGGCGTGTTTAATGCGCAGTCTTCATAGACCATCCGACCAATAGGTGAACGGAGATTCAAACAATGGTGCATCTTGTGTAGATCATCACGATTTTGGTCAATCCAACGTGTGTGTTTGTTGTATATGTGAGAATGGTGTGTGTGTGTGTGTGTGTGTGTGTGTGTGTGTGTGTGTGTGTGTGTGTGTGTGTGTGTGTGTGTGTGTGTGTGTGTGTGTGTGTGTGTGTGTGTGTGTGTGTGTGTGTGGTGGACACGCCTGTGTGTGTATGTGCTTGTGTGTGTGTCTGTCTGTCAGTCTGTGTGTGCTTGTTTGTGTGGGGGTTGTGTGTCTCTGTGGGTGTGTGCCTGTTTGTGTGTGTGTGTCTGTGTGTTTGTGTGTGTGTGTGTCTGAGTGTGTTTTAATATCCCACTGGTCAGATTTATAAATGAAAACAATAAACATACACTGTACTTGCAAATTGATACAGCGATGTCAACACGTATTTCGCGGGTTTATGTCCGTTTGATTCGAGGTGTCTTTTTTTTTCTCTTTTTTTTTTGACGATATAAAGTGGTCGGAGGTAGTAAACATTTATCATTTACGGGCGGACGGTACACAGTGGTAATTGTTACACTGCATAATTAAAGTATTGCATGTTTACATATACATTCGAACCTCTGCATAAGGCATAACTAACCTCTGCATAAGGCATAACTAACCTCTGCATAAGGCATAACTAACCTCTGCATAAGGCATAACTAACCTCTGCATAAGGCATAACTAACCTCTGCATAACAACACACAACAACAACAGGCATTTTAAGGCCATTTTCTCTGCAAGAGCGGGGGTTAGCCTTGCGGTCCCCATGACAATGTTCTCCATTTTGCCCTATTTTCTGCATCACCCCTTGTTAACCCCCTTGCCCGCATTTCTTCTTCGACCATCTTTAGCCAAGTCTTTCTCGGTCTTCCCCGTCCTCTACTTCCTTCTACATTCCTTCCCATCACTCTTTTCAACCAGTCACTTTCATCCTTCCTCAACACATGACCAGACCATCTCAACCCGTTTCTCTTCACAGCATCCATCACAGGCTCTATTCCCATCATCTTTCGCAATTCATCATTTGTCTTCCTCTCTCTCAACGATACTCCACACATCCACCGAACCATTCGCATTTCCACCCTTTCCAGCCTTCGTTGCTGCTCTACGTTCATTACCCATGTCTCACTCCCATAAATGATAACACTTCTCACAAATGCAGCATACACCTTTCCCTTCAGCTTCAATGACACTCTCCTCCTCGTCAGCACGCCACTCAGTTCCCGAAACTTCTTCCATACACACCTCACTCGAGCAACCGTTGCCGAGTCTGATCCACCTTCTCCATTCAGCATGTCTCCAAGGTAACAAAATGTTTTCACACCTTCCAGCTTCACACCATCTCCAAGATCCAACTCAACATTTCCTCCATCTGCAGCTCCCCCTGTGCACACCTTACACTTGAATGTCGCTGCCACACTGGTTAATGACCCTCTCAAACCACTACATTTTTGATGAACCCACTCAGCGCACATTGTACATTGAATGGAATTCACTCCGACACCCTTCCTGCACACAGCACACGGCCACTTCCCAGTTCTTTCCACCTCACCACATGCTTTACCACTTGCCATCACCTTCGTTTTTCCGATATTCACCTTCAGACCTTTTGTCTCCAGACATTCCTTCCACTTGTTCATCTTCTCCTTCAGTCCATCCATACTTTCTGCAATCAACACCAGATCATCTGCATACAACAACTCCCACGGTAGACCCTCCTTTACGTTCTGAGCCAGCACCTCCATCACAGCTACAAATAGTAGTGGACTTAGTACTGACCCTTGATGCACTCCCACCTTCACCTCAAACTCACCATTGTTCCCGTCCTTCGTCCTTACAGCTGTGTGCGCTCTTTTGTACATTGCCATCACGACTCTGATCATCCATTCCTCCACTCATAACTTCCTCAATGCCCATGTCACGACTTCACGTGGAACCCTATCGAATGCTTTCTCCAGAGTACTGACCCTTGATGCACTTCCACCTTCACCTCAAACTCACCACTGTTCCCGTCCTTCGTCCTTACAGCTGTGCGTGCTCTTTTGTACATTGCCATCACGACTCTGCTCATCCATTCCTCCACTCATAACTTCCTCAATGCCCATGTCACGACTTCACGTGGAACCCTATCGAATGCTTTCTCCAGATCAACAAACCCAAGAAACAACTTCTTCCTCTTCTCCATATACTTCTCCTGCAACTGCCTCACAATAAAAAGCGCGTCTGTCAATCCTCTTCCTGGCATAAATCCAAACTGCATTTCGTCAAGCTTCACTTTCTTCCTTATCCTCCTCTCCAACACCTTTTCCAATACCCTCATTCCATGCTCGAATAACTTTATTGCTCGATACGAGCCACAGTCCAGAGGGTCACCTTTCCCCTTGTATAGAGGGACGAGGGTACTCAGTTCCCAATCCACTGCAATGCGGCCTTCTTTCACCACCAGATTGCAGATCTCTGTCATTCTCTTCACACCCCAATTTCCCGCTGCCTTCAACATATCTCCCACAACTCCCGTCGGCCCTCCTGCTTTTCTACTCTTCATTGCTTTTATCGCTTCCTCAACTTCCTTCTCGGTTATCTTCTCTGCCGGTCCTAAAACTGGGTTACTCTCTATGTTGCCATCCCATTCATTCTCTGCATTCAACAGTATTTCCATATGTCTCTTCCATCTTCCTTTAATTCCATCTGGGTCCACAACGATTTGTCCCACTTCATCCTTCAAGCAACTCACCCCCATCACATCACACCTCTCTTTCGCTAAATGCTTTGCAATCCTGAATACCGCTCTCTGACCCTCTTCCGAATCCAAACGCTCTCCGAACATTTTCCTACATGCCTCCTGTGCCTTTGCTACCTCTTTCTTTGCAGCCTTCTTGTCTGCCTTATAACTTTCATGCTCTGCCTTTTCTGTCCCCATACCCTTCGCCTTCTGCCACTCCTTGAACTTCTTCCTCTTCTCGTCAATCTTCTTTCCAACTTCATCATCCCACCACCATGTTTCCGAGGGCCTCGGTGGTCCTTTTGTCCATCCACATACCTCACCAACGGCTCCCAACAGACTATCTTTCATTGACATCCAACCACTTTCAAGCTCAACCACATCATCTTCCAACCATACTCAGCCTCTCTTTTAATGCCTCCCTCACTGTCACCTCTTTCAACCTCCACACCTTCATTCTCGGTTGGTACTTCGCCCGCCGAGCTCTCCTCGCACCTTTCACCCTTGTGTCGCATACAACCAAGTGGTGCTGTGAAACAGCCTCCTCCCCCGGGATCACCTTTGTGTCCCGGAGGTGCCCCCTATCTCGCCTACGCACCAGCAGGTAGTCAACGGTTGTCGTCGACCAACCTGACGTGTATGTAACAAGCTTATTATCCTCTTTCTGGAACTGAGTATTACAAATCAACAAATCAGCTCCATCAGTAATCTCCAAAAGCCTTTCACCTTCTTCATTTCTCACACCATATCCGTAACCCCCATGAACTCCCTCAAAACCATCCATACTCCTTCCTACATGTCAATTTAGGTCTCCTCCTACCACAACAACTTCCTCATCTTTCACGTTTTCCATCAGCTTCTCTATTGCACACCAGAACTTGTCCTTCTCTTCATCGCTCCGACCAACCTGCGGAGCATATCCCGAGATGATGTTCACCAAGAGCTTTCCAATCATCATTTTCACCATCATCAACCTTTCACTCACTCTCGTCACACTCACCACACTGTCTACAAACTCCTCAGAAAACAGGACACCAACACCATTCACGCCCTCCGGGCACCCTTGCCACACAAACAAACGCACCCTTCACCATTCTCACACCACTTCCCTTCCATCTCGTCTTCTGCACACAACATATGTCCACTCTTCTTCTGACTAATATTTCCACCACTTCTCCTGATCTCCCTGTCATTGTCCCTACATTCCATGTCCCAAATCTCAGAAACCGATCTCCACGTCGGGCATCAGACGTTTTGTCGTCATAAATGGAATGATTTCCACCCTTGCTTCAATCGGGTTCCCCACCTTGAGTTTTGACGAGAGGGAGTGCGGTCCCCCACGGGGTACTTCGGGCTGTACCCTGCCCATATGTAGTCGTAATTGTCATGGTTCTCCTTTTGAGGCAATGTTTTTATGGCCGGATGCCCTTCCTGACGCCAACCCTTTTAGTCGCCTCTTACGACACGCAGGGATACGGTGTACCTTTTCTAAACCGGGGTACACACCGGGTAACCTCTGCATAAGGCATAACTAATCTCTGCATAAGGCATAACTAACCTCTGCATAAGGCATAACTAATCTCTGCATAAGGCATAACTAACCTCTGCATAAGGCATAACTAATCTCTGCATAAGACATAACTAACCTCTGCATAAGGCATAACTAATCTCTGCATAAGGCATAACTAACCTCTGCATGAGGCATAACTAATCTCTGCATAAGGCATAACTAACCTCTGCATAAGGCATAACTAACCTCTGCATAAGGCATATCTAACCTCTGCATAAGGCATAACTAACCTCCGCTTATGATGATCGTGACATTCAGAACATGTGTTAATCAATGCATATTATTTAGTCTGTGATGAGTGATGACGATGAATATTCGTGGGTTCGATTTGATCGATTTGATCGATTTGATCGATTTGTGCCTCCAAGTACAATGCAAACAGAATGTCCTACGTTAGACGTAGGCTGTGAAATGTCCAATGCAAACAGAATGTCCTACGTGTTTTTTATTTCACACCTACGTCAGAGAATCGTCCAAATACAGATGTTTGCCAAAAATGATGATCAAGAACACAAACATTGATGACTCACCTTGTCTAGCTGTGAAACACAAGGATGACAGTTTATAACCTTGTAGACACTTCTCCCAGGCTAGCGTAGGCTTCTCCCGTAGACATCAGAAACAAGTTGATAATTTGTTTTATAAGTCCCACGCTCCCATCCCTTTCAGGTTTGTCGACTTAGAATCATAAGCTCTGCCTCTTGGCGTTGCCTATAGCAACCCATTTGAATGTAAACAATATTTTTTATTTCACACCTTTTGACCTTCAAATGTACAAAGCTTGTATTAATTATGTCTGAAAGTCGGATGCATCTCGGTGTCTGCTTGTAATGTACAAACATGCCCCACTATTGTATTTTTTAGCTCAACTGGACATTAACACCTGGACTTTAGTCCGGTGAGCTAATGCGATCGAGCATTGTCTGTATACTGCTTTATTCTACCAGGTGAGAGTCAGGGGTATTGCCCATATTTTTAAAATAAATACCGTACACTATGAGAGAGAGACCACCTTTAGAGGCCATTTTTCCCCACAGAGCGGGGGTTGGCCTTTTTCGGGCACCGTGGTCCCCTTTTTGAAGCAATGTTTTATGGCCGGATGCCCTTCCTGCCACCTACCCTGTTAGTCGCCTTTTTGCGACACACAGGGAATTACCAGTGACTGGTACTCAATTTGCCGACCTCGGAAGGATGACATGCTGTGTCAACCCCCCTGGCGTTAATTCAGCGATCGACCGGGATTCGGACCCAGGATTCTAGGATCCCAAGCCAGCACCCTAACCGCTAAGCCAAAATACCGTACCCTATAAGCAACAATATTCCTTTGTTTATCAATGTATTCCACTGAAAATACCTCATTGGACAGGTATACAGTACAGGTGAAGATATTGTTATGAATTTTGGGGTAGGGCATATCTAGATCCAGGTAGATCTGCATAGGTAGGTGCTTCGCCTGTCGTGATAGGGAACCTCACCTGTAAAAGTTCTGTCTAGCCCGAATGTCGGATTAAGCTTGTGTCTTTGTCCCCATCACAAGGGGGTGGGGCTTGTTAACTAGATTAGGGCATAAGGATAAAATTTCCTTGTACGTCATTACATCTCTGATAGAACCGCGAGCCGACATTTTTCTTGTCTCGTGTGGATGCAATAGCGAATGGTCGTGGACCGAGATATTCTCTCTCTCCCTTTGTTCTTCTGTTTCTGGACACCATAGCGAATGGTCGCATTTTGGCTCGCCAACATCGACGTCCCCTTCCTCTTCTCGTTTCTGGATTCATTTGTGCCCGGACGTCCTTCCCCTCACCGGAGATGCTTTTCTTTGGTTCTGCTGCTGCCCTCACGCCTTCCTTCGCCCTCGACTCTCTCTCTCCCTTCGGATCTGAACATTGGGTGCAGTACACTGTGACCATGCTGAATCCGGGAGGACATTGCACGGCTGTGGAGGCGGGTTGCACGCCCGCTCACTCGCTTGGCACAAGAGGCCTTATCAAGGCCTGGGGAACGGGGGCACGTCTGGGCCTTGTTACCGACAACTGGAGCCTCGTCGGACTACTGCGCTCAGAGCCAGACATGGCCGGAGGAGCGAGCTGCATGCGACCCGTTCAAGTCACGCGGAGGGCCGGTGGCACGCCAGCGGACGAGGCCGGGGCGAGCGAATGGCTCAGTGGGGCCGAGTGGAGTGCGAACGGTGGATGGCGGCTTTTCTTTCTGACAATACCAGTGCCACGGCGGGCTTGTACGCTTGGGGCCTGGACAACGCCAACGAGCCTGACGATCCCTAACACACCTCAGCCAGATGAGATACAGTCACGTGAAAAAGTAAGTACACCCCATGTAAAGTTTTGACTTTTTCAACATATTTCAACATACAGCTATTTGATCTTCATTTCAACAATATTGATGGATAAAGGTGATATAATATAACAAATATCATGAAACATTTACATTTTGTAGTCCATTGTATAATTTAAATAAACAGAAATGCAAATTTCGCATGTGGAAAAAGTAAGTACACCCTTGGCTCTAATCGGTGGTATTGCCCCCTTTGGCAGAAACAACCTCAAGTCTGCGTTTCTTTTAACTGTCGACCAGTCTCTGACATTGACTGGGAGAAATTTTTGCGCACTCCTCCATGCAGAATTCTTTCAGCTGTGCGATGTTTGAGGGGTTTCTTGCATGCACAGCTCGTTTCAAATCCCCCCACAACATCTCGATGGGATTTATATCCGGGCTTTGACTTGGCCATTCCAGAACCCTCCATTTCTTTCTTTTCTGCCATTCCTTGGTGGATTTACTGGTATGTTTAGGGTCATTGTCATGTTGCAAGGTCCACCTTCGGTTGAGCTTCAACTTTCCGACAGATAGCCTCACATTATCCTCAAGCACCCTCTGGTACAATGAAGAATTCATAGTGGATTCTATGATTGTGAGCTTCCCAGGCCCTGATGCAGCAAAGCTGCCCCAAACCATAATATTTCCACCACCATGCTTTACAGTTGGTATCAGGTTCTTGTGGTCAAATGCTGTCTTTGGTTTTCACCAAACATGTCTTCTGGTACTGTGGCCAAATAGCTCTAACTTTGACTCATCTGTCCAGAGCACATTGTTCCAGAAGTGCTGGTCTTTGCCTCGGTGTTCATTGGCAAACTTTACTCTTGCCCTGATGTTCTTTCTGGACAGCAAAGGTTTCCTCCTGGCACACCTCCCATGTAGATCAAATTTGTGCAGCCTCTTTCTAATGGTAGACTCATGCACTTTGACATCAACAGTGGCAAGAGATACCTGTAGGTCCCGTGATGACATTCTGGGGTTCTTAGAGACTTCTTTCAGCATCTTGCGGTCTGCTCTTGGGCTGAACTTGCTGGGGCGGCCTGGCTTGAACAAGTTGGCAGTTGTTTGTAATCTTCTCCACTTGTAGATGACCTTCTGGACAGTCGAATTATTGATTTCAAATTGTTTGGAGATCTTTATAAATCCCTTCCCAGACTCGTAGGCATCTATAACCTTCTTTCTGAAGGCCTCAGAGAGCTCTTTTGATCTAGGCATGGTGACGCCGCACACTTCAACAACAAAGAGCAAACCAAACTAAATGTCTGAGGTTTAAATAAGACTGGTTCCTCCAAGATCCTCTCTAACGATGTTCTAATCATTTGCACCTGAGCTGGTGCACCTGATTCTAATTTTAGGTATTTGAAGTAGTGATAAATGTAGGGGTGTACTTACTTTTTCCACATGCGAAATTTGCATTTATGTTTATTTAAATTATACAATGGACTACAAAATGTAAATGTTTCATGATATTTGTTATATTATATCACCTTCATCTATCAATATTGTTGAAATGAAGATCAAATAGCTGCAAGTTGAAATATGTTGAAAAAGTCAAAACTTTACATGGGGTGTACTTACTTTTTCACGTGACTAAGTCCCCACGACGAACACAACATTTATTTTCATATACTCCCCATCTGTACGTGTTTGAAGTCTGCATATAGGAGCGCTCATTGGGGGTTTTAGATATCGTCACGTTCTTTGTTCTCGGGGTCCGGCAATAAAGCCGTGTTATTTTTGTACATATAAAATCCTTGTTCGTGAGTTTAATTTCCTGCAGGTTCAAGACTGTGCGTGGATCACGTCGGGTAAAAATTTGCCGCTTCTTCTTCTTCTTCTTCTTCTCTTTTCCCGCGTGCTTGTCGAGTGAAATCCATATTTGGTCGTCGCCTCAAAGTAAGCTCGATTGGTCATCCGTGGGTGCTCTGTGTTAATAGAGCCATCCACACGACAATATGTTTGCATGCTCCATTGCTCCTGGATGTATTTGAATAGATCTTGAATAGGGCACGCATGAAATATAGATGGAATTCCAACTTATCTTGGAGGTTTTCCAAACATTTTATACAACGTGCCCATCCACAATTTACATATTCAGTGGAGGGGTTGTTAATTTGTGAAAGGAACATTTGGGAAAAGTAAGAGCAGTCGGTGGAATATATATGTTGGGAGGGAAAGTGGGAGAGGAATATAAGGATATAATGGATGAGATGAGATGTGAGAGAGAGAGAGAGAGAGAGAGAGAGAGAGAGAGAGAGAGAGAGAGAGAGAGAGAGAGAGAGAGAAGAGAAGAGAAGAGAAGAGAAGAGAAGAGAAGAGAAGAGAAGAGAAGAGAAGAGAAGAGAAGAGAAGAGAGAGGATAGAGAGAGGATAGAGAGGATAGAGAGAGAGAAATCCATCATCTTGGCATGTATGTAATTTGTAGATGGTCTATTTAATGTATGCATACTAACTTTGAGATGAATTTAAGGCATAATATCAAATTAAAGGTTTGTTGATGCGATGTTTGGGTGTTACTGAAATTATTCACCAATACATTATTACTTACGAAATGCCAAATTCAATATGTTACAGTCCGGAAAAATTCAGTTACTTGAGTGAGACAATGTTAAACGATTTATGTGCTTTTCAGCAACTCAGCTTCGTGGTTCCCACATTTATTGAACTCCGATAAATTGAATTTATTATGCTGTGACCATGACTTTATAATTTGGGAGAAACAATACCGCATGCGACGTAGCAATATCTTCAGTCGATAATATTGATTTTTCAAGAAACACATTTTCAAACCTCTGAGTTGTGCGAATTGAAATTTTTATATGTGCATATGCATCTGCATGGCATTTTTGTTTCGATGGTAGCCTTTTTCACTTTCAATTACATTAATCACAGTTTGAGTACGTGGCTTTTCTCCTTAAAATAGATAATAGCGTTTCGTTCGAGATGTTTTAGCCCAAGTGTACTCACATGAATACACTCACATGTATTCACATGCACTTACAAAAGAAATGTACCAGGTTGTGCAAAGTGATAGAGTAAGACACGGTGATGAGGCCAAGTTCAGAAATCCTTTACTACTACTATTACTACTACAACTACTACCACCACCACCACCACCACCACCACCACTATTACTACCACTATTACTACCACTATTACTACCACTATTATTACTACGACTACTACTACTACTACTACCACCACCACCACTACCACTATTACTATTACTACCACTATTACTACCACTATTACTATTACTACCACTATTACTACCACTATTACTACCACTATTACTACCACTATTACTACCACTATTACTATTACTATTACTACTACTACTACTACTACTACCACCACCACTATTACTATTACTACCACTATTACTACCACTATTACTACCACTATTACTATTACTACCACTATTACTACCACTATTACTACCACTATTACTACCACTATTACTACCACTATTACTACCACTATTACTATTACTATTACTACTACTACTACTACTACCACCACCACTACCACTATCACTATTACTATTACTACCACTATTACTACCACTATTACTATTACTACTACTACCACTATTACTACCACTATTACAACCACTATTACAACCACTATTACTATTACTACTACTACTACCACCACCACTACCACTACCACTATTACTATTACTACTACTACTACTACGACTACCTACTTCATAATAGCTCCAATTATTCCGACCTTCTGGGTCGCCTATTAAACATTCTAACCACAGGATTTTCCCGAACCGGCTTGTCAACTCAAGGGGATATGGGTAGGAATTTGTAACTTCGTCAGGGTACCTGCGATACCTCACCTACATTTCACAAAAACACTGTGAGATCTATAACTTCGACCAATACAAGCAGATGGGACACATCGACCTTAAGGTTCAGGCACACTTTGGGTGTGACATTTCCATCATCCTGTCAGACCAAGAAATCCTTACCAAAGGTTATATTCAATAGTTTGTAGAAACTATGTGTTTGTGAATTTCTACTCACGTGTGGTCATACGGTGGTTAGATGCTTTCTGGGAAACCCCAGTCTCCGTTACGCTCAACGAACGTCGCAAAACGGGAGTAAAGGATGTTCCACTGAGATGCAGCAATGCTCCCCAGAAGCTGGTCGAATGTTTCGGCGGATAAACCCGTTGTGAAATGTTGATTTTTCAGGAGACAAAAATACAAATCCTTCAGGGTGACCAGAGCGGTGGTTAAACAAAATGAGTATTCCATCAGCAAAAGGCGATCTAAAATGGCGGAAGAAAAAAAAATAACCCTGGGAAGTAAAAAAGTTTGTTGGTTTGTCGTGAACAGTGAGTGGGTGGTGAAGTAGCCCTCTGCTGATAGCCCCAAGGGAAACCAAAGAACAGTGAAGTACAGTATTCACTCACTCCACATTATCACGCCCTTAGCTCTGAGCCCCTCGAGAGGAGAGAGTCCGCGTTAAAAAAAAACAACACTCTTCTTCTTCACCCGCATGCTCCTTCCTCCTACACTGAAAGTTCATTGGTTGCTCCTGGTTTTAAACCACGCCACACTAACCGAACATCAGTATGTGAGGAACAAGCTCGGTGAATTGATTCTTTGTGCACCCTCTGTTCATGTAGAAAAAGATGCATGTAAAACTAGAAATCACTACAAGTTCCTCAATTATTCCCTTATTATATACTTGCCAATACCACCCGTCGCTTCACTGACAGGAATGCTGAGAGAGGGGGCACGAGAGAAAGATGTGGGAGAGAGAGAAAGGGGGGGGGGGGGGGAGGGAGAGGAGGAAGAGAGAGGGAAGGGAAGAGAGGAGGGATGGGGGAGTGAGCAGTGGGACCTAGGAACCCGGGGGGGGGGGGGGAGGAGGGGGAGGGCATGTGGGGTCTGAAATTTGTACTTTGATCCTTCGACAAGTTATTACAAAGGAGAATTGGATGTATTTTTGTTTTGTTTAGCAGAGTGACAGTGCATGCTATCTACGGTGCTTTTGCCCGTGGATTAACACTGTACGTAGCTGGCGCAGGTGACTGACCTGCGTGTGTAATACCTCGTCGTTCACTTCGCCTTACCACGTTGCTTATTCGGCACTGCCACGTCATAAAAAGTTGTGTGTGAACACCGTGGGACTGTCAAAATACCACCTGCCGCTAGCAGTCATGATTTTTTATCCTTGTAAAGAAAACCTACCTTGTTCAATTCTCAACGCATTCTTTTCGTTTTTTAAATGTACATACAGTAAACTCCGAGGTGATGTTGAATGTACAAAAGTGGACATGTACATTTCATGCAACTTTAAAGTGTACATGTACATACTGAAGGAGCCGGGGCTCCCACGTCGATCGGAAGAATGGACGCGACAAAAAGCTAGAATTCATCTGAGTTGCTTTAATGAAATCAAACACTCAGGCACTCTGAAAAACCGTTTATCAGTCAGCAATATATATCTATTCCGCCAGGGGGTTTGCCCAGGCCCGGCGCCAGGGGGCGTGGCCCAGCGTCCTGGCTGCGGCCTGGCAAGTTGAGCGCGGGCCTGGGCGTCCTGGACGAGCCCGGCATGGTGATCGCTCCGCGTCCTTGATAGGTGCAAGGCGATTGTGAAAACTCAGCGGCAGCCGCTACACACGTCCCCCCAGAATCGACTTGCACCGGCAGGGTCAATTTGAGGGGGGTCCTGATGACCCGGCCGAAGCGACCCCTGGCGGGTCGTGGGAGGGGGTCCGGTGAGGTGGTGGGCGGTCGAGTGGGGGGCACCGTGGACGGGGGACGGCCTCGCCGCGGCGGAAGGGCCACCCGTGGTGGGTGGTCGACGTCCACGTGCGCCGGCTTGAGGCGGTCCACAGCAATCCGGTCCGACCTGCCGCCGATGTCGATGACGAACGACTTGTCGTCCCGTCGCAGCACCCGGAAGGGCCCGTCGTACGGCGGCTGGAGTGGCCACCGATGTGCGTCGTGACGCACAAAAACATACTCCGCTGTGCGGAGTGCTGGGGGGACGTAGGACTGGGGGTCACCGTGGTGGGATGTTGGCACGGGGGCAAACCGTCGGGCGGCCTCCTGGAGGTCCGAGCGCTGGTGAGCTGCGGACCAGGGACTGGTAGCGTCGGGCACAAATTCGCCCGGGACGCGTAGCACCTGGCCATAGACAAGCTCGGCGGTGGATGCCTGGAGGTCCTCCTTGGGGGCCGTGCGAAGGCCCAAAAGGACCCACGGCAGCCGGTCGGCCCACCCGACGTCTTGAAGGCCGGCCATGAGCGCGGCCTTCATGGAGCGGTGGAATCGCTCGCACAACCCGTTTGCTTGGGGGTGGTAGGCCGTAGTACGGTGGAGCTTGATCCCCAGGTTGCGGGCGACCGCGCCCCACAGCTCGGAGGTGAACTGTGGACCGCGGTCTGACGAGATGTCCGCCGGTGCGCCGAAGCGGGCGACCCAGGTGGCGATGAAAGCCTGCGCCACGTTGGCGGTGGTGGTGGAGACGAGGGGAACGGCCTCCGGCCACCTGGTGGTCCTGTCCACCATGGTGAGCAGGTGTGTGAACCCCCGTGACGGGGGGAGGGGGCCCACCAGATCCACGTTGACGTGGTCGAAACGTCGTTCGGGCACGGTGAAAGGTGCCAGCGGGGCCTGGGTGTGTCGGTGGACCTTGGCCCATTGGCAGGCCGTGCAGGCGCTGGTCCAATCGCGGACGTCCCGACGAAGGCCGTGCCAGACGAAACGCGCCGACACCAGCTTCTGGGAAGCTTTCCGGCCCGGGTGGGAAAGGCCGTGGAGGGAGGCGAAGATGCGGCGTTGCCAGGTGACGGGCACGATGGGGCGAGGCTGGCCTTGGGAGACGTCGCAGAGCAGGACAGTGTCCGCGCAGGGGATGTCGGCCAGGCGGAGGCCCGTGTCCGCCGCCCGGAGGGCTTGCACCGTGGTGTCGGTGGTTTGGTCCGCCGCCATAAGCGCAAAATCCACGCCCAGGTGGACCGCGTTCGCGCTGGCCCGGGAAAGACAGTCGGCCACGGCGTTGTTTTTGCCGGCGACGTGCCGGATGTCCGTGGTAAACTCCGACACGGCGGAGAGGTGGCGCTGTTGGCGGGCCGACCATGGCTCCGTGACCTTGGCCATGGCGTAAACCAACGGCTTGTGGTCGACGAACGCCGTGAAAGGTCGGCCCTCCAGGAGGTGGCGGAAATGGCGGACGGCCAGGTGTAGACCGAGGAGCTCCCGGTCAAACGTGCTGTATTTGAGCTCGTTCGGCCGGAGCTGCCGGCTGAAAAAAGCGAGTGGCTGCCAAACCCCGTTCACCCATTGCTCATGTACGGCGCCCACCGCGTAGTCGGAGGCATCCGTGGTGAGGGCGATGGGAGCGTTGAGCACCGGGTGAGCGAGCAGTGTTGCGTCGGCGAGGGCCCGCTTTGAGCCTTGGAAGGCCGCATCCATTGCTGCGGACCAGGCGATGTCGTGCTTGGCCGGCATGCCCCGGAGGGCTTCGTAGAGGGGCCGCATGAGCTGAGCAGCGCGGGGCACGAAGCGGTGATAAAAATTCACCATTCCCAGGAATTCCTGCAGGGCCTTTATGGTGCGGGGACGCGGGAACGTGGTGATGGCCTCGACCTTGGTTGGCAGCGGCACTGCCCCGTTCTTGGTGATGTGATGGCCCAAAAAATCAACGGCCGTCGTGCCGAAGTGGCATTTGGCCGGGTTGACGATGAGGCCGTGCTCGCTGAGGCGCTCGAACAGCATCCGGAGGTGGAGGAGGTGCTCGGCCCGGGACGTGCTGGCGACGAGGATGTCGTCCAGGTAAACGAAAAGGAACGGCAGGTCACGCAGCACGCCGTCCATCAAGCGCTGGAACGCCTGAGCCGCATTCTTGAGACCAAACGGCATCCGCAAGAATTCGAATAAGCCGAACGGCGTGATGACTGCCGTTTTAGGGACGTCGGCCGCCCTAACAGGTACCTGGTGATATCCCCGTATGAGGTCAATTTTCGAAAAAATGACCCGTCCCGCCAGACGGGCGGAGAAGTCTTGGATATGCGGGATCGGGTACCTGTCGGGGGTGGTAGCGTCATTGAGACGGCGGTAGTCGCCACACGGGCGCCATCCACCCCCCGGCTTTGGCACGATGTGCAGTGGCGAGGCCCACGCGCTATCGGAGCGCCGCACGATGCCGAGGTGCTCCAACGCGTCGAATTCGGCCTTCGCTACGGCGAGCTTGGCTGGGTCGAGGCGGCGGGCCCTGGCGTAGACCGGCGGGCCCGTGGTTGGTATGTGGTGCTCGATCCCATGCCGTACTGCGACGGCCGAAAACGTCGGCCGCGTGAGGGCCGGGAACTCCGTGAGCAGGCGAGCAAACTCGTTCGCCGCCGGGACGGCGCATGCCAGCTCGGTCGGCGCGGAGCTGCTCAATGTGCATACCAGGGAGCTGAAGGTTTCAGCGTTGATTAAACGACGCCGTTGGACGTCCACCAGCAGTCCGTGTGCGCAGAGGAAGTCGGCGCCTAGCAGAGCCACGGGCACGTTGGCGGTTACAAACGTCCAAGCAAAGCGTTGGCCGCCGAAACAGAGGGTGAAGTTGCGCGGGCCGAAGGTGCGGATAGTCGATCCGTTGGCCGCAACTAAGGAGGGGCCGCAAACCGCGGATTGCCTGTCCTGGTCAGAGGCGGGTATGACGCTCAGTTGGGCGCCGGTGTCGCACAGGAAGCGCCGTCCGGACGCTTTATCCGTGATGAACAGTAAGTTGCCCGTGTGGCCGGCGCTCATGGCTGGTAATGAACGCCGGCCCGGCCGTTTCCCGGCCTGCCGAAGGTGCACGGGGGTCGGCATGTCCGGGCCTTCTGTCCGAACCTGGCATGATAGTAACACCACGCTTGGTCAGGTGGAGGCCTCGGTCGTCGTGCCGGAGGTGGTCGGCTCGGTAGAGCGGCCGCCAATGGCGTCGGCAGTTCGGCCGTCGACCGTGCCGGGTGCTCGGGCGCCCTGGGTGTTGCGTCGGACGGCGGTGGGTCCCATGTCGCCGCTACGATGCGCTGTCCTGCGGCGGAGATCTTGTCGGCTTCTCTGGCAAGGGCCCGGGGATCTGTGATCGTCGTGCTTGCCAGGGCGAGGCGTACCGGGTTAGGCAGCTGACGGAAGAACAGCTCCCGGAACAGGAATGCCGGAGAGTGCTCGCCGAGCAGTGAAAGCATGTAGTCCATGCGCTCGGAAGGGCGCGTGTCGCCGAGCTCAGGCAGATCGAGCAGGCGCCGTGCGCGTTCCGCCGATGGGAGGGTGAAAGCATCGAGGAGCAGCTTCTTAATCGCGCCGTATTTGTCAGCGGCTGGCGGGCTTTCGAGGAGGCTCAGGGCGCGGGCCGCGGTAACCGACCCGAGCGCAGCTACCACATGGTGGAAGCGGGTGTCGTCGGCCGTGATGCCTCGCAGGGCGAACAGGGACTCCGCCTGTGCGAACCAAACCGCCGCGTGAGCCTCCCAGAAGGTAGGCAGTTTAAGGGCGACTGCCGTGTCCATGTCGATAGGTCACCAATGAAGGAGCCGGGGCTCCCACGTCGATCGGAAGAATGGACGCGACAAAAAGCTCGAATTCATCTGAGTTGCTTTAATGAAATCAAACACTCAGGCACTCTGAAAAACCGTTTATCAGTCAGCAATATATACACAAAGAATTAAGTTAAGCACCCCTACACAAAGAATTAAGTTAAGCACCCCCTAATCCTGTCCTGAACCTGAACCCCCTCGAGCACGTTTGGGACATGTTGGGACGACAAATTGCGAAGATGGTCCCTCCAATAGCCAATCTGGATGAATTGGAACGTGCATTACATCGGGAATGGAACAACCTGCCACAGCAACGCATACGACGGCTTACAGGGTCTATGAGACGTAGGGTTGAGTCAGTGATCCGATCACGTGGGTCCTACACACGTTATTGACGCAAAGATCGCTAGAGGTCTTCTCAGAACAATGACTGTACGTTAGAAAACATAAACGTCATCCACACTGTCCGTGATGGACCTATAGCTCCATACTTAAATTGAGGTGAAAATATGCCTAAAATTCCCAAAAAATTTCACCTTAAATTATTCAGAATAAAATATTGAAAACGGCATGATTGTTATGTTTTTATGTGACCATAATATCACTTCTCCAGAAAATATAGCAATATCATGGGTATATTACACTGTTTTGACGACAACAAACTTGTAATGTGCGAGGTTGTAAAAAAACGGGGGGGGGTGCTTAACTTAATTCTTTGTGTATATATCTATTCCGCCAGGGGGTTTGCCCAGGCCCGGCGCCAGGGGGCGTGGCCCAGCGTCCTGGCTGCGGCCTGGCAAGTTGAGCGCGGGCCTGGGCGTCCTGGACGAGCCCGGCATGGTGATCGCTCCGCGTCCTTGATAGGTGCAAGGCGATTGTGAAAACTCAGCGGCAGCCGCTACAATACCTTCTTTATAGTGTGCATGTACATAATAACTTCCAAAAGACGAAGTTAAAAAAAATCTCTCGGTTATTTCCCTGACCTCCCGACTAATTAATTATATATTTGTATTTTGTGTAAATATGGGGAAGGGGGGATGACAGCTTTGCTTAAATAAATACGCTTAATCATAAGAAACGCTGATTTCTTTAAAATTTCAGATTTCACTCCAGATTTCGACACTTATTTAGTCCACAATATCCGATCCTCCAATCCGAATACGGATTTTGATTACATATTTAAATTAGTCTGTGACAGTCCATTGTGGAAAATAGCATGTTGTAGCGGCTACCACTGGGTTTTCACAATCGCCTTGCACCTATCAAGGACGCGGAGCGATCACCATGCCGGGCTCGTCCAGGACGCCCGGGCAGGCCCGCGCTCAACTTGCCAGGCCTCGGTCGGGACGCCCGGGCATGCCCCCTCTCGCCTTTCCTGGGCAAACGCTCCGTGATAATATGTATATATATTGCTGCCCGATAAACGGGCTTTTCAGAGTGCCTGAGTGTTTGGTTTGATTAAAGCAACTCGGATGAATTCCAGCTTTTTGTCGCGTCCATTCTTCCGATCGACGTGGGAGCCCCAGCTCCTTCATTGGTGACCTACCGACATGGACACGGCAGTCGCCCTTAAACTGCCTACCTTCTGGGAGGCTCACGCGGCGGTTTGGTTCGCACAGGCGGATTCCCTGTTCGCCCTGCGAGGCATCACGGCCGACGACACCCGCTTCCACCATGTGGTAGCAGCGCTCGGTTCGGCCACCGCGGCCCGCGCCCTGAGCCTCCTCGAGAGCCCGCCAGCCGCTGACAAATACGGCGCGATTAAGAAGCTTCTCCTCGACGCTTTCGCCCTCCCATCGGCGGAACGCGCACGGCGCCTGCTCGACCTGCCCGAGCTCGGCGACACGCGCCCTTCCGAGCGAATGGACTACATGCTTTCACTGCTCGGCGAGCACTCTCCGGCATTCCTGTTCCGGGAGCTGTTCCTCCGTCAGCTGCCTAACCCGGTACGCCTCGCCCTGGCAAGCACGACAATCACAGATCCCCGGGCCCTTGCCAGAGAAGCCGACAAGATCTCCGCCGCAGGTCAGCGCATCGCAGCGGCGACATGGGACCCACCGCCGTCCGACGCAACACCCATGGCGCCCGAGCACCCGGCACGGTCGACGACCGAACTGCCGACGCAATTGGCGGCCGCTACACCGAGCCGACCACCTCCAGCACGACGACCGGGGCCTCCACCTGACCAAGCGTGGTGTTACTATCATGCCAGGTTCGGACAGAAGGCCCGGACATGCCGACCCCCGTGCACCTTCGGCAGGCCGGGAAACGGCCGGGCCGGCATTCATTACCAGCCATGAGCGCCGGCCACACGGGCAACTTACTGTTCATCACGGATAAAGCGTCCGGACGGCGCTTCCTGTGCGACACCGGCGCCCAACTGAGCATCATACCCGCCTCTGCCCAGGACAGGCAGTCCGCGGTTTGCGGCCCCCTCCTTGGTTGCGGCCAACGGATCGACCATCTGCACCTTCTGCCCGCGCAACGTCACCCTCTGCTTCGGCGGCCAACGCTTTGCTTGGACGTTTGTAACCGCAAACGTGCCCATGGCTCTGCTAGGTGCCGACTTCCTCTGCGCACACGGACTGCTGGTGGACGTCCAACGGCGTCGTTTAATCAACGCCGAAACCTTCAGCTCCCTGGTATGCACATTGAGCAGCTCCGCGCCGACCGAGCTGGCATGCGCCGTCCCGGCGGAGAACGAGTTTGCTCGCCTGCTCACGGAGTTCCCGGCCCTCACGTGGCCGACGTTTTCGGCCGTCGCAGTACGGCATGGGATCGAGCACCGCATACCAACCACGGGCCCGCCGGTCTACGCCAGGGCCCGCCGCCTCGACCCAGCCAAGCTCGCCGTGGCGAAGGCCGAATTCGACGCGTTGGAGCACCTCGGCATCGTGCGGCGCTCCGATAGCGCGTGGCCTCGCCACTGCACATCGTGCCAAAGCGGGGGGTGGATGGCGCCCGTGTGGCGACTACCGCCGTCTCAATGACGCTACCACCCCCGACAGGTACCCGATCCCGCATATCCAAGACTTCTCCGCCCGTCTGGCGGGACGGGTCATTTTTTCGAAAATTGATCTCATACGGGGATATCACCAGGTACCTGTCAGGGCGGCCGACGTCCCTAAAACGGCAGTCATCACGCCGTTCGGCTTATTCGAATTCTTGCGGATGCCGTTTGGTCTCAAGAACGCGGCTCAGGCGTTCCAGCGCTTGATGGACGGCGTGCTGCGTGACCTGCCGTTCCTTTTCGTTTACCTGGACGACATCCTCGTCGCCAGCACGTCCCGGGCCGAGCACCTCCTCCACCTCCGAACACTGTTCGGGCGCCTCAGCGAGCACGGCCTCATCGTCAACCCGGCCAAATGCCACTTCGGCACGACGGCCGTTGATTTTTTGGGCCACCACATCACCAAGAACGGGGCCGTGCCGCTGCCAACCAAGGTCGAGGCCATCACCACGTTCCCGCGTCCCCGCACCATAAAGGCCCTGCAGGAATTCCTGGGAATGGTGAATTTTTATCACCGCTTCGTGCCCCGCGCTGCTCAACTCATGCGGCCCCTCTACGAAGCCTTCCGGGGCAAGCCGGCCAAGCACGACATCGCCTGGTCCACAGCAATGGATGCGGCCTTCCAAAGCTCAAAGCGGGCCCTCGCCGACGCAACACTGCTCGCTCACCCGGTGCTCAACGCTCCCATCGCCCTCACCACGGATGCCTCCGACTACGCGGTGGGCGCCGTACATGAGCAATGGGTGAACGGGGTTTGGCAGCCACTCGCTTTTTTCAGCCGGCAGCTCCGGCCGAACGAGCTCAAATACAGCACGTTTGACCGGGAGCTCCTCGGTCTACACCTGGCCGTCCGCCATTTCCGCCACCTCCTGGAGGGCCGACCTTTCACGGCGTTCGTCGACCACAAGCCGTTGGTTTACGCCATGGCCAAGGTCACGGAGCCGTGGTCGGCCCGCCAACAGCGCCACCTCTCCGCCGTGTCGGAGTTTACCACGGACATCCGGCACGTCGCCGGCAAAAACAACGCCGTGGCCGACTGTCTTTCCCGGGCCAGCGCGAACACGGTCCACCTGGGCGTGGACTTTGCGCTTATGGCGGCGGGCCAAACCACCGACACCACGGTGCAAGCCCTCTGGGCGGCGGACACGGGCCTCCGCCTGGCCGACATCCCCTTCGCGGACACTGTCCTGCTCTGCGACGTCTCCCAAGGCCAGCCTCGCCCCATCGTGCCCGTCACCTGGCAACGCCGCATCTTCGCCTCCCTCCACAGCCTTTCCCACCCGGGGCGGAAGGCTTCCCAGAAGCTGGTGTCGGCGCGATTCGTCTGGCACGGCCTTCGTCGGGACGTCCGCGATTGGACCAGCACCTGCACGGCCTGCCAACGGGCCAAGGTCCACCGACACACCCAGGCCCCGCTGGCACCTTTCACCGTGCCCGAACGACGTTTCGACCATGTCAACGTGGATCTGGTGGGCCCCCTCCCCCCGTCACGGGGGTTCACACACCTGCTCACCATGGTGGACAGGACCACCAGGTGGCCGGAGGCCGTTCCCCTCGTCTCCACCACCACCGCCGACGTGGCGCAGGCTTTCATCGCCACCTGGGTCGCCCGCTTCGGCGCACCGGCGGACATCTCGTCAGACCGCGGACCACAGTTCACCTCCGAGCTGTGGGGCGCGGTCGCCCGCAACCTGGGGGTCAAGCTCCACCGTACTACGGCCTACCACCCCCAAGCAAACGGGTTGTGCGAGCGATTCCACCGCTCCATGAAGGCCGCGCTCATGGCCGGCCTTCAAGACGGCGGTTGGGCCGACCGGCTGCCGTGGGTCCTTTTGGGCCTCCGCACGGCCCCCAAGGAGGACCTCCAGGCATCCACCGCCGAGCTGGTCTATGGCCAGGCGCTACGCGTCCCGGGCGAATTCGTGCCCGACGCTACCAGTCCCTGGTCCGCAGCTCACCAGCGCTCGGACCTCCAGGAGGCCGCCCGACGGTTTGCCCCCGTGCCAACATCCCACCACGGTGACCCCCAGTCCTACGTCCCCCCAGCACTTCGCACAGCGGAGTATGTTTTTGTGCGTCACGACGCACATCGGGGGCCACTCCGGCCGCCGTACGACGGGCCCTTCCGGGTGCTGCGATGGGACGACAAGTCGTTCGTCATCGACATCGGCGGCAGGTCGGACCGGATTGCGGTGGACCGCCTCAAGCCGGCGCACGTGGACGTCGACCACCCACCACGGGTGGCCCTTCCGCCGCGGCGAGGCCGCCCCCCGTCCACGGTGCCCCCCACTCGACCGCCCACCACCACACCGGACCCCCTCCCACGACCCGCCAGGGGTCGCTTCGGCCGGGTCATCAGGACCCCCCTCAAATTGACCCTGCCGGTGCAAGTCGATTCTGGGGGGACGTGTGTAGCGGCTACCGCTGGGTTTTCACAATCGCCTTGCACCTATCAAGGACGCGGAGCGATCACCATGCCGGGCTCGTCCAGGACGCCCGGGCAGGCCCGCGCTCAACTTGCCAGGCCTCGGTCGGGACGCCCGGGCATGCCCGGGCAGGCTCGCCCTCAACTTGCCAGGCCGCAGTCAGGACGCTGGGCCACGCCCCCTCTCGCCTTTCCTGGGCAAACGCTCCGTGATAATATGTATATATATATTGCTGCCCGATAAACGGGCTTTTCAGAGTGCCTGAGTGTTTGGTTTGATTAAAACAACTCGGATGAATTCCAGCTTTTTGTCGCGTCCATTCTTCCGATCGACGTGGGAGCCCCAGCTCCTTCAATGTAATGCATATAATCACTCCAAACTAATTAAATATATATAGCACTTACAAAAGTGATGTATGCTGCGATTCGTTGGTATGAAGATGAGGTATTCAATGATATGGGAGGAAAGTCAAAAAATATTTTTGAGCGCTTTATCTTGAAGAAACTGTTGCGACCTCTTCTATGTCAAGGCATTGTTTTGCAGGCTGAACCAAAATGGCAGCTTAAGACCCCAGCGAGGTCACCTGATAGTGGGCTGACCAAGAATAAGCCTTTTTTTGTTTTTTTTCATATGAGCACCCCCTAAATTATCTTCAAAAGGGGTGTCTAAATTGACCCAAACACAGTTTTCAATCGTGCGCTCCCTTGGAGTTCGCTTAGCATGCATGCAAAGTTTTGGGGCGAGGGGAGGATGCATATGACCTCAATAAAGTCCTTTCACGTGCATGCGTACATCCATCTCTAGCTATAATATTGGTATTCCCGTCAGCAAAGTAACGGGTCTTATACAATATTCTAGGTACCTTTAAATGGCCACAAATATTTCTTCCAAAATACATCGATTTATTTATTGGCTTTCCAACTATTTTGATTATTCTACGGAAGCTGGAAGCACTACATTGAAGCTTGAGGCCCCTCTCCTACTTCCTAAATCACAGAAACACAGTCTCATTTTATTTTAATGACACAATTAATCAATCAATTTATTGATTCTCTCATTTTTGTCATACCTGTCAGGCTAACACCTGACGTCCTTTCTTGTTACTTGCAAAATCCAAGATTTTTCAAGTATATTGGTCGGTTGCGTTTGTGGTTCTGTCTTATCTGTTTGTCTGTTTGTTTGTCACCGGCCTACAGGTCACAATTTTCAACCGATCTTCACGAAACTTCACCAAATAGTAGAGTTGGTCAAAAGCAAGAAGCCTATTGTTTTTGGGGTCAAAAGGTCAAAAGGTCAACATAGGCCAAAAGGTCAACATAGGCCAAAATTCTAAAATCCTCAATTTTCACCCAATTGGCTTGAAATTGGAAGAGGACTTGCATATCTGGTCACTGAATTCAACCCCCAAGTATTTTTAAGGTCAACATAGGCCAAAAGGTCAACATAGGCCAAATTTCTAAAATCCTCAATTTTCATCCAATTGACTTGAAATTTGAAGAGGACTTGCATATCTGGTCACTGAATTCAGCCACCAAGTATTTTTCAGGTCAACATAGGACAAAAGGTCAACATAGGCCAAATTTCTAAAATCCTCACTTTTCATCCGATTAACTTGAAATTTGAAGAGGACTGGCATATCTGGTCACTCAATTCAACCACCAAGTATATTTGAGGTCAACATAGGCCAAAAGGTCAACATAGGCTAAATTTCTAAAATCCTCAATTTTCATCCGATTGACTTGAAATTTGAAGAGAACTTGCATATCTGGTCACTCAATTCAACCACCAACTATTTTTGAGGTGAACATAGGCCAAAAGGTCAACATCGGCCAAGTTTTTAAAATCCTCAATTTTCATCCGATTGACATGAAAATTGAACAGCATTTGCACATTGAGTCACTAAATTAGGGAACTAATTATTTTTGAGGTCAAAAGGTCAAAGATCAACTCAAGGTCAACCTTACAAAATCATCATTTTTCATCTGAAAAATCCACTTTTCTTCCTGTTGACCCGAGCTTTGATCAATATTGTCAATTTTACTCTTGATGAAATGGACAATTTTCTGCATCAATGGAATTTTTTTTTCTTGGGGTTGGGGGGCGGATTTTGCAAGTATCATGCTCCGCATGACATCTTCTTGTTTGTTTGTCTGCCTGTGAACAGGATATCTCAAAACGTTGTGGATGGATTCGGACTAAACTTGGTGGACAGGTTGGGTATGTGACAACGACGAATCGATTTGATTGGGTATGTGACAACTACGAATTGATCCGGATCCGGATACGACAGTTTTCAAAAAAAATTTGAAGTGATTGTTCACCATTGAATGACTCATTGAAGGCCAAAAACACTAAATAATGTATTTCAAAAACTTGTGGATGATTTGTGACAAACTTTAGTGGATGAGTTGGTTAAGCAACAAGAACAAGCCGATAAGATTTTGGTCAGATCCGAATCCAGATTTGGTCTATCAGTGGGATAAAAAAACGTAAACTCTTCAGCCTGGCAGAGGTATGTTCTCTACCAAGTATCGATGTAGTTTTCTACAATGCCTTCAGAACGTATTCACAACCTTTGACTTTTTCACATTAAAAAATAAATTCTCCATGTAGGTAGTTTGGGGGAATGGCTTAAACTCTCTATGTGAATGTGTACGGTGTAGCGCCACCTGGTGATAGCGGCAGAGTTTATTACAATTTCCTTTACCTGAGATATCCCCTCCCCTCCCCCTTCTAGTAGTAAGAGATGACTAATTGATCTGTCAACTAAACGACGGGTGGGCCCATAATGTCAAAGTGGAATTTTTGTTTTAGAACTTTTTACAAAATAATTAAAAATGAAACGAGTAGAGTCACATTCACTGTACACTGCCCCCATGCCAAATAAATACATAACATATCTTCCAGCGCATGACATTGCCGACGCACATGCCTTTGACACCTGGCAATGCCGCCATGCAGCACATGGAGATGGAATTGGGGAGTGGTGTATGACAATTGATTAATTAATTGCATAATTAAAATAAATAAATAATAATATTTTCTATAAAAATCCTAATCAATTGGCGAATAGCATACCTAAACCAACAGTGAGTGTTTCATCCGAATCTGTAATTTAAAAAAAAATTAATTCAATCATTAATTAATCAAAAAAATGTACTATTTAATTGATTAATTTAATTTAATTTAATTGATTGATCAATAAATAATTAGTCGATTAATTCATGAATCAATAAATCAAAAATATCCTTTATAGCCAAATCACATGGCCACTGTTGTGTCCAAATATCAGCTTCCTAGCGCAAATGGTGCCTGAGATATTGCTATGATAGGAAAGAAAACAAATAAGTGATCAATAATTAAAATAAATAAATATTAATCGTACAATAATTAATTTATTAATGATTTGGATAGTAGCATACCTCAACCACCACTGTGTCATCCATATCTGTAACTTTTTGAAAATTAATTAAGTAATTGATCAAATTCAATAATTAATCGAATAATTGATCAATCAATAAATGATCAATACATTTTACAGCCAAATCACTTGGTCATTGTCATGTCCAAATATCAGATTCCTAACTGAAAAAGTGCCTGAGATATTGCCCAGATGAGAAAGAAAATAAATAAGTACTTAATAAATCGATAATAATTAAATAATTAATCAATTAATGGATTAATGGAAAAATGGAAAATAATGTTTTTGCCAAAGCACATGCTCACTATTGTGCCCAAATTTTAGCTTCCTAGATATCACCCAGACAAACATACAAACAAGAAAGAAAACAAACGGTGCGAAAACTGAGTACTCCATTTCAGTTCGCAGTCATCGCTGGGCCCCATTTGGGGGCCCGGCGATGGCATCATGCAGTGCCTGGAGATGGAATAGAAAAGGAGCGGTGCACATTACAGAAATATCTAATATACATGAATATTCAACCCCCTGAGTCAATACTTTGTAGAAGCGCCTTTGGCAGTGATTACAGCTTCGAGACTTCTTGGGTATGTCTGTATCAGCTTTGCACATATGGATTTGGGGGGTTTCTCCCATTCTTACTCCTATCAAATTTGCTCAAGCTCTGTCAAGTTGGATGGGGAGCGTCAGTGAACAGCAATATTCAAGTCTTTCCACCGATTCTCAATGTGATTCAAGTCTGGGCTTTGGCTGGGTCACTCAAGGCCTTTCACGTTCTTGTTCTGAAACCATTCCAGTGTTGATTTGGCTGTATACTTGGGGGTCATTGTCCTGTTGGAATATAAATCTTCACTGCAGTCGAAGGTCTTTTGCACACTGAAGCAGGTTCTCCTCAAGGATTTGTCTCCTCAAGGTGGCTTAATTCATTGTTCCCTCCATCCTGACAAGTCTCCCAGTCCCTGCCTCTGATAAGCATCCCCATAGCATGATGCTGCCACCACCATACTTCACGGTAGGGATGGTGTTAGATTGGTGATGAGCTGTGCTAGGTTTTTGTCAGACATAGCGCTTTGCATTCAGACCTAAGAGTTCAATTTCCGTCTCGTTAGACCACAGAATCTTTTGCCTCATGCCCTGAGTCTTTCACGTGCCTTTTTGCAAACTCCAAGTGTGCTGTCATGGCCTTTTTCTCAAGAGTGGCTGTCGTCTAGCCACTCTCCCATAAAACCTAGATTTGTGAAGTTCTAAAGAGACTGTTGTCCTTCCAGTAGGTTCTTCCATTTCAGCCAAGGAACTCTGTAGTTTTGTCAGAGTGGTAATTTTGTTCTTGGTCACTTACCTGACTAAAGTCCTTCCTGCACGGTTGCTCAGTTTGGTCGGATGCCCAGCTCTAGGAATAGTCTGGGTCGTTCCATATTCTTTGCATTTTCTAAAGATGGAGCTCAATGTGCTGTTGTGAACTTTCAACACTCCAGAAATTGTTTAATACCCTTCCCCTGATCTATGCCTCCTCACAATTCTATCTCGGAGCTCTACGGACAGTTCCTTGGACTTCATGGTGGAGTTTCTGCTCTCACATGCATTGTTAACTGTGAGACCTTATATAGAAAGGTGTGTTTCTTTCTAAATCATGTCCAATCAATTGAATTGGCCACAGGTTGACTCCAATCAACTTGTAGAGACATCTCAAGGATGATCAAAGGAAGTTGGATGCATCTGAGCTCAATTTGGAGTGTTAGAGCAAAGGGGTTGAGTACTTATTGACTCACGACATTTCAGCTTTTCAATTTTAATTCTTTTGTAAAAATTTCTAAAAACAAAAATTCCACTTTGACATTTAATATATGGGGTATTATGTGTAGATCAGTGACAAAAAATCTCAATTTAATCCATTTTTAATTCAGGCTGTAACACATCAAAATGCGAAAAAGTCAAAGGTGTGAATACCTCCAGAAGGCACTGTATATTTATCAGACCTACACACACATACATGCAGATAATTTCCTTGTGGGGGGTGGTGGGGAGGGAATTATTTTGTGGTGGCCCTGACCTGAATCTGGGTACCCACAGCATAGGGAAGGCCACTACACATCGAGTGATCCCATAGCATTACTAAAGCTTGTGTGGGAGGAAACTGAGTGATTCAAAGGACAGGATACCAATGGAATGAGAGGTTACTGTACCATAATAATCGAGTGAGACAGAGCTGGGGCTCAATCCTCATTCTATTAGGCCGACGGAATGAACAAATTAAACGTTATTAAATACTTAAATTGCCTAAACGTTTGTCGTGTAAGCTTTCTCTCTCTCTCCGCATACAAAAAGATGGCTACACTGATCGTTAACTATAAAACACCTTTGTGGCTCAATTAGGCGATTGTTTCGATAATTTAGGGGAGAATAGGTTCATATGGATCCTTGGGATAACGACCCCAATTAATTCCTGGGCATAAAACGAAAACTAAGAGCATATATTCAGGATATTTCGAGAATATTGTCATTTCCATTTTGGGTCTGGTGCATCCTGTTATGACTCCATGCAGATGACATCCAGTTTTGGGAAAATGGAATTACTGGAAAGTCCAATTAAGGGGGTCCGTATTACCCCACATCTCCTCTTTCCCCCATTTCTCAAAATTTGGCCTTCTCTTTGCCACAATTCCCGTTTTTACAACAGGTATGCGTATGCATGTGACTTTTCCTAATAATGAGAAATGTCTTTCAATTGCTTAAAAGTGCCTATCACTTAGCAGTTGAGGTTTTGAGAACAAAAAGATTAGTCAACCCTTTGAGCTGCAACATTGAATCCTTTTGGAGAGAGAGAAGATAACATTGGCGACCCTTTATGGGTTGAATAACTTTTGTCACTACGTCTAACATTTTCTTGGTGAGATAGGGGTTTGCACCCAGAGGGTGCACTCCAATATCCTGAATTTTTGGGCCTTTTTGACCATATCCTGCTGTTGCGCTCTCCTTCACTTACAGGACAGTGCACCGTCATGCTCGGTAAATGTTCCGTGAGAGTGCTGATGCACGGTGTGTTCAAAATGTTTTCAGAAGGAAACACAATTGGTAAGAAATATTTTCTTACGAATCAAGTATATTTGTATTTTGGAAAAAAACAAGTCTTGGACTATTTAGTATCTCGTTTGTAGAAATATTGGTATCTCCCGTGATGAGGCCGAAGCACAAGGCCTGTTGCTCTCACATTGCAGTCAGGTCAGCGGTGTCTAATTTTTTTTTTTTTTTTAATACCAGTCTTTAATTTTGCTCTCTCATGACCTCCCATTCCCAGGAACCCTCAAAACATATGTGATATTCCCTGCCTTCCACTCTCCATTACTCCTTTCTCCTCCCAAAACCTTCTCCTCTCTCCCCACTCCTCGCACAACACCTTATCCTCTTACGCACTCCCATAATCTTCCATTCTCTTCCTTTTCTCAATTTATATTTTATTTCCACCAAGCATATGTACGTAATAATCAGATGGCTCCCTACCTCAGCCATGAGTATGTTGCTGACAAGTACATGACCAAAGGGAGCACCTAAGATGAGAAGATGCTGAAAAGAAAACACATACCAAGCATTTCTTGCAATGATTAGTATAAGTGTGTGGGTTGTACCTTGGGTCTAGCCCACCTTGTGCATGCTGATTATATGTAGATGTACTCGAGAGTACTACCGTGCACCTATTTTATTTTCCCTTTGGATTCCAAATAAAACACCTTGTATTCACCACCATACCCTAAAGCGGTCACATCCACAAGTTGTCGTCAAAAGCACCAATTTGAAAGAGAATGCCGAATATGCATTGACACCAGTGAAGCCCTGATAATGATGGGAATATAGGACTCACAGATGGAAAGATGTCCAATGGCCTTCAAAGTTCAACAACTGCTCCGTTAACACAGATTAGACTCACAAGCTGGAGTAATGGTCTTGCATTCTTCACCTGCTCCCCGAGTCCAAATACAATTATTGGACTGAATGAGTGCAAATCGAACAGAAAGCATCGTTTTCAGTCAAAGCAAAGGCAACACCAACATGTTACCAACATGTTCTGGTAGTGTCTTCACTGGACAAAGATGCCTTGTCTGATCGATGCACATCATCCGAGCCTCGCTATGTCCGCTTTGTGCCTGGATCTTCTCCAGCCTTGGCCGTTTTGTTTCCCTTCTTGTTCCAGAATACGCCTTTAAATTGAGGCCACTGACCCCTGGGTTCGTGTGGAGTGCAAGCGGAGCACACACTGAAGGGGGCATTTCATGAGGGTTGGTCATGATGTAGTTGCGCCATGGCCTACACTTTTAAATGCACCCTTTTATTAGATTT
The DNA here is from genome assembly GCF_964187855.1 of Myxine glutinosa. Lineage (NCBI taxonomy): Eukaryota > Metazoa > Chordata > Myxini > Myxiniformes > Myxinidae > Myxine > Myxine glutinosa. The sequence goes on along the minus strand of NC_136267.1, from coordinate 90,877,739 downwards.
TCAGCCCATTTCACAAACTAATGATCCTACTTTAAATTTAATTATCCCTAGACAAACAACGAGCACTCACAAACCTGTAAAGCTCTGGATTATTATTGTCTCGGCTTTAAAAGAGCGCTCAGGGTGGGTTGAGACCGTGCCGGGTCTGCCCCCTAGTGCTCTCTGGGAGAAGACTTGCACTCTTTCGTACGCAAACTCTTGGCAGAAGGGTCTTCACGAGCATTTGGCATGTTTCATAATTAACTATCACCAAGATTGCATTTCGTAAACCAAATCTCTGGCAAAACGCTTCGAGCAACCGCAGGCCATCCCACGGTTTCCAAGCGGTCTCCCTAAGGTGCTGATTAAGGCTGCAAGCACTTCCAGGCACTTTGCTGAGCGAGGCCTGTAATGACCATACTAATCGAAGGTTTGTCATGACTTATGTCGGGCATCAAAGCGGGAAATTGCAGAGCACTTCAACAAAAAATAATCTCCTACGTGGCGAGTCCAACTAGCTGGATCAATGTCAGCGTTGAAATAAACAAGGTGCTCAAATAGTCCTCTATGGAGAATCGGGAAAGATATCACTCCAGTGCTCACCAGGACAGATATCATACATTTTCTATCCGGGTAGTGAGGTGATTTTGAGCAGAACTGCTCTCAAGTTGCACTGAGGAGTAGAAAGGTCCACCACAACGTGTGGATTGGGTCACTTGCCAATCAGACCATACAGGGCAGGTAGATGACCTTCCTAATGAACCAACTGGCTTTTCACCCACAATCCAAAAGTGACATGACATGCTTATATGTTCTATACGTATGCGAACACATGCTTTAACTATAGAGTACACAGATAATATCGCATATTATTGCAGTGCCAGTTTTGTTGTTCGCTTCCCTTCGGTCAGAAGGAGGAATGGGGAATACTGGATTTGAGTCCCATATACTAGGAGTAGCGACATGGCATGACCCAGAAATTTCTGGTCATGTGGGTCATGGGCACCATTTTGTATACATCAATAGCTCATTGAATGAGCACACGATAGCTCATCATTCTTTTTTAAATGACAGGATTCTGTGCCGTTGGATGCACCGATCGATCAGACAATGGTTTCACACTGTGTACATTCCCTGCAGATGCTGAAAGGATTTTTTTGGGGGGAAAATGAACTTAGTCTGAGATGAAAACAGACTTCGGGGTCGTTTCTGTGCCGGGTAAGTTGTATTTCAGTGTGTGTACATGTATGTGTGGATGTTAAAGATCCCATAGTGTCCTTTGCCATAAGTATGCGAGCTGTCACCGGCATCCTGGCAAAATTACAAATTCCTGCCCTGACTAACTGCTGGGAAGGCAATGGCAAAACACCCAGTATCACCCTCACCAATAAGTCAAGGACCTGCCTTCAGTCAAAGCACACAATCTGTCAACTACCATCTCTCATCTCTTATCTTCCCCCATCCAAAACCTTGATCTCTTCTACCCTGTTAATTCACCCCAAATCCACCTCTTTTTTTTGAAATACCGACTTCTTTCTTTCCTGGAAGTTCCAGCAGTGTCCTTGTGTTTTATACTTTATACTGTGTTTGAACCTGCACGGTCACAGCTTTGATCACAGTCAAGTGGTCATCTTAGACAGAGATAAAAGTGGTTTGCTCGTGGTGTAAAGGAATCAATTTGGGAAAGAGTTGAATCACCATCTCCCAACAAAATGGGCGGTTTGCAATTTAATCTGTCACACGGACATGGGACAAGGCTAGACCATCTCTCCCGCATCGTCTGCAGTCATCACGGGACGCCCGGATTGGTCAACAGGCCATTCACCCTACCAACGGTTGAGGTCACGTGGCAAATTTCAAGCTTCTTCTTCACTTCAACATCTGCTGTGAACAAGGCGAGTGGATTCTTGCAGAAACGTCGGCTCTACCGACTTGTAACTCTAGCTTTTTCAATTACTAGAGAGATACCCGTGCTATGCACGGGTGGGAGGCCAGAAGCAAGCAGGAAATGCAGATACGGCAAATGCTAAAGCATGAAACCAATAAATTCCACATTCCTGTTGCACCTTCAGTCGCACATCAGACATGGACAGCAAGTTTGTGAAGGACTTCCATGAAAAACGAACCCGTTCACAAACAAACGGGTACGTTCACGTATAGAAACATCGATCGTGGGACCGTGGCGAATCTGCATATGGCGATCCGCGAAGTTCGCGTTCAGAAAGTAGAAACCGTCACGGCATGTCGTCATTCACTTGAACTTGAACTCAATATCTCTTTTTTTCATTCCAAACAACATAACTCCAATCACAAATGAATCACAAAATAAACTTTTAACGACATTGTTAATGTTTCCTTCATTGTAAAAACTACTGAGTCAACAGTTAAAAGGATTTTGAGCCGATAGGTGTTACGACCTCGGCAAGATCGATGGAGACAGCGATCTGTTGGCTTATACACCGCCCAAATAGCTATGTGGAATTCTCTCATGTAGAGATTAAACTCACGTCGTTTGAACTTTGGCCGAGGTCATTATTTACTTTTAATGATGTTTATATACGAATCAAAAAGAAGATAATTGGTTTTGGGTCGTCCTTTCTGCATATCTCATGGGATTGTGAGTTGGAGAGACGGTCGTCATGGTGGAGAGGGGGTTGGCATTCTCTCAAGCAGGGATTCAACCCATGTCCTTATAAAAGGTCTTTGTCCGAGGTCACCGAGTCCGATCGGTGAAACCGATCGGTGCAGCTGTGCAGCCGATCGGTGCAGCTGTGCAGCGATTGGTGCAGCCGTTTGTGAGGCACCTGGGAAAATAACGTTATGCGGGAGTCCAAACCTGAAAATGCTGGAGGCCAAAGCTGAAATTGGAAAAACAATATAGCCTATTTTACTCCAGGAGATCCCAGGATTACCCACCCAAAATATCGTTGCGATCGGTTCAGCCGTTTTTGCGGTACCTTCGAATGGACGGACAGACAGACGGACGGACATTTGGTGAATTATAGTAAGATAAACTTTTAGCGATTTAGAAACATCGTTTATTTCAATACTCTTTCACCCTAATGGCACTGCTATTGATAGAGATCTGTTTTAATTCAGTATACTTAGACTAGGACCTAGGCCCAGGCTCACTTGCGCTCTTTTTCACATTTGCACAACTTGTTGATTGTTGTAAATTATTTGGCTGTCTGTTGGCAGTGTATGGGTACAGCAGGAGATTAATGCTGTTTGATACAGAACATACTGGAGATTGTGTAGTTTGTAGAGGGGGAGCTATGTAATGTAATGGTTGTTTTGTATGAAATGAGAACAGGTTATCACATCGGGTTATAACCTTTGAGTTGTACAGCCTCATTTGTCGTTACTTACGGAATCAGAAGCCTTGCAATAATTCACAGAGCGGTGTTTGTTTGTGTGTTTGTTTGTTTGTTTGTTGTGCTACTCCTACAATTTTGGCCCAATTACATCCAGACTTGCTATATAGGATCAGCATGACCCCAATTAGTGTATAGGGGTGTTTTTGTCTTTGCTGGTGGTCGTGGGGGGATGAGGGGAGACGCAAATTCTCTATGTCAATTTGTATGATGTAGCGCCACCTGCAGGTGGGAGAGGGTATTACAAGTCCCAGCGTTTACAGTACAGTACGTACTCCTCGGCCCACGTTTTCCAGGGCAGTGATGCGTTTTGAATTATAGGCAGTAGGCATGTTTTTGCTTCATGCACGTAACCTGGGTAATTTTTTAAAATTATTTTCGGGAGCGATTGAGGGAGATGTCAGTTGCCTATACACCACCCAAATAAAAGTATGCATCAGAAGAACGTGTTGCATGCTAAGAACAAGACCGAACTTAGGGCAGCTACTCTGCTAGTCACCTATAATACATGAACTGCTTGTAGAGGTAAGAACCTTTTTGGAGATTCACCCTGGGAGGTGGTGGTGGTTTAAACCAGAAGGAGAAGAAGGACAGGGTTGTGGGGTCAGGAGTTTCTGTTGTGCCATGCTCTATTTGGTTTTGCCAAGCAAACTCTTGTTTGGAAGATTCGCGCCTGTCGTTACGGATCGATCGATCAATGAATGGACCATCACATTCTTGTGACTTCGATTTTCACTCTGTTTTGGTGCCTTATATATGAATTTTCAATGACTCAAAATTCCATCGAGCTTTCCAGAATGTAGCAATTTGAAAAAGCAATTACGTCCATAAATGTAATAATTTGAGTCTACAAATTGTGATTAGTGAAATAATATATTGTATTAAGCGAGAACACATTTGTTTAAATGGTATATTGTGGATTGTAGTTTGCTGGTACATTTAGTGTTTTTAGTTCATTCACTGACTTTTGCCAAACATTGTAGTCCTTTATTTCCTTATGAAGGTGTTGAAGTTCCCATCTGCATACCTCGTGATGTTCCCATCAGAACCAGCATCTCATGTTTCTCCCTCATCCTTACCCATGATCTTTTTACCCCCATTAAGTTGACCTCACTGGACCCTTTTACTTGTAGTCCGGCAGCTAAGCTAAATATAGCATAACAATTGTGCATTTTGTGAGGAAAGCACCAAATTTGGCACACTAGTAGACTATCATATTATGAAAAGATCTGGATATTGGGCCATCTCAGATTCAGAGATTTGATTTTTGCAAGATTTGCAGATTTTGCAGATTTGCAAGCTGAGATTGCAACGCCAGGGACGGCCGACTCCTTCCTGCGAGCTGCCCACGTCACCCGCACAAGAAGAGCTCATCAAATCACTGCAGTGGCACTGCACATCCTGCAACACCGTGCGTATGAACGCCACTGTATGACATATGCTGATGATGCAGAAGACCTGCCTGAGTTCGAAGACCGGTGTCACCAGAGAGGAGAAGACATTCCCAACTTTCAGTACTGGGCAACTGTGCTGGAACTAGAGATGTTGGTACTGGTCCACGTGCGTTCTCTGCGGCAGGCTTCATTCACGATGTACCTTGATGCCCTGACGGAACTGGTCCCATGGGTCCATGCCTTAGACCACACACACTATGCCAGGTGGGTCCCTGTTCACCTGAGGGACATGGTTGCACTCCCAATGAAGCACCCAGATGTAGCCAGAGAATTCAGGGCTGGCAACTTCACTGTACAGAAGACGAAGAAGGTGTTCTCTTCGATCCCAATCGAATCGAAATCTTGCAAAAATCAAATCTTTGAATCTGAGATGGCCCAGTATCCAGATCTTTTCATAATATGATAGTCTACTAGTGTGCCAAATTTGGTGCTTTCCTCACAAAATGCACAATTGTTATGCTAAGTTGCCCCACTATTACATGTTCCAGTGTTTCCTCCCATCCTCTCTATCTTCCTGTTCGTTCATGTCCTTCCTTGCTTGTTGTGTCCAACCGTTACCACAATCTCAGTTTGGTTCCTTTTTACCCTCTGTTACGTCGTACCCTCATGAGCCTCGATCTTGTATAAAAAACACATTTTGCAATGATGTAGCGGTCATGAGAGGGTTGCCTGGATGGCTTAGAGAAAACTGGGTTTAAAATGCAGACGCAGTTAGAAACTGTCATCCTGGTGTTTCGCAGGCAAATGGGTGTGACATCCCTGTGGGACAATAAATGAGTATATCCCATCTGCCGGCATTATTTGGCGGACGGACGTTAAAGATCCCATGGTCTCCTTCGCGAAGAGTAGTTGAGCTATCACCGACACCCTCAACAAATAATAAATTCCTGCCCTAACTACTGCTGGGAGAGGGATGGCAAACCGCCCAACCATGACCCTCGCCAAGAAACTGTTTCAGCGGATCCAATGCTCTGTAACACAGAGTGTGGTACAGCAGCCAGCAGTCATGTGATGAAGGTGGTTGTAGAGTTTGTGTGGGGCGGGTGGTGGAACATGGGGGTGTCTGTCTCGTTTTTAGTGCAGCGTGGACTATATGATCTAATGAGCACTAGTTCTATCTTGCCAAGACAAACATATGAACAGATCAAGCACAAGCCACAAAGAGTCTCATTTGTTATGCCGTGTTATCTCCCAAACTCTTTCTTGGCCCTCGGTGTCCACCAATTGTCGTTGCCAGCCAAGGTGACCATTCTGTGCGCAGGGATATCAGGAAAGGTGTTCAGTAGAACAAGCAATACCTGAGTTGTTAGGGCTAGGCTGGGCCAGTCATGTTTCCTTTCCAATGAACTGTGTGAGTCTGTAATCCCTCCCCCTGAGGGGAGAGGGTGGCGAACCCTACCCCACCTCCCCCCATCCTGCCCAGCCCCATCAGGGGAAGAGAGGGATGGAAAACGAATCTTCTGAGAGAGAGCCGTGGATCTTCCTTTGACATTGGTATTACAGGATTAAATTACAACACAATTTCGTCCTTTAGCACCATGGGATCTCTTCTGTGCAAATCCCACGAAGACGGAATGGCTCGCTTCATTCATCCGATTCTTACTCTTCGGCTCTGTGGTCTCGGCTAATAAAAACGTTTGTGATGCAACAAACATGATTCCAGGGATAATTTACAATGGGAAATTTTCATTACCGACACGGTGTGCGTATAATCCGAGGGTGATGCCGAACACGAGTAGAATGATCATCCAGTCTGCAGCCATATATCTGCGTCTGCTCTCCGAAGTATAATGTTTAAATTTTATCATGATGCACAACCACCATGCAGTGGTGTTATGATAATAATGCTGTATATCTCCACCGAGCATGACAGGTGCACATCAGGGTGGTGCAAACCTTGCATTCCACACACTTGAATACAGGAAGAACCTTCACAAACATTGCAAAGACATATTACCCACATTATACACTCTATATCACATAAAAAGTGCACTGAGGACAGGGATCAGGTGGTCCGGATCTCCTCCTTTGCAATAGAGTACAGGGAGCACAGCCTAATATCTACCAATAGACCTTGTGCTCCAAACTCCTTTTAAATCGTAGTGATTTCTGCTACTTCATAGGCAACGTGGAACACAGTACCTTCACCCCCCTTGGAATCGTTCTGGTTTCGCTCCTGGTGACTTGAACTTGTTTTTCGACGATTCATCATTAATTGCGCCAGATTATCAAGGGTTAAAGGCAAGACTAAGGTTAGGTGTTAAGCTCAGAGCGTCAAAGCTAGTCTTTGGATTTTGACGGAAGGAGTCACAGAATATGCGTTGATGCTACTACTCCTCGTCCCACTTTCTTGTGGGGTCGGTCGGAAAACGCTTTTATGGCAAGTCTTTAATGATCCGTTTGGCCTAGTCCGATGTTCGACTCACCCAAATGTGCTCCAAGAGGGTTAAAACACTGGTTCATGGATGGTAAAGGAAATCTTATATATGGTATGACCATTGATTACATTTTAACCTTATCGGGGGAGAGGGGATTGCAGTGCTTAACACACTTGATCATTCTTCTTCGACTATAAACTATCAACAAGCAGTTACATAAGGGGCTCTCCTTAGTGATTGTCTTATCTGGAGGATGGGGAGTCCCCCCCCCCAGCCCTCCACACTTTAACCACCACTGGATTTACGCAATGCCCACCCAAGTCTATAAGACTAATGCTAACGCTATGACAAGTGATTTCGAACTATGGCCGTTATGTGATTGCTTTGGTAATGATAAAGCAGTTGCTTATTCAGGAAATGAAAGGATTTTAGTGGGTTTCACCTCTCTGTTCTCAACAACCAAATCTTATGAAACTCAAAATCAATGTGGAGAGACTAAATGTCAGGTACTTCCAAACACTGAAAGAAGTGTCATTGAGCAGTCACAAAGGGTAGGGGGTTGACTTAGGAACACAAATATGAGCCACCCACGACCCCTCTCTGGCGTATTGTCATTGTGTAAAAACGGAATCATATATATGTATGTATGTATGTATGTATACACAAAGAATTAAGTTAAGCACCCCTACACAACGAATTAAGGTAAGCACCCCCTAATATATATTCTTTGTGTATATGTATACATTGGCATATATTCTAAGGTATGTGAGATCAAATAATGATTGGTATGACATTAGCAATTATCCATTGATGAAATTGAGTGATCAAAGTGAAAAAAAGTGATTGGTTGAGTCAGTGATCCGATCACGTGGGTCCTACACACGTTATTGACGCAAAGATCGCTAGAGGTCTTCTCAGAACAATGACTGTACGTTAGAAAACATAAACGTCATCCACACTGTCCGTGATGGACCTATAGCTCCATACTTAAATTGAGGTGAAAATATGCCTAAAATTCCCAAAAAATTTCACCTTAAATTATTCAGAATAAAATATTGAAAACGGCATGATTGTTATGTTTTTATGTGACCATAATATCACTTCTCCAGAAAATATAGCAATATCATGGGTATATTACACTGTTTTGACGACAACAAACTTGTAATGTGCGAGGTTGTAAAAAAACGGGGGGGGTGCTTAACTTAATTCTTTGTGTATATATATATATATATATATATATATATATATATATATATATATAACTCCATGGTAAGATCTCCAACCTTTAATTGAACAAACAATGACTCAAGGTTTCGATTAACAACATGTGACAAAGCCACACGCCTCCGTTAATCTTCCTCAAGAGTGATAAAATCATCTCAACATCCCCTTATATGCAAAGTGGGCGGGGTATTTGCAAAGTGGGGTGGGCAAAGCTGGACAGCCAATTAAACCGTATCACACCACTCTCGTGAACGGAGACGTTACAGACCAAATTCAAAAATCAACTGTCCAGCGGTATGATACGGTTTAAATGGCTGTCCAGCTTTGCCCACCCCACTTTGCATATACCCCGCCCACTTTGCATATAAGGGGATGTTGAGATGATTTTATCACTCTTGAGGAAGATTAACGGAGGCGTGTGGCTTTGTCACATGTTGTTAATCGAAACCTTGAGTCATTGTTTGTTCAATTAAAGGTTGGAGATCTTACCATGGAGTCATTTGGATTTACTCCCAACCGCAAATCTTTGTATATATATATATATATATATATATATATATATATATATATATATATATATATATATATATATATATATATATATATATATATATACATATAGATATATATACATATATAATTATATACATACACATATATATATATATATATATATATATATATATATATATATATATATATATATATATATATATATATATATATATATATAAGAAGGCTGCAAAGAAAGAGGTAGCAAAGGCGCAGGAGGCATGTAGGAAAATGTTCGGAGAACGCTTGGATTCGGAAGAGGGTCAGAGAGCGGTATTCAGGATTGCAAAGCAGGTAGCAAAAGAGAGGTGTGATGTGATGGGGGTGAGTTGCTTGAAGGGTGAAGTTGGACAAATCGTTGTGGACCCAGATGGAATTAAAGAAAGATGGAAGAGATATATGGAAATGCTGTTGAATGCAGAGAATTAATGGGATGGCAACAAAGAGAGCAACCCACTTTTAGGACCGGCAGAGAAGATAACTGAGAAGGAAATTGAGGACGCGATAAAAGCAATGAAGAGTAGAAAAGCGGAAAGGCCGACAGGAGTTGTGGGAGATATGTTGAAGGCAGCAGGAAGTTGGGGTGTGAAGAGAATGACAGAGATCTGTAATCTGGTGGTGAAAGAAGGCCGCATTCCAGTGGATTGGGAACTGAGTACCCTCATCCCTCTATACAAGGGGAAAGGTGACCCTCTGGACTGTGGCTCGTATCGAGCGATGAAGTTATTGGAGCATGGAATGAAGGTATTGGAAAGGGTGTTGGAGAGGAGGATAAGGAAGAAAGTGAAGATCGACGAAATGCAGTTTGGATTTATGCCAGGAAGAGGAACGACAGATGCGCTTTTTATTGCAAGGCACTTGCAGGAGAAGTACATGGAGAAGTGGAAGAAGTTGTTTCTTGGGTTTGTTGATCTGGAGAAAGCATTTGATAGGGTTCCACGTGAAGTAGTGACATGGGCATTGAGGAAGTTAGGAGTGGAGGAATGGTTGATCAGAGTGGTGATGGCAATGTACAAAAGAGCGGGCACAGCTGTAAGGACGAAGGACGGGAACAGTAGTGAATTTGAGGTGAAGGTGGGAGTGCATCAGGGGTCGGTACTAATTCCACTACTATTTGTAGCTGTGATGGAGGTGCTGGCTCAGAACGTAAAGGAGGGTTTACCGTGGGAGTTGTTGTATGCAGATGATCTGGTGTTGATTGCGGAAAGTATGGATGGACTGAAGGAAAAGATGAACAAGTGGAAGGAATGTCTGGAGACAAAAGGTCTGAAGGTGAATATCGGAAAGAGGAAGGTGAAGGCAAGTGGTAAAGCATGTGGTGAGGTGGAAAGAACTGGGAAGTAGCCGTGTGCAGAAAGGGTGTCGGAGTGAACTCCATTCAATGTACAATGTGCGCTGAGTGGGTTCATCAAAAATGTAGTGGTCTGAGAGGGGCATTAACCAGTGTGGCAGCTACATTCAAATGTAAGGTGTGCACAGATGGAGCTGCAGATGGAGGAAATGTTGAGTTGGATCTTGGAGATGGCGTGAAGCTGGAAGGTGTGAAAACATTTTGCTACCTCGGAGACGTGCTGAATGGAGAAGGTGGATCAGACTCGGCAACGGTTGCGAGAGTGAAATGTGGATGGAAGAAGTTTCGGGAACTGAGTGGCATGCTGATGAGGAGGGGAGTGTCGTTGAAGCTGAAGGGAAAGGTGTATGCTGCATGTGTGAGAAGTGTTATGATTTATGGGAGCGAGACATGGGTAATGAATGTAGAGCAGCAACGAAGGCTGGAAAGGGTGGAAATGCGAATGGTTCGGTGGATGTTTGGTGTATCGTTGAGAGAGAGGAAGACAAATGATGAATTGTGAAAGATGATGGAAAAAGAGCCTGTGATGGATGCTGTGAAGAGAAACAGTTTAAGATGGTTTGGTCATGTGTTGAGGAAGGATAAAAGTGACTGGTTGAGAAGAGTGATGGAAATGAATGTAGAAGGAAGTAGAGGATGGGGAAGACCGAGAATGACTTGGCTAAAGATGGTGGAAGAAGAAATGCGGGCAAGGGGATTAACAAGGGGAGATGCAGAAAACAGGGCAAAATGGCGAAGATTTCCATGGGGATCGCAAGGCCAACCCCCGCTCTTGCAGGGAAAATGCCTTAAAATGCACGTTGTTGTATATACAGTCATGTGAAAAAGTAAGTACACCCCATGTAAAGTTTTGACTTTTTCAACATATTTCAACATACAGCTATTTGATCTTCATTTCAACAATATTGATCGATAAAGGTGATATAATATAACAAATATCATGAAATATTTACATTTTGTAGTCCATTGTATAATTTAAATAAACATAAATGCAAATTTCGCATGTGGAAAAAGTAAGTTCACCCTTGGCTCTAATAGGTGGTATTGCCCCCTTTGGCAGAAACAACCTCAAGTAGGCGTTTCTTATAACTGTCTACCAGTCTCTGACATAGACTGGGAGAAATTTTTGCCCACTCCTCCATGCAGAATTCTTTCAGCTGTGCGATGTTTGAGGGGTTTTTGCATGCACAGCTCGTTTCAAATCCCCCCACAACATCTCGATGGGATTTAGATCCGGGCTTTGATTTGGCCATTCCAGAACCCTCCATTTCTTTCTTTTCAGCCATTCCTTGGTGGATTTACTGGCATGTTTAGGGTCATTGTCATGTTGCAAGGTCCACCTTCGGTTGAGCTTCAACATTCCGACAGATGGCTTCACATTATCCTCAAACACCCTCTGGTACAATGAAGAATTCATAGTGGATTATATGATGGTGAGCTTCCCAGGCCCTGATGCAGCAAAGCTGCCCCAAACCATAATATTTCCACCACCATGCTTTACAGTTGGTATCAGGTTCTTGTGGTCAAATGCTGTCTTTGGTTTTCGTGAAACATGTCTTCTGTTACTGTGGCCAAATAGCTCTACCTTTGCTCTATACGAGGAATAGAAAACATGTCACTAAATTTGGATTTATCAATTTCTGTTTTAATTAATCAATTTCTCTGATGCATCAGTTAAATTTAAAAAACAACAGCATCTGTGATTGCAATGTGTGACAATATCATTGGATGGGAAGTTTGCACATGGTGAAAGATGGCGGGTGATTGGGTGGATTACATGACTCAAGCCGACCAATAAGTTTCTCGATTACAGAAAAGTAACACATCAGCCAGTAGATTGACTCCGAACAGGTATATATATATATATATATATATATATATATATATATATATATATACTAGCTTGGCTCGTTACTGAGGATTGGGATTATTTTAGCTGGGGATAATGACTGTACCTGAGTTGCTGTGTTGTCATGATTTTCACCAATCATAATATAAACAATTCCCTGGTCCCTGGTGTTGGGCTAGCGGCTAGGGTGCCGGCTTAGGATCCTAGGATCCTGGGTTCGAATCCCGGTCAATCGCTGAATTAACGCCAGGGGGGTTGACTCAGCCTGTCATCCTTCCGAGGTCGTGCAAATTGAGTACCAGTTCACTGGTAATTCCCTGCTTGTCGTTAAAGGTGGCAAAAAGGGTTGGCGTCAGGAAGGGCATCCGGCCGTAAAACATTGCTTCAAAAAGGGGACCGAAAAACAACAACAACCACAGTTCCCGAAAAAGGCCAACCCCCGCTTGCGGGGAAAAATGGCCTCTAAAGGTGGTTTTTTTATTATTTATAATACAAACAATTCTTTTGCACAAATGTATTTGTTGTGTTTGTGATATTACATTTTTATAGGCAATTTACGTTGAAGATTTAGGTTGAATGTTTTTTTTTCAAGAAAGAACCCCTCAGCACATACATAGGGGAGGGGTAGGTGCAGACTGGAAGTTTGGGACGATTACACCTCACCACCACGTAATTCAAAACACCTCAAAGCCATCAAACACGTAATAAAAACACCTCACCGCCACGAAATTAAAAACACCTCACCACCACGTCATTTAAAACCCCTCACCACCAAGTAATTCAAAACACCTCATCACCAACTAATTCAAAACACCTCACCACCACATCATTAAAAACACCTCACCACCACGGAATTATAAATACCTCACAACCACATAATTCAAAAGACCTCACCACCACGTAATTCAAAACACCTCACAACCACATAATTCAAAAGACCTCACCACCATGTGATTTAAAAACACCTCACCACCAAGTAATTTAAAAACACCTCACCACCAAGTAATTCAAAACACACCACCACGTAATTCAAAACACCTCATCACCAACTAATTCAAAACATCTCACCACCACAAAATTCAAAACACCTCACCACCACGTAATTCAAAACACCTCATCACCAACTAATTCAAAACACCTCACCACCACATAATTAAAAACACCTCACCACCACGTAATTATAAATACCTCACCACCATGTAATTCAAAACACCTCACCACCACGTAATTCAAAACACCTCACCCCCATGTCATTTAAAAACACCTCACCACCATGTCATTTAAAAACACCTCACCACCACATAATTCAAAATACTTCACCACCACGTGATTCAAAACCACCACAACGTCATTAAAAACACTTCACAACTGCAAAAACCAAAGTTTGAGGGAGTCGTTAAGTGACAACACAGACACTGCATATATATGTATGCATATATATATATATATATATATATATATATATATATATATATATATATAGATATATATATATAGATATATATATATATATATATATGTATATATATATATATATATATATATATATATATATATATATATATATATATATATATATATATATATATATATATATATATATATAACTGTAAGAAATAGTAGAAACTCCAAAGTACGAGCAGGGCGTCTCATTTGTATTGAATAAATAATCGTTAGATTAAATAAGACGCGGACGTAGCTTCAGGACGTCGATCTTTAATTGTCGACAAGCTTTCGACCAACAAAGGTCAGTCCTCTGAGTCTACAAAAACAGCAGGCCTGTATATCAGTCAAGTATGTATAGTGATATGTGTGTGAGATGTGTGAAGTGTGTAGAAAATGCATACAGAAGGAAGAGCCACGCCAAAGTTCACTCACCGGCCCCAAGTTCAACGGAAGTGACCGTTTGCGTTACAGTTAGGGTGCACGTGCATATACAAATATAGAGATATACATACATAAACACACAAGCATATATTCATATCCCATTTATATTCATATAATATATTTATATATTTATATAAATGACATATAAAGGTAGAATGAATGAATGAATGAATGAATGAATGAATGGGTTACGGTTAACAATTTGATTGGGTTGATGTGGGAACATGCTTTAGTCATCAAAATTTATGCCATGAGGGACTTTTGTCCGAAGTTTGTGTATCCAAAAGGACTCACGTTTCAGAATCGTGGTGTGTGATCGATTTGTGATTGATTCAATGGCAGAGATCTGAATGTCATTTATAGAGTGATCCGGTTGATTAAAGTGTATCGTGTAAGGTAGAGATTTGCCCTGACTGGTATGGAAGTTATTGATTTCTGACCGGGTGTTACTAAATCGTGTGTAGAGTGTATTTTCAGCCACTTTTGCCACTTTTGGCAAGTGATTAGGTATATGACCCATGTAGATTTGCAGTTCATATAGGAGGTGATGGGGAATTTTTGTCCAGTGCTAGAACTACAGAATTTGTTTCCTTCTAGTAAATGCTTGTGAATAATGCATTTGTTTGCTGTGCATTCATAGAAGCCAGGGATCCTAGTTTCTTTGTTGTGGGGCTGTGGGTGCTTTGCTTTTACCAAGAGGTCCCTGAGTGTCCGACCACGTCGAAATGATGTTAGTGGAGGTTGAGGAAATGTGGTGCCGAGTGTTTCTGATTGATGGAGGAGAGGAAGGGCCTTATTCAGAATACTTGGCAATTGGAATGAGGCAGGAGAGTAGGTGGTTACCAGTGGGACAAGGTTAGTTGCAGGTTTGGGTTTGTAAATCAGAAGGTCTGCTCTCGGTATGTGTTTTGCTCGGGTTATTGCTTCTTTCACAGAGTGAGGGTCATAGTTTCTTGCAATTGTAGAATCGTGTAATCAGAACTCCAAGCCCTGTTGGGATCCGTGTAGGGTTGGACGGCTTCCGGATCTCTACATTACCATCACAGCAGACATGTCACGAAATGGCGATCGCGCTCACAACAACAACAACAACAACAACAACGATGTATACCTGACCACCACGATCAAAAAAGACAAAGACATGAACTACACTTCACTTACCTAAACGAATATAAACAACGAGGGATCGTACCTAAAGGTCTCCTCATTAAAAAACGATCTTGTTTCGCAACTCAAACCAATGATGACGTTATCACTGCACGTTGGAATCTACTGCTATGGAACACTGCTCAACAACTACTGGAGATTGTAATAACACAAGTAAAAATAAAATTAATCAAATTGAATGAGAACATCAGCCAAAAGAAGGAGAAGATGTGGAAGAATGTGAATCCTGGACAATACCACCACATAATGTGCTCATTCAATGATAAGCTAATGGCTGCTAAACACGACATTGTTAAAGTTAAGGAAAGGAAACTTAAACGTGATGAAATGTTATGCAAGCATATAAAACCATCTCAAGAGAATACACCCATTGCAAACAATAACCAGGTAACTCCAACCACCACTCCCAACCACTTTTCTCCAACCACTTCTGACCAACCACTACAACCACTTCCAACCACTTCTCCACCAATTCAACCACTCCATCTTCAACCACCCCAACCACTCCAACCACTTCCAACCACTTCTCAAACCACTTCTGACCAACTTAAGCATAAACACAAAAATCGACATTATCGTAAAAAACAATACACAAACGCACATCATTACATGCAGAACCGTTCCTCCATGGAAATGAACACAGCTGAGGTTGAAAATAGTCAAACCAACAACAATAGAACTTCTACTGCAACCAAACTTGTAGATCTACCTAAACTCGGGATCATCAATCTTTCCAATCATTCCCTCAGTGAGGCGGAAATAAACCTGCTCTCTAAGGGTTTAAAATTTTGCCCAATCGCTCCACAAATAGACCAATTACAATTGAAAGAAGATTTAAAAGATTTCTGTAGGCGAATGACATTAAAGGCACACTTTGCTAAAGTACACCCAGCACCATCAACGCCACAACAAACAACACCAACAACCACGCATACAATCACATACACCGATACTAATACACCACAACTCACTTTACCTAAACCAAAAAGCACCTGGACACCACGTGTTGACAATCCATATCTACATGTCTATATGGAACAAGTGAGCAATGAAATTGAAAAGGTGGCATAAAAATATAATTGTTCCAGACATAAGGACAATCTTACAAAGGCAGAGCGACGAGCACTTCACAATCTCCAAAACAATGAAAAGATAGTCATAAAGCCAGCAGATAAAGGTACTGCCATTGTCATTACTAGGGCATGCCCGTACTATATATATATCTAAAATTATATCCCCCCCCCTCTATTTACATGAAATGGTTTGGTCCAAAGCGAACGGCTTGTGAGTACGGTGACAATCCCCCCCCTCTATTTACATGAAATGGTTTGGTCCAAAGCGAACGGCTTGCGAGTACGGTGACAATCCCCCCCCTCTATTTACATGAAATGGTTTGGTCCAAAGCGAACGGCTTGCGGAGTTTGGTAAAGAAATCGTCATAGCGTGCACAAACGCGCAGGAAAGCGAAAGAATCGCAAATTAGTTTTAATTAGTTTTAAAACATAGTTTAACGCCAACATAGTTTGCCAACGTGAAATAAATGAATACGCTCTCAAATGTGCCGTCCGAGGCAGAGTCTGTTCGGCACGTTCGGCACACGTGATAGCTCGCTGCTCTCTGATTGGTTGAATCGTTTTTTGGACATAGCTCGGTAACTACTTGTCCGATTAATATGAAACCTTGAAAAGGCACATCCTCGGGTCCCCAGCAATATACCTGGCAAGTTTCAAGTATATCGGACCCGTGGTTGTCGAGAAACAGCGGTCACAGACAAACAAACATACACACAGAGATTACTGGAATTATAGATAGATGTCGACTACCGATTACGTTGCAGAAGGTAATCGTCAACTACATAGTGATACTTACAAAGAGCTCCCATCCGACCCTACCCTTTTACATCTTGAAGAGGTTAAAAAGGTAGTAGATTCTATTCGGGTGGATAAAACCATCAAATCTCGCTTGGTTCCGAAAGATCCTCATTGCCCTAACCTTTATTTTCTTCCTAAAATACACAAGGTAAACAATCCAGGTAGACCAATCGTATCTGGCTGCACATGTCCAACTGTTCTCATATCAAAATTTGTTGACTGTCATTTACGTCCTCTCGTGTTGAAGCTCTACTCATACCTCAAGGACACAACCAGTTTTCTGACCCACATCCAAGGATTGAACAGAATATACTCACCTTTCAACTCCCAAACCATTTTAGTCACAGCAGATGTTACATCCCTCTACACTAATATTCCACATTCAGAAGGCCTGTCTGCATGCCGCAAAGCCCTCGATACACGACAAGTCCCAATGCCACCTACTCAAGACCTTATGCGCCTATTAGAACTGACACTCAAACTGAATAATTTCCAATTCAACGGACGACATTACATTCAAACTCAAGGTACCGCTATGGGTACCCCTGTTGCACCATCGTACGCTAACATCTTCATGGGAATGATAGAGGCCAAGATCAATGCACAACCTCATCACGGAATCTTGGAAAAATCCTGGGTACGTTATATTGATGACATCCAGTTCATCTGGTCAAAATCCCCCCGTAGTCTCACCCAATTCCAAAATGAATTAAATTTGATTCATCCGACCATCAAGTTCACATTCGACAGCTCACAGTCCGAAGTTCACTTTCTAGACACATCACTCACGCTTCAAAATAACAGACTCGAAACAGAACTATACACCAAACCAACAGACACTCACTCTTACCTTCTCCCTTCTTCATCTCATCCTAAACATACAATTGCAAGCATACCATACAGTCAAGCACTCAGAGTAAGACGCATTTGCTCAACAAAAATGGCAGAAGAAACTTCTCTCTGCCAATTAGAAACACACTTCATTGCAAGAAACTATGACCCTCACTCTGTGCAAGAAGCAATAACCCGAGCAAAACACATACCGAGAGCAGACCTTCTGATTTACAAACCCAAACCTGCAACTAACCGTGTCCCACTGGTAACCACCTACTCTGCTACCTCATCCCAATTGCCAAGTATTCTGAATAAGGCCCTTCCTCTCCTCCATCAATCAGAAACACTCGGCACCACATTTCCTCAACCTCCACTAACATCACTTCGACGTGGTCGGACACTCAGGGACCTCTTGGTAAAAGCAAAGCACCCACAGCCCCACAACAAAGAAACTAGGATCCCTGGCTTCTATGAATGCACAGCAAACAAATGCATTATTCACAAGCATTTACTAGAACGAAACAAATTCTGTAGTTCTAGCACTGGACAAAAATTCCCCATCACCTCCTATATGAACTGCAAATCTACATGGGTCATATACCTAATCACTTGCCAAAAGTGCACCAAACAATATGTTGGAAAAACTGAAAATACACTCTACACACGATTTAATAACACCCGGTCAGAAATCAATAACTTCCACACCAGTCAGGACAAATCTCTACCTTACACGATACACTTTAATCAACCGGATCACTCTATAAATGACATTCAGATCTCTGCCATTGAATCAATCACAAATCGATCACACACCACGATTCTGAAACGTGAGTCCTTTTGGATACACAAACTTCGGACAAAAGTCCCTCATGGCATAAATTTTGATGACTAAAGCATGTTCCCACATCAACCCAATCAAATTGTTAACCGTAACCCATTCATTCATTCATTCATTCATTCATTCATGCTACCTTTATATGTCATTTATATAAATATATTGTTACAGACGCGGTTTTAGATGTTAGTTTACCGAGCGGTTTGGTATTACCGCGTCCGCACAGTTACTCCCCGATTAGAACCCTATCTCGCCAGATTCCACTCGACGTTGACCAAGTCGCGCTATGCTAAATCAATGAAGGAAAGGACACAACGGCTGGGATTAATGCAACGACACAAGGGGTACAGTTCTCAAGACCTCCGGAGGAGGATATAATATTGGTGATGCAGAAACGGGTAGATTACACGGTAAGAGGTAAAGCACAGAAAGATGGGCACTTAGACACAGTCTTATCTTATCCCCGACAGACCACAGACAAACGGGACACGACTGACTTACACAAGGATTGATGGCAAGGAAGGGCAGGCAGTCGATAGCTCAAGGTGCACCTTGGCTCAGGGACAGGATACAGCTCGGTCCAGTTCAGAGATGCGGGGAGGTATTCAGCGCTTGGAGGTGGCGTCTTCTCTCTCCGTGGTGTGGGCGCATCTGACGTCACCTCCCTCTTCCTGCGCATGTCCAGCGGGGAGTGACACGCCCTCGGCTCGTTAGCTCCGCCCCAGATGGAATCGGTCCGCCGCTCCTATTGGGTGCGGGGGGTTACCAGGCTCCGCCCTTGACGAGGAGCTGACAGCGAGCCCCTGCGTGGTA
Source organism: Myxine glutinosa (assembly GCF_964187855.1). NCBI lineage: Eukaryota > Metazoa > Chordata > Myxini > Myxiniformes > Myxinidae > Myxine > Myxine glutinosa. Next base: position 90,858,171 of record NC_136267.1, on the reverse strand, counting down.
ACCCCTTCGGAGCACATGTTCAATGGCGGCTAACCAAGCCGGAGTGAGGATGCACACTCCCCGCGCCGCCACCGCTGTTGTTGTTGTTGTTGTTGTACCATGAGGAAGAGCTGCGGGGAGGTATTGGGAGGTCCTAAACTTTCTAACGGTGCCATACAATCACATTCTGGTGCAACGAAGAGTCAGAATTAATGGAAACGAGTCCTTAACTGACATAGACTAAGAATAACTAGCAAGATGTCCTATAGTTGTCTACGTGAGATGCGGTGAACCTGGATGCGACATTTAATGGGGGAAATAGGGGAAGGTCGGGGCTACAGAGTGTTGTTTACAGACAATGGGACTAGGGAATGGGGGATTGGGGATAGTTGGGAAGTATTGGGGAAATAGGGGAATATTTACAAGCGGATATGGATGGAGGCCAAATCCCATATCCGCAACATTGCACCCTTCTCTACCTCGGGGCGGCCTGACCCGATAAATTTTTACCTACGTTAGTGTGGCACTCAGATGTAGTTCCCTCTACTATTAACTCAACCCTGAGTGCGACAGTTTTACAGATGTTCACAAATGAGTAAATATGTCCCCCTGCGACGTTGCACCCTTCTCCTCACAGAAACACACCCACAGGATAACCGAATCGTGGAAAGAATCCTCAAACTAAACATACAGCCGGTAGGGAGCATCATTTATACAAGACTACACTGATATTTACACTACGATCCAGGACCTGTTTTTGGAGGAACACATGCAGATGTTATGCATAGAGAGAGCACGCATGCCAGCATCGATACACCAACCCACGAGTGCTCTGTGGCCCTACGGCCTTTAATAATGTGCAGAGCACCCCATCCAAGCACCAAAAGCACCACCCCATCATGTACAGTCAGCACCATCCGGTGCACCAATAAAGTGTTCAATAATCACCGGTGGTGTCGCAGCCGGCCGATGTTCTGCCGCTGGTCTTGCCTTGGAGCCCACTTGGTGTTCTGGCTTCCTTCAAATATAAAGAAAGGCGCCAACCGCGTCCATTTCTAAATTGTGGCCGTCAGGGGGGCCAACTATAAGTGGTTCACCTGTATGGCATAGGTGCCACGTTGACCCAGAGGTCCATCAACGGGTGGTGCTTGGCCGCAAAAGAACTGCGGTCCATGGTGGGCGGCCACAAAAATTGTGGTCCATATGGTGTATCGATCCAGGCAGCAAGCAGCGAAAGTACAGGCCCACAACTGCGGAGCCAGCACCTCTCTCTCCTCTCTCTCTGCCCCAAAGCCAGATCCTCGGAGGTGGGAGACAAAAGAAGAAGACAAGTGAGTAAGGTGGTAAGGGCGCAAAAGTGCACGCAATACAAGGTGATGCACACTGGGGGCACATGGGAACCAGGTGAGACAGGTACGTTCCTACCGTATGCCCCCCCCCCCCCACCAGGTAACCTACATTGCCCCTCCCTTACCCCTTACTGTATCCACAAAACACAACACTACCCATAAACATCTACTTTACAAATCAACAAACGTCCCTACTGTCTTCCCCGTTCCTCCCATAAACCAAATTCATCTTCTCTCCCTCCTAACCAATCAAATTTGCCATTTCCACTCTCATCAAAATTTGCCATCTCCAACTCAACATCAAAATTTGCCATCACCAATTCATCATCAGTCCCTCCTAAGGAGGGAGAGATGGAATCACCCCAATGTCTCATCCACGTCGTGATGCGTCTCACAAATCCAACAGCAATTCTCATTTCCTGCACACAGAACAAAGAAAACACAGGTGTGGAGTCATCATCATCACCTCAGGTAAGTGGCTGCGTATGGTGCGACAGGTTCATCAATCCTCACTATTTCCTAAATGACTTTTACAACTTTACATTACCCGGGGTCTTTCCCTGCCAATCCATTGGCCAACTTACACTATGGGTTCTAAAAACCAATTCCCATTGACCAAACTGTGGTGCTTCTCAATTTGGGGTCTCACTCCCCCGATTCATCTCCCGGTGCCTTCGCACAATTTCTGGGCTGTGACGTGTAGCTCTCCCAGCAGGTCTACCCACCCGCACACCTCCACCACTGTAGTTGCCACCCGAGCTTACCTGCTCCTCACCCTAACCTAACTAACTGGGGAAGGCCCTCTCGCACTCTCACCCCCTCAGCGCCCTCTCTGGCACGGGCTGCCCGATCCACACCCGGGATCCTCAGGCACCCACTGACACTAACGGCTCCCAGAGCCCACCTGCGGCCTCACCTGGCCGACATCCTCACAGTGGTGGAGTGCCCAAACCAACTACACACACTAACAGGCTACACGCCCAGCCATTTCCACAACACTAATGCACCCATCCAAATACCATTCTGTCACCCGCACCACAGATGCCAATATCCAACCACAATTTACCTATACCCTCTACCTAACACTTACACTACCCGCCCCGGGTACTCGTGAAAGGGGTCCACTCTTCCCCCATCCACACCTTCGCACCATGCACACCACTCCGTACCACTTACTCCAACTCTCTCCACACCACTCATTCCAATACTCCCTGTATTCCACACACCTGTACTTGCACACCTGTGCTCTCACACCTGGTGCCACCTGCACCCTTCTCTCCCCAAGCACATTCGTGCTGATCCACAACACTCACTACTCATACACTGCTCCACACACCTGTCCAGTTCTCACACAGCATCATCTCATCTAACTACTCCCCTCTGAAACTTGCGCTTCCCAGTCGTCCCTTTAAACTATTGCGCTCCCTCGTCATTATCATCCACACTAAACTACCTGCGTCCCCACTACAGGTATCAGTCACTAACTAAACTTAACGTTACCTACTGTCATCTTCGCTAGATCCCTACACACGATATCCTAACCCACCCGGGCTAGTTTTCACTGCCATACACCCCATAAACTATAGCGCATTTGCCCCACCTATGTGAGGGATGACAGAGTTGCCATCCCACCACATCGGGCATCTCCCTCTACCAATTTTGCACATCAAATTTCAACAAATCAAAAATTTGCCAATCACTACCCATCATCTGCCAATCATTACTGCCAATCCTTTGCCAATCATCAAATTTTGTTTTTTTTCTAATTTTGTGGCCAAAACACTATCCTCATCACCCGTCTACTTATTACATCCTCTCGGTGTGCCAATTCACGTCTACAGCCCGGCTTCGTACAGCCGAGCAATGAATACGGGTTGTTTTGTGCCAGCGGCTGGATACGTCCCGCATTCGTGGCAGGGACGGGGGCTTACCCGGGCCGAGATCCCACGCACCACCTCGGCGTGGAGCCATCCAATGTCCCGATCTCGACCTGCCGGCACGTCTCAATAGAAAGTGGTCGCCATGACGACCCTTCCTATTGGGCTGCCCGCTCCGCCTAGTGGAGCCCGGACGCGGCCGTTCCAAGCGAGGCACAGCGTGAATCGCGTACGGCGGTTCTTTCGAAACCGCCGTGGTTCGGATCCCCGCTGGTCCTCGCGGCACGCGAAGCTGCCCGACGCGCACCGAGGGCCCGATTCGGCTATAAGTCGTTCTAACCTCTAACCCGGTTACCGTCGATGCTTCACCTGCACGCTTACATGCATACGCTACCCCTTGCTTGCTCATACCTCCAGCCGTTCCCATGCTCCTCGTCGTACCTTCTCTAACACACCCAGGTACACTCATTCCACTCACAGCCTTGGTCACACACCTGACCACCGAACACCTTGGCACACATTCGTCGCTCGCACACCTCACCAACACACCTCTTCGCGCCCCTTCCTCGGTCACCTCCTCTGTGACAATCACAGGTGTGCCCTCACTCGCACACCCAACCACGTGCCTCACTACCAATTCCAGCGTGCATTCCCACTCACGCTCTACCATTCCAGGTGTGCATCCTTCCATTCCAGGTGTACATCCTTGCTCACCTGTCACAACCAACTCACGCTCCTTGTCACTCTCACTACTTTCACCTCCATTCTTGACAGCGCACTCACCCTTACTCTCGACAGCGCACTCTTTCCCCATGCACCTGTCCGTTACACACCTTTCTCGCGCATCCTCTCACGCACACTCTTTCGTTACATCCTCTGTAACACTTACCACACCGCGCTTCCATGTGCTCCCTCGCACACGCGCTACGACCGACTCACTCTTGACAGCACACTCACTGGTCGGCGCGCACTTTTTCCTCACACACCCCAGAGTCGGACTTTCTCGCACACCTCCTTTTTCGCACACCAGACCTGTCGCACACTTCACCAACGGCCTCTCACGAACACCCGGGTCCATCTCGACCCCCAAGCTTCTTAAATCACCTGGCGCATCATACGCACGACCATATTGGTCACCACTTACACCGGGTCCTCTTCCTCTTCGCTTCTCCTCCATCACCTGCGAATCCCTCATCCGGTTAATGAGCACATCATCACGATCCGAACACAGACTTTGGACCAATTCTTTTACTTCCTCCTTTATCTCTTTCTTATCCTCTCTCCGTCGCTTCTTAATTTCGCTCACCCCTTCTTCCACTTCTTCTAATTTCTGCTTCACCTCCTTCATCTCCTCGTGCGCCCCTTTAAGTTCTTCCTCTAACTCCACTTAATTTTTTTATATGTGCTCCCGCACCTCCCGCTCTTTAACCTCCATCACCTCTACCACTTTGTTCATTTTCCTCGTCAGGTCCTCATGTACCGTCTGACACTCTTTTTTAATTACCCCTACGTCCTTTTTCATCTCCTTCTGTGTCGATTTTAAACCCTCTATTACCGCTGTGTTCTTCTTTACCTGGTCCCCCAACTCCTTTTGTCCCACTGTCAGTTGTTCTACTCCCAGCGTCAACTCCTCTATACCACCTTGCAATTTTACAGTCCCCTTTCTCACCTCCTTCTCCATGCGCTCCTTACAGTGCCTCACCTCCTCGCGCACTCCTCCGACCTCCTCACTCACACCTCTTCTGATCTCCTCTCCCATCACTTGCATCTCCTGCCCAGATGCCACCCTCATCTGCTCCATTTCCTCCCTGTGAGCATCCAATTTAGTTTCTACCCCCATTCTGACCCCCTCTATCTGCTGCCCCATTTTTTAAACTTCCCTTTCCGCTTGGTCCCTCATGTCCCTCAATTTGCCTTCCATACTGTTTTCTAACCCCTCTAACCCCCTTTGCATCCCTTCCATTTGATTCTCTTGAGCGGCCATTCTGTTTTCTACCCCCATTAACCCATGTTTCACCCCTTCTAATTTCTTGTCTAATCCCTCTATTCTACTCCCTAACCCTCCGATCTGGGCCCCCATGTCCTCCCTCAATTTCTCGCTATTGGACCCCATTTGGCCCTCCAATCGCTCACCCTGAGCATCCATCCGGTTCCCCATTACCCCCATTTGGCCCTCCAATCGCTCACCCAATCGCTCACTATCAGCCCTCATTTGCTCGCTATTGGACCCCATGTCCTCCCTCATTTTCTCGCTATTCTGGGCCATAAGGGCCTTCATTTGTATGAAAAAAAGGTCCAAATCTACCAGCGGCGCTACTACGGTCGCGGGCGCGGTCGCCGTGGCCATGTGCGAGGCGCCATTTTGCGCGCCCGTAACCTCGTGCGCGAGGACGCGATTTTGCGACCCTGCCACCCTCACTGCTTCGCTCTCCTCATGTCCCTCAATTTGGTCCTGGATCGACCCTGCCTCACTCTCCGCTACCGGAACCCAGCCGTCTTGATCCGCCATAGCGCGACTTTCAAAATTCGGGTTTTTATTTTTGTAAAACAAAATCAAATTTCACCGTTAACAATTTCGAGCGCGTGAAGCGCGCTTCGGGTCCGATCTCACTCCTCGACACCAATTGTTACAGATGCGGTTTTAGATGTTAGTTTACCGAGCGGTTTGGTATTACCGTGTCCGCACAGTTACTCCCCGATTAGAACCCTATCCCGCCCGATTCCACTCAACGTTGACCAAGTCGCGCTATGCTAAATCAATGAAGGAAAGGACACAACGGCTGGGATTAATGCAACGACACAAGGGGTACAGTTCTCAAGACCTCCGGAGGAGGATATAATATTGGTGATGCAGAAACAGGTAGATTACACGGTAAGAGGTAAAGCACAGAAAGATGGGCACTTAGACACAGTCTTATCTTATTCCCGACAGACCACAGACAAACGGGACAAGACTGACTTACACAGGGATTGATGGCAAGGAAGGGCAGGCAGTCGATAGCTCAAGGTGCACCTTGGCTCAGGGACAGGATACAGCTCGGTCCAGTTCAGAGATGCGGGGAGGTATTCAGCGCTTGGAGGTGGCGTCTTCTCTCTCCGTGGTGTGGGCGCATCTGACGTCACCTCCCTCTTCCTGCGCATGTCCAGCGGGGAGTGACATGCCCTCGGCTCGTTAGCTCCGCCCCAGATGGAATCGGTCCGCCGCTCCTATTGGGTGCGGGGGGTTACCGGGCTCCGCCCTTGACGAGGAGCTGACAGCGAGCCCCTGCGTGGTAACCCCGTCGGAGCACATGTTCAATGGCGGCTAACCAAGCCGGAGTGAGGACGCACACTCCCCGCACCGCCGCCGCTGTTGTTGTTGTTGTTGTTGTTGTTGTTGTACCATGAGGAAGAGCTGCGGGGAGGTATTGGGAGGTCCTAAACTTTCTAACGGTGCCATACAATCACATTCTGGTGCAACGAAGAGTCAGAATTAATGGAAACGAGTCCTTAACTGACATAGACTAAGAATAACTAGCAAGATGTCCTATAGTTGTCTACGTGAGATGCGGTGAACCTGGATGCGACATTTAATGGGGGAAATAGGGGAAGGTCGGGGCTACAGAGTGTTGTTTACAGACAATGGGACTAGGGAATGGGGGATTGGGGATAGTTGGGAAGTATTGGGGAAATAGGGGAATATTTACAAGCGGATATGGATGGAGGCCAAATCCCATATCCGCAACAATATAAATATATTATATGAATATAAATGGGATATGAATATATGCTTGTGTGTTTATGTATGTATATCTCTATATTTGTATATGCACGTGCACCCTAACTGTAACGCAAACGGTCACTTCCGTTGAACTTGGGGCCTGTGAGTGAACTTTGGCGTGGCTCTTCCTTCTGTATGCATTTTCTACACACATCACACATCTCACACACATATCACTATACATACTTGACTGATATACATGCCTGCTGTTTTTGTAGACTCAGAGGAAGACCTTTGTTGGTCGAAAGCTTGTCGACAATTAAAGATCGACGTCCTGAAGCTACGTCCGCGTCTTATTTAATCTAACGATTATATATATATATATACAGTCACGTGAAAAAGTAAGTACACCCCATGTAAAGTTTTGACTTTTTCAACATATTTCAACATACAGCTATTTGATCTTCATTTCAACAATATTGATGGATAAAGGTGATATAATATAACAAATATCATGAAACATTTACATTTTGTAGTCCATTGTATAATTTAAATAAACATGAATGCAAATTTCGCATGTGGAAAAAGTAAGTACACCCCTACATTTATCACTACTTCAAATACCTAAAATTAGAATCAGGTGCACCAGCTCAGGTGCAAATGATTAGAACATCGTTAGAAAGGATCTTGGGGGAACCTGTCTTATTTAAGCCTCAGACATTTAGTTTGGTTTGCTCTTTGTTGTTGAAGTGTGTGGCATCACCATGCCTAGATCAAAAGAGCTCTCTGAGGCCTTCAGAAAGAAGGTTATAGATGCCTACGAGTCTGGGAAGGGATTTAAAAAGATCTCCAAACAATTTGAAATCAATCATTCGACTGTCCGGAAGATCATCTACTCGTGGAGAAGATTGCAAACAACTGCCAACTTGTTCAGGCCAGGCCGCCCCAGCAGAACAGCTTTATTTCCAGCAAGTTCAGCCAGAGAGCAGACCGCAGGATGCTGAAAGAAGTCTCTACGTACCCCCAGAATGTCATCACGAGACCTACAGGTAGCTGTTGCCACTTTTGATGTCAAAGTGCACGAGTCTACCATTAGAAAGAGGCTGCACAAATTTGATCTACATGGGAGGTGTGCCAGGAGGAAACCTTTGCTGTCCAGAAAGAACATCAGGGCAAGACTAAAGTTTGCCAATGAACACCTAGGCAAAGACCAGCACTTCTGGAACAATGTGCTCAAGACAGATGAGTCAAAGGTAGAGCTATTTGGCCACAATACCACAAGACATGTTTGGCGAAAACCAAAGACAGCATTTGACCACAAGAACCTGATACCAACTGTAAAGCATGGTGGTGGAAATATTTTGGTTTGGGGCAGCTTTGCTGCATCAGGGCCTGGGCAGCTCACCATCATAGAATCCACTATGAATTCTTCATTGTACCAGAGGGTGCTTGAGGATAATGTGAGGCCATTTGTTGGAAAGTTGTAGCTCAACCGAAGGTGGACCTTGCAACATGACAATGACCCTAAACATACCAGTAAATCCACCAAGGAATGGCTGAAAAGAAAGAAATGGAGGGTTCTGGAATGGCCAAGTCAAAGCCCGGATCTAAATCCCATAGAGATGTTGTGGGGGGATTTGAAACGAGCTGTGCATGCAAGAAACCCCTCAAACATCGCACAGCTGAAAGAATTCTGCAAGGAGGAGTGGGCAAAAATTTCTCCCAGTCGATGTCAGAGACTGGTAGACAGTTATAAGAAACGCCTACTTGAGGTTGTTTCTGCCAAAGGGGGCAATACCACCTATTAGAGCCAAGGGTGTACTTACTTTTTCCACATGCGAAATTTGCATTTATGTTTATTTAAATTATACAATGGACTACAAAATGTAAATGTTTCATGATATTTGTTATGTTATATCACCTTTATCTATCAATATTGTTGAAATGAAGATCAAATAGCTGTATGTTGATATATGTTGAAAAAGTCAAAACTTTACATGGGGTAATTTAGCACGTGACTATATATACCTGAGTTAGAAACCTAACCCTATTTTTCCCATTACCTCCTGAGTTTGTACATCATGGATATGTGATTCATGGGGATTTCCAAGAAGGTATCCCCCACGAATGGCAAGGCCCTCCTGTATACACTTAAACACTACACGAGGTAACGTGTTCTATGAACTCTCTAATTTTTAGAGTGTATTTGAAATGGCCAAGATTGCAGTTTGGTTATACTATTCGCATGTATTCATTATTATTAGCAAGGTCAATGGAACAGAGTGTGCTTGGCTATTGGGGATGTGGGACGTGATCAGAATAGTTATTTCAGCTTACACAGTCAAGCAGCAGATTGCATGTGTCTGCAAACAACAGCTGTGGGTACATCGGACTTCTATTAGCATGGCAAATTCAGCACTAAACAGGATCAAGGGTCAGGGGGCACCTTCTACTCGGTTATATTTTGGAGGAGGAAGAGCAAGTGTGGTACAAGTGGGGAGAGAATGAGGTTTGTAAATCAAATCCACATCTTACAAATTTTACATTTCAGCCATGGAACTTCAGGTGCCGTAGATAGCATTCAGCATTTTGATGTATCTGCTGGTTGTTTTTGCATTGTAGAAAGAAGCTATTTGTGATTGCAAATGCTTAAACAAAGAAACGCTGTTTGGTTTCCCCTTGACACAGGAAACCAAATAACGGTTTCTTCCTTGGTATAAACAAAAGCTTTCTGGTCACATGAAAGGGGTACTGACATATCATCTTGGGTGCAATTCATATTATAATCGCTTGTTTATGCCTGAATGCAAATGTGAAAGGATTTTTTAATATGTTCCTTTATCTAAAGGTCATGCAGAATATTGCTCGTACATTACATATAGGACAGTAAGGGACATCATTGTACTTTTTTCAGAGGAATACTAAGTGGGTAAAGCCAGGTTTTGCTGTTTACGCAGCAACACCAGATGATAGGTTATGAATCTACGTCTGCCTCACTATGCTGAAGATTTACTTGTTGAAATGAGTAATTACTAATTATTTCTGCCACCGACAGAGGTTAGGTTTTCACCCTTGTTTGTCAATATGTCTGTGAGCAAAAAGTTATGGATGGATTCGGACGAAACTTGGTGGACAGGGGGGGGGGAGAAGGCAGGAGAGGGATGGGTGAGGAAGGGACTGGGGGAAGTGGAAGGGCGAGGGGAAGGAAAGGTGAGGGGTGAGGGAGGGGAAAGATACACTACATATATATCTTTGGGGGGTGGGTGGCTTTGACAGGCCCCTACGTTTTGGGGGAGGGGGAAGGGAAGGAGGAAAAGTTTACTCATGCAAAGAGAGCTTTAACATCAGTGTTGCACAGGTAAAAAAGGAATTTGTAATACCCTCTGCCACCATCACCAGGTGGCGCTACACGGTACACATTTACCGAGAGAATTTATGCCCCTCTCCTGGCCCCCCACCCCCCACATGAGGCCACAGCCACATAACCTATGTTACCCCCCAGTCAAAGTTGTATTTGTATTTGTACCCCGAGTAAAGTATATAAGCGTCTATATCCGGAGTACCCGGTGTTGCTCAAGCGAAAAGAAACATTAACATATTTGAAATGAGGGCAAATACAATGGAAAAGCAATTACATCCAAATCAGAATCCATCACAAATGTCAAATCATAATTTTACCTTTTCGTTGAACATATGCTGGTGAATATGCCATTCATCACGTTTCTGAGTTAAGTATGATGAGTTTCAGGAAGAAGAAGAAGCCTTACCAAAACTTCGACCACTTCCGGAATTGTTTTATGATTTGTGTTCAAATGTCTGGTGATTGTTTTGTATTTATTTATGCGAAAGTGTACATGATAATAACTGTCATTAATCAAAAAGGCTTTTTAAAAATGTTATTATTATTTATACTGAATCGAGGCTCGTGAAAGAGCTGACAACCGCGAGGGAAAGACAGTACAGGGGGACCGTGAGAGAAAGACAGTACAGGGGGACCGCGAGAGAAAGACAGCACAGGGGGACCGCGAGGGAAAGACAGCACAGGGGGACCTTGAGGGAAAGACAGCACAGGGGGACCACGAGGGAAAGACAGCACAGGGGGACCGTGAGGGAAAGACAGCACAGAGGGACCACGAGGGAAAGACAGCACAGAGGGACTGCGAGGGAAAGACAGCACAGAGGGACCGCGAGGGAAAGACAGCACAGAGGGACCGTGAGGGAAAGACAGTACAGGGGGACCGCGAGGGAAAGACAGCACAGTGGGACCGCGAGGGAAAGACAGCACAGAGGGACCACGAGGGAAAGACAGCACAGAGGGACCGCGAGGGAAAGACAGCACAGGGGGACCATGAGGGAAAGACAGCACAGGGGGACCGCGAGGGAAAGACAGCACAGAAGGACCACGAGGGAAAGACAGTACAGAGGGACCGCGAGGAAAAGACAGCACAGAGGGACCACGAGGGAAAGACAGCACAGAGGGACCACGAGGGAAAGACAGCACAGAGGGACCGCGAGGGAAAGACAGCACAGGGGGACCACGAGGGAAAGACAGCACAGGGGGACCACGAGGGAAAGACAGCACAGTGGGACCGCGAGGGAAAGACAGCACAGAGGGACCGCGAGGGAAAGATAGCACAGAGGGACCATGAGGGAAAGACAGCACAGGGGGACCATGAGGGAAAGACAGCACAGGGGGACCGCGAGGGAAAGACAGCACAGAGGGACCGCGAGGGAAAGACAGCACAGAGGGACCACGAGGGAAAGACAGCACAGGGGGACCATGAGGGAAAGACAGCACAGGGGGACCATGAGGGAAAGACAGCACAGGGGGACCACGAGGGAAAGACAGCACAGAGGGACCGCGAGGGAAAGACAGCACAGAGGGACCGCGAGGGAAAGACAGTACAGTGGGACCGCGAGGGAAAGACAGCACAGTGGGACCGCGAGGGAAAGACAGCACAGAGGGACCACGAGGGAAAGACAGCACAGAGGGACCACGAGGGAAAGACAGCACAGGGGCACCACGAGGGAAAGACAGCACAGAGGGACCACGAGGGAAAGACAGTACAGTGGGACCGCGAGGGAAAGACAGCACAGTGGGACCGCGAGGGAAAGACAGTACAGTGGGACCGTGAGGGAAAGACAGCACAGTGGGACCGCGAGGGAAAGACAGCACAAAGGGACCACGAGGGAAAGACAGTACAGAGGGACCGCGAGGGAAAGACAGCACAGGGGGACCACGAGGGAAAGACAGCACAGAGGGACCGCGAGGAAAAGACAGCACAAAGGGACCGCAATGGAAAGACAGCACAGAGGGACCGCGAGGAAAAAACAGCACAAAGGGACCGCGAGGGAAAGAGAGTACAGGGGGACCGCGAGGGAAAGAGAGTACAGTTGGGACCGCAAGGGAAAGACAGTACAGAGGGACCATGAGGGAAAGACAGCACAGAGGGACCGCGAGGAAAAGACAGCACAAAGGGACCATGAGGGAAAGAGAGTACAGAGGGACCGCGAGGGAAAGAGAGTACAGTTGGGACCACGAGGGAAAGACAGTACAGAGGGACCGCGAGGAAAAGACAGCACAAAGGGACCGCGAGGGAAAGAGAGTACAGTTGGGACCGCGAGGGAAAGACAGTACAGAGGGACCGCGAGGAAAAGTCAGCACAAAGGGACCGCGAGGGAAAGAGAGTGAGCTTCTTTTCGGCACTATAGAGCTTCTAGGCTTAGGCACTATAGAGCTTCTTTTTTTTTTAATCCAAGAAAAGATCTTCTTTTTTTCCCAAAACAATATTTTTGCCTAAAACACTCCCAGACACTCTGATGAACAACTGAAAGTTGGACGAAGATCCTTTTAGGCATCTCTGAGAAAACTGGCGACACATAGACCAACGGCTCTCTTATATAGTAGATAGATAACTCCGGTCCGAATCGGTGATTAACGTTGTGTGAACCAAAGCGCCAGTCTACCCCACGGCTTCTGAGCAAGCGATCTTGGCCTATATGCCTCGGTCCAACAAGGACAGAGGGAGATACAAAGTTAGGGAACACAATACGCCAATACGGACCCCCTGACCTGGTCCACCAATTCTGGGGAACTGGCATGTCCCTCTGGGTGGTTGCATGAGCTGAACAGCCCACGACTATTGGTGGGTAGTTCCCCATGACCACAGTGAATGGCATCCTTGCACTCTGGTGTTTATTTGTTGTTGCTATGGGACTGTGCCAGACACTGATGGCCACAAAGTCGACCCCCCAGCACCCTGAGACAAACGGCAGCTCCATCATGCCAGGGATTGTCTTAGAGTGCGCCACGATCTGCTGACTGGATCAAAGCACAGGAAGTGAGGGCAGGAACCTCTGGCAGAAGAGGTCGGCTCTGAAAAGAGCCAAGCCAGATGCTCTCGTGAAGGTTGCCCTACTCAGGCTATACTACTCAGGCTTCTCCCTCCCGCTTCTTCCTCAGGCTTCCTTCCTCTCTTGCCCTTTGAAGAACACACTCAATGACAAATGTTGATTATGGCCTTTTCTTTTTCCTGGTTCCTGTAAGTCCCTCTTTCTGCTCTGGGGTCCGTTTGGTTTGGCCACAATTGTATGGTTAATTTGAGATGTAAACTCTTTGCAATCCGATCGATTATGTCCCACCTGATTGGTGATATTATCCAGGGGGTGGGATCGTATGTGGCATGATTGCGCTTGCTACCCAATTGGTTCTAGCTGTGGTGTGCGTGTGTCATTTCTAATCCGTTTTGGATCAAAAACGACACTGAATTTATAGTTGGTTCCCATGGAGGTTGAAGGGATGAGACAGATGAGGGAAACAAACATTCAACACGATGTGTTGTAGGGCCGTGTAGGGGTTAGAAACACAATATGGAAAGGGGGGAAAACATATATCTAATAAATATGCAACACATTAGGGGAATTGCAGTCGTGTTGTGTGGAGGATGCCAGGAAATGGTGCATCGTCAAGGGATAGAAACCAGGTATAGTGGACAGAGGAAATAGCGAAGGCAGTTGGTGAAAAGAAGGAATTTCACTTCCGCTTCCGGTCCCTCGAGCGAGGAAGTGACTCCGACCTCTGCACAGCATCAAAGTTTAAGTATTTTCCCATTTGTGTCTTTGTCAAATTTCCACTCGTTATTTTATTGTGTATGTGTTACTGTGTGTTTCTAGTTAGTGTTGGTTTGCAATTTGTGCAAACTTGTGCATAATTAATCGTTTTCTATTTGCACCGCATGTGCAGCCTGTAACTTGAGGCTTCCCTCCCTCTCCCCTCCCTCCCCCCCCCCCCCCCCCCCCCCGGCGGTGTTTTGTGAATTTAAGTTCTTTCCTTCGCTGTATTGCTTATTTCTTAGATTTTCTCTTCTCCCCCTAACTTCACCGAACTCTACCCTTTGTCTAACGTTTTAAATCCCACCCCCCACCCCCCCCCCCCCTCCCCCACCAAAATGTTTTTTTTTTTTATTTCCTTCTCTCCTCATGGACACGTGCTTGTTGTCTCACCCTGCCCCTTTATCTCCGAATCTTCCACCTCTTCCTTCCATTTCCAGCCGATACTCGCCTTTCCAATTCTAGTTTCCTCCATACTCATTTAACCCTTTCTCCTTTCTCTGATCCACGCCCTCACTTCAGGGACTTTTTCCAGATTTTTTTCACAGTTTTGTTTAAATATGTTTAAACCTTCCCCTGCAGCGTTTTATTCAGTGGTTTATTACAACACGCTGTTTTTCTTCCAATTAAAAAGGCTTTTTCAATTTCCTCATCAAATCATTCCATTTCAAAAAAATATTCAATCTCTTACAGTCATTCCTTTCTACATTCTCTAAACTCACCTTCATACCACCCCTCCTCTATCGTTTTCAAATGGATCTCTGACTTGAAAATCACAATAAACCCAGTTTGTAATAAATGTTCATTTTTCATTAATCATCCACTTTCTAAACTTCCCCCCTCACCCCTCTTCTCCCCTCCTAAACTCCCCCCTCATCCCTCCCCTCCAAAACTCCCTTCTCATCCCTCCCTTTCAATTCTCCCACCCTCACCCCTCCCCTCCTAAACTCCCCCCTTGCACCTCCCCTCCTAAACTCCACCCTTGCCCCTCCCCTCTAAATCTCCTCCCTCGCCCCTCCCTCTCTAAATCTCCCCCCTCACCCTTCCCCTTAAAAACTCCCCCTCACCCTTCCCCTTCAAAACTCCCTCCCCCCCCCCCCCCCACCTCTCCCCTTCTAATCTCACCCCCGACTATATTTCTCCAATTTTCCCCCCTCCCTCCTCCTCCTCAAAGCTGCCTCCTCCCCACTTACTCTCCCTTCCATCACATACCTCCGCATCCTCCAACCTTCGACCTTGCTCTACTCTGCCTCAAACAACACCTCTCTGTGCCTCTTCCCATCACCATCAAACCTTTTGCCCTCCTCATCCTTCCCTTTCTCCTAGCTCTTCTGCAATCTCCGACACACTATCAACAGCTCTCCCTACCTCCCCCTCTCACCCCACATCTTACCCTACCCCTCCCCTCCCCTGCCCTGTACCCGATGCACCCCCTCCCTCTTCCTTAACGATATGGACCTCAAACATCCGGGGCATTCGCTAAAAACCTAATTGATCTCTCCATACAGGTTGCTTCTGACAAACCAGATGTAATCTGCTTAACAGAAACTTTCCACCTTCAAGATGTCTCTGATTCCTTAATATCTCTTTGTGTTTACTCTCTCCTCTGGTATGATAGACCTGAGCCTCGTCCTGGTGGTGGAGTTGCTATCTTTATCAAAAACACTCTTCCTCACTCTCCTTGCACTGCCCTCTCTCCACCCCACCCCGACGAGTACCTCTGGCTACGGCTTCCTCTCCGCTCCCACCTTTTTGTTCATAGGTTTTCTGTACCGTCCTCCAAACAGTGATGACTCCATTTACATCTCCCTGTCTGACAACATGGACCAACTTCTATCAACTCATCCCAACTCCCTCTTCCTCATATGTGGCACCTTCAACTGTCATCATGCCAGCTGGCTGGGTGTGGGTTCCTCTCACACCAGCCATGGCACCTCAGCAAAGGACTTCTGTGACTCACTGGGACTGACACAATCTGTCAATTTCCCAACCCGGATCTCAGTCAGTGGAGTATCTTCTCTTCCAGACTGGGTTATGACTAACTTCCCTGCAAATGTCTGCTGCTCTTCTTCTGCTCCAATCGGTTATTCTGATCATTTCCTTGTTAAAGTGGTCATCTCTCTGGCCATTCTCAGAGAGCCTCCTCAGCGCCGACGACTCTGGCATTTCATTCAGGCTGACTGGCATGGTCTTCAAGCAGCCATCAATCATCTGGACTGGTCTACCATCTCTACTGCCTCTGACATAAACTGTTCCTGGGAATTCTTCCAAAGTAAATTGCTCTCTCTCATGCACAGATTTATCCCATCTCGTCTTCAGTTGTCATACCCTTCCTCCCGTCCATGGTTCACGGAATCTTGTGGTGAGGCAGTTGCCATGAAGCAACTTCCCTTCACCTCGTGGAAGGCTAATCCAACTGAAGGCAATCTCAGTTCCTTTCACAAAGCTTGGAACAAGTGTGTGTCTACCCTCAGGAGAGCCAGGAAACAATATCTCTCGACTCTCAAGACTGAACTCTCAAACTTGTCTCCCTTCTCCAAATCCTGGTGGAGTCTGGTCAAATCGGTTTCTGGTGTTTGTTCCCCTTCCATCCCTTCCCTTACCTCAAACGGCTACACAACTGACACTGCACGTGAAAAAGCTGAATGCCTCACTCTGTGTTTGCCTCAAAATCTTGTGTCCCGAACCCATCTCTCTCTGTTCCCACCTTTCCCAGTCGAACCCAGCTGCTCCTGGACTCTGTGTCCTTCTCTCCTGACAAGGTGGAGAAGTTTTTGTCAAACCTAGACTCTGATTCTGCAACTGGACCAGACGGCATCAGCCCACGGGTCCTAACATCCTGCACTTCTGCTCTATCTCACCCACTCTCTGTTCTCTTCACCTTTTATTTTGGTCAAGGTCATCTGCCATCTGCTTGGAAATCAGCCAACATTACCGCTTTACACAAAAAGGTGCAAAAACAGATCCTTGCAACTACAGACCAATCAGCTTGCTCCCAATAATCAGCAAGGGCATGGAATTAATCATCGCTTCTGACATCAAATCCTTCCTCTTCTCCTATGGCTTGATCTCGGATCATCAATTTGGATTCAGACCAGGTCATTATACTCTGTACATGCTGCTGCTGCTGTCTCAACAATAGATGGAGGTCCTTAATGCCAAACTGGAAATCAGAGCTGTCTCCCTGAACATATCACGTGCCTCCAATACGGTCTGGCACCACGCTCTGCTCACCAAACTCTCCTCCAATGGTATCCATGGAAATCCCCACGCATGGCTTGCGGACTTCCTCTCTGGTCGTAGTCAACGTGTGGCCCTGAATGGATTTCTCTCATCTCCCCTTCTTGTTCAGGCTGGAGTTACCCAAGGCAGTATTCTGGGCCCTGTTCTTTTTCTGGTCTTCATCAATTATCTCTTCGACTCTCTGGAAAATCCTCAGTATGTCTGTGAGTCTCTTTGCTGATGATTCCACTCTCTGCATCCCTCAGATCGGCAGTCTGCAGCCTCCTCACTCTCTGCAGACCTGGACAAAATCGCTGACTGGTCAAACAAGTGGAACATGTCTTTCAATCCTGACAAATCTCACACTCTTACTATGTCTCTCCGAAAAGACCGACTGGAAGTGGACAACCTTCCCATTTACTTTCTGAACAATCCTCTCCAATAAGTTCTGTCACTCAATCTTTTGGGTCTCACTATCTGCCATGATCTTTCCTGGGAAACATACATTTCCAAGGTGGCCTCTAAAGCCAGTCGCCGACTGGGCATCCTCCGTCGTGCGAAGTCCTTCCTTGGCACACCTGAGCTCCTCACCACATACAAGGCTTTCATCCACAGCTCAATGGAATACTGTTCTCCCCTCTGGGCTGGTGCTCCTGCCTCACATCTAGCTCGGCTTCACACTGTAGAAATCAAAGCTTTCAGAATCATTGGAATCTCTGGCGATGAAGCTAACTCTGAGGGCCTTTCACTGACTCACCGCAGGAAGTTTGGTGGTCTTTCTGTCTTCTACCGACTCCTCTCCGGCATAGCTCCCCCAGCTCTATCTGTGCTCTGTCCCCCAAATATTCCTACAGGTCGCACAAGATCTGCCTGCAACCCTCTTATGGTTAAACTGCCAAAATCAAGACTCTCTATTCACCTCCACTCTTTCATTCCTCTTTTCTCCTGCCTCTGGAACAAACTCCCTCACTCTCTTCAATCCCACTCCTCCCTCCAGGTCTTTAAAACAGCTGTTCACCACCATCTCTTATCTTCCCCCATCCAAAACCTTGATCTCTTCTACCCCCGTTAATTCACCCCAGATCCACTTTCTTGAAATACTGACTTCTTTCCTGGAAGTTCTAGCAGTGTCCATGTGTTTTAGACCTCTCCCACCTCCCTCCCCCCACTTCACATACCTAATCCCCCCAAGCCCTCTCCCTCCCACAGATCTCCCGATGTCCCTGCTCTCAAATGTTGTAATGTTGTACTTGTGTGCTTCCCTCTCTCTAACCATCTTGTCTTCCGCTCCCTTTATCATATGATGTATGTGTCAGTTTGTCTTTTTCTGATTAATGTTAGCTCTTACATGAGCCTCGATCTTGTATACATAAAAATAAAAGGAAAGAAAAGGAGGTTTGGAAGAGGATAGAGAAGATCAAGGATAGAGGAAGGCAGCCAGATGTGGGGTTACTGCACCTGTATGGGCAGAAGCAGAAGGCAGAAAGGATAGCTGTGGATGAGGCAAGGAATGATATGGAAGAGGAGGTGTACAACAAGTTGGAAGAGGATGATGGGAGGAAGATGATCTATAAAATGGCTCGAGACAGGGATGAGGATATCAAGGACATGAAGGGGTGTGGTGATTTATAATGGTGGCAGTAGGTTAATGCCAGAGAGGGGTGCAGTATTATTGAAGGTGTGGGAAGGATATTTCAAACAGCTGTTGAACTGGAAAGGAAGCAGTGGTGAGCTAGAACTACAGAGTTATGTGGAGAGGAAAGTGGAGTTGGTTGAGATCATGGAAGAGGAAGTGACGATGGCATTGAAGAGGATGAAAAAGAATAGGGCGCCAAGCATCGATGAGGTGTATATAGAGATGGTAATTGCAGTGGGAGAAGTCGGAGTCATGTGGATGAAGTGGTTGTTGAATGTATGTATGAGAGACGGGTCAATTCCAGAAGAGTGGATGACAGGGTTAATTGTGCCGATGTGGAAGTGAAAGGGTTATGTTCAAGATCCGGGAAGTACCGGGGCATTACTCTCCCTAGTCATGTGATGAATGTGCTGAAGAGGGTTCTGGATGGGAGGATAAGAAAGTGTCAAGAAGTAGATCAGAGAAGAGTGGAAGGGGTTTAGAAAAGGTATGGGAATGACAGATGCGATGTTCGCGTTGGGACGACTGGTGGAGGTGTAAGGTGAAATGGCATTGGGATTTGTGGATCTGGAGAAGGCCTACGATACTGTCCCGAGAGAGATGGTGATGGCGATATTTAGATGGATGGGAGTGCCGGAATCAGAAGTTAGGTTAGTGGAAGGGATGTATAAGGGAACGATGGGAAGAGTTTTGGTTGGTACTGGGATGTCAGAGGAGTTCAATGTGAACATCGGTTTGAGGCAGGGAAGCACTCTCAGCCAACTCATGTTTATCAGGGTGATGGAACTGGGAAGCAGGAAGGTAAACATGAAATATATTCTGGGGAGGATATTGTATGCGGAAGACATGGCTGTTGTGGTGGAGAGTGGTCGTGAGTTGCTAGAAGTACTTGGGGAGTGGAAGGAGGTATTTGAGAAACATGGGCGGAAAATGAGCATGGAGAAGATGGAGGTAATGTGGGTTGGGCAGCGAGAAAATAAATGAATATCAGGTTAGA
Organism: Myxine glutinosa; assembly: GCF_964187855.1. Lineage (NCBI taxonomy): Eukaryota > Metazoa > Chordata > Myxini > Myxiniformes > Myxinidae > Myxine > Myxine glutinosa. The sequence continues at coordinate 90,838,301 of NC_136267.1, read as the reverse complement.
GGGGATGGAGGTCAGACACGGAAATATCTTTGAGTATCTGGGAGGAACAGTTGGCAGGGATGGTAAGTCGGAGGCATAGAAGCAGAGGGGGATGCAGGTGGGTGTGAATGCGTGTAGGAGGGTTGAGGGTGCAATGGCAGACAGTAAGATTTCAATGAGATTGAAAGGAAAAGGTCTGATGTATTGTGTAACACCGGCCAACCTTTTTACATCAGAGGCTGCAGGTTTGCGTGAACAACTGGGTCAGCAGGATTACGGAAGTGAAGAGGGTGGATAGAAGAAGAAGGAATGAACTGATGGAGGAGATTGGTGTGCAGATGAGCTTGATGGGGAGATTGGTGAAATGCCAGCTGAGATGGGGTGGAAAATTAGTGCAGATGGGGGAAGAGAGAATGGCAAAGAGAGTGGATAGGTTGAGGGAACAAGGTAGGAGGAAAAGAGGTAGACCATGATTGAGATGGGAGGATTGTGTGAGGAGGAATATCAGTAAGGTGGGGTTGTTGGAGGGTGGAGAGAGTTGGCTGAGGACAGAGGAGAGTGGAGGAGTGTCGTGGTCAGTGTTGGGCAGCAGCTTCATACCATCTTGGGTAAAATACCAGGAGCATATAAAAGGCCCCTTTATACAAGGGTATGTGCCATGTGGCAAAGTATACAAAAGAAGGGACATTCTATAGCTTGTAGAAAATGCCAAACAATACAAAATAAGGGCATTCAAAAAATCTCGTGTGCATGCTGGACTACCCTTGTGTTCTGAGGAGGAACCAAGTAATGATCTAGAAAAGTTCATATAAAGGGGCGCCAATTTGATTCATACAGCTGCATGAAGAAGTAAATGTATTTTATATGCCAGATGTGGGGCGCCTTCTTCCGTAAGGGATATAAGGGATACAAACAACAGGCACAAATAACTAATCTAATGTGTTAAATAAGGTGGCGTAAAAGATGGTGAATGTAACTGTGAAGTTCCGAAAATGTTTTTTTTAACAGACTTTAAAACCTTTGTTTTATTTCCATTTAATTATATATTTCAACACTGCAGAACACAAATCGCCTTGTTTGGACTTCCAAAAATCAACAGTGTTGCAGTACTTGAACAAAATATTGCGGCATTTTTTCGTCATCTCGACCAATCAAATTTGCCGATGGCCTCTCATTGTTGGGGAATATCGAGATTCAGATAAAATTGTGGCTCATTGGAAAGCTAGATAGTGCTCAGAAAAGCAAAGCAAGAGTTGAAAAGACCCTTCACGTGTCCTTTTTCTCAAGACTGTGTGGGATAATGTGTTCTATGGACTCTCCAGTTAGTAACTGTTTGCGATCACTGCTGTGTGGCCATGTTCCTCTTTCTCCCCACTTCCTCCTGCGTCCACAAACGGCTGCACCGATTGCTGCATGGCTGCACCGATCGGCTGCACCGATCGGACTCAGTGACCTCGGACAAAGACCTTTTGTAAGGACATGGGTTGAATCCTGCTTGAGAGAATGCCAACCCCCTTTCTTTTGTTGATGAAACGTTGTGTGGGGTGTTCCTGATCTCCAATTTGTGCCAAATCAATCCGGTGGACGTGGTGAGCCTTTCGTCCCATCGCCGCCGGCTGCGCAACTTATTGAAGACTCGTGACTGTTACAATACCATCATCGTCCTGTAACCCTTTAATCAAATGGAAGAGCAAATAGTGCATTGGCGTCAGTGCAAAGGAACCCGAAGAAGTAAAGACCAAAGATGGAGTCATCAGAAGGGGCCTGGATATGTCAGCCAAACTGTGAAAGGTCCACTACAAAAATCCCATGAGTTTATAAACAGCAGCAGCATCTGATCTTCTTAAAGCAATATTGTAACATTATTGTTGAATTGGCCTATTAGCCTTCTCAACTGAACTGTTGGCTCTTGATGGTTGGAACCCAGATTCCAATCCCAGACACCTTCAATGATTGTCCATTGTTGACCAATATTTTTTAAATTTGTGTAAGTTAAATACATGAATATCAATTAATCTCCTTGCCCTACAGATAGATGATGCATGTATGAGCTCCTCCATGAACCTTAGATGAGTGATCAATCACCAATAAATGTAATAAGGCAAGGTTAATTCCCTAAAAAAAAAGCCGAGTGCAGCATCGATAGATTCCTAATGCTCCTGCGTCCATCCACCTGTTGTACACCACCCCTTTCCTATTCCATCTCCAGGTGCTGGATGACGTCATCGCTGGGCACCGAAGGGGGCCTGGTGATAGCGTGCACTGAAAGGGAGTACTCAGTTTTCACTCTGGTTTTGTTTTCTTGCTTGTTTGTTTGTTTTTCCAGGCGATATCCCACTCTCCCAGTCATCCTTTGAGCTAGGAAGCTTTAATTTCGGCACAATAGTGAGCAAGTACTTTGGCAAAAACGGTATATTTTGTTTTTTGATTAATCAATTAAATGATTAGTTACTTATTTATTATCGATTAAGTAAGTACTTATTTGTTTCCTTTCTCATCTGGCCAATATATCCGGCACTTTTTCAGTTAGGAAGCTGATATTTGGACACGACAGTGACCAAGTGGTTTGGCTGTAAATGGTATTTTTGATTTATTGATTAATCGATTAATTATTTCTTGATTAATTATTTATTTAATTTTTGATTAATGAATATTTCATTAATTTAAAAAAGTTACAGCTTTGGATGAAACACTGGTGGTTGAGGTATGCAATTAGCCAATTGATTAAGAAATTATTTTATAATTATTATTTATTGATTTTAATTATGTAATTTATCAATCAATTATTGCACACCAGATGTGCATGGAAGAAGTTTCGGGAACTGAGTGGCGTGCTGACGAGGGGGGGGGAGTGTCGTTGAAGCTGAAGGGAAAGGTGTATGCTGCATGTGTGAGAAGTGTTATGATTTATGGGAGCGAGACATGGGTAACGAACCCTGCCTCTGGGTTCGTGGGAACTTCACAGCAGCAACGAAGGCTGGAAAGGGTGGAAATGCGAATGGTTCGGTGGATGTGTGGAGTATCGTTGAGAGAGAGGAAGACAAATGATGAATTGCGAAAGATGATGGGAATAGAGCCTGTGATGGATGCTGTGAAGAGGAACAGGTTGAGATGGTTTGGTCATGTGTTGAGGAAGGATGAAAGTGACTGGTTGAGAAGAGTGATGGAAATGAATGTATAAGGAAGTAGAGGACGGGGAAGACCGAGAAAAACTTGGCTAAAGATGGTGGAAGAAGAAATTGGGGCAAGAGTTTAACAAGGGGAGATGCAGAAAACAGGGCAAAATGGCGAAGATTTCCATGGGGATCGCAAGGCCAACCCCCGCTCTAGCAGGGAAAATGGCCTTAAAATGCCTGTTGTTGTTGTTTGTTGTATTGCACACCTCCATTCCAATACCGTCTCAATGTGCCGCGCTGGCGGATGTTATTTATTTATACACAAAGAATTAAGTTAAGCACCCCTACACAACGAATTAAGGTAAGCACCCCCTAATATATATTCTTTGTGTATATGTATACATTGGCATATATTCTAAGGTATGTGAGATCAAATAATGATTGGTATGACATTAGCAATTATCCATTGATGAAATTGAGTGATCAAAGTGAAAAAAAGTGATTGGTTGAGTCAGTGATCCGATCACGTGGGTCCTACACACGTTATTGACGCAAAGATCGCTAGAGGTCTTCTCAGAACAATGACTGTACGTTAGAAAACATAAACGTCATCCACACTGTCCGTGATGGACCTATAGCTCCATACTTAAATTGAGGTGAAAATATGCCTAAAATTCCCAAAAAATTTCACCTTAAATTATTCAGAATAAAATATTGAAAACGGCATGATTGTTATGTTTTTATGTGACCATAATATCACTTCTCCAGAAAATATAGCAATATCATGGGTATATTACACTGTTTTGACGACAACAAACTTGTAATGTGCGAGGTTGTAAAAAAACGGGGGGGGTGCTTAACTTAATTCTTTGTGTATATTTGGCATGGCGGCGGTGTACTTTGAATGTGTCTGTACTTGTTTTAGAACTTATCGAGCAATTTGCTTTATTGCAACATCATTAAAATTCAGTCATCAGTTGAACCTCTAAATAATATATTATTGTAGATACAATCTTTTTTTATTAATTGTCACAGGCATTTCCGTGTCCCTTTATAATATGGTCCTAAATCACAGGGGAAGGGAAGGTAGTGTGATGTTATTGTATGAAATCAGCAATTAGTGAAACTATAGGTTACTGTGCTAGTGTACTTGGGGGCTGGCAGAATAGCCTATACTCTATATGGATATATGTACTCATTTCTGAACTGTTTAGCCGAGGTTCGAATCTCAACCCACCTATAAACTGTCTTCCTGGTGTTTCACATGCAGGGCAAGGGATGTATTTGCCGGTCTATCAGAAGGATCTGTCAGCCAGCACTGGTCATTGGTAGATGTGTAAGGTCCCTCAGTGTCCTTTGCACAAGGTAGGCCAGTTATTGCCAGAACTACCATGAACAAATTGCAAATGCCCTCCCTAACTGTGTGCTGGGAAGACTGTAAAAACACCTGACCTACACAAATCGTCCAATGTAATAACCCACCAAGCGTAACCTAAGGTCCAGCGCAAGCAAACCACATCGCAAAACCAAACCGCCTAGGGTAACCCATCCACCCTGGCATAACCAAACTGCCAGCCTGGTGTAACCAAATCACCAAATATCTAACCACCTAACCCGGCGTAAACCAACTGCCCCAGCATAACCCAACCGCTCCGGCATAACCCAACCACCCAGCCCGGCATAATCAAACTGCCAGCCTGGTGTAACCAAACCACCGAGTACCCAACCACCCAGCCTGCTGTAATCCAACCACTAGCCCGGCGTAACCCAACTGCCCCGGCATAACCCAACCACCCAGCCTGGTGTAATCCAACCACTAGCCTGGCGTAACCCAACTGGCCAGCCTGGCATAATCAAACTGCCAGCCTTGTGTAACCAAATCACCGAGTACCCAACCACCTATAGCCTGGTGTAACCCAACCGCCCAGCCTGGCATAATCATACTGCAAGCCTGGCGTAATCCAACCACTAGCCCGGCGTAACCCAACCACTAGCCCGGCGTAACCCAACAACCCACCTTGGCATAATCATACTGCAAGCCTGGCATAATCCAACCACTAGCCCGGCGTAACCCAACAACCCTGGCATAACCCAACCACCCACCTTGGCATAATCATACTGCAAGCCTGGCATAATCCAACCACCCAATCCAACATAATCAAACTGCCAGCTTGGCGTAACCAAACCACAGAGTTCCCAACCACCCAGCTTGGCGTAACCAAACCACACCTCTGGGCACAACCAAACTACCCTGTATAAGCCTTTCCTTCAGCACGAACTGCTGCGACAGCACTAACACTCTCATTGATCGATTGATATTGATTGATTAAATTGATTGATAGGTCACTGAATGGTTTTTTTTCCCCCCGCGCAAACTTCAAGCGTTCGTGGCAATCATACAGCAGCTGTTGTTCCCTTTGCTGCCTCGACCCTGATCTTCGCCCGTACAGTCATACTTACCATAGCGGCATTCCTCGTCATCATGATTCCAAGTCAGCAGCTGTTGTTCCCTTTGCTACCTCGACCCTGATCTTAGCCCGTACAGTCATACTTACCATAGCGGCATTCCTCGTCATCATGATTCCAAGTCAGCAGCTGTTGTTCCCTTTGCTGCCTCGACCCTGATCTTAGCTCGTACAGTCATACTTTCCATAGCGGCATTCCTCGTCATCATGATTCCAAGTCAGCAGCTGTTGTTCCCTTTGCTGCCTCGACCCTGATCTTCGCCCGTACAGTCATACTTACCATAGCGGCATTCCTCGTCATCATGATTCCAAGTCAGCAGCTGTTGTTCCCTTTGCTGCCTCGACCCTGATCTTAGCTCGTACAGTCATACTTACCATAGCGGCATTCCTCGTCATCATGATTCCAAGTCAGCAGCTGTTGTTCCCTTTGCTGCCTCGACCCTGATCTTAGCTCGTACAGTCATACTTACCATAGCGGCATTCCTCGTCATCATGATTCCAAGTCAGCAGCTGTTGTTCCCTTTGCTGCCTCGACCCTGATCTTAGCCCGTACAGTCATACTTACCATAGCGGCATTCCTCGTCATCATGATTCCAAGTCAGCAGCTGTTGTTCCCTTTGCTGCCTCGACCCTGATCTTAGCTCGTACAGTCATACTTACCATAGCGGCATTCCTCGTCATCATGATTCCAAGTCAGCAGCTGTTGTTCCCTTTGCTGCCTCGACCCTGATCTTAGCTCGTACAGTCATACTTACCATAGCGGCATTCCTCGTCATCATGATTCCAAGTCAGCAGCTGTTGTTCCCTTTGCTGCCTCGACCCTGATCTTAGCTCGTACAGTCATACTTTCCATAGCGGCATTCCTCGTCATCATGATTCCAAGTCAGCAGTTGCACGAGATCTCAATGTGATGTAGCTCGTGACATGGGAATAATGCGACGAAGAGTAGCTTACACCACATGTGGATGAACGTGTTCCAAAGTGAATTTGAGGAGAGCGACCTAAGTGGTTAAACAAGTTATCTTCTCGTTTTAAAGGATTAAAGATCATTTTTATTATTTTACTTTTCTTCCCTTCCTGTCCAGTCCTGAAATCTTTTGATCACTCCTTGTCCTTGTACCACTGTAATAATTGTATTCATATTCACTGTATCCATAGTATATATTGACCTTATCTTGTCAACAGTAGCCTATCACTATTTTTTGTTTCGTTTGGTACTTGTGTAAAAGGGGCCATCTATTTATTACCCTGCGCTCGCGAAGCGAAAAGCGGGGTTCAGCATTCTTGTGCGTACGTGTTCGGTGTGCTGAGTCTGCATTTTAAAAAATCATTTTCTCGGCAAACGTTGGTCCGATTGACACGAAATTTTACCATAGGAACGCCTCCTCCTGTATAATTTTTTTATTCAGAATTGTGCCGTCATAGGTCACGTGGTATGGACGCCATCTTGGAAAAACGTTACACTATATCCCCCAAACCGCTCAATGGAAAAAATTGAAACATGGCTCATTGTCAAGTACTCACCATGGGGAATAAGATATGTTTATGGTGATGTCATTGGTACCTTAATTATGACGTCATAATTCGATAAGTACAACGCTTGATTTGATCAGTATGAATTTTTTTCTCTTCATTTCTTGGTCCATTTGACACAAAATGTTCAGAATACGAGCGGCTCCTCCTGCAGAATTTTTTTTAATGATAATTATGACGCCAATGGTCACGTGGGACAGGCACCATCTTGGAAAAATCGAAAAAGGTTGCACCTCTACCTCTACATCTACAAAACCGCTCCCATGGAAAAAAATTGAATAGTGGCTCATGGTAAAGAACTCCATATGGGGAATAGGTGTTGTTAACGATGACGTCATTGGTGCAATATTTATGACGTCATAATTCGACAGGGACAACGCTTCGTCTGATCAGTTTGAAATGTATTGATCGTGATCTATGCAACAATTATATTAGAGAATATAAATTTATTATGTCATCGCTCACGTGGTCTAGCAGCCATATTGGATCAAAGAAAAAAAAAATGTTCAAAAACAGAAGAGTTGGCTCACACCAAGTTGACTGCGCAGGGTCAGTATTGGATGAATACCATCTAGTTACATAAGCATGGGGTCAAATTTAGGGAAGGAAGAGAGAAGATGACATGAGATGGAGAAACGAGGTTGTGGGGTGGAAGCTACGAATTAAGGTAGTGAGGGGATGGGAGTAAGGGAAGCGGCATACACGGAGCATCTGGGATGGGAGTGAGAGGGAAGTATCTGTAATATTTCGTCTGTTGGAAACTGATGGCCCCTCATAGCTACGGCTGACCACACAGAAGATGAACCCTTAGTGCTTCGCATAAATGGCGCACAGGAGGTATCGCCATGCAGCCCATCACTGTTGCCGAAATATCCAGCAAGTGTTTCAGACAAGCGTGTCCGTGGCGTTTTCCGGAAGCGCTTGGTCTACAAGACAGGACAACGAGACAGGGAACAACAGCTGTGCGGCCATGGAGTCGAGAGGCAAACAATTGCTGACCTCGCTCAGAAGGAACGGTGAGCAATGGACAGGAAACCCTCTCTTGGGGGACAATTAGGAAGCTTTCTCTTCTAATCCGTCTTGTTTGTCAGTCAGCACAATTAAAAGGCCGGAAACCCGCGTTCAATTTGTCCCTTTCGCTTCTCCACGACGACGGAGCCAGCCAGGCACAATGTTGCGAGGTTTCCGCATGATGCTCCGTCGTATTGAACGTGATAAAATGCGAAAAACAATTGGGGGCTAATCGATGCTTTTGGGCAATTTTTGCTTTGGCAGTACACGCCATAACTTATTTCTACTTCTGATGCACCATACTCTGTTGTAGACCGCTGCAGAAGCAGTTCCTTGGCAAGGGTTGTACTGAGTGGTTTGCCATTGCCTTCCCAGAAGTAATTACCCTGCGCTCGCGAAGAGAATAGCAGGGTTAAGCATTTGGGTGCGTGTGTACATGTGGTGTACGTGTCTGCATTTTTAAAATTCATTTTCTCGGCAACCGTTGGTCCGATTGACACAAAATTTTCACCATAGGAGGGCCTCCACCTGTATAATTTTTTATTCATAATTATGACGTCATAGGTCACATGGTACGGACGCCATCTTGGAAAAACGTTACATCTCTATATCTCCCAAACCGCTCAATGGAAAAAGTTGAAACATGGCTCATTTTCAAGTACTCGCTATGGGGAATAAGATGTGATGATGATGACCTCATCAGTGCCTTCATTATGACGTCATAATTCGACAAGTACAACGCTTGATCTGATCAGTATGAAAAATAAATTCTTCGCAACCGTTGGTCCGATGGACACAAAATTTGTATCATAGGCGTCCAGGGGAATAGTTTAATGATAATTATGACGTCATACGTCACGCCGTACAGGCGCCATCTTGGAAAAATCGTGGAAAAATCGTGAGCCACGAAAAAAGTTGCACCTCCATATCTCTGAAACAGCTCCATGGAAAATATTGAAACATGGCTCATGGTAAAGAACTCCCCATGGGGAATAAGATGTGTTTGTGATGATGTCAATGGTGCCTTCTTTATGACGTCATAGTTTGACAAGTATAACGCTTCATCTGATCAGTATGATTTTTTTTCTCTGCAACTGTTGATCTGATGGACACGAAATTTTAACCATAGGGGCGCCTCCTCCTGTAGAATACTTTAATGAGAATTATGATGTAATAGGTCACGTGGTACAGGCGCCATCTTGGAAAAAACTGAAAAAACGTGAGACCTCTATATCCCCAAAACCGCTCCATGGAAAAAATTGAAACGTGGCTCATTGCAAAGAACTCCATATGAGGAATAGGTGTTGTTAACAATGATGTCATAATTTGACATGGACAATGCTTAGTCTGATCAGTTTTAAATTTACTGAGTGTGATCTATGCAACACTTATATTACTGAATATAAATTAATGATGTAATTGCTCATGTGGTCTGGCAGAAAACGTTTCTGCAGAAAACGCAGAAAACATGTGGTCTGTGGATCCATATTGGATCAAAGAAAAAAAAACCGTTCAAAAACAGAAGAGTTTACTCGCACGAAGTTGACTGTGCAGGGTAAGTATTCTAAGAATACCATCTAGTTACCCTGCGCTCGCGAAGTGAAAAGCAGGGTTAGGCATTCTTCTGTGTGTATGTGTGGCGTACGTGTCTGCATTTTAAAAATTCATTTTCTAGGCAACCGTTGGTCCGATTGACAAATAATTTTCACCATATGAACACCTCAGCCTGTGGAATATTTTATGATAATTATGATGTAATAGGTCACGTGGTACAGACGCCATCTTGGAAAAACTGAAAAACGTTTTACCTCTATATCTTCAAAACCGCTCCATGGAAAAAATTGAAACATGGTTCTTTGTAAAGAACTCCACATGGGGAATAGGTGGTGTTAACGATGACGTCATTTGAGTCGTAATTATGACATCATAATTTGACAGGAAAACACAGTCTGATAAGTTTGAAATGTATTGAGCGTGATCAATGCAGCAATTATATTTGAGAATATAAATTTATGATGTAATCGCTCACGTGGTCTGGCAGCCATATTGGATCAAAGAAAAAAAACGTTTACAAACAGAAGAGTTGGCTCACACCAAGTTGACTGTGCAGGGTAAGTATTCTATGAATACCATCTAGTTATATCAGGAATTTGGAATTTGTTCAGGATGGCTCAGCTACTCTTCACAAAAGACACCGTGGGAACTTTAACGCCCACCAACTAATGTCGGCAGGTGTGATGCCCAGTTGACCATCCATCCGAGGGACGACACACACATTGATGAATCGCCCAGGCTGTGAAACACCAGGATGACAGTTTATAGCTGGGTCGGGATTCGAACCCAGGCTAGACAGAATGTGATCTGTCTAGCCTGGGTTCCTGGAATGTGCTTAGAGGCAAATGTGATCAATTATTTAACGAATGCAATTTTTTCTCTAGATTTGATCAACTTCCATAACTTGAAAGAGCCCATCCTGTGATTCAAATGTAAGTTTTAAGGATATTAACAAAACGATAAAGTGAAGCCAACTGGTTGCGCTTTAACACTAATCCTATGCCAACAAACTACCCCCTATTCCTTGGGTTAGTTTGTGCCTCTGCAAAGTGTCATCAAATAGAGTTTTTGTGCTTTCAGAATATTTTATCAGTCGTGGAGTATAGCAGTACTCCATATGGAGGGACAGCTCGGGGAAAAATGGCCGCCCTGTCGAATGTGTATAAAATGATATGCTGAAAAGCTACTGTAGAGTGAAGTCATAAGTCTTTAGAAACCATATCTTTTATTAGCGAGGACTTGCATAACTACCAAGACTGATAAAGACACCAGAATACATCGTTAAACCACCAAGTTGTACTTCTTTCTCATTCGCCAACCAGCCGAGCAAAGTAATGGCAGAAGCAACTATGACGTCACTCGGTAGAGAGCATATCACAGCTAGGCTGAACAGTTTAGTTTTGTATCCCACTGATAGGTCAGATCTGGATTCGGGCCTGAACCAAAATCTAATCTGCTTGTTCTTGTAACCTAACTAACTCATCTACCAAGTTTTGTCATAGGTCGTCCACAACTTTTTGAAATATAATGCTATTAATATATCGTTTTTGCCCCTATTACTCAATGCTGAAGAGTCACTTTAGAAAATTCTCTGATCCGGATCTGGATTCGAATCTTCACCGAAATTGAATCAATTCTTCCTTGTTACACACCCAACCGGTCCACCAAATTTCGTCCGAATTCGTCCATAAGTTTTTGAGATATCCTGTTTACAAACAGACAGTGGTGAAAACATAACCTCCATCCACCTTTGGTGGCGGAAGTAATTACAATGTTTCGAACACGAGGAAGCGACTTGACTCTGGGGTATTGCACTCATGCCATAACAAAAAAAAATCAAATTTTTAAATGAAACTACAACAACAAATGAACCACAATACGACACCACAAGCCATTGCACCCCATTTACCCATGCGCAGACTGGCAAAATCTGCCATAATAAAGTCTTCCGTAAAGTCTTTCATGGATTGCAAGGTACCGACAGGTAAGTATGCATAGTTTATGAAAGAAAATGGCCAGGACTAACAGAACTGTTAGGCCAATACATGTAGCTGTTGAGCTAGGTTATTTCAGCGTTGGGTATCAGGCTGGAGCTGATGGGAACTTTACAGAATGAGAGACATCTACTGAGACTACAAGCCAGACGGTGGTTGGAATACCAGCTACCTTCCAAGGAACTTCGACGCAGGAGGTGGCCATTCGTCCCATCAAAGCTTGCACTATTATTACAGACTTATGATTGTTTGTGCTTGCTCCATTATTTGAAATACTGAGCATCGAGCAAGGAAGCAGGATGTCCCATTTTAAAAGTTTTTGGTATGATTCACCCAGGATTCGAACTGCTGACCTCCCAGACTCTCAGTGGATACTCTACCTCTTATAGTTACTAGGGGGCCCATTGATCCATTGGACCAAATTTTCATTCGCCTTCACGCCCTTGTGGCATGTTACATGATTGAGATGCTCTGCCCTAATGTAGCCACGTCTGAAGGAGCATTGTCGTGCAAAGCAAACCGATTTCACTGTGGAGTTACATTATCGATGGGGTCTGACCTTTGACCTCAACCATTCATTGCAGGACATCTTTGCAGCAGTGCAAATTGACAAACCATTTGGGACAAATTTATAGTGCACCATTAAAGCGTCCCGTAGCCAATGAACTACCTCCATTGTGAAGCTTCTTTAGGACCATATAAGTCATAAGTATAGCAAGTGAATGGAACGTGGAATCCCGAACGCTGCAAGACCAGTAACACACCTTCATTTAAGAACGTATAGACACCGTTGAATTTTTTTTGCCCATTCCCCCAAACCATGCACGTACGTATTAAATATATAGCACATGGTCATGTATCAGGGTCTCAAAGAGCGATGAACTAAATGCCCCCTGCTGAACAAGCGCTAACCTGCTGATTGTTCCTTTTATTGTGAAACAATAACTGAGTTGTATTTTATCTTTGAGATGACATGTGCTGGGTGTTTGATGAACACGGTTGGAATCGACATACGATGGAGACGTATTGGCTCCCTGTCCGTGGACAATCCAACCTGTCTCCTTGGGAGAGCTTCTTGATCCCACCAGGATCAGAGTGACTGCTCCCAGGAAACACTTTTTTCATTCAGCTTGAAAATGTCACTTCGTTGTGAAACTGTTATTGCCAAAGCAGTTTCACGATTCCACCAAAAACAATAGCGCTAGTAGAAGCATACAACCATATAAACAAGAACCATTGGAACCACGCAATATAAACAAGAACAATGAGAACCATACAAAATAACCAAGAACAATTAAAACCATACAACAATACAAGCAAGAACAACTAGAAGCATACAACAATACAAGGAAGAACAATTAGAACCATACAAAATAACCGAGAACCATACAACAATACAAGCAAGAACAACTAGAAGCATACAACAATACAAGGAAGAACAATTCGAACCATACAAAATAACCGAGAACCATACAACAATACAAGCAAGAACAACTAGAAGCATACAACAATACAAGGAAGAACAATTCGAACCATACAAAATAACCGAGAACCATACAACAATACAAGCAAGAACAACTAGAAGCATACAACAATACAAGGAAGAACAATTATAACCATACAAAATAACCGAGAACCATACAACAATACAAGCAAGAACAACTAGAAGCATACAACAATACAAGGAAGAACAATTATAACCATACAAAATAACCGAGAACCATACAACAATACAAGCAAGAAAATTACAACAATGAGAACCATATAACAATATAACCAAGAAAATTAGAACAATGAGAACCATATAACAATATAACCAAGAAAATTAGAACAATGAGAACCATATAACAATATAACCAAGAAAATTAGAACAATGAGAACCATATAACAATATAACCAAGAAAATTAGAACCACACAAAATAACCAAAATAACCAAGAACAATTAAAACCATACAACAATACAAGCAAGAACAACTAGAAGCATACAACAATACAAGCAAGAACAACTCGAACCATACAACAATATAACCAACAATAATTATAACCATACAAAATAACCAACAACCATTAGAACCATACAACAATACAAGGAAGAAAATTAGAACCATACAAAATAACCTAGAACCATACAACAATACAAGCAACAAAATAAGAACAATGAGAACCATATAACAATATAACCAAGAAAATTAGAACAATCAGAACCATATAACAATATAACCAAGAAAATTAGAACCACACAAAATAACCAAGATAACCAAGAACAATTGGAACCATATAACAATATAACCAAGAAAATTATAACCATACAAAATAACCAAGATAACCAAGAACAATTAGAACCATATAACAATATAACCAAGAAAATTAGAACCATACAAAATAACCAAGATAACCAAGAACAATTAGAACCATAAAACAATATAACCAAGAAAATTAGAACCATACAAAATAACCAAGATAACCAAGAACAATTAGAACCATATAACAATATAACCAAGAAAATTATAACCATACAAAATAACCAAGATAACCAAGAACAATTAGAACCATATAACAATATAACCAACAAAATTAGAACCACACAAAATAACCAAGATAACCAAGAACAATTAGAACCATATAACAATATAACCAAGAAAATTAGAACCATACAAAATAACCAAGATAACCAAGAACAATTAGAACCGTATAACAATATAACCAAGAAAATTAGAACCACACAAAATAACCAAGATAACCAAGAACAATTAGAACCATATAACAATATAACCAAGAATAATTAGAACCATACAACAATATAACCAAGATAACCAAGAACAATTAGAACCATATAACAATATAACCAAGAAAATTACAACCATACTGTTGTGGAAAACCAATCAGGTCCACACAACTTTAGTCCAACTTGTGGTTTAATTCCATTTAGATCATGACATCATCCTGTAATGCAGGAAATGCAATAAGTATACGATGTGGCATCACATGGGACCATTCATAACATTCAATGCAAGCAAGCTGGATATTCTATGCTGGCGTACCGTTAGCGAGTCTACCAGATGTAACGTGTCACAGGAGAAGTCTCGGAGCACCGTCCGCAGCCGCGGGTCTTATAGTCACGCCCCTAGTGGTGTCAACGAGCAGCGAGCATCACCCCCGGGTTCAGTACTAATACGATTTCACTACATTCTCCCCCCCCCCCGTCAGAATTCTACGGCGGTGTGGCTAGAAGCGAGCGAGCGTCAGCACGAACAGGGTACGGAACGTCAGTCGACCCAACCGTATCGGGCCGGGCGGCGAATTTCTCTGCCAGCACGCGTCCGAAATTCCCAGGGTACGGCATCACGTATCCCTGTGTCCCCGGCGTCGGAGGCGCCATCAGGGTCGGGTGACGAAGGGGGTAACTCCAAGTCGTCGGGCCCAGGTAGACCCGGCGAGGGGAGAGTCGGTAGACTTTCGGCGATGGGAGCGTCGGGAGAGGCCATAGTCTCATAGATGGGTTCGGTCGGTCCGTCCGATTCCCTACTCAGGTCGGCGACCCCGCAAGGGGCAAGGTGACGGACGGAGACAGTAGCCTCACGGCCATCAGTCGTCATCACACGAGCATGCTCAGGATTAGCCTGGAGAATCTGCACTTTGTCCACTAGGGGGTCGTACTTGCTCGCGCAAACCGCCCGTTTAAGGTAGGCCGGCCCGGGCCCAGCGAGCCAACTGGGCAAAGACCTTATACACCCCGTGCTCCTGGGGTGGTGGAAAAGTCGCTCGTGGGGAGTTTGGTTGGTTGCCGTACACAGGAGAGCCCTGATCGAGTTCAACGCCGCAGGTAGCGACCAAGCCCATTTATTGAGGCCCCGGCCGAGGGTCCGGAGGCTGAGCATGACGGCCCTCCAGATAATCCCGTTGAAGCGTTCGATCTGCCCATTAGCCTGGGGTCTGTACGGCGTGGTGTAACTAGAAGCAATGTTATTTTGGAGCAGATAGCCGCGCACCTCCTGAGACAAGAAGACCGCACCCCGGTCGGTATGGACATAGGCCGGGTACCCGAACATTGAGAACAAGTTCTGTAAGCATCGCATCACCGTGGCAGCAGTCATGTCTGCGCACGTATAAGCAAAGGGGAATCGCGAGTACTCATCGACGATAGTGAGCAGATAGCGAGAGCCGCTCGACACCGGCAATGGGCCCTTGAAATCCATCGCCAAGCGTTCCCACGGTCGCGTAGCCTTAACCAGAGTCCCCATGGGAGGGTTATAGAAACGCGGTTTGATTTCCGCGCAGATAGCGCAGTCGCGACAGATACGGCGGATATCGTCAATCGAGTATGGGAGATTGCCACGCCGCACAAAATGAGCGAAACGCGTTACGCCGGGATGGCCCGCAGTGGCATGCAGCACCCGTAGGCCCTCCAAAGAGGTGATACCCGCGCATGTAGCCGGTCGTGATAAGGCATTGGCGGCCCGGTTATCCTTCCCCGGGCGGTATTTGATGGTGTAACAGAAGTCGGCGAGTTCGATACGCCAGCGAGTGATTTTCTCATTCTTAATGCGCTGGGCGTGTAAGGTGTCGTACATGAATGCAACGCTTTGCTGGTCCGTGATGATTTGGAAGCACCGCCCGAGTAAGTACGGGCGCCATCGCCGAATAGACTCGACGATCGCATACGCTTCCTTTTCGACGGACGAGTGTCTCCGCTCAGCAGTGGTAAGAGTCCGTGAAAAGAAAGCCACGGGACGCCCCCCTTGGGAGAGGGTTGCCGCGATGGCCTGATCCGAGGCGTCACTTTCGAGGACGAAAGAGCCACTCTCGTCAATTGTCGCCACGGTGGCTCGGGCGATGTCGGCCTTAAGGCCTTCAAAGGCCGCCAATGCGGCCGGACTCAGTGGGAAGGTGTCGCAGGCCACGAGGGGGCGAAGTTTCGCGGAGAAATTTTGCACCCATTTGGAGTAATGGGCGAATAGCCCGAGGGCGCGCTTCAGGGATGCCCGATCACAGGGAGGGGCCATGTCGAGCAAAGGTCGCAGACGCTCCTTATCCGGAGCGACAGAGCCATGGGTCACGGTGTACCCCAGAAGATCTATCGTGCTTAGGGAGTATTGGCACTTATCCTCGTTCATAGTTAAGTGATACCTCTGCGCGACCTCAAGGAAGCGCTTCAGATTAGCATCATGGTGCCCTTGGTCATATCCACAAACCGTAAGATTATCGAGGTAGACGAAAACATCGGTTAAGTGCTCCCGCGCAATGAGGTCATCCATGGCCCTCTGGAAACAAGCGACCCCGTTCGTTACCCCAAAAGGCAATCGCGTAAATTGGTACAACCGCTGCCCCGACTCAAAAGCGGTATAGATACGATCCGCCCTAGAGATAGGGATCTGGTGGTACGCACTACGGAGATCGAGAGTGCTATAGACCGAATACTGGGACACCTGTTGCACCAGCGCGTCCATCCCCGGAAGGGGGTAGGCATCCAGCTGTGTAAAGCGGTTAATCGTTTGGGAATAGTCGATTACCATGCGTCTGCGGTGGTCCTCGCTGCGCACCACCAAGACCTGGGCGCGCCACGGCGACCTGCTAGGTTCTATGATGCCGTCTTTCAAGAGCTGAGCCGTTTCGTCCGCAATGAATTGCATGTCTGCGCGAGAGTAGCGCCGTGATTTCACCGCGACAGGGGTGCAGTCGGAGGTTAGATTGGGGAACAGCGAAAGCGGCTGGATGTCCATTTGCGCTAGGGCGCACACCGCAAGCGCGTCGTCCGCCCCCACAACAAGCGTGTCAGGCCCACCAAACTCCATTACCAGACGTCCATGCAGCTTAAGAAAATGGTGTCCTAACAGAATATCAGCACATAAAGCGGGTAAAACCATAAGGTGTACATCAGGAAAAACCCGTCCCTTTAGCACGAGTTTCAATCGGCATTCCCCCTTCGTGCTGAGTCGAAGCCCCTGGGAAGCCATGAAGATCCGTCTCGTAGACCTCCAGATCCGCCATCCATGCCTGAGCACAAGTCGCTGGTCGATAAAACTATCCGTAGACCCTGTATCCACCAAGGCCCGAACACAATGGCCTTCGACCATGAGGGGAATAAGGGCTTGAGCCAGGCCAGACGAGGCTGCTGGGAGTGGGACTGAACCCCCCGAATGGGTCGGACAAGCCTCGCGGGTGGATCCTATGCCAGCAGCAGTTTTGCGGTCGTGGCCGGAGTATGCGTTGTCCATGGGGAATCCATTAATGCCATCAGAGGGCTTTCCCAAGCATTCCGGTGTTTCGCGATTCAAAATCTGATAATTCTGACGGGAAAAGGCCTCCGTAGTATTTGAAAACGCCTTTTGACACTTTTGGCAGGAAAAGGCCTCCGTAGTATTCGAAATCGCCTTTTCCGGGGTGAGGGCCACCGTTAGCTCGTGGACGACACGAGGAGAATGTTCCGCTGGGGCTTGGCGAGGCTTCAAAGCCCCTGGCGTGGCCCGGAGTTTGGTCAAGGACACGTACTTCGTGCCCGATTGAGGATGAGACTGTGGTGGCTGTCCGGTGACGCCCGTCAAGGACGTCTGAGCGCCCAGGGGCCCGCAGAGAGGGGCCCTCCCCTTCGAAGACGGGTAAGGCGCCGGGTTTCGGGCTCGGCTCGCAGGCTCCGCAATGAGCCCATTCAAGGTCGCCGCGATCGCGCGACCGCGACCGCGCGATTCAATGAGCCGCGAGCCGCGTGCCGTTTTCCTGCACACTTTCGCGTAATGCCCCTTTTGCGAGCACAAATGGCATATAGCGTCTCGTGCCGGACACACGGGCCGGGCATGGCGTGGCCCCCCACAGAAAAAGCATGCGGCCCCGCGTAAGGCCTTGGGTCTGGTCGTAGCGGCAGCCGTCAGGACTGGGTCTTCCTCCGGAGCATCCCGGAGTTCCGCGAGCAGGTCCGCGTCCTCGGCGGTAGCACTCTCCGGCCGGGCGTGTAGTGTCGTGCCCGCCAAGAGGCGCGTGCGATCATAGGTGTTCGATTGCATCCGCGCTTCGGTGTATACTTTCCCTTGCTCGAGTGCCGTAGCGAAGGTCAGGTCGGTCTTCTCTAAGAGCTTGAGCCTTAGTTCCTGGGAGGAGACCCCTGCAATGAAGGCATCTAAAAGAAGATCATCCTGAGCCTGCGCGGGAGTCCGTGGCTCCTTGATGCTGTCCAGCAAGAGCTGCCGGAGCTCCTGGGCATAGTGGTCCATCGCCTCGTTGGGTTGCTGACCGCGTTAGCAGCAAATATCATGCATACACCGGGCTTTTTTCCTTTATGTACAGCCGTTTGAGCTCCGCGATCGAGAGGTCATACGTCGCGAATTGAGCGATGGAATTGTACACCTTGTAGTCGATTTTTGAATGAAGCGTTGCTAGCTTCGCGGCAGCCGTCGGCGCGGTCTCAGGCTCCTCGAAATGATTCTCCAATGTTCTGAGCCAGTGCTTCAGTTGCAAGCCACCATCCGGGGCTTGCGGGTCGGCGCAGAATACGGCAACCGCCAGCGTCTTGTTGCCAGCCATGTCGGTAGATATAAATGGAATTAAGTGTTGTGGAAAACCAATCAGGTCCACACAACTTTAGTCCAACTTGTGGTTTAATTCCATTTAGATCATGACATCATCCTGTAATGCAGGAAATGCAATAAGTATACGATGTGGCATCACATGGGACCATTCATAACATTCAATGCAAGCAAGCTGGATATTCTATGCTGGCGTACCGTTAGCGAGTCTACCAGATGTAACGTGTCACAGGAGAAGTCTCGGAGCACCGTCCGCAGCCGCGGGTCTTATAGTCACGCCCCTAGCGGTGTCAACGAGCAGCGAGCATCACCCCCGGGTTCAGTACTAATACGATTTCACTACACATACAAAATAACCAAGATAACCAAGAACAATTAGAACCGTATAACAATATAACCAAGAAAATTAGAACCACACAAAATAACCAAGATAACCAAGAACAATTAGAACCATACAACAAAATAACCAAGAATAATTAGAACCATACAACAATATAACCAAGAACAATTAGAACCGTACAACAATATAACCAAGAACAATTAGAACCATACAAAATAACTAAGATAACCAAGAACAATTAGAAACATACAACAATATAACCAAGAACAATTAGAACCATGCAACAATGCAACCAAGAACAATCCAGCAATACAACCAAGAACCATGAGAACCATACAATAATACAACCTAGAACCATTAGAACCATACAACAATACAAACAAGAAGCATTAGAACCATACAACAATACAAACAAGAACCATTAGAACCATACAACAATACAAACAAGAAGCATTTGAACCATACAACAATGCAACCTAGAACCATTAGAACCATACAACAATACAATCAAGAACCATTAGAACCATACAACAATACCACCAAGAACCATTAGAACCATACAACAATGCAACCAAGAACCATTAGAACCATACAACAATGCAACCAAGAACCATTAGAACCACACAACAATGCAACCAAGAACCATTAGAACCATACAACATTGCAACCAAGAACCATTAGAACCATCCAACAATACAAACAAGAAGCATTAGAACCATACAACAATACAACCTAGAACCATTAGAACCATACAACAATACAAACAAGAAGCATTTGAACCATACAACAATGCAACCTAGAACCATTAGAACCATACAACAATACAATCAAGAACCATTAGAACCATACAACAATACAAACAAGAAGCAATAGAACCATACAACAATACAATCAAGAACCATTAGAACCATACAACAATACAACAATACAACCATACAACATTAGAACCATACAACAATACAACCAAGAACCATTAGCACCATACAACAATGCAACCAAGAACCATTAGAACCATACAACAATACAATCAAGAACCATTAGAACCATACAACAATGCAACCAAGAACCATTAGAACCATACAGCAATGCAACCAAGAACCATTAGAACCATACAACAATGCAACCAATAACCATTAGAACCATACAACAATGCAACCAAGAACCATTAGAACCATACAACAATGCAACCAAGAACCATACAACAATACAATCAAGAACCATTAGAACCATACAACAATACAACCAAGAACCATTAGAACCATACAACAATGCAACCAAGAACCATTAGAACCATACAACAATACAACCAAGAACCATTAGAACCATACAACAATACAACCAAGAACCATTAGAACCATACAACAATACAACCAAGAACCATGAGAACCATGCAACAATACAACCAAGAACCATGAGAACCATACAACAATACAACCAAGAACAATTAGAACCATACAACAATACAACCAAGAACCATTAGAACCATACAACAATACAACCAAGAACCATGAGAACCATACAGCAATACAACCAAGAACCATTAGAACCATACAACAATACAACCAAGAACCATTAGAACCATACAACAATACCACCAATAACCATTAGAACCATACAACAATACAACCAAGAACCATTAGAACCATACAACAATACAACCAAGAACCATGAGAACCATACAACAATACAAACAAGAACCATTAGAACCATACAACAATGCAACCAAGAACCATTAGAACCATCCAACAATACAACCAAGAACCA
The DNA here is from genome assembly GCF_964187855.1 of Myxine glutinosa. Lineage (NCBI taxonomy): Eukaryota > Metazoa > Chordata > Myxini > Myxiniformes > Myxinidae > Myxine > Myxine glutinosa. The sequence goes on along the minus strand of NC_136267.1, from coordinate 90,817,027 downwards.
TTAGAACCATACAACAATACAACCAAGAACCATTAGAACCATACAACAATACAACCAAGAACCATGAGAACCATACAACAATACAACCAAGAACCATGAGAACCATACAACAATACAACCAAGAACCATTAGAACCATACAACAATACAACCAAGAACCATTAGAACGATACAACAATACAACCAAGAACCATTAGAACCATACAACAATACAACCAAGAATTCGCGTGCTGCAAGACCATCATCATGTTCATGATGTATGGCTATGGACAAATAGGTTCTTGTGCTCGTGTTGTTTCATGAATCCGCACATTGATTTTAACAACAATTTCACAAGTTTATTTTTTGTTTACAAGATCGAGGCTCATTGAAGTGCGCTTGGTAACAGAGTGGATGAACTGACAGTGGAGGCAGTGGGCAACAGTTTGGACAATATAATCGAGGGAATGCAGGAATAGGAAAAGAGGAGAGGGATAAGAGAGGAGGACACACAGTAACCTGGTTGGGTTAAGAAGGTTCACCTATTCCTCCAGTTTCACCCCTCTAGCTGCTGTTTTGTAGTACCCGCCGCTGGCGTCATTAGTGACTCATCCACTCACTCAGAAAAAGGGGCACTGTGTCAGCAATGGAATACCCTCGGTGGTTTGCCATTGTCTGCTCATCATGATTTAAATTGGATCTCTTGTTAGAGCTGCTAATTATGTGTCAAGATGTGAAGCCTGCAAAGCATTGAGTATGTCGCTGGAAATTTTATACAGATGATGGACAGTGAACATTTCCCCCAAAAAATATTGTGCAACACATTTTCTTTTAGCCTTGTCAAATGTTTACACAAGAGGGTGTGATGATTGCAGATCCTAATAGATCTGAAGACTTTTCAAAAATGGCAAGATAAGGTTATCTTCTTGGGGAAAATGCCAGGGGCATAGAAAGACCCCTTTATATGGTACGAGTATGAGGGGGGAGTGGAAGGGGGGAAGCAGGAGACGTAGGGGTGAGGAAGGGAGTGGGTGAAGTGGAAGGGGAGGCAGAGGGAGGATAAAGAGACACTACATATACATTTTTGGGGATGGGGGGGGGGCGGCGGTGGCTTTGACAGGCTCCTCCAGTTTGGGGGAGGGGGGGAGGGGGGAAGGGAAGGAGGAAAAAATTTCCCGTGCGGAGAGTGCTTCATAACCTCAGTGTTTGCACAGGAAAAAAAGGAAATTGTAACCCACTATAGTCGAGGGGCTCTGCCATATACAGTGCATTCAGAAAGTATTCAGACCCCTTCACTTTTTTCACATTTTGTTATGTTGCAGCCTTATGCGGAAATCGTTTAAATTCATTTTTTTCCCCTCATCAATCTACACTCAATACCCCATAATAACAAAGAGAAAACAGTATTTTAGAAAGTTTTGCAAATTTATTAAAAAGAAAAGACTGAAATATCACATTTACAGAAGTATTCAGACCCTTTGCTATGACACTTGAAATTTAGCTCAGGTGCCTCCCATTTATCTTGATCATCTTTGAGATGTTTCTACACCTTGATTGGAGTCCACCTGTGGTAAATTCAATTGATTGGACATGATTTGGAAAGGCACACACCTGTCTATATAAGGTCTCACAGCTGACGATGCATATCAGAGCAAAAACCAAGCCAGGAGGTCGAAGGAACTCTGCCTGCAGAGCTCAGAGACAGGATTGTGCTGAGGTACAGATCTGGAGAAGCCTACAAAAAAATTCTGCTGCATTGAAGGTTCCCAAGAGCACAGTGGCCTCCATAATTATTTAATGGAAGAAGTGTGGAACAACCAGGGCTCTTCCTAGAGCTGGCTGCCCAGCCAAACTGAGCAATTGGGGGAGAAGGACCTTGGTAAGAGAGTTGACCAAGAACCCCATGGTCACTCTGGCTGAGCTCCAGAGATCCTGTGTGGAGATGGGAGAAACTTCCAGAAGGACAACCATCACTGCAACACTCTACCGATCTGGGCTTTATGGCAGAGTGGCCAGATGGAAGCCACTCCTCAGTGAAAGACACATGAAAGCCCGCTTGGAGTTTGCAAAAAAGCACCTGAAGGACTCTCAGACTGTGAGAAACAAGATTATGTGGTCTGATGAAACCAAGATTGAACTGTTTGGCTTCCGTCTGGCCACTCTGCTAACTCTGAGGGCCTCTCACTGACTCACCACAGGCAGGTTGGTGGTCTTTCTGTCTTCTACCGACTCCTCTCCGGCCTTGCTCCCCCAGCTTTATGTGGGCTCTGTCCCCCAAATATTCCTACAGGTCGCACAAGATCTGCCTGCAACCCTCTTATGGTTAAACTGCCAAAATCATGACTCTCTGCTCACCTTCACTCCTTCATTCCTCTTTTCTCCCGCCTCTGGAAGAAACTCCCTCATTCTCTTCAATCCCACTCCTCCCTCCAGGTCTTTAAAACAGCTGTTCACCACCATCTCTTATCTTCCCCCATCCAAAACCTTGATCTTTTCTAACCCCGCTAATTTCACCCCAGATCCACTTTTTTGAAATACCAACTTCTTTCCTGGAAGTCCTTGCAGTATCCTTGTGTTTTATACTTCTCCCACCCCACCCCCCCCCCCCTTCCCAAGCCTCCTCCCCCCAAGTCCTCTCCCTCCCACAGATCTCCCGATGTCCCTCCTCTAAAATGTTGTGTTTGTGTGCCTCCTCTTCTCTCCCCATCTTGTCTACTGCTCCCCTATTATATACTTTGTGTGTCTGTTTTGATTTTTTTTTGTGTGATAAATGTTAGCTCTTTCACGAGCCTCGATCCTGTATATATATATTTTTTTAAATACAGGCGGAGGCGCTTCTATGGTAAAATTTCGTGGCAATCGGACCAACGGTTGCCGAGAAAATGAATTTTTAAAATGCAGACATGCACGCACGTACACACCCGAATGCTTAACCCCGCTTTTCGCTTCGCGAGTGCAGGGTAATAAAATCTCAGCATTATTGGCATCGACTGCAATGAGGCAGAGCACTAGGCCTGTGGCTCATATCGCAGACAGGTCGGTGGCCAATGTTTTTTTTTTTTCTCTTGTCTTGCTCTCTCTCTCTGCTCTCTGTTCTCTGATCCAACGAGGACAACAGAAACATTATTCTTATTAAGCCCCATTATCTCTCCCAATATAATATACAATATACTACAAGTAGGTTGTTATGTTCTTTCTCTCTCCTGTTCGTTCATCTCCTCGTTGTTGTCCCACTGCCCCGCTGTTATTGTATTGCTATCTGTCATCCGTCACCTTGCTCTCCATAAACCAAGATTTTGAGCCATAAACAATACAATTGCATGAGAACACATGCATGCACCAAAGAATGATGAGAGGACTTTTCAGGTAAAGGGGTCAGTGTCTCATTTTGTGTCAGAAGCTCAACGTTAGAAATTGGGAGAGACAATGATGGGGTGAAGAACAGCACACTTGAAGGTCTGGAAGGAAGAGCATGCCATGCATGCGAGGTGATAGGGGTAGAGAGGTAAGAGGGTGGGAAGGAAAAGACCAAAATAGACCCATTAAAAGACTGAAAGGTCCCCAACATGCCTATTGTGAGAGAGTAGCCTCTGAGATTCGGCCTCTTATTATGAGATGCCATGGACATCAACGTAGAGCTTTAGACACCATGGCCTCAAGGGGAATAAGACGAAAATCAGCAGCGCAGCTGATAGTAGGAAGCCATCTTTTGTGGTACTTCAGAATAATGCCTTGGACACTGCTGTGATTTGAAAATGGCAGAGAAAGGACTTGGCCCTGTGGAAAATTCTGATGCAGCAGCTGAATCTGGAGGCCATCATGAAGATGTGGATTAATACCACGACAAGTTAGATTCCATATACTGAAGATCATGAGCTTCAGAGACTGTACCTCTCTCTCCCACAGAGGTTGACCACAGAAATAACGTGTACGGGACTTTCCTACAATAAAATATATGTTCAGAGTAAATGACCAGTTACTCATTCTCTCAACATCTGCGGAGAGGGCAGAGGGGTGAGAAACAGCCCAACACAGAATGGAGGCAACTGCAAAGTAGTGCAATGGATTTTCCAGTGAACAAGAGAAGATATGAATTTATTTGAAGAGCAGGATTAGTCCCAGAATTCCGCCTTGAGAGGTGCCAGCCAGGGGCACCGAGAGTCAGCACGGGCCCCAGGAAAATAATCTCGCCGGGCTCCTTCTCTCTTTTTTACTTTTTAAGACCAATCTAAAACTAAGATGTTAAATTAGTTCCCAAACTCGTCAGTCGATCTTGATACATAGTTGATCTCGGGACATTTTGTATCATGATATGCATGTCATACACCATATCTTGTAACGATGAGGAAGAAAACGAAGGTTTTCACTTTACTGTTAAAATAGGATGAAGTGGGATTTGAAAAAAAGAGGATCTCTGAGCCGGCCCCTTCGACCCCGGCCCTGGGGCAGAGCCCCGGCTGATCACCTCATCTGTCCTGTTGCCAGCCTCTAGAGATAAAGCTTGGGAGAGAATGGCATCCCAAGTAACCCACTGCCTGCAAGCTTGAAGGATATCTGATTTAATACAAGTGCAGAAGGGGACTTTGGATTTCATTAGCTGTCAGCTTAGAAAACACAGAAGGATGCCATGCAAAATGAAATGCATGGGAGATGTCGAGTGACACGGCCCTTACATCCTGTTTGAGATTGAGAGCACCCATCCATTGTTGGGATAGAAGAAGCAGCTTGCACAGGGTGTAATTACTTGGGCAAACGCCAAACTGATGATTCGAGATCAGAGTTGTAGAACAGATGAGTCTTGAGTTCTGGCACAATGATCACTTATATTACTTTGCTTATTATGGGGAGAAGACTGACCAATATATATAAAAAGTCACGTGAAAAAGTAAGTAAACCCCATGTAAAGTTTTGACTTTTTCAACATATTTCAACATACAGCTATTTGACCTTCATTTCAACAATATTGATAGATAAAGGTGATATAATATGACAAATATCATGAAACATTTACATTTTGTAGTCCATTGTATAATTTAAATAAACATAAATGCAAATTTCGCATGTGCAAAAAGTAAGTACACCCCGACATTTATCACTACTTCAAATACCTAAAATTAGAATCAGGTGCACCAGCTCAGGGGCAAATGATTAGAACATCGTCAGAGAGGATCTTGGAGGAACCTGTCTTATTTAAACCTCAGACATTTAGTTTGGTTTGCTCTTTGTTGTTGAAGTGTGTGGCGTTACCATGCCTAGATCAAAAGAGCTCTCTGAGGCCTTCAGAAAGAAGGTTATCGATGCCTACGAGTCTGGGAAGGGATTTAAAAAGATCTCCAAACAATTTGAAATCAATCATTCGACTGTCCGGAAGATTATCTACAAGTGGAGAAGATTCCAAACAACTGCCAACAGTTCAGGCCAGGCCGCCCCAGCAAGTTCAGCCCGAGAGCAGACCGCAAGATGCTGAAAAAAGTCTCTAAGAACCCCAGAATGTCATCACGGGACCTACAGGTAGCTCTTGCCACTGTTGATGTCAAAGTGCACGAGTCTACCACTAGAAAGAGGCTGCACAAATTTGATCTACATGGGAGGTGTGCCAGGAGGAAACCTTTGCTGTCCAGAAAGAACATCAGGACAAGACTAAAGTTTGCCAAGGAACACCCAGGAAAAGACCAGCACTTCTGGAACAATGTGCTCTGGACAGATCAGTCAAAGGTAGAGCTATTTGGCCACAGTACCAGAAGACATGTTTGGCGAAAACCAAAGACAGCATTTGACCACAAGAACCTAATACCAACTGTAAAGCATGGTGGTGGAAATATTATGGTTTGGGGCAGCTTTGCTGCATCAGGGCCTGCGCAGCTCACCATCATATAATTCACTATGAATTCTTCATTGTACCAGAGGGTGCTTGAGGATAATGTGAGGCCATCTGTCGGAAAGTTGAAGCTCAACCGAAGGTGGACCTTGCGACATGACAATGACCCCAAACATACCAGTAAATCCACCAAGGAATGGCTGGAAAGAAAGAAATGGAGGGTTCTGGAATGGCCAAGTCCAAGCCCGGATCTAAATCCCATCGAGATGTTGTGGGGGGATTTGAAACGAGCTGTGCATGCAAGAACTCCCTCACTCCCTCACTCCACCCCACCCACAGGAGTACCTCTGGCTACGGCTTCCTTCCGCTCCCACCTTTTGTTCATATGTGTTCTGTACCGTCCTCCAAACAGTGATGACTCCATTTACATTTCTCTGTCGGACAACATGGACCAACTTCTATCAACTCATCCAAACTCTCTCTTCCTCATATGTGGTGACTTCAACTGTCATCATGCCAGCTGGCTGGGTGTGGGTTCATCTCTCACCAGCCATGGCACCTCAGCAAAGGACTTCTGCGACTCATTGGGACTGACACAATCTGTCAATTTCCCGACCCGGATCTCAGTCAATGGAGTATCTTCTCTTCTGGACTTGGTTGTGACTAACTTCCCTGCAAATGTCTGCTGCTCTTCTTCTGCTCCAATCGGTTCTTCTGATCATGTGCTTGTTAAAGTGGACATCTCACTGGCCATTCTCAGAGAGCCTCCTCAGCGCCGACGAGTCTGGCATTTCACTCAGGCCGACTGGCACGGTCTGCAAGCAGCCATCAATCAACTGGACTGGTCTCCCATCTCTAATGCCTCTGACATCAATTCTTCCTGGGAATTCTTCCAAAGCAAACTGCTCTCTCTCATGCACAGATTTATCCCATCTCGTCTTCAGTTGTCTTACCCTTCCTCCCATCCATGGTACACTGAATCTTGTGGTGAGGCAGTTGCCCTGAAACAACTTGCCTTTGCGTCTTGGAAGGCAAATCCAACTGAAGGCAATCTCAGTTCCTTCCACCAAGCTCGAAACAAGTGTGTTTCTACCCTCAGAAGTGCCAGGAAGCACTATCTCTCCACACTCAAGATTGAACTCTCAAACCTGTCTCCTTCCTCCAAATCCTGGTGGCGTGTGGTCAAATCCGTTTCTGGTGTTTGTTCCCCCTCCAACCCCTCCCTTACCTCAAATGGCTACACAGTTGACACCGCACGTGACAAAGCCGAATGCCTCAACTCTGTGTTTGCCTCAAAATCTTGTGTCCCAAACCCATCTCTCTCTGTTCCCACCTTTCCCAGTCGAACCCAACTGCTCCTGGACTCTGTGTCCTTCTCTCCTGACAAGGTGGAGAAGTTTTTATCAAACCTCGACTCTGATTCTGCAACTGGACTAGATGGCATCAGCCCTCGGGTCCTAAAATCCTGCTCTGCCGCTCTATCTCACCCTCTCTCTGTTCTTTTCACCCTCTTTTTTGCTCAAGGTCATCTGCCAGCATCTTGGAAATCAGCAAACATTACCACTTTACACAAAAAAGGTGCAAAAACAGATCCTTGCAACTACAGACCAATCAGCCTGCTCCCAATTATCAGCAAAGTCATGGAATCCATCATTGCTTCAGATATCAAATCCTTCCTCTTCTCCAATGGCTTGATCTCTGATCATCAATTTGGATTCAGACCAGGTCATTCTACTCTGGACATGTTGCTTCTGCTGTCTCAACAAAGGATGGAGGTCCTCAATGCCAAACAGGAAATCAGAGCTGTCTCACTTGACATATCACGTGCCTTCGATACGGTCTGGCACCCAGCTCTGCTCACCAAACTCACCTCCTATGGTATTCAGGGAAATCTCCACTCATGGCTTGCGGATTTCCTCTCTGGTCGTAGGCAACGTGTGGCCCTGAATGGATTTCTCTCATCTTCCCTTCCTGTTCTGGCTGGAGTTCCCCAAGGTAGTGTTCTGGGCCCTGTGCTATTTCTGGTCTTCATCAATGACCTCTCCGACTCTCTGGAAAATCCTCTCTATCTCTTTGCTGATGACTCCACTATCTGCCGCTCCATTCCTCATCCCTCAGATCGGCAGTCTGCAGCCTCCTCACTCTCTGCAGACCTGGACAAAATCACAGACTGGTCAAACAAGTGGAACATGTCTTTCAATCCTGACAAATCTCACACTCTTATAATGTCTCTCCGAAAGGACCGACTGGACAACCCTCCCATCTACTTTCTCAACAATCCTCTCCAAGAAGTTCTGTCGCTCAAGTTTTTGGGTCTCACTATCTGCCATGATCTTTCTTGGGAAAACCACATTTCCAAGCTGGCCTCCAAAGCCAGTCGCCGACTGGGCATCCTCCGTCGTGCGAAGTCCTTCCTTGGCACACCTGAGCTCCTCACCACATACAAGGCTTTCATCCGCAGCTCAATGGAATACTGTTCCCCCCCTCTGGGCTGGTGCTCCTGCCTCACACCTTGCTCGGTTTCACGCTGTTGAGGCCAAAGCTTTCAGAATCATTGGAATCTCCTGCGATGTAGTCAACTCCGAGGGCCTTTCACTCACTCACCGCAGGCAGGTTGGTGGTCTTTCTGTCTTCTACCGACTCCTCTCCGGCCTTGCTCCCCCAGCTCTCTCTGTGCTCTGTCCCCCCAATATTCCTTCAGGTCGCACAAGATCTGCCTGCAACCCTCTTATGGTTAAAATGCCAAAGTCTAGGCTCTCTGCTCACCTTCACTCTTTCATTCCCCTTTTCTCCCGCCTCTGGAACAAACTCCCCCACTCCCTTCAATCCCACTCCTCCCTCCAGGTCTTTAAAACAGCTGTTCACCACCATCTCTTATCTTCCCCCATCGAAAACCTTGATCTTTTCTACCCCCGGTAATTCACCCCAGAGTCCTTGCAGTGTTCATATGTTTTATTCCTCTCCCACCTCCCCCCAAGTCCTCCCGATGTCCCTGCTCTCAAATGTTGTGTTTGTGTCCTTCCCCCTCTCTCCCCATCTTGTCTGCCGCTCCCCTTGTTTTTTGTGTTTTGTGTGTCGGTTTGTCTTTTTGTGTGATTAATGTTAGCTCTTTCACGAGCGTCGATGTTGTATACAAAAAAAAAAAAAAAAAAATCCCATCGAGATGTTGTGGGGGGATTTGAAACGAGCTGTGCATGCAAGAAACCCTCAAACATCGCACAGCTGAAAGAATTCTGCATGGAGGAGTGGGCAAAAATTTCTCCCAGTCAATGTCAGAGACTGGTCGACAGTTAAAAGAAACGCAGACTTGAGGTTGTTTCTGCCAAAGGGGGCAATACCACCTATTAGAGCCAAGGGTGTACCTACTTTTTCCACATGCGAAATTTGCATTTATGTTCATTTAAATTATACAATGGACTACAAAATGTAAATGTTTCATGATATTTGTTATATTATATCACCTTTATCTATCAATATTGTTGAAATGAAGATCAAATAGCTGTATGTTGAAATATGTTGAAAAAGTCAAAACTTTACATGGGGTGTACTTACTTTTTCACGTGACTGTGTGTGTGTATATATATATATATATATATATATATATATATATATATATATATATCTATATATATATATATATATATATATTGTTACGGATACGGAGTACGGCTCTTCCCTCTTAGCAAGGGGTGGTTAGTCCTTTGTCTTGTTAAGCTGACCATCTCCGCTCCTGGCACTTGTAACGCTATCCCGCGGGATGGAACGGATCAGGGTTATGGGTCCAGGGTTTATCCCGAATACCTTTATCCGTCCCTCCGCAGACTAGGGAGACAAGTACCGCTCGAACCCCGGTTTGGATGGTCTAGTTAGTTGCCGAGCGGTTTTTTAGCAACCCAAAGTTCGAGTCATTAGCCTTCACTAAACCCGATCCTGAACGTTGGCCGAATCGCGCCACGTACACTCAATATTGAAACCACTAAAGTGACCGAACGAGAATGAAGAAGAAGAAGAAGTACGGAGGAATAACAGGATTTATTAATTATTTACACAAGCCAAAGCAAAGAGAGCAGTCAAGGTTATATACAGGGAAATGGAAGGAGCAGGAGACACAGTGAAATCATTAGCTTACCTATACAAGCTTAATTAATAAACCCCAGGACAACGTGGAAGACGGACAAACATTCACACTTACACGGGGAAATGATGGCAGGAACGAATGGCTTGGAGATGGATGGCTTTGAGAGGCAAGGAAGGTTCAACGGGGACTGGGCACGGTCGGGCCGGAAGGCACCGCCGTCAAGAAACCGAGCCGCGGTCGTGCGAACTCCAGCGGTCCCAAACTGCGTGGGCGAAGTTCCTTTGTCCGCACTGCTGCTTCGCGCGCTCCTTGCATTGCCTCGGTCCGTTTCTCCTGCAGCGCGGCACGTGTCACGGCGGCTTGGTCACACCTGCTCATCTCCTGGACTCAGAACTCATCTCTCCTCTCAGCTCATCTGCCGTGGGGAGCGTCCCGCTGCGGGTTATATAGGCCCCGCCCTTCAACCTTTGCGAACCTCCCCCAAGTGTTCTCTCTCCACCCTCTCAAGCCAAACCCCTCGTTCTGGGATGGTTGAGCGGGGCCGACTCACTCCTCCCCTCTATGACGAGGTGGAGACCCGCCTTTCTTCTTCGTGGTTACCTCGTGCGTAATGGAGTCAAATGCAGCAAAGTGGACGGAAGATGAAAATGCAGCAAAGTGGCTAAAAAAGTCAATTGCAGCAAACCTGGCAAACCTGGTACTTGGAAGATGCCATGGGGCGTCGGAGGGACCTACTCTTATTTAATTCGGTGCAATGAAGAGTCAAACTATTGGGAAACACATCCTTAACCTACATAAAATAAGGGACTAACTATTTAAAAGGATATATGGTGCCCTGTGTGCAGGTTTATGGAATTAACTAAGAGGACGAGCTTCGGCCTTTCTTTACATTATGGAGGGTGCCATGTACACACAACAAAACCATAATTCTCACATTCTTTACATTTTCTCAAATTCGTTACACTTCTCAAATTCGTTACTATATATATATATATATATATATATATATATATATATATATATACAGACTTGGCATTTAATATGGAATTTTTTTTTTTTCTTGACTTGGGTTTATTTTCTGAACTCAGTATATCAATCTGGTGGGTTTCTTTTACCCTTCGGTGATGTCTTTGTTGAAAGAACCATGTCACTGATTGTCTGTCGCAGCAAGAAGTCAATAACAGGATTATATCACAGGTGGCGTGACAAAATGTAAGGACAGGTACATTTGACGATTGGCTTCACAATCGGGTATATAAGGGTTGTTGCGTTCTGTATTAGTGGAAAACAACTGCTGCACGTCTGCAAAAGTTATTGCCGCTTCCTCTGGAGATGGTCCGTCAACTTGACAATGCTGTTTGTCATGGAGTGGTGGCTTTACGAAATTCTGGCATGAAACAGCGTGCTATTGCTCGGCAGTATGGCATCACTCAAGGTCAGGTGTCAAATATCCTGAAACGAAATGCTCAGAGGGGTGTCCCTACTCCAATACCGAGGCCAGGACGTCCACGCAGAACCACAAGGAGAGATGATCGCCAGCTGCACCGGTTAGTCTGCAATGGCCGTACCAAGTCAGCTAATCGGCTTAGGGCTGAGTTGCAGCAACTGACAAATGTGCCTGTATCCAGAAGGCTAGTCAACCAACGACTGGTTCAAGCAGGCTATCGTGCCAGCCGTCCCCTGAGAAAGCCACGCCTGACCAGACAACACAGCCAGCGCCGATTGCAGTGGGCCAGAGAGCACCATCAATGGCAGCCAGGACATTGGAATCACGTGACCTTCAGTGACGAGTCTAGATTTCTGGTCTATCGTCAAGATGGCCGCGTCCGAGTGCGCAGACAAGTGCATGAAGCCCACAAGGAAGATTGCATAGTGCCAAGAGTCCAAGCTGGAGGTGGTGGGGTGACCGTTTGGGCTGCTTTTCATGCAGAGGGCAAAACTGACCTGGTTGTTCTGAATGGAAACCTGAACCAGTTCAAGTACAGGGTCATTCTGGAAGAAACATTGCTTCCATTTGCTCGTGCAGCCTTTCGAGGAAACTTTGTCTTCCAAGATGACAATGCATGGCCTCATCGTGCTCGCATGATCGAACACTTTCTTGCTGAACGTGGTGTAGAGCATATGGAGTGGCCTGCCATGTCCCCGGATATGAATCCGACAGAGAACTTGTGGGCAGAATTAACGCATCAAATCGACAACTTGGACCAGCAGCCGACCTCTGTGCGTGAATTGCAGCAGACTATTGCATGGCAAGCGCATGGCAAGCTCACTGCATGGCAAGCGATTCCTGTCCAAACCTTGGCAAATCTCGTGAACAGCATGCCTCAACGTGTACGTGCTCTCCTGAATGCTCGTGGGGGTTACACGAAGTACTGAACTGTAATTTTACTGTCCGTAATCCCAGTCATAATTTAGCTTTTGTTTTTGTTGAAAACATTTTTGGCTAATGTGCAAAATAAAGAGATACTTCTGGAAAACGTACATAAGTTTCTTTTAAAGGTCACATTAACAAAATCTAAAATAATTTCAACATAATTCCAATGAACTTTTGGTTCTAAGACATCTTGAAAAGTAAGTTCACCCCCACAAAAAAAATATTCCATATTAAATGCCAAGTCTGTATATATGTATACAGTATATATATATATATATATATATATATATATATATATATATATATATATATATATATATATATATATATATATAATATATATATATATATATATATATATATATATATATATATATATATATATATATATATATATATATATATATATATATATATAATTATATATATATATATATATATATATATATATATATATATATATATATCAGTCACTATGCGACCTTCATATCATCAGTGGAGAACCGCCAGCAAGGCAAGGTATCCCATACAGCTGCTGCTGCACCTTGCTGGGAGCGATACGCGCGGCCTGCCACGCGGTGACGTTATCGCTGGTATCCACTCATCATATGGAGTCGACCTGGTTGCGGTTGGGAGTTACTAATAATGGTATCTGTAATCTGGTTCTCCAACCTAATGAGCGGACAACATGACGTCATCATGAGTTACAAGTGTATGGAAAGCCTCACTGCGTTGCCCTGATGAAGCCCCAACAAGGGCGAAACCAGGTCGGTAACTGTGAGTTTTGCATGCACTTGTGACAGTAGCTGTATTTATAATCCGTAATGACGCACTGCTAGATGGTTCCTCTGGAACTTTGCAGGCAATGCGGACGTGCATGGCGATGACGTCATGTTGTCCGCTCATTAAGTTGGAGAACCAGATTACAGATACCATTATATATATATATATATATATATATATATATATATATATATATATATATATATATATATATATATATATATCTGTGTAGTGTCTGTCTTGTCTTGTCTTGTGTTGTCACTGAACTACTCCCTCAAACTTTTGTGAAATCGTACCAAACTTCTGGTATGCACATATCTCTCCCGTCGGGATGTCCTAAGCATATTTTCTTTGAAAAAATTTCCAATTTTTTTTTTTTTTTGAATTTTTCCAGAATCCTTTTTTGTTTTCAACTTAAGTTTTCAACTTCAATTGTTTATAAAAGGTAATATCGCGTATATTACAAATACATTTGTTCATTATGATTGTTTGAATTATGATTGGTGTAAACCATGACAAAACAGCGACTCAGGTAGTCATTTATCTATATATCTGTTGTAAGAATCAGTCCTACAACATTGTCCCAAGAGTAGCTTTAATTCAGAATCGATCTCTAGCAATACCTGTAAGAAACTAACAAGCCACACATCAGTATACAGTAATCATAGAAGTAAGTAATGGATCTGCAATTAGTATAAGCAAGCTTAGAACCAAGAGTAACACGCACCATCAGAGTATGCACTACATCACACAGAATAAATGTCACAGGAATCATCGGAGCGCTGTCCAGTCCGAATTCTTATTGGAGCCTCTCAGTGGACATAGTCAGCATAACACCTGGGTTCAACCTAGACACAATTTCATTACATTCTCACCGCCGTTAAAACTACACTACCCCCAATGGCGGAAGTCAAGCTAGCAAGTCATAGCAGCATAGAAACATTAGTTAGCAGCAGAGTAATATCAGGTAGCAACAGTCCATGTCAGTCAGTCCAGCCATAGCGGTCGGGGCGTCAAATTTCTCTTCCGGCGCGTGTCCGATAGGCACCAGGTGCCACATCCATGATATCGAAATTCCCCTCATCGGAGTGATCCCCTAACTCGGGTGACGTTCATGCAAAAACACACACCCTCACCCACTCACTCATATACACAAAATAAGAAGTAATAATGATAACAAAAAAAAACACACACACACAACCAACCGACACCATTCGACGTTCCTCCATAAACTTCCTCCATATCCAAAATGAGCCTTTCAAGGCAACCTGGGCCACTTTGTCACACATCCTCCTTCTTTCTGTCCCACACACTCCCAGCCTAGCAAGAAATGCAGAAAAGGAATTGCCAATATACCCTCTACACCCCACCTCAAATGGCTGACACGAAACGCGCCAACCCTTCTCCCGGCACTCTGCCTCCAGCTCACTGTACTTTGCTCTCTTCCTCTCGTGCACCTCCTCCATGTTCTCTTCCCAAGGTACCGACAACTCCCCTAAGATGACCTGTCTTGTTGCACTTGACCAAATGACAATGTCAGGCCGCAACCTTGTCACACAGATCTCCTCTGGGAATACCAATTGTGGCTTTAGGTCTGCCACCACCTGCCATTCACAAGCACCTGACAGCCCTCTTGCTTTCCACCTCCTCCTCCTCCTCTTTCCACCTCTTTCCACTTGGCCCTCTTTGACAAACCACACCTCTCCCCCATCAGTCTCCTTCTCCACTCTTCTCTCTCTCGATCTCAGCACCTCTTGTTGCACCATCTGCACCACCACCGCCAGCACCTGATCATGTCGCCACCTGTATCTTCCTGCTGCCAATGCTACTGAGCATGCACTCAGTGCATGCTGCACTGTTCCCACACCTCCACACAAATAACATCTCTCCTCCTGCAACAACCCCCACAATCTCAAGTTTACTGGTGACGGAAGCCCATCATACGTTGCCCGCAACAGGAAATTCAACAATATTGGCTCCATCCTCCAAATCTCTTGCCACTTCAATATCCTCACCCGCACACTTTCCCACTTAGTCCAAGCACCTTGCTGTGCCTGACCGACTGCTTTCACATATCTCCCCTCCTCTTCCTTTCTTCTCAACTCCCTCTCAACCATCTTCCTCCTCTCTTTCACACATGCCTTTCCCCATCGCTCATGCTCCATCCACCCCAAGCCATGCTTCCCATGCTGTACCATCCCCATGACCTCCTCCTGTTGCAACCGCTCCTCCATCTCGTCCACCTCTGCTCTTGCAAATCCACTTCCGACTTCCCTTCTTCTCTGGGAGAGCATTCTTTACCACTGCATTACTTTAATCCCGCAACATCATGAACGCCCACACCCTCACCACCTTAAACTCCTCGGTTAATGATGTCAAGGGAAACTGGAGTTTTCCACCCTGACCATAAAAGGCAATGTTCATCAAACAGCGTGGCACTCCCAACCACCTCCTCACAAACCCACTCACCACAACCTCCATCCTCTCTACATGCCCAATTGCAATATCATACATCATAAATGGCCACAATATTCGTGGCATCAACCCAAACTTCAAACACCATACCTTCAACTTACCTGGCAAACCACATCCATCAATCCTCTTCAAACCTCTCAAAAGCTTGTTTCTGACCTCCTCCACTCTTCCCACATCATTCAACTCCACTGTATACCATCTTCCCAAACTCTTCACAGGGGCCTCTACCAATGATGGAACCACCTCCCCTCCCAGCTCAAACCTGTGCATGTTATCCACCACTTCTCGTCTCACTATCACACTCCTCGATTTTCTTGCTTTAAATCCCATTCTTGCCAACCGCATCAACCTTTCCAGTCATCCCAGTACCTCTACTGCTGCATCAGTGGACTGTTGGACAACTGTCAGGTCATCCATGAAAGCAAACATTGCTGGCAACCTCTGACCAGGGGCGTGCTCCACTTCTTTCCCATGTCCACTCACCGCACGTATCAACAACTCCATAACCAGCACAAACAAAATCGGGGAGATGGTACATCCCATCGGGATCCCCACTTCCAACTTCTGCCACTCTGTTACATAGGGCTGTGTCGCAAACCGCATCCAAAACTGATCATAATATGCCATCAAAAAATCCCTAAATCTCCGTGGCACCCAAAAGAAATCCATGGCATACCTGATCAAGGCATGCGGCACTGACCCATATGCATTCTCCAAATCCAGCCATACCACCGCCACATCCTTCCTTTGCCTCTTTGCCTCCTGGAACACTTGCCAGACCATTGCCGAGTGTTCAATGCATCCTGGTGATCCTGGTATTCCTGCCTTCTGCACAGAACAATCCACAAAACCATTCCCTCTGATGAAGCCTGAGAGCCGTGCCGCAAAGACACTCATCAATATCTTCCCATCTACATCGAGCAATGATATTGGTCTAAACTGCTCCAGTGTCACAGCCTCCTCCTGCTTTGGAATATAAACTCCTTCCGCCCTAGTCCATTGACTGGGCACCACTCCTTGCCTCCATACCACCTTCAGAGCCTTCCACAGATACTGCCTGATGCCTACACAACTCTTAAACACCTTGTATGGCACTCCACTTGGTCATGGAGCCGATGCCGCCCGTGCCTTCCTCAAAACTGCCTCAATCTCAGACATCTTTGGCTCTGACAAATGAAATGGAACACCTGGCTCTGTCGGTCTCACCAATTCTTCGATTTCCTCCACCACTTCGTTCCTCCTTGTGTCTGCATATGTGACACGCAGGTGACCTTCCAACTCTTCCTTTGGTACCTTCAGTACACCACCTCGAGACGGCTCCAACAGATCCTTCATAAACTGAAAAGGCTTCTCAAAGAACCTCTTTCTCTTCCTCTGCCTCTCCATTCTTCACCTCCTCATCCTCTCCACTCTCTTCAACTTCACCAACCTCATCCTCACCTGCTTCGTCAACACCTCAAGCCCATTCCTCTCCCCTTCCACAGCCCTCTCCATCTTCCATTCAAACTCCTCAACTCCATTCTCAACTCATGGATCTCCCTCTGCCTCCTGCTCAAACATGCCTCCTTCTCACCCTTCTCTACACACTCTTTCACTACAAACGTGACACATGCATACTCAAACTCAATCTCATTCATCTTTCTCAATCTATCTTCCACCCTGCCTTTCAACCTATGAAGCGCCCCATACATCACTCCATCCATTCTCTCCCATACTTCCCTTTCTCCCATACCTGGCCATTTCACTCTCCTCCTCACATCCTTTCCCTGGATGGGAGTGAATGTATCCATATATATATATATATATATATATATATATATATATATATATATATATATATATACAGACTTGGCATTTAATATGGAATATTTTTTTTGTGGGGGTGAACTTACTTTTCAAGTTGACTTAGAACCAAAAGTTCATTGGAATTATGTTGAAATTATTCCAGATTTTGTTAATGTGACCTTTAAAAGAAACAAAAACCACATTTGACATTTCGAAGCAAATAAATTGATCCTTGAAAGTGATGGAAACTGATATTGAACTCAATTCACGGACAGTACTGTGTTAAACTTCTGTACGTTTTCCAGAAGTATTTCTTTATTTTGCACATTAGCCAAATTTTTTTTCAACAAAAACAAAAGTTAAATTACAACTGGGATTACGGACAGTAAAATTACAGTTCAGTACGTCGTGTAACCCCCACGAGCATTCAGGAGAGCACGTACACGTTGAGGCATGCTGTTCACGAGATTTGCCAAGGTTTGGACACGAATCTCTTGCCATGCAGTGACAATAGCCTGATGCAATTCACGCACAGAGGTAGGCTGCTGGTCCAAGTTGTCGATTTGACGCGTTAATTCTGCCCACAAGTTCTCTGTCGGATTCATATCCGGGGACATGGCAGGCCACTCCATATGCTCTACACCACGGTCAGCAAGAAAGTGTTGGATCATGCGAGCATGATGAGGCCATGCATTGTCATCTTGGAAGACAAAGTTTCCTCGAAAGGCTACATGAGCAAATGGAAGCAATGTTTCTTCCAGAATGGCCCTGTACTTGAACAACCAGGTCAGTTTTGCCCCTGCATGAAATGCAGCCCAAACGGTCACCCCACCACCTCCAGCTTGGACTCTTGGCACTATACAATCTTCGTTGTAGGCTTCATGCACTTGTCTGCACACTCGGACATGGCCATCTTGACGATAGACCAGAAATCAAGACTCGTCACTGAAGATCACGTGATTCCAGTGTCCTGGCTGCCATTGATGGTGCTCTCTGGCCCACTGCAATCGGCGCTGGCGGTGTTGTCTTGTCAGGCGTGGCTTTCTCAGGGGACACCTGGCACGGTAGCCTGCTTGAACCAGTCGTTGGTTGACTAGCCTTCTGGATACAGGCACATTTGTCAGTTGCTGCCACTCAGCCCTAAACCGATTAGCTGACTTGGTACGGCCATTGCGGACTAACCGATGCAGCTGGCGATCATCCCTCCTTGTGGTTCTGCGGGGACGTCCTGGCCTCGATATTGGAGGAGGGACACCCCTCTGAGCATTTCGTTTCGGGATCTTTGACACCTGACCTTGAGTGATGCCATACTGCCGAGCAATAGCACACTGTTTCATGCCGGAATTTCGTAAAGCCACCACTCCATGACAAACAGCATTGTCGAGTTGACGGTCCATCTCCAGAGGAAGCGGCAATAACTTTTGTAGATGTGCAGCAGTTGTTTTCCACTAATACAGAACGCAACAACCCTTATATACCCGATTGTGAAGCCAATCGTCAAATGTACCTGTCCGTACATTTTGTCATGCCACCTGTGATATAATCCTGTTATTGACTTCTTGCTGCGACAGACAATCGGTGACATGGTTCTTTTAACAAAGAAATCACCGAAGCGTAAAAGAAACTCACCAGATTGATATTCTGAGTTCAGAAAGGAAACCCAAGTCAAGAAAAAACAAGTACAAAAAGTTTTAATTAAAACAAAAGCCGCGTCGATGTTACACAATGCCTAGATGCAGCTGTGCCTATAACGTCGATGTTATAGGCACAGGACATTCCTATTGATTCGATTACTTGATGTTATTTTTGTGCAAAGTGAAAATATATCTCGGCAATTTCCCGTGTGTGGCGACGAATTTTTAATATATCTCGGCATTTTCCCGTCTGTTATTTCAGGCGGTGTATGACTGACCATGCCGCAAATTAAAAAATATATATCTCGGCAATTTCCCGTGTGTGGCGACACGTGAACGAAGCTATGCTGCTCTCTCCACATTATTGTGACGACGTATAAATTAAATATTTCATCGTGACGATTGTCATCAAATGGACGAATTTTTAATATATCTCGGCATTTTCCTGTCTGTTATTTCGGGCGGTATATGACTGACCATGCCGCGATTTAAACAAAATATATATATCTCGGCATTTTCCCATATCTTATTTCGGGCGGTGTATGACTGACCATGCCGCTATTTAAAAAAAAAATATCTCAATGGACTTGAAGTTACAGGCCTTTGAGAATTCATTTCGTTCTATAAAGGGCAACTTTCATCGGATTTTCTTCCCGTTTTTTTTCAACCGAGTCTAAAACTATGTTAGCGACTGTGAAAAATGAAATGATATATCGAATTTGATTTGAAATAAAACTGTGTGAGAGAGGAAGACACCACGGGCCTACAAAACAGGCCTCAAAGCTATGCGAGTTAATAAAATGGTGGATATTTGTTTATATGAAGGCTCTCCCAGAATGGGTGGAGCTATGGTTCCCAGAATGGGTGGAGCTTTGAGGTTTTGTCTTCTCTGCAAGAACAACAAGAAGAAGAAGAACAACAGCAACAACAGCAGAGGGCACTCTATGAGCAGCGTCTGCGACGCGGCTAAAAATATTCCATATTAAATGCCAAGTCTGTATGTTGCGTTCTGTATTAGTGGAAAACAACTGCTGCACGTCTACAAAAGTTATTGCCGCTTCCTCTGGAAATGGTCCGTCAACTTGACTATGCTGTTTGTCATGGAGTGGTGGCTTTACGAAATTCTGGCATGAAACAGCGTGCTATTGCTCGGCAGTATGGCATCACTCAAGGTCAGGTGTCAAGGATCCTGAAACGAAATGCTCAGAGGGGTGTCCCTTCTACAATACCGAGGCCCGGACGTCCACGCAGAACCACAAGGAGAGATGATCGCCAGCTGCACCGGTTAGTCTGCAATGGCTGTACCAAGTCAGCTAATCGGCTTAGGGCTGAGTGGCAGCAACTGACAAATGTGCCTGTATCCAGAAGGCTAGTCAACCAACGACTGGTTCAAGCAGGCTATCGTGCCAGGCGTCCCCTGAGAAAGCCACGCCTGACCAGACAACACAGCCAGCGCCGATTGCAGTGGGCCAGAGAGCACCGTCAATGGCAGCCAGGACACTGGAATCACGTGACCTTCAGTGACGAGTCTAGATTTCCGGTCTATCGTCAAGATGGCCGTGTCCGAATGCGCAGACAAGTGCATGAAGCCCACAAGGAAGATTGCATAGTGCCAAGAGTCCAAGCTGGAGGTGGTGGGGTGACCGTTTGGGCTGCTTTTCATGCAGGGGGCAAAACTGACCTGGTTGGTCTGAATGGAAACCTGAACCAGTTCAAGTACAGGGTCATTCTGGAAGAAACATTACTTCCATTTGCTCGTGCAGCCTTTCGAGGAAACTTTTTCTTCCAAGATGACAATGCATGGCCTCATCGTGCTCGCATGATCCAACACTTTCTTGCTGAACGTGGTGTAGAGCATATGGAGTGGCCTGCCATGTCCCCGGATATGAATCCGACAGAGAACTTGTGGGCAGAATTAACGCATCAAATCGACAACTTGGACCAGCAGCCGACCTCTGTGTGTGAATTGCAGCAGACTATTGTCACTGCATGGCAAGCGATTCCTGTCCAAACCTTGGCAAATCTCGTGAACAGCATGCCTCAACGTGTACGTGCTCTCCTGAATGCTCGTGGGGGTTACACGAAGTACTGAACTGTAATTTTACTGTCCGTAATCCCAGTCATAATTTAGCTTTTGTTTTTGTCGAAAAAATTTTGGGCTAATGTGCTAATGTTTCTTTTAAAGGTCACATTAAGAAAATCTAGAATAATTTCAACATAATTCCAATGAACTTTTGGTTCTAAGTCATCTTGAAAAGTAAGTTCACCCCCACAAAAAAAATATTCCATATTAAATGCCAAGTCTGTTCATATTGTTATGGATCTCGGGGGTCGGCGCTCCCCTTATCAAGGGTGGGGGGGGGTTAATCCCCTTGTCTTTTTAGCTGGCCGTCCGAGTCCTGGAAGTTATAACGTCCTTCCCAGCGCGGCGTTAGGTAGGGTTTGCTAGGCCTCGGTGTTCACTGCTACCTAAGTACCAACACTGGCCAGAAACGAAGGAATAACTCCCGCTCGAACCACGGATGTGATGGACAATGCCGAGCGGATAGCAATCCGCGATCCGAGCTATTAACAAATGGCTAGACCCGATTCTAAGCGGTTTCCAATTGTGCCACATTTACCCAATGGAAGAAAGGACGGATGCGATCGGATGGAGAGGAAACCAGAAGGTAGGAAGAACAAAGATGGGTTTATTAACAAATATACAAGAGAAGAGGAAACGAAAGGATGTACAGGAAAGGAAGAGGAAGAAGCAGAACACAGGGCAGTCTTAACAACAGTCTTAACTTATTACCCCAGGACAAACATACACACTCATACGGGGATTGTAGCTGGTGGATGGTCAGGTAGAGGATCCAGGCTCCAGTCGACTCCAGTCTAGGCTCTGGTCCAGCGGCGAAACCCGGCAGGCAGCTCCGCGTATCTTGGAACGCGACCGGACCTTATATATAGCAGGGGGGGGGGGGGAGGCTGGTGTCCTTCGTACGTGATATTCGCACGTTCATGCTACACGCCCCCTCTCCCAATTTCTCTTATCAGCGCCAGCGAGTGAGTCCTCTCCCAAATGTGCGCTCCATATCAGCCCTTTGAAGCAACCAGCGATCCCGACAAGTAGTCCGTCAAAGGGCGTTGCGCTCGCCTTTTTATAACTCTTCGCGCGATTACTCCGTGAGCCAAAAAGCCACGCCTGCCAGCGATCTCACCTCAGCCTGGTTGGCTTGTGAGGGCTTACCGGCCATGCCTTTGACGGCTGGTTGACAGGTCACACCTTCTTCTTGGCGGTCCGCCCCCTTTTTCCTCGGGCCTAACCGCATGGCTTATGGCGTCGTTTGAGCGAGCTATGAGGCACCGACTGTAGAGGCGCGTAATGGTGTCGCTTGGAGAGGGAGGTCACAAAATGGACGGAATTGGGACCTACTCTTATTTAATTGATGCAACGCAGATTCAACTATTGGAAACACGGCCTTATATTATCTAAAACACATAATAATGAAATAACTGAAGTCATATGGTGGCCTACGTGTTGCTTGTGGCCTAACTAGGGGTGCTGCCTTTAACCTTTTAATGATGAGATATTTACAAGAGTTATTTACAAGTGAGGGTTCTAAAACCGCAACACTGCACTCCCCCTTTTTCCAGGCTCGACCCGAGCCGAAACAAAAGGGACTATCTTTTAAATTAGTGTGACACTTAGGTGTGGTTACCCTCTACTTTTAACCTCACCCTGAGTGCGACAGTTTTAACACTAGATATGTCCCACCTGCTGCGTTGCATCCTACATAACTGACTCACGCCCACAATTAACCGAATTACGGAATGGTCTTCAAACTACACATTTAGCCGGTGGGGAGCATTATTTTCCAGATACTAATTATTTACAAACTGCAACCCAGGACCTGTCTTTTGTGGGAAAAGAAACACTTTTGAAAAGGGGAAAATGCCATTGCCATGCACTGCACCGATGCACCGATACACCATACCATATGTACCCATAAAATGCACCATGAAGTACCATAATAAACAATGCACCAAAAATGCACAAAAAGCACCATCCATGAAAAAGGCACAAAACACATTTCCAAAATAATAAATGGTGTCTTCTTCTTCTCTTCTCTGCTGGGCCGATGTTCCTGGCTGTCTTCTTGCTTGATGTTATTTATTTAATAAAAGGGCACACACCACGTCCACTTTTTATAATTTATATGACCAGCAGGGCCAACTCAGGTGGTCCACTGCTGGGCATAGATGCCACTTAAAATAGTGGTCCACCAGCCAGATACCGCTGGCAACAATGGTCGGTCCCAGCAGAGGTGCCAGGCCACAGAACGTGTGGTCCATAAGTGGTGCCAGGCCACAGAACGTGTGGTCCATATGGTGCATCAGTGCAGGCAGGAGGCAGCAAGGGTGCCGGCGCACAACTGCGGACATCTGCACACTCCCCTCGGGCACAAAATAACATGGTCCATGAGTGGGGAAGGAAGACAAAGCAGGTTAGCAGGGGGAAAGGGTGCAAGGGTACACATCAATACAAGGTAATGTCAGATGAGGGGCGCGGGAGAGCGAGCCGAGAAAGCTCGCCCCTAGCGTTCGTCCCCCCCATGTCACCTACCCTACCCTTGCCCCTACCCCGTATTTACACAATCTACACATTTATCAATTCGTCGCTAACGTCTTGTCTTTCCCATCCCTTCTAATGCCAAATTCGTCACCAATCCCTCCCAAGAAGGAAGGGATGGAATAAGCACAATGTCTCCCCCACGTCCTGATGCGTCTTACATTCCAAATGCTTGAAAAAACTGGTGTGGAATCTTATCACCTTCGTGAGTGGATGCGGATGGTGCGAAGAGATTTTCCTCCTAACTATTCTCTAAATGACATTAACACTTACACTACCCGGGGTCTTACCCTGCCAATCCATTGGCCATCATTACACTATGCGGTTCTAAAAACCGATTCCCATTGACCATCCCTGTGGTGCTCACCAATTTGTGGTCTCACTCCCCCGATTTTTCTCCCTGTGCCCTCGCACAATTTCGGAGCTGGGTCATGTGGCTCACCAGCAGGTCCGCTCACCTGCACACCTCCGCCACTGTCGTTGCCACCCGAGCTTACCTAGCTCCTCACCCTAACCTGGGGAAGGCCCTTTGGCTCCCTTACCCCACTAATGCCCCCTCTGGCATTGGGCTACCCGGGTCCTCTCTCGGGATCCACTGGCCCCACTGAACTCTACTACCTGGCTCCCAAAGCCTACCTGCGGCCTCACCTGGCCGACAGACTACCAGTGGCGGAGTGCCCATTTAACCATTCTCACCAACAGGCCACACGCCCAGCCATTCCATCCACTTATGCACCCATCCAAGCAGTACTCTGCTACTTTCCGCACCACAGATGTCAATATCCAACCAAATTTACCTACTCCCTCTACCTACTTTTAAACTACCCTCCCCGGGTATTCGTGAAGGGTTCCATCCTTCCACCATCCACTCCTTCGCACCATACACTCCACTCCACGTATTCCACACTCCCACTCCACACCATTCATTCCATACCGCCAAGCTCTACTTGCACACCATGCAAGCCAATGCACTCAACACACACACACACATCCCTCTCGAGCATTGCCTCATTTCATCACCCTCACCACAAAGATTCTCATGCACACAGCATCATCTGCCTATCTATCTCCCCTAATATTAGTGCTCTCCCTGTCATCCCTTATACTATGCACATCCCACGTCGTTATCAACCACCTAATCTGACTATGTCCCCACTACTTGTATCAAGTCACTACTTAAATCTCAAGTCACCTATGGTCATCTCTAGGTCCCTATACATTTATCCTAACCCTCCTGGGCTAGTTTGTACTGCCTCCCCATAATCGATTGCTCATGTGCCCAAAAAGGATGTGAGGGATGGTAGAGCCACCATCCCTCTACATCACTATCGCCATTACTATCTTTACTCCAGTCCACTGTGCTATGAGCCTCTCGGGGAAATACATTTTTTTACAGCTCCATTTCGGGCATTTTTTACAGCTTGGCTTCGAAAAGCCGAGCAATGCATACTGTGGTCTGTCTCAGGTAGGTTGGGTCCTTCCGGCATTTACGATTCTGAGGAGGAGGCATACTTGGACCGAGATTCCAGGGTCCATCCCGGCGCGGAACCTTGCGGTCTCCGCCCCGATGACCCAACCTCACCCGGTCGGAACACCGCGCCTGCAAGGGGGCGAAGGTCAGAACTGGCCTTTCTCCCCCGGAATCGTGCCGTTCGCCGCTACGGCGCAGCACCGACCATACAGGGCAGAGCCCAGCACGAATCATGCATGGCACTCCTTGCAAGATCACTGCGGCAACGATCCCCGCCGGTTCCCGCAGCACACCAAGAACACCACGCCCCGAGAGCTCGCGTCGGCTATACGTCAGCCCAACCGCTGCCCCGGTCAGCATTGATGCTCGACTCGCCTGCTCACACCACGCGTTCCATTTCTTACTCGCACATCCAGGCGTCTCCATACACTCCATGCATTCCATGCATTCCTCTCGCGCACATTCTTGCGCATCCATTCTACCATTCGCACACTCTGTTACACACTTCGTAACACACCTTTCTTCCCCCACTCCTCGCGTGCACTCTCCCCCGTTACATACTCCATAACCACCACGGGTGTGCACTCTGTTGCACACCCACTCAGCGCACACCTACCCCTGGGTGTGCAATCCCCTGTCGCACACCCAATCACGCACTCCAAGGTGCATTCCCGCACACTCGCCACAACCAACTCAGGTGTGCATCCTCGCACACACTCCTCATCCATCTCACTCTCCGTGTCACACTCTTCCAACCCACTTTCACACTCTATAACACACTCACTCTTCGACGCACACATTTTTCTTACACGCGTGCCATTTCCATTCACACAGCGCACCATGGACCTTCCACAAGCGCCCGGGTTACGCCGGGATCCCAAGCGCGCGAAAAATCCTCTCGCGCCAAACACTTTTGCGCCAAATCTTTTCGTGCCATATACAGCCCAGCTTACCTTCGGGATCCTCTTCTCCACACGCACCTGCAAATCTTTATAAGGATTAGAAAGTACGGCATCATGATGTGAACATGGACTTTGCACAATTTCCATTTCTTCCTTCAACGAGTGCTTTTCTAAGTCCGCCGTCTCTTCCGCCCCAATTTCCACTATTGCTTCGCTTTTATTTCCTTTATTCAGCTCGACGACTGCTGGCGCTAATAAAATAAAATCTTTTAATTCGGTGGTCGTCGGCTTCTCTATACCCCGGGTCGCAATTTCTATACCCGTCCACGTGGCTATGCCTTGCTCAGCCTCGCTTAACCCGCACTCCTCAAGTCGCGCTACCTCGTCGCGCACCCTGCAACCCTTCCGCCGGATCTGCGGTCTCTGTCTCTCCCCAATGCTTTTATTGTATACCTGGCTTCTCCCCTCGCTAACCCCCCGTTAATGTCCTGGGCTTGGCTTCCCAATTCCCCAATTTGACTTCCCATATAATTTCTCAATACGCCAATTTGGTTGCCCATATCATTTCTCAACCCTCCAAATTGGTTGCCCATATCATTTCTCAAACCTCCAATTTGGTTGCCCATATCATTTCTCAACCCCCCAATTTTGCTGTCTAATCCCCCAATTTGACTTCCCATTTGCTCCCCCATTCTATCCATTTTTGCACCCAGTTGGGTCAGGAATAATCTGAGGTCAAACCCGATTTGCACAGCGGCCCCAGCTGCCACCGCGGGCTCGGCCTCCGCCGCCATTTGCGCGGCGCCGCCATTTTATGCGCCTGCAACCCCCACTACCGCACCTTCTTCAATTCCCTCTTCCATTACTCCCAATTGTTCTTCTTCCTACCGGGGGTCCTGGGTTAACTCTACCTCCTCTTCATCTACCCCCACCGGCATCCGATCGCCTTGGTTACCCAAGGCACGATTTAATTTGGTTGTTTTAATAAAATTTCGGCCGCTTGTAATTTTGACCAAATTTTTTTCAAAAGATAAAAAATTTGCTTCGGGTACAAATCCCGCTCCGAGACACCAATTGTTACGGCCAATAGCACAATTGGTGTCCAAAATTTGGTCTACTAAATTTAGTCCCAGGTTCCAAATCCCAACTCCTGACCACCAATTGTTATGGATCTCGGGGGTCGGCGCTCCCCTTATCAAGGGGGGGGGGGGGTTAATCCCCTTGTCTTTTTAGCTGGCCGTCCCAAGTCCTGGAAGTTATAACGTCCTTCCCGGCACGGCGTTAGGTAGGGTTTGCTAGGCCTAGGGGTTCGCTGCTACCTAAGTACCAATGCCGGCCGGAAACGAGGGAATAACTCCCGCTCGAACCACGGATGTGATGGACAATGCCGAGTGGATAGCAATCCGCGATCCGAACTATTAACAAATGACTAGAGCCGATTCTAAGCGGTTTCCAATCGTGTCACGTTTACCCAATGGAAGAAAGGACGGATGCGATCGGATGGAGAGGAAACCAGAAGGTAGGAAGAACAAAGATGGGTATATTAACAAATATACAAGAGAAGAGGAAACGAAAGGATGTACAGGAAAGGAAGAGGAAGAAGCAGCACACAGGGCAGTCTTAACAACAGTCTTAACTTATTACCCCAGGACAAACATACACACTCACATGGGGATTGTAGCTGGTGGATGGTCACTTGGTCAGGTAGAGGGTCCAGGCTCCAGTAGACTCCAGTCCAGGCTCCGGTCCAGGGCCGAAACCCGGCAGGCAGCTCCGCATATCTTGGAACGCGACCGGACCTTATATATAGCGGGGGGTGGGGGGGGGAGGCTGGTGTCCTTCGTACGTGATATTCGCACGTTCGTGCTACACGCCCCCTCTCCCAAGTTCTCTTATCAGCGCCAGCGAGTGAGTCCTCTCCCAAATGTGCGCTCGGTATCAGCCCTTTGAAGCAACCAGCTCTCCCGACAAGTAGTCCGTCAAAGGGCTTTGCGCTCGCCTTTTTATAACTCTTCGCGCGATTACTCCGTGAGCCCAAAAGCCACGCCTGCCAGCGATCTCACCTCAGCCCTGGTTGGCTGGTGAGGGCTTACCGGCCACGCCTTTGACGGCTGGTTGACAGGCCACACCTTCTTCTTGGCGTTCTGCCCCCTTTTTCCTCGGGCCTAACCGCATGGCTTATGGCGTCGTTTGAGCGAGCTATGAGGCACCGACTGTAGGGGCGCGTAATGGCGTCGCTTGGAGAGGGAGGTCACAAAATGGACGGAATTGGAACCTACTCTTATTTAATTGATGCAACGCAGATTCAACTATTGGAAACACGGCCTTATCTAAAACACATAATAATGAAATAACTGAAGTCCTATGGTTGCCTACGTGTTGCTTGTGGCCTAACTAGGGGTGCTACCTTTAACCTTTTAATGATGAGATATTTACAAGAGTTATTTACAAGTGAGGGTTCTAAAACCGCAACAATATATATTTTTATATATACAGTGGAACCTTGACTTACGAGTGCCCCAACTTACGAGTTTTTCGAGATACGAGCCGTCGCTCGGGCGGTTTATTGCTTTGAGATGCGAGCCGAGATCTGAGTTACGAGCTTTCGCCACCCGGTCACGTGGTTATCTTGCCGTGCAAGTACAGTATCTCTGTCGTATAGCGCTGCATTTTTGTTTTCGCATGTTGGTTATTTTGAGTTTACGCCACCAGGTGGGTTCTGGTCACGTGGTTATCTTGCCGTGCAAGTACAGTATCTCTGTTGTATAGCGCTGCATTTTTGTTTTCGCATGTTGGTTATTTTGAGTTTACGCCACCAGGTGGGTTCTGGTCACGTGGTTATCTTGCCGTGCAAGTACAGTATCTCTGCCGTCAACTTGTTCAGAGTGCCGGCGATAGCTCGCCTTCTCTTTGTGGAAAACACGGTACTGAGAAGAAGAAGAGGATGATGTGCTTGGATATAAAACACGCAATCGTCGAAAAACATGAGCGAGGTGTGCGTGTTGTCGACTTGGTGAGGCGGATGTGAAGGCAGCTGAAGATTTTATTATAACTTTTGCCGAACTGATAGAAGCCGAACGATACATCCCCCAGCAAATCTTCAACTGTGACGAGACAGGGCTCTTCTGGAAAAAGATGCCGAGGAGGACGTATATAACGGCAGAGGAGAAGAGCATGCCAGGCCACAACTTGTTCAGAGTGCCGGCGATAGCTTGCCTTCTCTTTGTGGAAAACACGGTGAGATCCTTAACATCCAACAACTAATGGGACGCAAACGGGGCGCCCAGTTTAGCGGTACACACATTGATGAATCACCCTGCCTGTGATTCACCCATGACAGGTTATAGCTGGGTCGGGATTCAAACCCAGGCTGGACAGTTTAGACTTTAGAGTCAAGTGTGCGTACCTCCAGTCCAGGCCATCCTGCCAACTTGTATGCTGCATACAGGTGAAATATAAAGCGCGAGATATTTTTATATATACTGTATATTTAAAAAAAAATTGGTGTGGTTTTTGGCGGGCTGGAACGGATTAATAGCATTTCAATGCATTTTAATGGGGAAATTTGATTTGAGAAACGAGCAATTTGAGTTACGAGCTCGGTCACAGAACGAATTAAACTCGTAAGTCAAGGTTCCACTGTATATATATATATATATATATATATATATATATATATATATATATATATATATATATATATATATATATATATATATATATATATATACATAAAACTGTGAGAAATAGTAGAAACTCCACAGTACGAGCAGGGCGTCTCATTTGCATTGAATAAATAATCTGGAGATTAAATCAGACGCGGACGTAGCTTCAGGACTTCGATCTTTAATTTTTGACAAGCTTTCAACCAACAAAGGTCTTCTTCTGAGTCGGCCCCAATTTCAACGGAAGAACTTAGTGTGTGAACTTAGAATGCTTCCGTTGAACTTGGGGCCGACTCAGAAGAAGACCTTTGTTGGTTGAAAGCTTGTCAAAAATTAAAGATCGAAGTCCTGAAGCTACGTCCGCGTCTGATTTAATCTCCCGATTATATATATATATCTATATATATATGTATATGTATATATATATATATATATATATATATATATATATATATATATATATATATATATATAATGTATATATATATATATACACAGTGCCTATAGAATGTCAAAACCCCCTTTCAAAATGTTCACCTTTTGTTGCCTTATAGCCTGAATTTAAAATGCATTTGATCAGAATTTTTCCACCATTATTTGCACAATAAAATACAATTTACACATCGTAAGCCACAACTTTCAAGTGGAAAACAAATTCTACAAATTTCAGAAAATTTATTTAAAATACAAATTTTTAATATCCTGGATAAGTGTCCAACCTAGCAATTGTAAATCAGCTCAGGTGTAACCAGTCACCTTCAAAATCACACACTAAGTTAATTGTGGTGGTGGAAAAGACAAGGTGGAAACAAAGGAAACAAGTTCCACCTGACAAGGTGGAAAAGTTTCTGGAAACCCTCGACTCTGATTCTGCAACTGGACCTGACGGCATCAGCCCACGGGTCCTAAAATCTTGTTCTTCCGCTCTTTCACTCCCTCTCTCTGTTCTCTTCACCCTCTCTTTTGCTCAAGGTCATCTGCCATCTGCTTGGAAATCTGCCAACATCACCGCTTTGCACAAAAAAGGTGCAAAAACAGATCCCAGCAACTACAGACCAATCAGCCTTCTCCCAATTATCAGCAAAGTCATGGAATCCATCATTGCTTCAGATATGAAATCATTCCTCTTCTCCAATGGCTTGATCTCTGATCATCAATTTGGTTTCAGACCTGGTCACTCTACTCTGGACATGCTGCTTCTGCTTTCTCAACAATGGATGGAGGTCCTCAATGCCAAACAGGAAATTAGAGCTGTCTCCCTTGACATATCACATGCCTTCGATACGGTCTGGCACCCCGCTCTGCTCACCAAACTCTCCTCTTTTGGTATCCATGGAAATCTCCACGCATGGCTGGCGGACTTCCTCTCTAGTCGTAGTCAACGTGTGGCCCTAAATGGGTTTCTCTCATCTCCTCTTCCTGTTCAGGCTGGAGTTCCCCAAAGCAGTGTTCTGGGCCCTGTGCTTTTTCTGGTCTTCATCAATGATCTCTCTGACTCTCTTGAAAATCCTCTCTATCTCTTTGCTGATGACTCCACCCTCTGTCGCTCCATTCTTCATCCCTCAGATTGGCAGTCTGCAGCCTCCTCACTCTCTGCAGACCTGGACAAAATCACAGACTGGGCAAACAAGTGGAACATGTCTTTCAATCCTGACAAATCTCACACTCTTACGATGTCTCTCCGAAAAGACCGACTGGACAACCCTCCCATCCACTTTCTGAATAATCCTCTCCAAGAAGTTCTGTCACTCAAGCTTTTGGGTCTCACTATCTGCCATGATCTTTCCTGGGAAAACCACATTTCAAATCTGGCCTCCAAAGCCAGTCGCCGACTGGGCATCCTCCGTCGTGCGAAGTCCTTCCTTGGCACACCTGAGCTCCTCACCACATACAAGGCTTTCATCCGCAGCTCAATGGAATACTGCTCTCCCCTCTGGGCTGGTGCTCCTGCCTCACACCTAGCTTGTCTTCACGCTGTTGAAACCAAAGCATTCAGAATCATTGGAATCTCCCGTGATGAAGCTAACTCCAAGGGCCTCTCACACACTCACCGCAGGCAGGTTGGTGGTCTTTCCGTCTTCTACCGACTCCTCTCTGGCCTTGCCCCCCCAGCTCTCTCTGGGCTCTGTCCCCCAAATATTCCTACAGGTCGCACAAGATCTGCCTGCAACCCTCTTATCGTTAAACTGCCAAAATCAAGACTCGCTGCTCACCTTCACTCCTTCATTCCTCTTTTCTCCCGCCTCTGGAACAAACTCCCTCACTCTCTTCAATCCCACTCCACCCTCCAGGTCTTTAAAACAGCTATTCACCACCATCTCTTATCTTCCCCCATCCAAAACCTTGATCTTTTCTATCCCCGCTAATTTCACCCCAATTCCACTTTTTTGAAATACCAACTTCTGTCCTGGAAGTCCTTGGTGTCCTTGTGTTTTATACTTCTCCCACCCCACCCCCCCCCCCCCGTCCCCCTTCCCACGCCTCCTCCCCCCAAGCCCTCTCCCTCCCACACATCTCCCTGCTCTCAAATGTTGTGTTTGTGTGCTTCCCCTTCTCTCCCCATCTTGTCTTCCGCTCCCTCTTTTTATATATTTTGTTTGTCTGGTTGATTTGTTTGTGAAGTAAATGTCAGCTCTTTCACGAGCCTCGATTCAGTATACAAAAAAAATAAAAAAAATAATAATAATTGGCCCCCACCTGTGTTCAATTGTAGTGGTTCTGTTTATTTCAGAATAAAATCAGCTGTTCCTTTAGGTTTCTTTGCTGGGTATTGCATTTAAACAGCAAAGACTCAACCATGAGCACCAAGGAGCTTTCAAAAGACCTCTGGGATAATGTTATGGAAAGGCACAGATCAGGGGATCGGTATAAAAATATTTCAACGGCCTGAATATCCCTTGGAACACAGTGAAGACAATCATTAACAAGTGGAAGGCATATGGTACCACCAAGACCCTACCTAGGTCAGGTCGTCCCTCCAAACTGGATGACCAAGCAAGGAGGACGCGATCAGATCAGATCAGTCGATCAGAGAGGCCACCAAGAGGCTCAGATCTCAATCCTAAAGTGTTGTCATTATTTCAATGCTTAAAAAATAAATAATCCACCCGGTGTTCGAAGGAAGCCGTTCAGTTTGGCATTTTTAATATGAAATAGGCAAAGCCGAGAAACAAATGAAACCCATGAGAATTACCCTTAGAATTACCCTTTAGAACCCTTCAGAATTGCCATTTAGAACCCAATAGAATTACCCTTTAGAACACATTAGAATTACCCTTTCGAACACATTAGAATTTCCCTTTAGAAAACATTAGAATTACCCTTTAGAAAACATTAGAATTACCCTTTAGAACACATTAGAATTACCCTTTAAAATTACCCTTTAGAACCCTTCAGAATTACCCTTTAGAATTACCCTTTGGAATTACCCTTTAAAATTACCCTTTAGAACCCTTCAGAATTACCCTTCAGAATTACCCTTCAGAATTACCCTTTAAAATTACCCTTTAGAACACATTAGAATTACCCTTTAAAATTACCCTTTAGAACCCTTCAGAATTACCCTTTAGAAATACCCGTTAGAATTACCCTTTAAAATTACCCTTTAGAACCCTTCAGAATTACCCTTTAGAATTACCCTTTAAAATTACCCTTTAGAATTACCCTTTAGAACACATTAGAATTATAGTCCGGCAGCTAAGCTAAATATAGCATAACAATTGTGCATTTTGTGAGGAAAGCACCAAATTTGGCACACTAGTAGACTATCATATTATGAAAAGATCTGGATATTGGGCCATCTCAGATTCAGAGATTTGATTTTTGCAAGATTTGCAGATTTTGCAGATTTGCAAGCTGAGATTGCAACGCCAGGGACGGCCGACTCCTTCCTGCGAGCTGCCCACGTCACCCGCACAAGAAGAGCTCATCAAATCACTGCAGCGGCACTGCACATCCTGCAACACCGTGCGTATGAACGCCACTGTATGACATATGCTGATGATGCAGAAGACCTGCCTGAGTTCGAAGACCGGTATCACCAGAGAGGAGAAGACATTCCCAACTTTCAGTACTGGGCAACTGTGCTGGAACTAGAGATGTTGGTACTGGTCCACGTGCGTTCTCTGCGGCAGGCTTCATTCACGATGTACCTTGATGCCCTGACGGAACTGGTCCCATGGTTCCATGCCTTAGACCACACACTATGCCAGGTGGGTCCCTGTTCACCTGAGGGACATGGTTGTACTCCCAATGAAGCACCCAGATGTAGCCAGAGAATTCAGGGCTGGCAACTTCACTGTACAGAAGACGAAGAAGGTGTTCTCTTCGATCCCAATCGACCAGGCGCATGAACAGAATAACGCCTGCATCAAAGGAGATGGTGGAGCAGTCGGCCTCACTGACAACCCAAGTGCCCTGCGGCGTTGGATGATTGCCGGGCCAGAAGTTGCCAGGGCCATAGAAGAGTTCCAAGATGGCCATCAACACTGGGGGAGGCGAGAGGACACACGTCATCACGACCAGACACCAAGTGTGCAGACCTCTTTCGCCAAGGATGTCCGCGCCCTTGTCAGCGTCATAGAAGAGCTTGGCAACCCCTTTGAGGAAGAGAGCATGGATCTGGTTGTCCTTGACACAAAGGAAATTGCAGGTCCTGCTGCAGTTGAGACTGTCAGGAATGTGAAGAAGATTGGCCAAGAGCAGTTCCAGGCTTTCACCAGAGAATGCCTGGTGGAAAGGACCAAGCCAATTGTAATTGTAATTATTGGCTCTCTTAGGCTCTCCTAGGCTCCCTGCTCACCTTCACTCTTTCATTCCCTTTTTCTCCCGCCTCTGGAACAAACTCCCCCACTCCCTTCAATCCCACCCCTCCCTACATGTCTTTAAAACAGCTGTTCACCACCATCTCTTATCTTCCCCCATCCAAAACCTTGATCTTTTCTACCCCCGCTAATTCACCCCAGATACACTTTTTTTGAAATTCCAACTTCCTTCCTGGAAGTCCTTGCAGTGTTGATATGTTTTATACCTCTCCCACCTCCCCGCAGGCCCTCCCCCTCCCACATTTCTCTCGATGTCCTTGCTCTCAAATGTTGTGTTTGTGTCCTTGCCCCTCTCTCCCCATCTTGTGTTCCGCTCCCCTTATTTTGTGTTTTATGTGTCGGTTGGCTTTTTGTGTGATTAATGTTAGCTCTTTCACGAGCCTCGATCTTGTATGCAAAAAAAATTAAAAAAATTGATGATGCAATCCGTCGGAACAAGCTGAAGGTGTCATTTTGGAAAATGGCTGCCACAGCCATCAGGGGCTGAATTTGAGATGGCCCAACATCCAAATCTGTTCATAATAGGATGGTCTACTAGTGTGCCAAATTTGGTGCTTTCCTCACAAAATGCACAATTGTTATGCTAAGTTGCCCCACTATTACTCTTTACAACACATTAGAATTACCCTTTAGAACACATGAGAATCACCCTTTAGAATTACCCTTTAGAATTACCCTTTAAAATTACCTTTTAGAATTACCATTTAGAACACTTTAGAATTACCCTTTAGAATTACCCTTTAGAACACATTAGAATTACCCTTTAGAATTACCCTTTAGAACACATCAGAATTTCCCTTTAGAATTACCCTTTAGAACACATTAGAATTACCCTTTAGAATTACCCTTTAGAATTACCCTTTAGAATTACCCTTTAGAACACATTAGAATTACCCTTTAGAATTACCCTTTAGAACCCTTCAGAATTACCCTTTAGAATTACCCTTTAGAATTACCCTTTAAAATTACCTTTTAGAATTACCATTTAGAACACTTTAGAATTACCCTTTAGAATTACCCTTTAGAACACATTAGAATTACCCTTTAGAATTACCCTTTAGAACACATCAGAATTTCCCTTTAGAATTACCCTTTAGAACACATTAGAATTACCCTTTAGAATTACCCTTTAGAATTACCCTTTAGAACACATTAGAATTACCCTTTAGAATTACCCTTTAGAACACATTAGAATCACCCTTTCAAATTACCCTTTAGAAATATTATTTAGAACCTATTAGAATTACCGTTTAGGATCCTTTAGAACCATTTCGAATGGCCTTTTAGAATTATCCTTTAGCACCCTTTAGAATTGCCCTTTATAATGACCCATTAAAAGCACCCTTGAGAACCCTTTAAATTACCCTTTAGAACCTTTAGGTTTTTCAGTGCCAAACGGCGTGGTCGCCATATCACATGGTTGCCCTGTGAACTTGAAGCTCTGTCCTTTGTGGCTTCTATAAAGCACTTCGGCCCATACATTGTGCAGTCTAAACACCGTTTTTGTGTTCTCACAGACAGAAAATCGTGTGTACAGGCCTCCGAGAAACTATGTAGGGGGGAGTTTTCTGGGAGTCCAGTGTCACTACATAACTTTCCACAGTCAGTCGCTACCATGGCTCTATCAGACACCTATAGCTGGATCTGTAAACATTCCATTTGACTTCCCAAGCCACAATGCACCTGAATATGAAGACCGCACATGCCAGGTCTGTTCTTTCATACACCAGACTTCTAATTCCACTGTTTACCAGGTATCTATTGACAACATTGTGTCAGGCTCAAAATAACTTTCTTTCACCAGCAGGCCAGCATTGCCAGCTATCCAATCTGAATGTCCCCACCTCCGGCGCACGCATGCCCACCTGTTGCAAGGTACCTGCCCTTCAAAGAGGCTTCCTACCATTCGTGATGCCAATCACTACCTCTGAGTTGTTACCATTGCACAAGATCGTTTACTCATCACCCGGCGGGATGAGCCCCTGACCCCCTTCAGGGAATACATTATCATTCCACATCGTTTTCTGGAAGACCTGATCACTGCTCTCCATCTACGACTTTGTCACCCGCCACGTCATCAACTCAAATCCGTCACCGACCAATACTTCAATGCACTTCTTGACCCAGTCTCCTGACTCCATAACACCAGCTTTTACAACACCCTCCCAGCCATTTGCTTGTTCCACTATCCCTCGTTCCTCAGCACCCGCTCTGAGGCATGCAACTCGACAGAGACGCCTTCCACAACATCGAACAGATTACGCACTTCAGGAATGATGCTAGTAATTTTGGGGCAGAATAAACGCCAGTGGCTGGAGAGTAGTCTACCCCTATAATGGCCCCATAATGACACTGGTTATCTGACATCTGTTGCACCAACAATGTATTTTCCACACGGACAATTTATACTTGTTGTACACCGCTCCTTTCCTATGCCATCTCCAGGCATTTCAAATCGTCATTGCTGGGCACCGAAGGGGGCTCAGCAGTGACGCATGCTGAAAGAGAGTACTCAGTTTTCACTCTGGTTGTTTGTTTTCTTGTTTGTTTGTTTGTTTGTTTGTTGTACACCGCTCCTTTCCTATGCCATCTCCAGGCATGGCAAATCGTCATTGCTGGGCACCGCAGTGACGCACGCTGAAAGGGAGTACTCAGTTTTCACTCTGATTGTTTGTTTTCTTGTTTGTTTGTTTGTTTGTTTGTTTGTTTGTTGTACACCGCTCCTTTCCTATGCCATCTCCAGGCATTGCAAATCGTCATTGCTGGGCACCGAAGGGGGCTCGGCAGTGACGCACGCTGAAAGGGAGTACTCAGTTTTCACTCTGATTGTTTGTTTTCTTGTTTGTTTGTTTGTTTTTGTTTGTTTGTTGTACACCGCTCCTTTCCTATGCCATCTCCAGGCATTGCAAATCGTCATTGCCGGGCACCGAAGGGGGCTCGGCAGTGACGCACGCTGAAAGAGAGTACTCAGTTTTCACTCTGGTTGTTTGTTTTCTTGTTTGTTTGTTTGTTTGTTTGTCCGGGCGATATTTCAGCCATCCTTTGAGCTAGGAAGCTGAAATTTCGGCACAATAGTGAGCAAGTCCTTTGTCAAAAAAGCATTTTTTGTTTTTTGATTAATCAATTAATTGAGGAGTTATTTAATTATTAGCGATTAATTAAGTACTTATTTAATTAATCAAATTTCCTTTCTCTTCTGACCATTAACTCAGGCACCTTTTGAGTAAGGAAGCTGATATTTGGACATGCCAATGACCAGGTGATTTGGCTGCAAAGGCTATTTTTGATTTATTAATTAATCAATTAATCAATTAATCGATTAATTTATTTTATTTTTATTTTTTTTTAATTTTTTTGTATACAAGATCGAGGCTCGTGAAAGAGCTAACATTAATCACACAAAAAGACAAACCGACACACAAAACACAAAAAACAAGGGGAGCGGCAGACAAGATGGGGAGAGAGGGGGAAGGACACAAAAGAGAGGGGGAAGAGGGGGAAGGACACAAACACAACATTTGAGAGCAGGGACATCGGGATGACTTGGGGGGAGGTGGGAGAGGATTAAAACATATGAACACTGCAAGGACTCTGGGGTGAATTACCGGGGGTAGAAAAGATCAAGGTTTTCGATGGGGGACGATAAGAGATGGTGGTGAACAGCTGTTTTAAAGACCTGGAGGGAGGAGTGGGATTGAAGGGAGTGGGGGAGTTTGTTCCAGAGGCGGGAGAAAAGGGGAATGAAAGAGTGAAGGTGAGCAGAGAGCCTAGACTTTGGCAGTTTAACCATAAGAGGGTTGCAGGCAGATCTTGTGCGACCTGAAGGAATATTGGGGGGACAGAGCACAGAGAGAGCTGGGGGAGCAAGGCCGGAGAGGAGTCGGTAGAAGACAGAAAGACCACCAACCTGCCTGCGGTGAGTGAGTGAAAGGCCCTCGGCGTTGACTACATCGCAGGAGATTCCAATGATTCTGAAAGCTTTGGCCTCAACAGCGTGAAGCCAAGCAAGGTGTGAGGCAGGAGCACCAGCCCAGAGGGGGGAACAGTATTCCATTGAGCTGCGGATGAAAGCCTTGTATGTGGTGAGGAGCTCAGGCGTGCCAAGGAAGGACTTCGCACGACGGAGGATGCCCAGTCGGCGACTGGCTTTGGAGGCCAGCTTGGAAATGTGGTTTTCCCAAGAAAGATCATGGCAGATAGTGAGACCCAAAAGCTTGAGCGACAGAACTTCTTGGAGAGGATTGTTGAGAAAGTAGATGGGAGGGTTGTCCAGTCGGTCCTTTCGGAGAGACATTGTAAGAGTGTGAGATTTGTCAGGATTGAAAGACATGTTCCACTTGTTTGACCAGTCTGTGATTTTGTCCAGGTCTGCAGAGAGTGAGGAGGCTGCAGACTGCCGATCTGAGGGATGAGGAATGGAGCGACAGAGAGTAGAGTCGTCAGCAAAGAGATAGAGAGGATTTTCAAGAGAGTCAGAGAGATCATTGATGAAGACCAGAAAAAGCACAGGGCCCAGAACACTACCTTGGGGAACTCCAGCCTGAACAGGAAGAGGAGATGAGAGAAACCCATTCTGGGCCACACGTTGACTACGACCAGAGAGGAAGTCCGCCAGCCATGCGTGGAGATTTCCATGGATACCAAAGGAGGAGAGTTTGGAGAGCAGAGCAGGGTGCCAGACCGTATCGAAGGCACATGAAATGTCAAGGGAGACAGCTCTAATTTCCTGTTTGGCGTTGAGGACCTCCATCCATTGTTGAGAAAGCAGAAGCAGCATGTCCAGAGTAGAGTGACCAGGTCTGAAACCAAATTGATGATCAGAGATCAAGCCATTGGAGAAGAGGAAAGATTTAATATCTGAAGCAATGATGGATTCCATGACTTTGCTGATAATTGGGAGAAGGCTGATTGGTCTGTAGTTGCTGGGATCTGTTTTTGTACCTTTTTTGTGCAAAGCGGTGATGTTGGCTGATTTCCAAGCAGATGGCAGATGACCTTGAGCAAAAGAGAGGGTGAAGAGAACAGAAAGAGGGAGTGAAAGAGCAGAAGAACATGATTTTAGGACCCGTGGGCTGATGCCGTCAGGACCAGTTGCAGAATCAGAGTCGAGGGTTGACAGAAACTTTTCCACCTTGTCAGGAGGAAAGGACACAGAGTCCAGGAGCAGCTGGGTACGACTGGGTACGGTGGGTACAGAGAGGGATGGGTTTGGGACACAAGATTTAGAGGCAAACACAGAGTTGAGGCATTCAGCTTTTTCACGTGCGGAGTCAGCCGTTAAGCCGTTTGAGGTGAGGGAGGGGATGGAGGGGGAACAAACACCAGAAACAGATTTGACCAGACGCCACCAGGATTTGGCAGAGGGAGACAGATAAGAGAGTTCGGTCTTGAGAATGGTGAGATATTGTTTCCTGGCTCTCCTGAGGGTGGACACACACTTGTTTCGGGCTTTGTGAAAGGAAATGAGATTTCCTTCCGTTGGATTTGCTTTCCAGGAGACGAAAGCAAGTTGTTTCAGGGCAACAGCCTCACCACAAGATTCCGTGTACCATGGACGGGAGGAAGGGTATGACAACTGAAGACGAGATGGTATAAATCTGTGCATGAGAGAGAGCAATTTACTTTGAAAGAATTCCCAGGATGAGTTGATGTCAGAGGCGGTAGAGATGGGAGACCAGTCCAGATGATTGATGGCTGCTTGAAGACCGTGCCAGTTGGCCTGAGTGAAATGCCAGACTCGTCGACGCTGAGGAGGCTCTCTGAGAATGGTCAGAGAAATGTCCACTTTGACAAGCACATGATCAGATGAGCCGATTGGAGCAGAAGAAGAGCAGCAGACATTTTCAGGGAAGTTTGTCATAACCAAATCCAGAAGAGAAGATGCTCCGTTGACTGAGATCCGGGTCGGGAAATTGACAGATTGTGTCAGTCCCAGTGAGTCGCAGAAGTCCTTTGCTGAAGAGCCATGGCTGGTGAGAGAGGTACCCACACCCAGCCAACTGGCATGGTGACAATTGAAATCACCACATATGAGGAAGAGAGAGTTGGGATGGGTAGATAGAAGTTGGTCCATATTATCAGACAGTGAGATGTAGATGGAGTCATCGCTGATTGGTGGACGGTACAACACACATATGAACAAAAGGTGGGAGCGAAGGGGAAGCCATAGCCAAAGGTATTCCTGGGGGTGAGGTGGAGAGAGGGCAGTGGAGGGCGAGTGAGGAAGAGAGTTTTTTATAAAGATAGCAACCCCACCTCCAGGACGAGGCTCAGGTCTATCATACCGGAGGAGGGAGTAACCTGGGAGAGATACCAAGGCATCAGAGACATCATGAAGGAGGAAAGTTTCTGTTAAGCAGATCACATCTGGTTTGTCAGAAGCAACCTGTATGGAGAGGTCAGTCAAGTTTGAGCGAAGGCCCCGGATGTTTGAGGTCCATACCGTTAATGAAGAGGAAGGGGGAGCATCGGGTCCAGAACAGGGGGGGGGGAGGGGTAGGGTAAGATGTGGAAGAGGAGGAAGAGGTAGGGAGAGCTGTTGAAGGTGTGTCAGAGATTTCAGAATAGCTTGGAGAAAGGGAAGAATGGGGCGGACAAAAGGTTTGATGGAGATTGGGTGA
Organism: Myxine glutinosa; assembly: GCF_964187855.1. Lineage (NCBI taxonomy): Eukaryota > Metazoa > Chordata > Myxini > Myxiniformes > Myxinidae > Myxine > Myxine glutinosa. Next base: position 90,776,006 of record NC_136267.1, on the reverse strand, counting down.
GGCACAGTGAGGTGTTATTTGAGGAGGGGGAAGAGCAAGGCAGAAGGTTTGGGGAGATGAAGGTGAAAGTTGGAAGGAGGAAGAAGCAGGGAGGATGGTTTGAGGAGGAGGGGTGAGAGGGGAGTCTAGGAGGGGAGGAGCGAGGGAGAGTCTCGGAGGGGATGGGTGTGGGAGGAGTTTAGGAGGGAGGGGAGGGAAGGGGCAAGGGGGGAGATTTGAAAGGGATGGGTGATGGGGAGGATTTGGAGGGGAGGGGTGAGATTGGATTTTGAAAAGTGTACGATTCATGGGAAACGAACATTTTTTGCAAAATGAGTTTGAGACCTTCGAGTCAAAAATACGTTTGAGGACACTGGAGGAGGGATGGAGTTCTGGATAGTTTATGGAATGTAGAAAGGAGGAACTGTAAGAGATGGTATTATATATATATTTTGGAATGAATAGATTTGGTGAGCAAGACGAAAGCATCCTTTTGTAGGAAAAGAAGAAAAGGGTGTTATAATATATGAGAGAAAATAGTTGTTCAGGGGAGAGATTATACATTTGTAACCGCGTGATCGCGAACGAAGAACGAACGAACAAAAAGAACAACAAATAAACGAATAAGACCTGGGAAGGAAATTTATTTTTGGGGTTTTTTTTTTTTTTTTTTGTGAGTACAGATATTAAACAAGGAGGTACGGGGTTATCGACTGGTACGAAACAGAGAACGAAAATAATTTCAGCGCATTCGACGAATCGCTGAGAGAAAAACAAACCACAAGGTCGGAGACGGTACGGTAGTCTAAGGCTACGAGTACTAGGCCGCAGAATACTCGATACCATTAACCGACGATTGTGTATACATGTACGAAAAATTAGCGCCGAAAATTTTCCAAAAGATACGCTATAGGTACATACACCGAAAGATAGATACAGTCTCGACAAAAACACAATTGAGAAATATCACTTAGGTTCGAAAGCGTGAGCGCATGGAGCAGCTTCGAAAAGACGTGACCTCGCCGTGATCTCGCGAGATCTCGATTCATAATTTAATTATTCGATTAATGACTAAAATGTTTGTTTTTTTTTAAGTTACAGATTCTGATGAAATGGTGGTGGTTTATGTGTTCTATGACCGAATTGATTAATAATTAAATTTTTTAATGATTATTATTTATTTATTTTCATTATTAATCATTTATTTATTTTCTTTCTCATTTGGCCAATATCTCAGGCACCTTTTGAGCTATGAAGCTAATATTTGGACATGAGTGACCAAGTGATGTGGCTATCAAGGATATTTTTGATTTATTGATTGATCAATTAATCGATTAATTATTTAATTATTCGATTAATTACTAAAAAAAAAAAAAAAAACAGTTACAGATTCTGATGAAATGGTGGTGGTTTATGTGTTCTGTGACCGAATTGATTAATAATTAAAAAGATTTATGATTATTATTTATTTATTTTCATTATTAATCATTAATTTATTTTCATTAATAATCATTTATTTATTTTCTTTCTCATTTGGCCAATATCTCAGGCACCTCTTGAGCTGGGAAGCTAATATTTGGACATGACAGTGAGCAAGTGATGTGGCTATCAAGGATATTTTTGATTTATTGATTAATCATTTAATCGATTAATTATTTATTGATTTTTTTTTTTTGATTGATTTATTGATTAATTGATTTATTTATTGATTTATTGATTTATTGATTGATTTATTTATTGTCAATTTATTGTCAATTTATTGATTAATATTGATTATTTTGTTATTGAAACAATTTTTTTATTTATTAATGACTTATTTAATTGAATTTCGAAAAGATACATCTTCGGATGAAACACTGGTGGTTTAGTTATGCTATTAGCCAATTGATTAAGAAAATATTTTGTGATAAGCTTTTATTGATTTTAATTATACAATTAATCAATCAATTTATTGTACACCTCTCCCTCCCAATGCAGCGTCGATGAGCTGCACTGCGGTATTGCCGGGCGCCCGAGGTGCCCCTGCAATGCCGCGCTGTGGGATATTTAATTATTTGGCATGGGGGCGGTGTACTTTGAATGTATCTGTACTTGTTCTTTGGGTTTTTTTGTATACTTAGTCGAAGCTCGTATAAGAGCCAATACATAAAACATATAAGAAAGGGAGCAGGAGACAAGAGGGGGAGAGAGAGGGAATCACAACAACAGTGAGGGAAGAGGGACATTGGGAGATCTGTGGAAGGGAGAGGGCTGGGGCGGGGTACACGGTATAAACAAGATGTACACTATTTCAGAAAATAAAACAGAGAATTTGAAGTAGGTGGGGTTGGGGTGGATGAATGGGGGTACAAAAGATCAAGGTTTTGAATTGGGGAAGATATGAGATGGTGGTGAACATTTGTTTTGAAGACCTGGAGGGAGGAGTGGGATTGAACAGAGTGAGAGTTTGTTCCAGAGGCAGGAAAAAAGGAATGAAAGAGTGAAGGTGAGCAGAGAGTCTTGATTTTGTCAGTTTCACCAGAAGAGGATTGCTGGCAGATCTTGTGCGTCCTAAAGGAATATTTTGGGGACAGAACACAGACAGAGCAGGGGGGGGAAAGGCTGGAGAGGAGTCGGTAGAAGACAGAAAGACCACCAACCTGCCTGCGGTGAGCGAGTGAAAGGCCCTCAGAATTCAGCTTCATCGCGGGAGATTCCAATGATTCTGAAAGCCTTTGTTTCTACAGCGTGAAGCCGAGCTAGGTGTGAGGGAGGAGCACCGGCCCAGAGGGGAGAGCAGTATTACATCAAACTGTGGATGAAAGCTTTGTAAGTGTTTGAGGAGCTCAGAAGTGCACTGAAACGACTTCGCACGACGGAGGATGCCCAGTCGGCGACTGGCTTTGGATGCCAGCTTGGAAATATGGTTTTCTAGGGAAAGATCATGGCAGATAGTGAGACCCAAAAGCTTGAGAACTTCAACAGGGTTGTTGAGAAAGTATATGGGATGGTTGTCCAGATGGTCTTTTCGGAGAGACATAGTCATGGTTATTCTTTACATTGATCGTGTTGTATTATTTGCACCCCTATATTTGTCCAAGACCTCTACTGTGGTGAGGAAGATGTTTTCTATTTTATATTTGTTCATCCCTTTGTAACATGTTTAATTGATACAAGAAGAAATTGTATGTAAAAGGGAGACAAAAATAAATAGGTCACGCCATTATATTGTCGCGTCACCAGCGATTAAGACCGCTGGATGACGGATAGCCTAAACAGTTTTACTCCAGAGGTGGCAGCCCGAAAATGACGGTGTTTTTGTCGCGCGTGGTATGAAGGAATGTGAAGCATTTATCTGAACGGAGCACACGGGTTTATACCAAAACCACAACGAATAAACAAACACAACAAATAAAATGCAACAATTATGAATTTAATGAGAATAAATTAAAGACGAAATAAAGTTGTGGTAAAAACTCATTGAAACTCCTACTTTGAGGATCCTCCACTCAGACACAGAAACGGACACACGGGGGAAAATGAAATAAAATGGCCTTTTCGTTCACTTAGCTCGTCCCAACGAGTTATTTTGCAAAGGTGATGGCGATGGTCTGGTCTGATGCCTCCACAACCGGAGCTCCCCAAAATCGCACCAGCACCGTGCATTGAAAACGCCCAGGCGTGAAGCAAGCAGTCAAGAGTCAGGACGGCCCTCTTTCACCTCCACCGTCAAGTGCAACATAGACCCCAGCTCCTTGGTGAACCCAAATGTTGCCTGCCTCTGTCGGGATGCTGCCGGTGCAGTGAAAGCTCCACGCTCCTTCAAAAGCGCACCAAAATCACCAGCACACCAAACACACAAGGATGGCGCCTCCCGCCTTCATGCAAAAACCAGCAGAGGGAGAGACGTGCTCTTCTTCTTCACTCAGGTCAGGCAATCCGGGCGTTCGGGGCGTGGCCTGACAACTTTCTCTCCACCGCCTCCCCCCCCCAAACCTCCACCCCTCCACCCCCCCCCCCCCCCCCAATCACACCACTCCGGGCGGGGCATGGCCTTTTTCCTTAATAAGTCCTTTGGGCGGGGCTTCGTCCAATCGGCTCTGCTCGGGTTCTGTCGGCTGTTGTTGTTGTTTAAAGGAGTTTTTTCATGGCTAGCCTTGTCAGCAAAACATAAAGGGAAAATTACAGAGGGAAAATCACATACTGGGGAAAATTTGTCTTAATCCCTATACTAATTAACACTGCTTCACCCCTCGTGTGAAGACACATAAACAATCTTAAGCTACAGTTTCCCTACTTAGTACATCGAGATTTCTCCTACGCATCCACGGTCCATGCTACAATTATACAGTCCTACCTTCCCTATGGGATCCTTTTATCTACCTGCATAAATGTACCAATCTATTCATGACCCTCAGTGGGTGGAGTTCTGCCCGTTGTGTGAGTGCCGGTGGTTTTGGTGCTTCTCCTGTGCTGTTCAGTCCATGCTGCAATAAATACTCTGCACTGTTTCATCTCCAATGGTATTGTAATTCGTTTGTTGTGCCTACCTCAAGTTAAACACATCCTACTGGTGCAGATCATCCCCAACCCAAAACCATTATCTTTTCTACCCCCATTAACTCTCCCCAAGCTCACTTTCCAAGTGTTCAGTTTTTCCTTCCTGAGAGTTTGATTCTGTATCCATTTTGTCCACCCCCTGTGTCATCCCCTACCACTTATTCCTCCCCAAATCCATTATTTATCCAAGCCTCCCTCTATTTTGGCCCTTATTCCTGATGTTGTTGAATTTTACCCCCCTCTCTTGTACTGTTATGTACTGTTACTGTTAAGCCTGGCGTTGGCTTAGTGGTTATGGTGCCGGCTTGGGATCCGAGGATCCTGGGTTCGAATCCCGGTCGATTGCTGAATTAACGCCAGGGGGGTTGACTCGGCCTGTCATCCTTCCGAGGTCGGAATTAACGCCAGGGGGGTTGACTCAGCCTGTCATCCTTCCGAGGTCGGCAAATTGAGTACCAGTTTGCTGGGATGAATGATCCCGGTGTGTACCCCGATTTAGAATAGGTACACCGTATCCCTGCGCATCTGTAAGAGGCGACCAAGGGTTGGCGTCAGGAAGGGCATCCGGCCATAAAAACATTACCTCAAACAGGGAACCATGATTGTCATGGGGCCTGCGAGGCCAACCCCCACTCCAGCGGGGAAAATGGCCTTAAAACGATCATTCATTCATTCATTCTCTTGTACTGTTATGTCCTGATCCGTTCTATGTTCTCGCTCCACCACAACCATGGGCCAAGCCATTGTATAAAGAAAAAAAGGACCGTGGGTTCTGACACTCACCTGGATCAGGAGCAACAGTCACTCAAACCCCCAGAAATCCCCCTCAGACCCTGATATTGTATTAAAGACATGACCAAACTTTGGTACATCATGGGCAATGAAGGTTGTGATCAAGTTTCATTGAAATCATGTGTGTAGTTTCAGAGAAGAGAGCCAATAACTATTTTGGTGGGGCCAAACTAGCCATCTTGGGCTAGCCCCACCAAACCTTAGCCTTTGTCTGTCCATATATCCCCACAAATGTACACCAATCAGAGCTGAGGATCTGGTCACTTGACAAGGGAGGATGAAGGAGCTGTGCTCCCACGTAATCGGAAGAATGGACGCGACAAAAAGCTGGAATTCGTCCGAGTTTCTTTATTGTCACAAAACAACTCGGGTACTCTGAAAAGCCCGTTTATCGGGCAGCAATATATATACACACATTATCCCGGAGCGTTTGCCCGGGAAAGACGACAGGGGGCGTGGCCCGGCGTCCCGGCCGAGGCCTGGCAAGTTGAGCGCGGGCCTGCCCGGGCGTCCTGGACGAGCCCGGCATGGTGATCACTCCGTGACCTTGGTAGGTGCAAGGCGATTGTGTAAACCCAGCGGTAGCCGCTACACACGTCCCCCCAGAATCGACTTGCACCGGCAGGGTCAATTGGAGGGGGGTCCTGATGACCCGGCCGAAGCGACCCCTGGCGGGTCGTGGGGGGGGGGGGTCCGGTGTGGTGGTGGGTGGTCGAGTGGGGGGCACCGTGGACGGGGGGCGGCCTTGCCGCGGCAGAAGGGCCAACCGTGGCGGTTGGTCGATGTCCACGTGCGCCGGCTTGAGGCGGTCCACCGCAATCCGGTCCGACCTGCCGCCGATGTCGATGACGAACGACTTGTCATCCCGTCGCAGGACCCGGAAGGGCCCGTCGTACGGCGGCCGGAGTGGCCCCCGATGTGCGTCATGACGCACAAAAACGTACTCCGCTGTGCGAAGCGCTGGGGGGACGTAGGACTGGGGGTCACCGTGGTGGGATGTTGGCACGGGGGCAAACCGTCGGGCGGCCTCCTGGAGGTCCGAGCGCTGGTGAGCTGCGGACCAGGGACTGGTAGCGTCGGGCATGAATTCGCCCGGGACGCGTAGCGCCTGGCCGTAGACAAGCTCGGCGGTGGATGCCCGGAAGTCCTAGGACCCACGGCAGCCGGTCGGCCCAACCGCCGTCTTGAAGGCCGGCCATGAGCGCGGCCTTCATGGAGCGGTGGAATCGCTCGCACAACCCGTTGGCTTGGGGGTGGTAGGCCGTAGTACGGTGGAGCTTGACCCCCAGGTTGCGGGCGCCCGCGCCCCACAGCTCGGAGGTGAACTGTGGTCCGCGGTCCGACGAGATGTCCGCCGGTGCGCCGAAGCGGGCGACCCAGGTGGCGATGAAAGCCTGCGCCACGTCGGCGGTGGTGGTGGAGACGAGGGGAACAGCCTCCGGCCACCTGGTGGTCCTGTCCACCATGGTGAGCAGGTGTGTGAACCCCCGTGATGGGGGGAGGGGGCCCACCAGATCCACGTTGACGTGGTCGAAACGTCGTTCGGGCATGGTGAAAGGTGCCAGCAGGGCCTGGGTGTGTCGGTGGACCTTGGCCTGTTGGCAGGCTGTGCAGGTGCTGGTCCAATCGCGGATGTCCCGTCGAAGGCCGTGCCAGACGAATCGCGCCGACACCAGCTTCTGGGAAGCTTTCGGGCCCGGGTGGGAAAGGCCGTGGAGGGAGGCGAAGATGCGGCGTTGCCAGGTAACGGGCACGATGGGGCGAGGCTGGCCTTGGGAGACGTCGCAGAGCAGGACAGTGTCCGCGAAGGGGATGTCGGCCAGGCGGAGGCCCGTGTCCGCCGCCCGGAGGGCTTTCACCATGGTGTCGGTGGTTTGGTCCGCCGCCATAAGCGCGAAGTCCACGCCGAGGTGGACCGCGTTCGCGCTGGCACGAGAAAGACAGTCAGCCACGGCGTTGTTTTTGCCGGCGACGTGCCGGATGTCCGTGGTAAACTCCGACACGGCGGAGAGGTGGCGCTGTTGGCGGGCCGACCACGGCTCCGTGACCTTGGCCATTGCGTAAACCAACGGCTTGTGGTCGACGAACGCCGTGAAGGGTCGGCCCTCCAGGAGGTGGTGGAAATGGCGAACGGCCAAGTGTAGACCGAGGAGCTCACGGTCAAACGTGCTATATTTGAGCTCGTTCGGCCGGAGCTGCCGGCTGAAAAAAGCGAGTGGCTGCCAAACCCCGTTCACCCATTGCTCATGTACGGCGCCCACCGCGTAGTCGGAGGCATCCGTGGTGAGGGCGATGGGAGCGTTGAGCACCGGGTGAGCGAGCAGTGTTGCGTCGGCGAGGGCCCGCTTTGAGCTTTGGAAGGCCGCGTCCATTGCTGCGGACCAGACGATGTCGTGCTTGGCCGGCTTGCCCCGGGGGGCTTCGTAGAGGGGCTGCATGAGTTGAGCAGCGCAGGGCATGAAGCGGTGATAGAAATTCACCATTCCCAGGAATTCCTGCAGGGCCTTTATGGAGCGGGGACACGGAAACGTGGTGATGGCCTCGACCTTGGTTGGCAGCAGCACGGCCCCGTTCTTGGTGATGTGGTGGCCCAAAAAATCAATGGCCGTCGTGCCGAAGTGGCATTTGGCCGGGTTGACGATGAGGCCGTGCTCGCTGAGGCACCCGAACAGTGTTCGGAGGTGGAGGAGGTGCTCGGCCCGGGACGTGCTGGCGACGAGGATGTCGTCCAGGTAAATGAAGAGGAACGGCAGGTCACGCAGCACGCCGTCCATCAAGCACTGGAATGCCTGAGCCGCGTTCTTGAGGCCAAACGGCATCCGTAGGAATTCGAATAAGCCGAACGGCGTGATGACGGCCGTTTTAGGGACGTCGGCCGCCCTGACAGGTACCTGGTGATATCCCCGTATGAGATCGATTTTTGAGAAAATGACCCGTCCTGCCAGACGGGCGGAGAAGTCTTGGATGTGCGGGATCGGATACCTGTCGGGGGTGGTAGCGTCGTTAAGGCGGCGGTAGTCGCCACATGGGCGCCAGCCGCCCCCTGGTTTTGGGACGATGTGTAGTGGCGAAGCCCACGCGCTATCGGAGCGCCGCACGATGCCGAGGTGTTCCAAAGCGTCGAACTCGGCTTTGGCCATGGCGAGCTTGGCTGGGTCGAGGCGGCGGGCTCTGGCGTAGACCGGCGGGCCCGTGGTTGGTATGTGGTGCTCGATCCCATGTCGTACTGCGACGGCCGAAAACGTCGGCCGCGTGAGGGCCGGGAACTCCGTGAGCAGGCGAGCAAACTCGTTCGCCGCCGGGAGGGCACATGCCAGTTCGGTCGGAGCGGAGCTGCTCAATGTGCATACCAGGGAGCTGAAGGTCTCGGCGTTGATGAGGCGACGCCGTTGGACGTCCACCAGCAGTCCGTGTGCGCAGAGGAAGTCGGCGCCTAGCAGAGCCATGGGCACGCTTGCGGTTACAAACGTCCAAGTAAAGCGTTGGCCGCCGAAGCAGAGGGTGACGTTGCACGGGCCGAAGGTGCGGATGGCCGATCAGTTGGCCACAACCAAGGAGGGGCCGCGCAAACCGCGGACTGCCTGTCCTGATCAGAGGCGGGTATGATGCTCAGTTGGGCGCCGGTGTCGCACAGGAAGCGCCGTCCGGACGCTTTGTCCGTGACGAAAAGTAAGTTGCCCGTGTGGCCGGCGCTCATGGCTGGTAATGAACGCCGGCCCGGCCATTTCCCGGCCTGCCGAAGGTGCATGGGGGTCGGCATGTCCGGGCCTTCTGTCCGAACCTGGCATGATAGTAACACCACGCTTGGTCAGGTGGAGGCCTCGGTCGTCGTGCTGGAGGTGGTCGGCTCGGCGTAGCGGCCACCAATTGCGTCGGCAGTTCGGTCGTCGACCGTGCCGGGTGCTCGGGCGCCATGGGCGTTGCGTCGGACGGCGGTGGGCCCCAGGTCGCTGCTGCAATGCGTTGGCCTGCCGCGGAGATCTTGTCGGCTTCCCTGGCGAGGGCGCGGGGATCCGTGATCGTCGTGCTCGCCAGGGTGAGGCGTACCGGGCTAGGCAGCTGACGGAGGAACAGCTCCCGGAACAGGAATGCCGGAGAGTGCTCGCCGAGCAGCGAAAGCATGTTGTCCATTCGCTCGGACGGGCGCGTGTCGCCGAGCTCGGGCAGGTCGAGCAGGCGCCGTGCGCGTTCTGCCGATGGGAGGGCGAAAGCGTCGAGGAGGAGCTTTTTAATCGCGCCGTATTTGTCAGCGGCTGGCGGGCTCTCGAGGAGGCTCAGGGTGCGGGCCGCGGTGGCTGAACCGAGCGCCGCTACCACATGGTGGAAGCGGGTGTCGTCGGCCGTGATTCCTCGCAGGGCGAACAGGGAGTCCGCCTGGGCGAACCAAACCGCCGCGTGAGCCTCCCAGAAGGTAGGCAGTTTAAGGGCAACTGCCGTGTCCATGTCGGTAGGTCACCAATGAAGGAGCTGTGCTCCCACGTAATCGGAAGAATGGACGCGACAAAAAGCTGGAATTCGTCCGAGTTTCTTTATTGTCACAAAACAACTCGGGTACTCTGAAAAGCCCGTTTATCGGGCAGCAATATATATACACACATTATCCCGGAGCGTTTGCCCGGGAAAGGCGAGAGGGGGCGTGGCCGGGCGTCCTGGCCGCGGCCTGGCAAGTCGAGAGCGGGCGTGGCCGGGCGTGCCCGGGCATGCCCGGGCGTCCCAGCCGAGGCCTGGCAAGTTGAGCGCGGGCCTGCCCGGGCGTCCTGGACGAGCCCGGCATGGTGATCGCTCCGCGTCCTTGGTAGGTGCAAGGCGATTGTGTAAACCCAGCGGTAGCCGCTACAAGGACACAGAATGTTGTGAGGTGGGTAGATTTCAGAGATTCCTCAATAAAATTATGGTTTTCAAATGGACTACGTGTGAAGCTGCTGCCGAATCCGGACGTTTAACACAATATTTTGTTATAGTTTACTGTTTTTTTACGCAAGTCATTCACGAACCGGATGACCATGTCTGACGTTCGACTGAAGGTGGCACTAGAATGTGGAATTTATTGGTTCATAGTTTCCCATTCGCCGTTTTTACCCAAATCATTCACGGACCGGCTGTCCATGTGTGACGTTCGACTGAAGGTGGCACAGGAACGTGGAATTTATTGGTTCCATGGTATAGCATACACCGTTTCCGCAGTTTGTTTGCTTTTGGCCTCCACTTTTGGCTTTTGGTTTGCTTTTGGCTTCCTCCATAGCACTGGTACCTCGCTAGTAAATAGCTATATGGCCACGATTGTAGGTTCTGATACTGGTGGTAGTGATAGACACATTATACCACTCCAGTTATTTTGTTACACACATCAATGCTGTGAACGCCATTTTGTAAATATAATTTTTACCTTCATGTTTCTATTTTAACTATATTCCCTCCTTATTTAAAATGATTTACAAACAAGGTACCGTCAATACGGAAGTTATTACTGCAATAATATTCGTGTTACAACCAAGCTAATATAAACCTGAATACACCCTCAGTAATTACGCCTTTATTTAACATTGTTTAAAAACTTATACAAGAATAGAGTAATAAAAACACTTTAATATACAATTAGTAAACGTAGAATTATCCCCATTTAGATGAAGCGATATCCAAACGTGAGCTAATATAGCTGCCAGCAACACCTGCAGGTTTCCCGTGACGTCTTTGTCTTTTAGAGATTGTTGAGGTTTTTACAGGCGGTCGTGTTTTTGAGATTCTTTTCGAGGATTAAACGCCGTTTTATTGATTTAACACGAATTTTCTGTTTTGTTTTCGTAAAGTACCATAAGTTAGTTTCATATTCACTCGTCTGTCGACGAAATATCCACCAGTCAAGGAGCTTGCGGGTTGCGGTTGCGGCTAGTTTTGTCAGGTCGAAAGCAAGGTCGGGCCTCTGTCACTGTGTGTCTCTTTCTGCCTCCCAACACTCTTTTTCACTTACCGGTCTCCTTCCGATGCCGTCCCCGGTCTATTCCTGCACCCCCTTGGTCAAACCTTTGGTGTCGTACCTGCTCCCTCCTTGGTATCGCACCTGCTCCCTCCTTGGTGTCCTACCTGCTCCCTCTTTGGTGTCGTACCTGCTCCCTCCATGGTGTCGTACCTACTCCCTCCTTGGTGTCGTACCTGCTCCCTCCTTGGTGTCGTACCTGCTCCCTCCATGGTGTCGTACCTGCTCCCTCCTTGGTGTCGTATCTGCTCCCTCCTGTGGTGTCGTGTCTGCTCCCTCCTTGGCATGGTACCTGCTCCCTCCTTGGTGTCGTACCTGCTCCCTCTTGGTGTCGTACCTGCTCCCTCCTTGGTGTCGTACCTGCTCCCTCCTTGGTGTCGTACCTGCTCCCTCCTTGGTGTCGTACCTGCTCCCTCCTTGGTGTCGTACCTGCTCCCTCCTTGGTGTCGTACCTGCTCCCTCCTTGGTGTCGTACCTGCTCCCTCCTTGGTGTCGTACCTGCTCCCTCCTTGGTGTCGTACCTGCTCCCTCCTTGGTGTCGTACCTGCTCCCTCCTTGGTGTCGTACCTGCTCCCTCCTTGGTGTCGTACCTGCTCCCTCCTTAGTGTCGTACCTGCTCCCTCCTTGGCTTGGTACCTGCTACCTCCTTGGTGTCGTACCTGCTTCCTCCTTGGTATCGTACCTGCTCCCTCCTTGGCATCGTACCTGCTCCCTCCTTGGTATCGTACACGCTCCCTCCTTGGTATCGTACACGCTCCCTCCTTGGCATCGTACCCGCTCCCTCCTTGGTGTCGTACCTGCTCCCTCCTTGGTGTTGTACCTGCTTCCTCCTTGGTGTCGTACCTGCTCCCTCCTTAGTGTCGTACCTGCTCCTTCCTTGGCATGGTACCTGCTACCTCCTTGGTGTCGTACCTGCTCCCTCCTTGGCATGGTACCTGCTACCTCCTTGGTATCGTACCTGCTCCCTCGTTGGTATCGTACCCGCTCCCTCCTTGGTGTTGTACCTGCTCCCTCCTTGGTGTTGTACCTGCTCCCTCCTTGGTGTTGTACCTGCTCCCTCCTTGGTGTCGTACCTGCTCCCTCCTTGGTGTCGTACCTGCTCCCTCCTTGGTGTCGTACCTGCTCCCTCCTTGGTGTCGTACCTGCTCCCTCCTTGGTGTCGTACCTGCTCCCTCTCCAGTCTTGTACCTGCACTCACACCTCCCCTCCAACCCCCCCTGGTGTCGTACCCGCTCCCTCCTTGGTATCGTACCTGCTCCCTCCTTGGTATCGTACCCGCTCCCTCCTTGGTGTTGTACCCGCTCCCTCCTTGGTGTTGTACCTGCTCCCTCCTTGGTGTCGTACCTGCTCCCTCCTTGGTGTCGTACCTGCTCCCTCCTTGGTGTCGTACCTGCTCCCTCCTTGGTGTCGTACCTGCTCCCTCCTTGGTGTCGTACCTGCTTCCTCTCCAGTCTTGTACCTGCACTCACACCTCACACCCCCCCTGGTGTCGTACCTGCGCCCTCCTTGGCGTCGTACCTGCTTCCTCCTTGGTATCATACGTACTCTTCAGTTTTGATGCTTCTTCATTACCGATCATATATCAGGGCCTACGGCCCCATGAAGTCGAACTCCGGGGAAATAATTAACAAGGTTCATCTTTAAAATACGTACTGCTGTTGATATAAATCGCAATACCAAGCTTTCTGTTCCCGCAGCAATGGGATCACTCGCCTCATGTAACCTGAAGAAGGGAACCTTCTACACCAAGTTGGCAGATGTTGATTCTGTGCAGGATGAGCAAGGGACGGCAGACATTGCTCAGTTCCCATACGTGGAGTTTACAGGTCGTGACAGCGTTACCTGCCCCACGTGCCAAGGAACCGGGCGCATCCCCCGCGGTTAGTTGCCTTCATTTACACAGGGCCTTATGACCAGTGTGCAGAGCCTCCGCTGGGTATGTGGGTGGCTCCCTGCAAACCTCACTTGGGGGCTCTTTGTATTGCAGGGATAATAATATGGTGACAGCTCTTCAGGCGCAAAATCGATTCATACCTCGGTTCCAGAGGGGTTTAGCGAAGTATTATTAGTTCCGTCTGTCTCTGCATGTATCTGTCTTTCCACACCATCATGGATAATGTATTGTCATATCTCGGCTATGCCTGCACCAATTGTAACCAAACTTGGTAGGATAGTAGTGTGGGTCAACCAGAGTGTGATATGTGGACAACAATGAACAAAGTTAAATGTCAAGGTCATCAAAAGGTGAAAATCACATTTCTAACAATAACTCTGGAATGAATCATCAGAGAAAGAAGTGGGTTTTTGCATTAAAGTACAGCAAATGTATTAATTAAGGCACATCAAATCAAATCTGACTGAGCAATTGACTGTCAGGTTCCATTAAAATAAAAAATAAAAAAATTTGACCTTAAAAATCACAACGACCAAAAATGCAAACATTTTTAAAATCTTCATAATTATCTCAGAAACTGAGCTGCAGCAATCCTTCAAAATTAGTTTGTGGAACCTTCTTAAAAACCCCAATCATTCGCTAAAATAAAATGATGAGGAGAAATTCCAACAGGGAAAATGACGTCGTTTATTCGAATTTCACGATGGAAAGAGCAAATGCAGATCTGATGATTTCTGAATGTATCTATACGCACATAGCTCTGTAAATAATGACCCGATCTGCCGATCACCCACAAGCTGGGCACAGATGTAGTACAGACTGAACAGACACAAATGATGAATCCCTGCAAATAAAGGTCAAAGGCAACAACTCGAGAACAGAACAAAGTGAATGTCACATCATTCCGAAAAGTGCTCAAAAAGATAATTATTTTGAAGTATTACGTGGTGGAATTGGTCTATTATGGATTTCAATTCTTCAGATATTCACTGAGGGGATGCGGAGAAGAGCATCAACCATGTATGAGTCATGGAGTCAAAATATCATGTCTCACACACACACACACACAACAATGTAATCGATGCGTTTACAATTTCACCCTTCTACTTTTTCTGGATGCAAAATCGTCAATAATGTCATCATACTTCTGTATTCGTCCTCAGTCCTTCTCGATTGAGATGATGGCCAGGTGTGACAGTCTGTCCCATGACATTGTAGCTTTGTGAGCTTCAGCTTTGAGAAAGAGCGTTCTGCAGATGCGACAGTTACCAGCATCGTCAGTAAAACCCTCAGAGCCACGTGTACATTTGGATAAGTGTCTATGAGGGAGTTTTTAGTTGTTTAGCTCAATGTTTCAAGTGGAGAACATCTTTCCGGAAATGAGTTGTGCAGAAGCTTGAGTTCTTCCGGTAGCTCGATGGGTTCCCAATCGCTTGAATTGCAATCGGTTAGCAGGATATGTCGGTTGTTACAGCTTTTCGAAGATCATTGTCACTTAAAGCTTTCGTGGCTGCGATGCGAAAGAGAAAGTTGAATGGTTGTAGGATGCAGCGCATGTGCTCAAATCTACTGTACAGTGCAGTCAGACAAACATCAATAACCCTGTAGAAAAATTGAACTTTGTCTGTGGGTCTGAAACTTGTTCATCTGCAGATTCGTAAGAAAAGTGAGCATTACACGCCTGGATTAGGTCTAATGCAACATTCAACTACACGTCCTTTGACTGCAATACCTTGCTGACTCGGTTGATCTGGACAAGTATATTGTACCAGATGACCAGACATATGAGAAATCTGAAAGTCCCCACTTCCTTCACTAGGCCCATTGCCTCGCTGTAACATTTAGCATCCTTTCCTTTAGCAGTGTCAGCCAAACTCAGTAGAGCAGCATAGCCTATGTGAGCCGAATACCGAGTATGTTAAGAAAGAATATAACGCTGACTCACATCCTAAAGGTACTTCCGCAAGATGGAGGAAATTATGTAAAATCGAGTAAATAATTCATAGTAAATTTCATTTGATTTACTTTGAGGTCGTTGGAAAGTTATTTAACAAGTAATAAAAACATTTTTTCAAATGAAAAAGGATGTAGGGATGTTACTGGAAAAAGCATGGAAACAAGAAGAAATGATCCATTATATTTTGAAAAAAAAATCAATGTCTGTTTAACATAAAGATGCAGGTTTCTATTTTATAAGTCCATCTATCTTTCTGAATTTGATGAAGAAGATGTTTAATGTATGGCAGCAGGAACCATTTAAGATTTTAGAATAGAGCGTGACAGACACGGAAAAGCACATAAACAACAACAACAACTATGCCACGAAAGGTCCGGCTTTCGCGTGTTTCACTGTTTTTCATCCTCATTGAGATTTACAGATATAAATGCCCTGTGGTTGTGAATTGCAACATGAAGACTTTGATTAAACCCATCAGTGAAGCGATTGGGAGAAGTAGGCATGTAGGATCGTGTTATTGGAAACGTCTTTGTTGAACAACTGGACTTTAAAGAAAGCTGATGTGGGAGGCCCCCCATTTGTGGGTGCCGATCGGAGGCTCTGCTAGTGTAGAGCCTGCACTTGTATGCTGTGGCACTTACCTTTGTTTACCTTTTGCTGGTAGAACAAGAGAATCAGCTGGTGGCACTCATCCCGTACAGCGACCAGAGACTGAAACCCCGCCGCACGTAGGTACTTCCTAATACCTCAATGTGAATCTACAATAATCATCATCATTATTATTATTATTATTATTATTATTATTATTAATTACCAGGTACCCATGGAAATTCCATGTAATGTAAAATGTGACTTCAACAATATTATGCAAAGAACTGTTAAATATCATGGGAATTTAATATAATCTCTTTATATGCTCCCTAAAGATGTTACTTGATTAAATCAACCCTCACCCATCATCTCAACTTATGTGTTACTCCATGAAGAAATGTATAAAATCTACTTTAATCCAGATGTTCATGTTGATTTTAAAGATTACTGGGACAATAAAGTAAGAGACTAAATTGCATCAAGAAAAGTGAAATGAAAATGCAAAATATCCAATCAGCAGCTTTTGAAGGACAATGCAAGAAACGGTCGCCGTAAACAGGAGACAGACGAACGCATGGACATGCACCACGGTTCTCAATATGCAGGATGTCCCACAAGTCGATAACCCCCTTTTGCCAAGCTGTAGACTACGGAATATTTGATGACTGCGCACGTTTCTGGTGTCAATATTTAGCAGAAGGATCAGAATAGATATGGCGCTGCTAGCTAACACCATGCATTTGTTGGTGCTGCTAGCTAACCCCATGCAATAAGTAAACAAATCGAAGACCAAGCCAGCGGGTCAACAAACTTCCAGGCATGTTTGTCTTCCTCCCGGGGAATCATCCTAAAGGTACTTCCGCTTCATCCTAAAGGTAAACTTCAATTATTTTATCCATTATTGCTCTCAAGGGCCAAATGCACGGGATTATCAGCACCATCTCTATTCTGATCCTTAAGCTAAATTTTGATGCCAGAAACATGCGTTTTTTACAACAAATATTCCACGATTTCCAGCTCGGAAAAAAGAGGTTATCCACTTGTGGTACAGCCTGTATACAAGATTCTGAATAACAATAAGTTAAATGAAATTTTTGTATGGCAAAAGTGGTGACAACACAAGACTCATGCACTCTGCCCAAGTCACAATGTACCTGCTTCACATATTGTTACAAACAAGGGCATAGCTTTTCACTTTTCTGACGATATATAGTCTGAACTATATGTGACTGGCTCTGGCAAAAGCAGACACTTGGGGGCAAAAAATTGGAAAATCTTCTTGATTGAAATCTTGTATCCTTTGAAATCTTGGAATATCCTCTGTCTCTTTGCTGATGACTCCACTCTCTGCCTCATCCCTCAGATCGGCAGTCTGCAGCCTCCTCACTCTCTGCAGACCTGGACAAAATCACAGACTGGTCAAACAAGTGGAACATGTCTTTCAATCCTGACAAATCTCACACTCTTACTATGTCTCTCCGAAAAGACCGACTGGACAACCCTCCCATCTACTTTCTCAACAATCCTCTCCAAGAAGTTCTGTCGCTCAAGCTTTTGGTTCTCACTATCTGCCATGATCTTTCCTGGGAAAACCACATTTCCAAGCTGGCCTCAAAAGCCAGTCTGGGCATTCTCCGTCGTACGAAGTCCTTCCTTGGCACACGTGAGCTCCTCACCACATACGAGGCTTTCATCCGCAGCTCAATGGAATACTGTTCTCCCCTCTCGGCCGGTGCTCCTGCCTCACACCACGCTGTTGAAACCAAAGCTTTCAGAATCATTGGAATCTCCCGTGATGAAGCTAACTCCGACGGCCTTTCACTCACTCACCGCAGGCAGGTTGGTGGTCTTTCTGTCTTCTACCGACTCCTCTCCTGCCTTGCTCCCCCAGCTCTCTCTGTGCTCTGCCCCCCAAATATTCCTACAGGTCGCACAAGATCTGCCAGCAACCCTCTTATGGTTAAACTGCCAAAGTCTAGGCTCTCTACTCACCTTCACTCTTTCATTCCTCTTTTCTCCCACCTCTGGAACAAATTCCCCCACTCCCTTCAATCCTACCCCTCCCTCCAGGTCTTAAAAAAAGCTGTTCACCACCATCTCTTATCTTCTCCCATCCAAAACCTTGATCTTTTCTACCCTTGCTAATTCACCCCAGATCCACTTTTTTTGAAATTCCAACATCTTTCCTGGAAGTCCTTGCAGTTGTTACGTGCTCCTCCCCAAACCCCGGTCACGGTGTACCTCCGAGCCCCGAGAGGAGTCACGGCAGAAAGATGTGTTATTCTGTATGTCAAAGATCAATGGTGAAACCACACCAATTGTTACCAACCAACAAGTATTGTATTAAGATCACACAAGAATAACAGTACAACAACAATAGTAATCAATGGTACAACCAATATATATTTCCTATGATTGTACCATCAGGTTCGTACAATATAACTCGCTGTGCTCCAAGTGAGCGAAAAGAAGAACATTCCCAATGTCTCTTTCCCGGCTTCAAGCCAAAGTTGATTCCGGCTTCAAGCCAAAGTCGATCCACTCCAGTGATCGTCAGTACGATGTCGTATCGAGACCAGAATCCTGTTGGGTTGGCAGTCACACTGCCAAAGATGGGTGAAGGTGTCCTCGAGAAGCGACGGGGAAATCACACCTTCAGGTATGGACGTTTGACGGCTCTCAATCGGCGAACCGCAGATTTCCCACTCAAAAGCCACATTACACACACACACCAAATTAACGTCTGGATGCGGTGAGAATGGTTGAAGCGAAGTGAAAAACCTTGAGCGATGCGCAAAGCGCGCGAGTCAAAATGGCCGACGGCCCGTTCTCGTGGCGTAACGGCACTTCGATGATTCTCTTCGGAATCAACCGCAAAACCTGTCACGCAGGTTTATCTGTCACAGCGATGACAACTCTGTCGCAGGAATCCCTTTCCCGGGAAACCCAAAGTTCACACGTGACCTTCGTTCGCCAACGTTCGCTCAGGACCTTGAAGCAACTCGGCTTCTTGTCCGACTCACTCGCTCCGCCTTCTCTTCCTCCTCTTCCTCTTCGTCGTCGTCGTCCGGTTCCGGTTTCATTTAAAACATTAACTTTTTTACCTTTTGAAAATAGTAATCTCTATTTCCCTTAAACGACAACAATAATAGTACATGGAACCAACAATGTTTACAGTGGATGAAAACCACAACAACGGAAGTGACGAATCCGTAACACAGTGTCCATATGTTTTATACCTCTCCCACCTCCCCCCAAGTCCTCTCCCTCCCACAGATCTCTCAATGTCCCTGCTCTCAAATGTTGTGTTTGTGTCCTTCACCTTCTCTCCCCATCTTGTCTATCTCTCCCCTTATTATATGTTGTATGTGTCAGTTTGACTTTTTGTGTGATTAATGTTCGGTCTTTCACGAGCCTCGATGTTGTATCCCAAAAAAAAAAAATCAAAATTGAGATTTTGATATCATCTGATGTCCCCATGCCTTTCTCTTTCATTTGATATGTACATTATGTTAATTGGATGAAAATTAATGAAGCTATGGTATTTTAATGATAATTATATTTTCATTTAAACAATGGAGATTATTAGGTTCAAAGTTCACAATACAGTTCACACGCACAAAGAATGTGCACACCTCGAGCTTTTCATTCATACCAAACATGTATGCCAGGGATCTCCTTCAAATTACGATGTATGGCTCGGAGTAAAACGTCAAAATTTAGCGATCTTCGTGACTTTCTGAGCACATTTTGAGAATGACATTTTAGATTCTTCGTCTAATTTCACAGCTTTTCTGTAGTTTCTTGGAAAAATGTTTTTGTGCATAATAATCTAGAGAAGTTACTCTTTCTATCCATATAAAAATCTCAATTTGGTCCTGTGGTCATATTTTGACTCTATTCGGCTTTTTCTCGCTAAGAGAAATGCCCCCAAATGTCTGCTTTTGCCAGAGCCAATCACATATAGTCTGACCTAATTTTACTTTGAGGTCATCTATTTATGACGTGATGGGATTTTAAACTATCCCACACTCTTCCTGCCTTTGTTTTTCATTTCAGTCCACCACTCGCCAGTCCAGTCAGGCGTAACCTGGTGTTAACTTAGCGGTTAGGGTGCTGGCTTGGGATCCTAGGATCCTGGGTTCGAATCCCGGTCGATCGCTGAATTAACGCCAGGTGGGTTGACTCAGCCTGTCATCCTTCCGAGGTTGGCAAATTGAGTACCAGTTCACTGGTAATTCCCTGTGTGTCGCAAAAGGCGACTAACAGGGTTGGTGGCAGGAATGGCACCCGGCCGTAAAACATTGCTTCAAAAAAAAGGGGACGACTGTGTCCAAAAAAGGCCAACCCCCACTCTGCGGGGAAAACTGGCCTCGAAAGGAGGTTCCACTCACCACTCATCCTCCTCTCCCCTCTTCCATCTCCCTTTCTCCTGCCACCATTTCCTTTTGTCCAATCTACTGCCAAACTTGTGTCCCCACTCATACTACACTCCCCTATCTATGTTCCTTATCCCCCATTCTGTTCCCATTTTATTCTTCTTCATTTTAGTCTCACTACTCTGACCCCCACCCACCCTGTGTTTACGTACACAAGACCGAAAGTCTAACAGCGGTGTAGCTGGGCTTGTAAAATATTATAAACCACAAACACATATGATTAGCTTTTTAAACAGTCGCTAATGCTGTTTATAACATTAAACAAAGAAATTTGGAGGAATCCCGACATCCTTGAGGTAAGCTTTACTTACATAACTGAGGGAAGATCTACTGTAATATATATATACCCCACAAGGATTGGGTTAATAACATGCTATCAAAAAACCGAGGCGGATTCCTTACTTCCGCGGTTGTTAGTGACGTACACCGCTTATCATTGATTCATGAACCATACACCACTTCAATCCATCAACTTTGTATTCACGACATTGGGGATTAAAGTGTTATGGTCATATTTACTATATTATTATTATTACTATTACAAAAATGATACTACTGAAATGATACGCTACTGTATTAAGAAACCTGGGCTTAATTTGTCTGAAACGGTCCGAAGGCATGAAGCCTAAGGCCTACACGTACCGTTTTGTTTGAAGAGACGTAACGCCGATGCTTTCAATATTTGATGGTCATTTTAACAATCGTTTTGTTTATTTTTCACCCTGAATGAAAAACGTTAAGGGAGAGAGAGCATGGCGATTGTGATATATGACAGGTTCGACGATATGTTCGGCCTGAACGAAATTGAATTTCAAAATGCCGGTGTGCAGAGTCAGCTGCCGTACCGCCGTAAAGACATCAGACGTAATCACATCACCCTGTCATGTGACCAGATCCTCAGCTCTGATTGGTGTATTTTTGAGGGGACATACAGATGGACAAACACTTCTAGACGGCTTTTCCCTATGGGCTACGCCATAAAAATATGTGGCCTTTGTAGCACTTCATCTCCTTACTATTTAAATTTTTTGAACATATTGGATTATTTTGTCCTGGCAGTGTAAGCCTGGCTGTTTGTAGTGGTAATTGCAGTTGTTTGTATTGGTGCTTATCATTCTTGTGTTATTTTGAAGGAAACTATACATGGCCATCTCTGTGATCATCTGTCTCCTCATATCGAGCCTCATCATCTTCTTTCTGTTCCCACGCTCGGTGGATGTCGTTACTAATGGAATTAAATCGGACATTGTCTGGATGGACAATATTCAAAAAATCCTGCACATCAACATCACGGTATGTGTTGCATAAGAAATGGGGGAATGTCAGAGTGATTTGGGGATTTTTGTAGTTGGTGTGCTGGGTGATTCAGGGATTTGTGGAGTTGATATGCTGGGTGATTTGTGGAGTTGGTGTGCTGGGTGATTTGGGGATTTGTGGAGTTGTTGTGCTGAGTGATTTGGGGATTTGTGGCATTGTTGTGCTGGGTGATTTGGGGATTTGTGCAGTTGGTGTGCTGGGTGATGTGGGGATTTGTGGAGTTGGTGTGGTGGGGGATTTGTGGAGTTGGTGTGGTGGGGGATTTGTGGAGTTGGTGTGGTGGGAGATTTGTGGAGTTGGTGTGGTGGGGGATTTGTGGAGTTGGTGTGGTGGGGGATTTGTGGAGTTGGTGTGCTGGGGGATTTGTGGATTTGTGGAGTTGGTGTGCTGGGGTATTTGTGGAGTTGGTGTGCTGGGGTATTTGTGGAGTTGGTGTGCTGGGGGATTTGTGGAGTTGGTGTGCTGGGGGATTTGTGGAGTTGGGGTGCTGGGGGATTTGTGGAGTTGGTGTGCTGGGTGGTATGGGGATTTGTGGAGTTGGTGTGCTGGGTGGTGTGGGGATTTGTGGAGTTGGTGTGCTGGGTGGTGTGGAGATTTGTGGAGTTGGTGTGCCGGGGGATTTGTGGAGTTGGTGTGCTGGGGGATTTGTGGAGTTGGTGTGGTGGGGGATTTGTGGAGTTGGTGTGGTGGGGGATTTGTGGAGTTGGTGTGGTGGGGGATTTGTGGAGTTGGTGTGGTGGGGGATTTGTGGAGTTGGTGTGGTGGGGGATTTGTGGAGTTGGTGTGGTGGGGGATTTGTGGAGTTGGTGTGCTGGGGGATTTGTGGAGTTGGTGTGCTGGGGGATTTGTGGAGTTGGTGTGCTGGGGGATTTGTGGAGTTGGTGTGCTGGGGGATTTGTGGAGTTGGTGTGCTGGGGGATTTGTGGAGTTGGTGTGCTGGGGGATTTGTGGAGTTGGTGTGCTGGGGGATTTGTGGAGTTGGTGTGCTGGGGGATTTGTGGAGTTGGTGTGCTGGGGGATTTGTGGAGTTGGTGTGCTGGGTGATGTGGGGATTTGTGGAGTTGGTGTGGTGGGGGATTTGTGGACTTGGTGTGGTGGGGGATTTGTGGAGTTGGTGTGGTGGGGGATTTGTGGAGTTGGTGTGCTGGGGGATTTGTGGAGTTGGTGTGCTGGGGGATTTGTGGAGTTGGTGTGCTGGGGGATTTGTGGAGTTGATGTGCTGGGGGATTTGTGGAGTTGGTGTGCTGGGGGATTTGTGGAGTTGGTGTGCTGGGTGGTATGGGGATTTGTGGAGTTGGTGTGCTGGGTGGTGTGGAGATTTGTGGGGTTGGTGTGCTGGGTGGTGTGGGGATTTGTGGAGTTGGTGTGCCGGGGGATTTGTGGAGTTGGTGTGCCGGGGGATTTGTGGAGTTGGTGTGCCGGGGGATTTGTGGAGTTGGTGTGCCGGGGGATTTGTGGAGTTGGTGTGCTGGGGGATTTGTGGAGTTGGTGTGCTGGGTGATTTGGGGATTTGTGGAGTTTTTTGTGCTGGGTGGTGTGGGGGTTTGTGGAGTGGGTGTGCTGGGTGGTGTGGGGATTTGTGGAGTTGATGTGCTGGGGGATTTGTGGAGTTGGTGTGCTGGGGGATTTGTGGAGTTGGTGTGCTGGGGGATTTGTGGAGTTGGTGTGCTGGGGGATTTGTGGAGTTGGTGTGCTGGGGGATTTGTGGAGTTAGTGTGCTGGGGGATTTGTGGAGTTGGTGTGCTGGGGGATTTGTGGAGTTGGTGTGCTGGGGGGATTTGTGGAGTTGGTGTGCTGGGGGGATTTGTGGAGTTGGTGTGCTGGGGGATTTGTTGAGTTGGTGTGCTGGGGGATTTGTGGAGTTGGTGTGCTGGGGGATTTGTGGAGTTGGTGTGCTGGAGGATTTGTGGAGTTGGTCTGCTGGGGGATTTGTGGAGTTGGTGTGCTGGGGGATTTGTGGAGTTGGTGTGCTGGGGGATTTGTGGAGTTGGTGTGCTGGGGGATTTGTGGAGTTGGTGTGCTGGGGGATTTGTGGAGTTGGTGTGCTGGGGGATTTGTGGAGTTGGTGTGCTGGGGATTTGTGGAGTTGGTGTGCCGGGGGATTTGTGGAGTTGGTGTGCCGGGGGATTTGTGGAGTTGGTGTGCCGGGGGATTTGTGGAGTTGTTGTGCCGGGGGATTTGTGGAGTTGGTGTGCCGGGGGATTTGTGGAGTTGGTGTGCCGGGGGATTTGTGGAGTTGGTGTGCCGGGGGATTTGTGGAGTTGGTGTGCCGGGGGATTTGTGGAGTTGGTGTGCCGGGGGATTTGTGGAGTTGGTGTGCCGGGGGATTTGTGGAGTTGGTGTGCCGGGGGATTTGTGGTGTTGGTGTGCCGGGGGATTTGTAGAGTTGGTGTGCCGGGGGATTTGTAGAGTTGGTGTGCTGGGTGATGTGGGGATTTGTGGAGTTGGTGTGCTGGGGGATTTGTGGTGTTGGTGTGCTGGGGGATTTGTGGTGTTGGTGTGCTGGGGGATTTGTAGAGTTTGTATGCTGGGTGATGTGGGGATTTGTGGAGTTAGTATAGTAAATGATTTGGGGATTTGTGGAGTTAGTATACTAAATGATTTGGGGATTTGTGGAGTTGGTGTGCTGGGGGATTTGGGTATTTGTTGAGTTGGTATGCTGGGTGATTTGGGTATTTGTAGAGTTGGTATGCTGCGTGATTTGGGGATTTGTTGAGTTGGTGTGCTTGGTGATTTGGGTATTTGTTGAGTTGGTATGCTGGGTGATTTGGGGATTTGTGGAGTTGGTATGCTGGGTGATTTGGGTATTTGTAGAGTTGGTATGCTGGGTGATTTGGGTATTTGTAGAGTTGGTATACAACAACAACATGCATTTTAAAGGCCATTTTCCCTGCTAGAGCGGGGGTTAGCCTTGCGGTCCCCATGACAATCTTCTCCATTTTGCCCTATTTTCTGCATCTCTCCTTGTTAACCCCCTTGCCCGCATTTCTTCTTCCACCATCTCTAGCCAAGTCTTTTTCGGTCTTCCCCGTCCTCTGCTTCCTTCTACATTCATTTCCATCACTCTTCTCAACCAGTCACTTTCATCCTTCCTCAACACATGACCAAACCATCTCAACCTGTTCCTCTTCACAGCATCAATCACAGGCTCTATTCCCATCATCTTTCGCAATTCATCATTTGTCTTCCTCTCTCTCAACGATACTCCACACATCCACCGAACCATTCGCATTTCCACCCTTTCCAACCTTCGTTGCTGCTCTACGTTTATTACCCATGTCTCGCTCCCATAAATCATAACACTTCTCACACATGCAGCATACACCTTTCCCTTCAGCTTCAACGACACTCCCCTCATCATCAGCACGCCACCCAGTTCCCGAAACTTCTTCCATGCACATCTCACTCGAGCAACCGTTGCCGAGTCTGATCCACCTTCTCCATTCAGCATGTCTCCGAGGTAGCAAAATGTTTTCACACCTTCCAGCTTCATGCCATCTCCAAGATCCAACTCAACATTTCCTCCATCTGCAGCTCCCTCTGTGCACACCTTACATTTGAATGTAGCTGCCACACTGGTTAATGACCCTCTCAGACCACTACATTTTTGATGAACCCACTCAGCGCACATTGTACATTGAATGGAGTTCACTCCGACACCCTTCCTACACACAGCACAGGGCCACTTCCCAGTTCTTTCCACCTCACCACATGCTTTACCACTTGCCATCACCTTCGTCTTTCCGATATTCACCTTCAGACCTTTTGTCTCCATACATTCCTTCCACGTGGTCATCTTTTCCTTCAGTCCATCCATACTTTCCGCAATCAACACCAGATCATCTGCATACAACAACTCCCACGGTAAACCCTCCTTTACGTTCTGAGCCAGCACCTCCATCACAGCTACAAATAGTAATGGACTTAGTACCGACCCCTGATGCACTCCCACCTTCACCTCAAACTCACCACTGTTCCCGTCCTTCGTCCTTACAGCTGTGCGCGCTCTTTTGTACATTGCCATCACTACTCTGATCAACCATTCCTCCACTCCTAACCCAGCTGCCGGGTGATTGGTATGTTGTTGGTATGCCGGGTGATTTCGGGATTTGTTGAGTTGGTGTGCTTGGTGATTTGGGGATTTGTGGAGTTGGTGTGCTGGGGGATTTGTGGAGTTGGTGTGCTGGGGGATTTGTGGAGTTGGTGTGCTGAGGGATTTGTGGAGTTGGTGTGCTGGGGGATTTGTGGAGTTGGTGTGCTGGGGGATTTGTGGAGTTGGTGTGCTGGGGGTTTGTGGAGTTGGTGTGCTGGGGGATTTGTGGAGTTGGTGTGCTGGGGGATTTGTGGAGTTGGTGTGCTGGGGGATTTGTGGAGTTGGTATGCTGGGGGATTTGTGGAGTTGGTATACTAAATGATTTTGGGATTTGTGGAATTGATGTGCTGGGTGTCATGCGTATTTGTGGAGTTGGTATGCTGGGTGATTTGGGGATTTGTGCAGTTGGTATAAAAATAAAAATAAAATAATAATAATAATAATAATGATGTGGAGTTGGTATGCCGGGTGATTTGGGTATTTGTGGAGTTGGTATGCTGGGTGATTTGGGGATTTGTTGAGTTGGTATGCTGGGTGATTTGGGGATTTGTAGAGTTGGTATGCTGGGTGATTTGGGGATTTGTTGAGTTGGTATGCTGGGTGATTTGGGGATTTGTAGAGTTGGTATGCTGGGTG
Source organism: Myxine glutinosa (assembly GCF_964187855.1). NCBI lineage: Eukaryota > Metazoa > Chordata > Myxini > Myxiniformes > Myxinidae > Myxine > Myxine glutinosa. The sequence continues at coordinate 90,749,795 of NC_136267.1, read as the reverse complement.
ATTTGGGTATTTGTGGACTTGGTATGCTGGGTGATTTGGGGATTTGTTGAGTTGGTCTACTAAATGATTTTGGTTTCCGACAGGCAAACAGGGGTGTTGACAAACACCACTCAAATCGCCCATGTGGAGGTGCTGGTAGCTCGGTCGAGATTATTTTTGTTTTGTGCGGTGGTTATTTTTTCAACTTAATCATGAGGGTGGAAACCTCTCTCAATACAAAAACAAAACGACCACCTTTGGAGGCCATTTTTCCTTGCAGAGCAGGGGTTGGCCTTTTTCGGGCACCCTGGGCCCCTTTTTTTGAAGCAGTTTTATGGCCGGATGCCCTTCCTGCCGCCAACCCTGTTAGTCGACTCTTGCGACACACAGGGAATTAACAGTGGACGGGTACTCAATTTGCCGACCTCGGAAGGATGACAGGCTGAGTCAACCCCCCTGGTGTTAATTCAGCGATCGACTGGGATTCGAACCCGGCACCCTAACCGCTATTTGTGTAGCATGGAACTAACTCGGTTTTTATAATTATACAACCGCGAAGGACACCTCGACCCGGTATATTTGTAGAAATTCGAAAATTATTTGCCGTTTGAGTTGAATCGTTTCTTGATCTTACCCCCATGCACAATACGGAAGTGCTGTCACCTTCCTGGTGTGTCGTCACGGCTAATCGTGAAGAAGAAGATTTTGACTTTTAATTGCAAAATGACAAACTTTATAAACCGGAAATCGAAAAGGACACATCATATCTATTTTATATGGTATCAAGACGTAGAGTTGCGTCAGTGTGGTCTGCGCGTTTGGGTTCCCCTTTAATAGTTTTTCAGTGTGTGTATTTCTTTCCACTGATTTCGACAAAACATATCCATTTGTGTGTTTATTTTCATATCAGGTGTTGTTCTTCTGCATATTCAAATGTGTTCAGGGGCAATATATATATATATATACATGCAAGATTTGGTATAGATTGGACCAGGCATACAGGTGCAAATCATGAGTCCGCTCCCCACCCTAATGGGGAGGGTTGTGCCCATGGCCTGAACCTGGGGATCCCCAGCACGTATGCAAAATTTGGTGGAGATTAGTCGAGGGGTGTGGGATTGCATAGACATCAAAGAAAAGGCACACACACACACACACACACACACACACACACACACACACACACACACACACACACACACACACACACACACACAGTGCGTCTATCACCATTAGAAAAATAGTATTGCAGAGATTTGATTGTAGATTGTATTTGTAAATGAAACCAGCATGCATTTCATCCGGATATCTTGTAACAGATACTGATGCCACAATTTCCTCTTAAACGTGGGATAGTCCTGGATTACTGTTTGCTCGATATTTGACTTTAGCCAGGAATGGCATCATCACCCAAAACCACTGTCTATGGAGGGGTGTTTCTCTCTCATGGGGAATTGTTTTCTAATTGGGAGTTAAATGGTTGATAATGTCACAAATGCCGTTTTCAACTTTGACCGTTTTCAATTGAAACTACCACCTCTCTCTAATGACCCCATGCTGGAGACCATGTGGTGCTGATTTTCCAACATTGTCGTGGTGCTTTTTTTATGCCACAGAGCTCTCTCAATATCACCAACAACAACTATTTCCCTGTTAGTGTGATGAATGTGACGTCCCATGTGCAATACCTGAAGACTGTAATTGGTACAGCACAAGTTAACAACGTCACAAAGATTCCGCCACTCGGCACTGCACAGGTATGTGGGAGGCAGGTGACTGATATGCTACTAAAAGACTAAGTGCAGTCTATTCTGTAAGCGTACACCAAGCTGAGCTGCCTTGTGAGCATTTCACAAGGTGTTGGTCACAAGTGATCTGAGCCTGTTCAAAATCTCCCTCCATCCATATTCCTTGTGTCGTCGGATTAACTTTGCTCCATTCTGAATGGATAGCCCAGGGAGAATGATTTGGTCTTGGGAAGTGCTGTATTTAATTTTGAGCCGCCGGTTCAAAGTCTTACATCGTAGGCGTTGCTGCAATGCACCCTGGGTACTTACTGGGTACCAAAGATAACTTCTGCCTGAGGTTGAAGTTTTTAGGAAGAAAATACATCCACTGTGGAAAAGATAAACAGATGGTTAATTAGCTTTTGAGTGTTTTTATTTCCTTCTTAATCTCTGCACCCGCCTTCCTTTTCCCATCAGGTGTACTTCACAGTGAGCACAGAAATAGGTGCTGATATGACATACGTTCAGTAAGTTATTTCCCTTTTTTTCTTGCCATGGTGGTGCTAGGTATGAATAATTTCACTTTCCTCCTTTCTTTCTTTCTTTCTGGTTGTTGTTGTTGTATATCTGAGGCCTTGTTGCTATGAAGCTAACTGTTTTTGACCCTGTAGGATGTACTGCAAACTTCCTACTATCAAGGTTCACAACATTGTGGTTCTTATGCAGTGAGTATCTCATTACCCTTGCATGTGTGGTCCGTTTTTTGAGGTGTCTTGAGGTGCATGCAAACTATAGGGAAGAATGAGGATCTGAAGTCGATTTTAGGAAATAGAAAAGCATCTTTGGTTAAATGGCAAAGGAATGAGTGGCGAGTAGGGTGAAGTGTGGCTGGAAGCTCGCATGGTTCCTGTGCTGAAGATATAGATGAGATGGGAAAATATAGTGGTGGATTTAATAACCACAACACTTTTCCCAAGTGACGACCTGAGCCCCGGCAGGTTCTTGATGGGTTTAGCATTGTCTGGGTGCATCTTGAATATTTTATTTGAGTAATTTGGCCTTGGGGAAGTTGCGGACCCAAAGGCCGTGGCCCCTCGGCTGTGGACTCTGGAGTCGTTATTGGCAAATGTCAAGCTGATGCGGGGCTGGAAGCTTGGAAATGTGGCATTGCAGCGATGCAGTCCTGGGAGGGCTGCCTTTGAGGAGGCTATCGGATGGATAGTAATTTGGTATGATCCATTAAATTGGGCTTGATGTCTTAATGAAGTGACGGCCACAAAAGACAGATGGGCATGCAGCTTGACGTGACCTTCCCCCTTTATTTATTTTCTATTTAGTTTGCCCACGTCGTGTTTGATTGTGCACACCGTCGGGACTATGTTTCTGACCTTGGAGCCTGAGGCCTCAAGCAGCTTCCAAGATCTTCTTAATCTCTGCCTTGACAGGCTAGCAACCCGTCTGCCAAATTGAAAGAGCCCTCAATAAAAAGGTAATTGACACTTGGAGCACAGAGCAAAGCCCTTGGGGAGGGGGGGGGGGGGGGAGGGTGGGGAGGAGGCAGGGATGGTGGAGGAATGGAGGCTGGGGGCACTGTTCCGATGGAGGAACAGAGCGTCAGTCTAACCAAATCGAAGAGGATTGCCATTCTAACCACCATTTAGTGATGTTTGCATCTAGAAGTTTTCCACTTGGAAAATGTGCTTGGCATACTTACAATTGCTGACCTTGTGTGTTTATTTTGACAACACGGTCTTTAAGAAGTAATTGTTAGGGCGGAACGTGTCAGAGTCGGTGATCTTCCATGAACCAACTACCACTAACATTCCTCTCCCATGCCCAGGGTGTCTGTGACTTCGACATACTTTGGACACATAGAGCAGGACTCTCTGCAGTCGTACCATTATGTGGACTGTGGAGCCAATTTAACGTACACTGGAGGGCAACAACTTGTCCTGTCATCTGCAGAATAGTTCAGGCGATGCTATGGCAGCACGTCCAGCTTGACGCCCGGGGAAACCTGCATCCTGCACTATGTGGTTCTCCGCATAGATATGCAGCAATAAATGTGCTTGAGCAATAGTTTATCATTTTGATGCCACTTTGTATCACGTTTTTCCACATTAAACTATGGAATTAATTAACCTCTCCACATCGGATTTGTGAGTTTTCAACTTTGTGTTTCCGACTATGATTTTATTGGTTATGCACTTTATCCTCTATGCTTCTTAACTTGGAGTCAGAAATTTACTTGCTGTGGCAAATTGATTATCTGTTGCAATTTTTTTTTTAATGCGGAGTGACCCGTGTTCGCATTTATCAACATTTGTGATTCTCTATTATACATTATTCGCAGATATCCGTGGCTTTGCAACTTTAGATGTTTTTCCTATATAGGAGGCTTGCTCTTTTATATTGTTTTTGTGCATCGCTACTTTCTCCCTGTTTTATGGGGTTTTAAACATGAGTATACTTTAAACTTTCACATTTGAAATTGTCCATTATGGTTTGGGCCTTGGTCGCTCGATTCTCCTTCATGATGTGCATGTGAAAGTTTAATTTAAAATGTCGTCTATCCCCCTTTTGTCAACAAATGAAGGTTATAATAAAAATTTCTGGTTGTGGGATTTTCTTTTGTGTAGATTTATTGTCCCCCGTCGCACCGCGGAGCGAAAGGGGGACTATGGTTTTCCCCTCTGTCCGTGTGTGCGTCTGTCCGTGCGCCCGTGCATGCGTACGTGCGTGCGTGCGTAAGCGAAGGACCAAATTATAATTTGATGTGTGGGTGCAACCCACGTCAAAATCCAAGATGGCCGCCGCCATGTATGTCTGAACCTTGTGAGCGGAATATCTTGAAAAACAAGCATTCTGAGTATTGCGCTGCAATACATGTCCCCGACCAAAGTTCAAAGTGCCATAACTTTGTCAAAAATGATCGAATATGCAAATTTATGCACGGTTGATGCTGGTTTTCAAACTTGATCTGAGGTATGCTGAGACACGTGTGTCACGCCTCGCCTCGTTGATAAGCCCGCAAGGTCGCTCCGTGGAGCGGCCTGCACGTATTGCACTGTGTGAATTATATAAATTATTACCAACTCATGGTCTGAGGTACTAGCGATTCAAGAGATATCCATTTTGTTTAAAAATATTTTCGTTTAATTAACGATATCTGCCAAGCCGCGTGCCCTATCGCAAATTCCAAAAGGACATTTTAGTAGACTGACATGCTGAACAGATTTGTGAAGTTTCCCCTCGATTGGATCACAAATGAGGGAGGGGCTCGATTTTAAAGGTTCATGCTTAAAAACGTCATAACTCTGAAACCATGTGACGCATGCCGTCATGCTCGCTGACTTTTTTGTTCGTCATGGGTATGCGATTCTTCCTGCAAAGTTTGGCCTCTCTGTTCAGCCGTTGCAGAGAAAAAGGGGTTTTCATGTTTTCACGAAAAACAATATGGCGACCGAACCACGTGACCTGTGACGTCATAATTACCATTAAAATATTCTACAGACCGAGTCCATCATATGGTGAAAATTTTATCTCAATCGGTCCTATTATTGCAGAGAAATTGGTTTTTAAAGGAAATTAAAACTTACAAGCGTTCTGAGTATTGCGCTGCAATACATGTCCCCTACCAAAGTTCAAAGTGCAATAACTTTGTCCAAAATGATCGAATATGCAAATTTATGCACGGTTGATGATGGTTTTCAAACTTGATCTGAGGTATGTTGAGACGTGTGTCACGTCTCGCCTCGTTGATAATCCCGCAAGGTCGCTCCGTGGAGCGGCCTGCACGTGTTGCACTGTGTGAATTATATAATTACCAACTCACGGTCTGAGGTACTAGTGATTCAAGAGATATCCATTTTTAAAAATATTTTCGTTTAATTAACGATATCTGCCAAACCACGTGCCCTATCGCAAATTCCAAAAGGACATTTTAGTAGACTGACATGCTGAACAGATTTGTGAAGTTTCCCCTTGATTGGATCAAAAATGAGGGAGGGGCTCGGTTTTAAAGGTTCATGCTTAAAAACGTCATAACTCTGAAACCATCAGTAATTTATTATATTTTTCGGTTCACGATCAATGATCGATGTGTATATATATGTTGCTTGGCTTGGCTCTGCCCCTCCGGAAAGCGCGCGCTGTGTCGCGCTGTTGACGTTCATGAGACGAGGCCGAGGACACATAGTGCGGCCTGAGGAGAACTCGAGAATAAACAAGAGATGTCCATTTAAAAAAAATATTTTCGTTTAATTAACGATATCTGCCAAACCACGTGCCCTATCGCAAATTCCAAAAGGACATTTTAGTAGATTGACATGCTGAACAGATCTGTGAAGTTTTCCCTCGATTGGATCAAAAATGAGGGAGGAGCTCGGTTTTTGAAGGTTCATGCTTAAAAACGTCATAACTCTGAAACCATGTGACGCATGACGTCATGCTCGCTGACTTTTTTGTTCGTCATGGGTATGCAATCCCGCCTGCAAAGTTTGGCCTCGATCTCTTCAGCCGTTGCAGAGAAAAAGGGGTTTTTGTGTTTTCACGAAAAACAATATGACGGCTGAACCACGTGACCCGTGACATCATAATTACCATTAAAATATTCTACAGACCGAGTCCATCATATGGTGAAAATTTTATCTCAATCGGTCTTATTATTGCAGAGAAATTGGTTTTTAAAGGAAATTTAAACTTAAAATGGCACTGAGTTAAGGATCATCAGAATTATCAGAATTACCAAAGTTCAAAGTGCCACAACTTTGTTTAAAATGATCGAAACGTGAAGTTCGAACTTAACCTGTAACTTATCATGAGGAAACCATGTGCCAAGTGTGAAATCATTAGCATTAAGCGTTTAGAAAAAAAGTCCGGAAAACTGTTCTTTGCGTGACGGACTGGCAGACTGACAGACGGAGGGACGGCGTGCAAACCTATAGTCCCCTCCGGTGTTTTTTTTTTTTTGTATACTGAATCGAGGCTGGTGAAAGCGCTAACATTTACTTCACAAACAAATCAACCAGACAAACAAAATATATAAAAAGAGGGAGCGGAAGACAAGATGGGGAGAGAAGGGGAAGCACACAAACATAACATTTGAGAGCAGAGAGATGTGTGGGAGGGAGAGGGCTTGGAGGGAGGAGGCGTGGGAAGGGGGGGGGGGGGGTGGGAGAAGTATAAAACACAAGGACTTCCAGGACAGAAGTTGGTATTTCAAAAAAGTGGAATTGGGGTGAAATTAGCGGGGGTAGAAAAGATCAAGGTTTTGGATGGGGGAAGATAAGAGATGGTGGTGAACAGCTGTTTTAAAGACCTGGAGGGTGGAGTGGGATTGAAGAGAGTGAGGGAGTTTGTTCCAGAGGCGGGAGAAAAGAGGAATGAAGGAGTGAAGGTGAGCAGAGAGTCTTGATTTTGGCAGTTTAACCATAAGAGGGTTGCTGGCAGATCTTGTGCGACCTGTAGGAATATTTGCGGGACACAGCCCAGAGAGAGCTGGGGGGGGGGGGGGGGCAAGGCCAGAGAGGAGTCGGTAGAAGACGGAAAGATCACCAACCTGCCTGCGGTGAGTGAGTGAGTGAGTGAGAGGCTCTTGGAGTTAGCTTCATCGTGGGAGATTCCAATGATTCTGAATGCTTTGGTTTCAACAGCGTGAAGACGAGCTAGGTGTGAGGCAGGAGCACCAGCCCAGAGGGGAGAGCAGTATTCCATTGAGCTGCGGATGAAAGCCTTGTATGAGGTGAGGAGCTCAGGTGTGCCAAGGAAGGACTTCGCACGACGGAGGATGCCCAGTCGGCGACTGGCTTTGGAGGCCAGATTTGAAATGTGGTTTTCCCAGGAAAGATCATGGCAGATAGTGAGACCCAAAAGCTTGAGTGACAGAACTTCTTGGAGAGGATTATTCAGAAAGTGACGTGTACACCGGTAGGGGACTAAAAATGGCACTGGGTTAAGGATCATCAGAATTATCAGAATTCCCAAAGTTCAAAGTGCCATAACTTTCTCAAAAATGATCGAAACGTCGTGAAGTTCGAACTTGATCTGTAACTTATCATGAGGAAACCATGTACCAAGTTTGAAATCATTAGCAATAAGAGTTTAGAAAAAAAAGTCCGGAAAACTGTTCTTTGCGTGACGGACTGACGGACGGCGTGCAAACCTATAGTCCCCTCCGGTGTCCACCGGTAGGGGACTAATAAATGAACTACTAACTTCTAATCTGGTGTGTGGGTGTATCTCTGCGTAAGGAAGAACGCTATTGAAAATTGGGTCGCCACGTCAAAATCAAAGATGACCGCCTTGCGTCTTCCACTTTGTCAACTCATCACTTCACCGAAGGGGGACCTCGGCGTAACGCTTGTTTTCTTTTAAACCATGGGCATCTATTGTATGTTGTTTACTTTATTATGGCATGCAGCATGTAGAGTCATACTAACATAATCATAAGACTTTAAACAAACACAAAAATGTGTTTACAAAAACAAAGAAATTTATTTTTGGGGGCAACCTCTTCACGACCCAGACCCCCGCTCCTCTCCCCCCCCCCCCCTCCCCTCAGACCCAGATTTTTATAATGCCTTGAACAAATATTGGTACATTATAGATGATTAAAGTTGTGATCAAGTTTCATCAAACTTGTTTGTGTAGTTTCGGAGAGCAAATACGTATTTTATGGGGTTGAATCGCCTGCCCCCACCTCCACAACCCCTCAACCTCTGAATTTTTTTTAATGTCATGAATAAACTTTGCTACATCATGGGTGATGAGGGTTGTGGTGAAGTTTCATCAGAGTTGCGTGTGTAATTTGAGAAGAAAGCAAATACCTATTTTGGGGGACAATCCCTCCTCCCCCACCCGTTGACCCCTTTAGGGCCCGATATATATATATTTTTTTTTATGCTGTGAACAAATTTTGGTACATCATGAGGGTGTTGAAGGTTGTGGTTAAGTTTCATCGATATTGTGTGTGTAGTTTCTGAAAAGAAAGCAAATACCTATTTTATGGGGCAAACCCCCATAGACCACCTTGGACCCTGATTTCGTTTTAAATGCTGGGAACAAATGTCGGTATTAGTATATCACGGTGTGATGAATGGAACGTTGTGGTCAAGTTTCATCGGAATTGTGTGTGTGTGTGTTGTTGCTGAGAAGAAAGAAAATGCCTATTTTGGTGGAACCCCCTCCCCCCCCCCCCTCCCCAGAACCTCTTGGAACCCCCTCCCCTTTTGTATGCCGTGTACACACTTTGGTACATCACTGGTGGTGAAGGTTGTGGTCAAGTTTCATCAAAATTGTATGTGTAGTTTCGGAATAGAAAGGAAATACTTATTTTGGGGGGTCAAACCTGGATACACTTTGATCCCCAGTAAACCCCCTTTAACCACGATTTTCTTAATGCCGTGAACAAATGTAGTCACAACATACCAAATATAATTTGTGGCAAGTTTCGTCACAATCCCATCAGCGGTTTCAGAGGAGAAGTTGCAAGTGTTTACGGATTGACAGCTGGCTGGGCCTCTCAAGGACTTTCACATTCTTGTTTTGAAGCCATTCCAGTGTTGCTTTGGCTGTATGCCTGGGGTCATTGTTCTCTTGGAACGCAAATCTTCACTGCAGTCGAAGGTCTTTTGCAATCTGAAACAGGTACTCCTCAATGATTTGCCTGTATTTGGCTCCATTCATTGTTCCCTTTATCCTTACAAGTCTCGCAGTCCCTGCCACTGAGAAGCATCCCCATAGTATGATGCTGCCACCACTCTGCTTCATGGAAGGGATGGTGTTAGATGGGTGATGGGCTGTGCTTGCTTTCTGCCAGGCATAGCACTTTGCATTCAGGCCAAAGAGTTCAATTTCCATCTCGTCAGACCACAGAATATTTTGCCTCATGCTCTTAAGTCTTTCACGTGCCTTTTTGAAAAATCCAGGTGTGCTGTCATGTGCTTTTTCTCAGGAGTGGCTTCTGTCTGGCCACTCTTCCATAAAGCCTGGATTTGTGAAGTACTGGAAAGACTGTTGTCCTTCCGGCAGGTTCTCCCATCTCAGCCAAGGAACTCTGTGGTTCTTTCAGTGGTCATTGGGCTCTAGGTTACCTCCCTGACGAAGGTCCTGCTTGCCTACTGGCTGTTTGGTCGGACGGCCAGATCTAGGAAGAGTCTGTGCAGTTTTGTATTCTTTCCATTTCTAAAGATGGAGCTCACCGTGCTCTTAGGAAACTTTCAATACGAGAAATTGTTTTATACCCTTTCCCAGATATATGCCTCCACACAATGTTCAGAGTTCTACGGACAGTTCCTTGGACTTCATGGTAGAGTTGGACTTCTATTCTGACAAGCACTGGCAACCTTGGGACCATATAAATGAAGTTGTTTTTCTTTCTACATCATGTCCAACCAATTGCATTGGCCACAGGTGGACTCCAATGAAGTTGGCGAGCCATCTCAAGGATGAGCATAGGAAACTGGATGCACCTGAGCTCAATTTGGAATGTCATAGCAAAGAGGTTGAACACTTATTGACTCGAGACATTTCAGCTTTTCATTTTTAATTACATTGTAAAAAAATTGTAAATTTTTTTTTTATTTTGACATTATCGGGTATTATGTGCGGAATAGTGACAAAAAATATCTTTATTTAATCAATTTTAAATTCAGGCTGTAACAATTAAATGTGAAAAGTCAAGGGGTTTGAATACTCTCTGAAGGCACTGGAAGTTCATGGAACAGGGAAAAAACAGACATGACAGAGGAAATGAGATATATAAACTAAAGCAACTTTTAAAAGTGTTAATTGATACAATTGAACAGTAAATGATAATTGGAAGAAGAAAAAAAACAAAGGGCAAGAAAAGGAGAGGAGAGAAAGTGAAGGACGCCAAGAAGAGGCAAAAGAGGTAAGAGATAAAAAGAAGTAAAGTAAAACAAAAGCGTAAAAGATTTAAGAGACAGGAGATCTAAATGAATGAAAAGTGCTTGATCCCGTAGAGAGACAGGTTTCTGCTTCTGAAGATAAGGCTTTTCGTTTAGTACTATCCATGGTGCTGAAACGGAGCGAAATACCAGATCCTGTGCTGTGATTGAACAAATGTCTGGAAAGGTTGAAGTGTCAAGCAATCAGCTTGGAGATGTCCGTGCTGTTGGGTCGTACATCGAGCCTGTGTTTACAGAAGCGATCACCCCGTTTCGCCGATGTAGGAGGTCTTGCAGAGTGCATGTGATTCCGTAAATAAAGTTCATAGCGGAGCCATCAAAGTGATCTGTGAATTTGATACTGTTTTGGGTCCAGAGATCAAGGTGGTCCTCTTGATGAAAGGAGTGGTACAGGGACTCGATGAACACTCGAACGTTCCTGGTGGGAAGTCGGAGTGCAATGATCCTTTAACCAGATAATTTCTTACATCTCTGTCCTTGGAGATGAAAGGCAGTTGGGAAAGTAGAGGCATTTTAAAGTTATTCTGGATGATGTTATTGACCTGAAGGTTCATGGAATGGTCGATCAATGTGGATGAGATCCTTTCTTTCCCCTTTTATTTCTCAGATTGTAAACGCAAAGAAAAAAGCCTTATCTATAGGATCAGCACTTTGACTCCACACGGGATCAACGAGCACTTTTCATTTATTTACACCTCCTGCATTCTCTTACAACTTTTCAATCCTTTCACTCTCTGTCTTTTCTTTTACTCTATTTTCCCATCGATCATACCTCTCCCAAATTGCCGGAGGCATTGTATTTTCGGGTTGTCTGTTCGTTCGTGCATCCGTGAAAGGTTTTCGTTACCATGATAACTTCACAATTACTGAAGGGATCGAAGTGAAACTTGATGCAGGTATGTATAATGATATAAAGATGAACTGATTATATTTTGGGGTCACGAGGTCAAAGGGAAAAGGTCAGAGGTCATGTTCGGTAAAAATCCTGTTTGTTTTTTCTGTATTTTTTTTTTTTTTTGGTATACAAGATCGAGGCTCATGTAAGAGCCAACATTAATCACAAAAAGACAAACTGACACATAAAACATATGATAAAGGGAGCGGGAGAGAGGGAAGCATACAAGTGCAACATTTGAGAGCAGGGACATAGGGAGATCTGTGGGAGGGAGAGGGCTTGGGGGGAGGAGGCACGGGAAGGGGGGGGGGGGGTGGGAGAGGTATAAAACACATGGACACTGCTAGGACTTCCAGGAAAGAAGTTGGAATTTCAAAAAAGTGGATCTGGGGTGAATTAACGGGGTTAGAAAAGATCAAGGTTCTGGATGGGGGAAGATAAGAGATGGTGGTGAACAGCTGTTTTAAAGACCTGGAGGGCGGAGTGAGATTGAAGAGAGTGAGGGAGTTTGTTCCAGAGGCGGGAGTAAAGAGGAATGAAAGAGTGAAGGTGAGCAGAGAGTCTTGATTTTCACAGTTTAACCAGAAGAGGGTTGCAGGTAGATCTTGTGTGACCTGTAGGAATATTTGGGGGACAGAGCACAGACAGAGCTGGGGTAGCTAGGCCGGAGAGGAGTCGGTAGAAGACAGAAAGACCACCAACCTGCCTGCGGTAAGAGAGTGAAAGGCCCTCGGAGTTAGCTTCATCGTGGGAGATTCCAATGATTCTGAAAGCTTTGGTTTCAACAGCGTGAAGACGAGCTAGGTGTGAGGCAGGAGCCCAGAGGGGAGAGCAGTATTCCATTGAGCTGTGGATGAAAGCCTTGGGTGTGGTGAGGAGCTCAGGTGTGCCAAAAGCTTGAGTGACAGAACTTCTTGGAGAGGATTGTTGAGAAAGTAGATGGGAGGGTTGTCCAGTCGGTCTTTTCGGAGAGACATAGTAAGAGTGTGAGATTTGTCAGGATTGAAAGACATGTTCCACTTGTTTGACCAGTCTGTGATTTTGTCCAGGTCTGCAGAGAGTGAAGAGGCTGCTGCCTGCCGATCTGTCGGTTGGGATATGGAGCGGCAGAGAGTGGAGTCATCAGCAAAGAGATCGAGAGGATTTTCCAGAGAGTCAGAGAGTAATTAATGAAGACCAGAAATAGCACAGGGCCCAGAACACTGCTTTAAGGAACTCCAGCCTGAACAGGAAGGGTAGAAGAGAGATTTCCATTCAGGGCCACACGTTGACTGCGACCAGAAAGGAAGTCTGCAACCCATGTGTGGAGGTTTCCATGGATACCATATGAGGAGAGTTTGGTGAGCAGAGCGGGGTGCCAGACCGTATCAACGGCATGAGATATGTCAAGGGAGACAGCTCTGATTTCCTGTTTGGCATTGAGGACCACCATCCATTGCTAAGACAGCAGAAGCAGCATGTCCAGAGTAGAATGACCTGGTCTGAATCCAAATTGATGATCAGAGATCAAGCCATTGGAGAAGAGGAAGGATTTGATGTTAGAAGCAATGATGGATTCCATGACCTTGCTGATTATTGGGAGCAGGCTGATTGATCTGTAGTTGCAAGTATCAGTTTTTGCACCTTTTTGTGTAAAAAATCTGTTACCATGATAATGTGTGAACCAGTGATCGGATTTTGACCAAGGTTGGTACAAGCATGTATTATGATGCAAAAATGAACTGATTAGATTTTGGTGTCAAGAGGCCCAAGGTCCCGTTTTGTTCAAAAGTTAGCTTGGTAACAGAATTTTTACCTGTGATGGAATTTTGACCAAACTTGGTATAAGTGTATTGTTGCAAAATCGGGATTTAGGGGTTACCACGAGGGAGTTACTCGGACCCGCTCACTGACCTCTGGACCTGAAGCCACCAGGCCATGGATAAGTCCGCATCCTGACGGGTTGTGAGGGGCAACGGTGGATGTCAGTTGGGATAATTAGGTCTAACGGGGTCCCCTATGCCTTTATATCATGTTACCTGTGGGTGACCTAATAACCTTAGCTAAAGACCGTGCCCTCAGCGTTCACCCAGCTTCCAATTATACTATTACTACTGTTACGTGGTCCTCCCGGTAACTACCTGGTCTTGGTGACCCCCGGACCGTGGGAGGACCCCGCCAGAAAGATATCTGATTTATACGCTTTCGTAGCGCCATGCATATGAAAGACACAATAATTCAAGTCAATAAGAAACCCCACACCAAGGATCCAGATTACTTAATAATATATTCTCCATCCATCATCAGCAATCAACAATCCATCAACAATCTTACTAAGATGGCCATCTCATAAATTTCCCCCCTTTCCCCACTCATGACCCCTCAATGGTCACTGTCCCTCACAATGTCTCTGGGCCCCTCCAGACCAAGGTGAAGGTCGACTTCTCCGCACACGGGCGGTTGAACGAACCCCTGGCTGACGTGCTCCAAACGTGCCCGTCGCATACCGGGAATAGCTGCTGCAGCGCCCACCTCCTTGCAAAGCAAAGCGGGCAGAGCAAAGCGTGGCTCGCAAAACGCGCGAGGCCCAAGGTGCGACCCGTACGCGTCCTTGTAGACGTGGAGGCGAACTGTGCCGGACGCTTGGTTCCGTGCACGAACCCACGGCAACTTGACGTGTAACCGGTAATTACCCCGCACAGGTAACTCCTCTCGCCAGACGGGCTTTCAAACGCAGCGTTCCCCACGCTGCTCAATATCGACACCGCTCGCGTCGGAGCTGGGCGATGAGAAGAAGATGGCCGCTTCTCCCGGACCTTGTCTTCTTCTTTTCTTCCGGTTCACCATCCCGTTTCCGGTCTCCTGTTATCCAGAGCGCCTCTAACCATTTAACCACAACAACCTTTAATAGAATAAACATTAATAAGCAATGACCTGAATAGTAATTCACATAAATTCACATAAAGCCGTAACACTACTACTACTACTACTACTACTACTACTACTACCACTACTACTACTACTACTACTACTACTACTACTACTACTACTACTACTACTACTACTACTACTACTACTACTACGTGAACCATGAGTGAACGCTGGATAAACACTATCGAAGCGAATCAGTGGGGAAGAACTCCCTGGTATCTACTGAGCACACACCGTGTCGGAACAATGGAAGAATGGACGAGAATGAAGCAGATGGAAAATGCATTATTTATTAACTATTATTTGTTACCTCCGCCACCGAAGGTGGATGGAGATTATGTTTTCACCCGAGTCTGTTTGTCTGTGAACAGGATATCTCAAAAAGTTGTGAATGGATTCAAACGAAATTTGGTGGAGAGGTTAGACGTGACAATGATTAAATTATTAAATTTTGGTGAAGATACAGATCTGGATCTGCATCCGATTATTTTTTCTGTGATTCTTCACCATTGAGAGATGGGGGAAAAAAAATGTATATCACGATATCTCAAAAAGTTGTGGATGGATACGGACGAAACTTGGTGAACAGGTTGGGTGTTTGACCAGGAAGGATTTAATAGATTTTGGTGAAGATTCGAATCTAGATCAGATACTTTTTGAGTGATTCTTCACCATTGAGTGAGCATTGATATTTATTATGCATGATATTTCAGCAAGTTATGGACGTATTAGGACGAAACTAGGTGGATGAGTTGGTTCGGCGACAAGAACGAGCGATTCGATTTTGGTTCAGGTCCGATTCCAGATTGCGCCGATCATGATCAGTGGGATACTTGAGCCTGGTGGAGGTATGCTCTCTCCCGAGTATCGTTCTTGTTAACCTCGGCAGGGGAGAGTGGATTGCATTTGAGTCCATTTGTTACTTGCAAAATCGAAGATTTTTCAAAATCGAGGAAATCGAAGATTTTTCAAAATCGAGGAAATCGAAGATTTTTCAACTATATTGGTCGATTGTGTTTATTATGCTGTCATTCTACGGAAACTTGATACTTGCTTTCTGGTAAGAATTTTTTTTTTTGACAAGTATGTTGATCACTCCGGTTTGTGTGTGTCTGTGTGTCCGCTCACTTGCACTTATCTACAGGTCACAATTTTAAAACGATGTTGACGAAACTTCACCAAATGGTAGAGTTCGTAGTCCGACAAATTCCGATATATTTTTGAGGTCAAAAGGTCAACATAGGCCAAAGGTCAACCTTTTTTTTCGAATTTCTAAAATCCTCAATTTTTATCCGATTGACTGGAAATTTGAATAGGATTTTCATATCAGCGAACTGAATTCAACCACCAACTATTTTTGAGATCAACATAGGCCAAAAGGTCAACATAGGCCAAAGGTCAACCACTTTTTTTCAAATTTCTAAAATCCTCAATTTTCATCCGATTGACTTGAAATTTGAAGACTTTTCATTTCAGCTAACTGAATTTAACCACCAACTATTCTTGAGATCAGCGTAGGCCAAAAGGTCAACATAGGCCAATGGTCAACCACTTTTTTCAAATTTCTAAAATCCTCAATTTTCATCCGATTGCCTTGAAATTTGAATAGGATTTACACATCGGCAAAATGAATTCAACCACGAACTATTTTTCAGATCAGCATAGGCCAAAAGGTCATCATAGGCTAAAGATCAACCACTTTTTTTTCAAATTTCTAAAATCCTTAATTTTTATCTGATTCACTTGAAATTTGAATGGGATTTACATATCAGCTAACTGAATTCAACCACAAACTATTTTTGATCAATATAGGTCACAAGGTCAACATAGGCCAAAGGTCAACCCCTTTTTGGTGAATTTCTAAAATCCTCAATTTTCATCCGATTGACTTGAAATTTGAAAAGGATTTTCATATCAGCTAACTGAAATCAACCACCAACTACTTTTGAGGTCAACATCGGCCAAAAGGTCAACACAGGCCAAATTTCTAAAATTGTCAATTTTCATCCGATTAACTTAAACTTTGAAGACTATTTGCATATCAGGTCACTGAATTCAACCACTAATTTTTTTTGAGGACAAAGGGCTGTTCTATGAGTGCCATTCTACTTTGTTCTGTTTTGCCAATTGTTGCTCTGAGTGATTTTTCATTGTTTGGCAAATGTTTTTTTTTTGCATGTTAATCACTCCGGTGTGTGTGTGTGTGTGTGTGTGTGTGTGTGTGTGTGTGTGTTTTGTGTGTTTGTTTGTGTGTGTTTGCTAATTGGCCAAATTTTTTTTTGTGCAAATATGTTGATCACTCCTGTTTGTGTGTGTGTGTGTGTGTTTTGTGTGTTTGTTTGTGTGTGTTTGCTAATTGGCCAATTTTTTTTTTGTGCAAGTATGTTGATCACTCCTGTTTGTGTGTGTGTGTGTGTGTGTGTGTGTGTGTGTGTGTGTGTGTGTGTGTGTGTGTGTGTGTGTGTGTGTGTGTGTGTGTATGTGTGTGTGTGTGTGTGTTTTGTGTGTTTGTTTGTGTGTGTTTGCTAATTGGCCAATTTTTTTTTGTGCAAGTATGTTGATCACTCCTGTGTGTGTGTGTGTGTGTGTGTGTGTGTGTGTGTGTGTGTGTGTGTGTGTGTGTGTGTGTGTGTGTGTAAGTGTCACCGTATGAGTGATTTTTCATCTGTCTGTTTATTGTGAACAAAATATCTCAAAAAGTTGTGGACGAATTCGGACGAAATTTGTCAGAGATGTAGCGTATGTGACAAGGACAAAATGATTAGATTTTGGTAAAGATCCAGATTCGGATCCGGCTACTAGAATTTTAAAAGTGATTCTTCACCATTGGGGATAGGGCCAAAAACGATACATAGCAGGATATCTCAAAAAGTTGTGGATGGATTTAGACGAAACTTCTTGGACCGGTTGTGTGTGTGACAAGGACGATTAGATTCGATTTTGTTGAAGATCCGGCTACGGGTCCGGCTCGTAGAATTTTTAAGTGATTCTTCACCATTGAGTGATATGGCCAACCAGGCGAAGGTTCTGAGTTCCAGTGCTGAGTACTATACCGAGTGCCGTTCTACTTCTAGTTATATATGATTTGGTGAGGATTTGAACTGCTGATCCGATCTCCTAGACTCGGAGTCGGAGTGGACGTTAACCAATTACTCGGAGTGGACGGACGGGAATTAACCCTTCATTGTTGGACTAGTATTCGCCAATCGCATGTGCGAATAGGCCACAGTCATTTCCTATCAAGAAATATTCCTTTTTCTGTTTTAATGTTAAGTTTGTCAAAATTGCATCCTCTTACTAGTTGTGCAGTTTTGTTGGCCCTGATGGTATTGTTCGCAGCGGAGTACTCGCCAAAGCACCTTTTTGATTAATGCTATTTAGTCGCATCATTTATGAAACCTACTTGCGGCCATTACTGAAATTATAGACATGTGTGTACTTGAATCTTTTGTAATCATAAAATTGTGCTTTGAGGTAAGCCGTTTAAGGCATCTACGAATGGGAGATGCGGTTACAATTCGTGAGCTTACGCTAGCCAATGGCGTCGTGCCATGTTAGCGATCATCGGCCCAGTTTAGCACACTAGTCGAGCATTGGGATTTTTTTCCCCCCTAATTCGATTGTATTCCCGCTCGCTGGATAACTAACCAGAGAGGTTGTAATTTCGTGAGGGACTTTGCTGTGCGGCCGATCCAGCAGGCCTTGGATAGCCGTTCGCCGAACGTCGGTGATGATGTCCGGACACTGAATACGGGTCTTGACTCTTTGGACATGCCGGGATCGGTTCCGGTCCATCGACTGAGGAAGAGGCGCTTTGAGAGGTGAGGCCCGCAGTCCAGACTCGTCGTGTCCGGCACTTCGTGGACTTGAAACGGAACAAAACCCCCAAAGTGACGCGATATCGGGTTTGCATTTGGCGCCTTTCGCGATGACAGGCGGAAACTGCATGCGAACGCCTTCCTCTGTCTGTGCTCGCAGTCACTATTGTACTTTGCAGTATATTCACGATTATATTTTATACTATGTTCTCTGTTGTACTTTATATTATAGTCTGTTCACTATTTTGTTCCTCCCGATGAACTTTTGCTGCTTTGCGTTTAAAGCATTTATCTTCTTGCCGTTTGTCCCACATGTGGTTTGGTTTCGTGATCCATTGAGATTGACGTTACAAAAGTCGTTACTCAATAACTATGAACACCAACTGTCATTGGTAACTATAACGACAATAAATACTAATTATTTAAGCGTAATAAATATGTATTTGTTTATTTTATTTGGAGGGGTGGGCTGGTTCTGGAGGCCATTACAATACGAGGAGGCATTGGCTCTTTAACTCATTATTATTATTCGTTATTAATTTCCAGCCACAAAGTTTGACTTTCCTCAAGTACATTGTTGGAACCAAAACCAACTTCTGACTTTGTTGGCCTTTGGTCATTGGGTCCCCAACTCCCCCCACCCCTCCCCCCTTGGCCCCCCTTCCCATCTCCCCCCTCCCCCACCCCTCCCCTTTGGCCCCTCCATCTCCCCCCACTCCTCCCCATTGGCTCCTCCATCTCCCCCCACCCCTCCCCATTAGCCCCTCCATCTCCCCCCACACCTTCCCCCACCCCTCCCCTTTGGCCCCTCCATCTCCCCCCACTCCTCCCCATTGCCTCCTCCATCTCCCCCCACCCTCCCCATTGGCTCCTCCATCTCCCCCCACCCCTCCCCTTTGGCCCCTCCATCTCCCCCCACCCCTCCCCTTTGGCCCCTCCATCTCCCCCCCACCCTCCCCATTGGCTCCTCCATCTCCCCCCACCCCTCCCCTTTGGCCCCTCCATCTCCCCCCACCTCCCCCCACTCCTCCCCATTGGCTCCTCCATCTCCCCCCACCCTCCCCATTGGCTCCTCCATCTCCCCCCACCCATCCCCTTTGGCCCCTCCATCTCCCCCCACCTCCCCCCACTCCTCCCCATTGGCCCCTCCATGTCCCCTACCCCTCCCCATTGGCTCCTCCATCTCCCCCACACCTCTCCCCCCCCCCTTCACCCCCTCCCCCTACCAATCTGGCTTTGCTTTTGTGTTCTCTCCCCCATTGTGCATTCTCCGATGGACATTTGGCATTTTTATCCACATTTTCAAATCCCGCATGATGTCTCAGTGTTTTGGTTAAGCGGGCGCAAATAAATAAATAAATCAGTATCACACATCCATCTTGGGCTGAGATGTTTAACGTTAAATAAGTCAAACTCCCTTTTTGCCAAAAGTATTGCCTTGTTAAATAGTCATTAACTGCTGATCCCTTATACAGAGGAGCTGGAAAACGTACTCGTACCCTTTGGTCCAATATTTGGTTTCGGAATTGTGGAATACGAAGGACATTTAAAGAGGGTTTCAGCTCCGGGATATCAAAACAAGATGTATTACAACTTCATTTATTCATTTTGACGCGCTATGTCTGGGATCTGGGGGGGCTGAGGGTGGATAATTCAACTGTTTGAACCCACACTGGCGAATGACGACATGTGCAATTCAGGGCTTGTGAACTGCTGCATTGTCTAGCTCAGCAGAGTACCATGCATAAGGTAAAAAAAACTACTGTTTCCATTTACCTGACAGACCCTAACTTTGTCCCCTTGCAATATTTTTTGTTTATTTTACTTTTGTTTGTTACCTGCCTTGCCTGGTTCATTCTGGTGAGTTGTTTCAAAATGACTGTGGCAGTCACCCACCCCGGAGACTTCCTGTCGGTTCTGCGTCTGACGACTGCATTACCATTGGAGTCCCCAAAGTGGGTGAGGGCCACGCCGATAGGCGACTACCTGACCAATCTAGGCCAAGCAAATCTTCGGGTCACATGTGGTGAGCTTCTCCAACATCAATCGACCTTTAACAGTATTTAAACCAAGCCATCAGACAAAGCCACCACACCGCACAGAATCCGCCCTAGACACAAAGTCAGGTTTATTTTAAAATAAAACGGGCAAAATACTAATGTAACGAGATGGTATTCATAGAATACTTACCCTGCACAGTCAACTTGTTGCGAGCCAACTTTTCTGTTTGACCACGTGAGCGATGACATCATAAATTTATATTTTCTCATATAATTGTTGCGTAGATCACGCTCAATACATTTCAAACTGATCAGACCAAGCGTTTTCCCTGTCAAATTATGACATCATAATTATGGCACCAATGAGGTCTTCGTTAACACCTATTCCCCATATGGAGTTTTTTTTACAATGAGCCATGTTTCAATTTTTTCCATGCAGCGGTTTTGGAGCTATAGAGGTGCAACATTTTTTGGTTTTTCCAAGATGGCGCCTGTACCACATGACCGATGACGTCATGATCATTAAAATATTCTTAAGGAGGAGGCGCTCCTATGGTAAAAATTTTCGTGTCCATCAGACCATCAGTTGCTGAAATTTTTAAAACTAGGGCATGCCCGTACTATATATATATCTAAAATTATATCCCCCCCTCTATTTACATGAAATGGTTTGGTCCAAAGCGAACGGCTTGCGAGTACGGTGACAATCCCCCCCCTCTATTTACATGAAATGGTTTGGTCCAAAGCGAACGGCTTGCGGAGTTTGGTAAAGAAATCGCCATAGCGTGCACGAACGCGCAGGAAAGCGAAAGAATCGCAAAGTAGTTTTAATTAGTTTTAAAACATAGTTTAACGCCAACATAGTTTGCCAACGTGAAATAAATGAATACGCTCTCAAATGTGCCGTCCGAGGCAGAGTCTGTTCGCCACGTTCGGCACACGTGATAGCTCGCTGCTCTCTGATTGGTTGAATCGTTTTTTGGACATAGCTCGGTAACTACTTCTCCGATTAATATGAAACCTTGAAAAGGCACATCCTCGGGTCCCCAGCAATATACCTGGCAAGTTTAAAGTATATCGGACCCGTGGTTGTCGAGAAACAGCGGTCACAGACATACAGACATAGAGATTACTGGAATTATAGATAGATAATGATCGGATGGATAAGTGTTGTATTTGTCAAATTATGACGTCATAACGAAGGCACCGATGACGTCATCATTAACATATTTTATTCCCCATGGGGAGTAGACAATGAGCCAGGTCTCAATTTTTTCCATGGAGTGGTTTCAGAGGTGCGAAGTTTTTCCAAGATGGCTCCTGTACCACGTGACCTATGACGTCATAATATCATTAAAATATTCTACAGGAGAAGGCCCTACTATGGTGAAAACTTCATGGCAATTGCACCAACGGTTGCCGAGAAAATGAATTTTTAAAATGCAGACCCATACGGCACACGGCACACGTACGTAACTGAATGCTTAACCCCGCTTTTCACTTCACGAACGCAGGGTAATAAATAATTGGCCACAATAAGCAAATCCCTCTTGACCCACTACCGATATACATGCCCATGAAACCAACGACGAATGGCAGTTTCCTTAATTATATAACGTTAAATGCCTTCACTCGTGCGACAAGATAGAGAGGCATGGGAAAATCACAAGACAATGGTAAACCTGGTGAGTCGCCGTGTGAAGGGGAATGTCCTGTTCAGGCCAAACATCCTGTGCCAGACGATATGTGACGGAGCACGGTGGAGAGGGGGTGGCGTCGGCTTGGTGGGGCCTGGCCGCCACACTGGGGAGCCCAGAACGAATGCAGCCTCCGGCTTCGCGTTCCCAGGATTCTCCAGATTTGGCCACACCTTTTATAAGGTCGGTCGCTGGCATCATTGAAGATGCCACTCTCCTCTCATTCACCATTGGCACTTGTCACGGGTGGGGAAAACACTTTCCTTATCCTCCTCCATTCCCCACCTCCTCCCTCCCTCTCCTCGGACCTAGTGTAGGGTGGCACCATGGCCGACTGTGTGGCAGGTATGATGTTTTCCCACCAAGATAGCGCCTTAGGTCAAAACAAATGATAAAAAGAAACATTTAAGACTGGGTAGGTTTTACGTTTCAAACTATACAAATTAGTGACACATCTAATATGATATTTACTTACTTCACGCTTATTCTAAAACAATTGATAATGACATAACTATGCTATATGTATACATTACACCCGTGTTATATTTATACATGTTCAATGTACTGCAAATTCCACTTTCAAACAAGAAAATAAAATTTGTAGCAAATACGCTTCATGACCAAAAGTATGCGGACACTCCTTCTAATTCGTGGATTCGGCTATTTGAGCCACACCCATTGCTGACAGGTATATTATAATCAAGCACACAGCCATGCAATCTCTATAGACAAACATTGGCAGTCGAATGAGCCATACTGCAAAGCTCAGTGACTTTCGACATGGCACCGTCATAGGACGTCACCTTTCCAACAAGTCAGTTCGTCAAATTTCTGCCCTGCTAGAGCTGCTCCGGTCAACTGTAAATGCTGTTATTGTGAAGTGGAAATGTCTTGGTGCAACAACAGCTCAGCCGCGAAATGGTAGGCCAAACAAGCTCTCAGAACGGGAACGCCGAGTGCTGAAGCACATAGCGCGTAAAAATCGTCTGTCTTCGGTTGCAACACACTACCGAGTTCCAAACTGCCTCTAGAAGCAACGTCAGCCAACAACTGTTTTTCGGGAGCTTCATGAAATGGGTTTCCATGGCCGAGCAGCTGCACACAAGCCTAAGATCACCATGCGCAATGCCAAGCATTGGCTGGAGTGCTGTAAAGCTCACCGCCATTGGACTCTGGAGCAGTGGAAATGTGTTCTCTAGAGTGATGAATTGCGCTTCACCATCTGGCAGTCCGACGGACTAATCTGGGTTTGGCGGATGCCAGAAAAACGCAACTGCCTGAATGCATAGTGTCTACTGTAAAGTTTGGTGGAGGAGGAATATTGGTATGGGGCTGTTTTTCATGGTTCAGGCTAGGCCACTTATTTCCAATTAAGGGAAATCTTCATGCTACAGCGTACAATGATATTCTAGATGATTGTGTGCTTCCAACTTTGTGGCAACAGTTTGGGGACGCCCTTTCCTGTTTCCGCATGACAATGCCCCCGTGCACAAAGCGAGGTCCATAAAGAAATGGTTTTGTTGAGATCATTGTGGAAGAGAACCAGTTCCCTGGTAATTCCCTGCTTGTCGTAAAAGGCGACAAAAAGGGTTGGCAGCAGGAAGGGCATCCGGCCTTAAAACATTGCTTCAAAAAGGGGACCAAAAACAACAACAACCACGGTTCCCGAAAAAGGCCAACCCCCACTTTGCGGGGAAAAATGGCCTCTAAAGGTGTTTTTTTTTTTTGTTTTTTTTGTGTGGAAGAACTGGACTGGCCTGCACGGAGCCCTGACCTCAACCCCATCGGACACCTTTGGGATGAATTGGAACGCCGACAGCGAGCCAGGCCTAATCGCCCAACATCAGTGCCCGACCTCACTAATGCTCTTGTGGCTGAATGGAAGCAAATCCCCGCAGCAATGTTCTAACATCTAGTGGAAGCCTTCCCAGAAGAGTGGAGGCTGTTATAGCAGTAAGGGGGGGTGGGGGGCGGGGGGGGACCAGCTCCATATGAATGGCCATTAATTTGGAATGAGATGTGTGATGTTTGGGTGTCCACATACTTTTGGTCATGTAGTGTACATTGACGGATCAGAAGGAGATATAGTGGTTATTTTATGACTGTAAATACTTGTGTGAGGGAGATGGATCCCAGGAAAAACGATAAAAAAACCCTTACCTACCATTCCCAATTTCTTTTTTGTGGTTTGTAACTGAAAATTACTTTTATTTTCATTTTTGGCCTCGACATCCCCTGAATTTTTTCATGGGTGTGTTCACGCAGCATTGCCTGCAAGTCCACATAATATTGACCAGTGTTCGTCGTTTTGTGCGGCATTTAATCAATCAGCAGTACCTTTTTGAAGACACAGAAGATGTTGGCTATAAACTTGCCAGCTGAAGACTGCGTGCAGAACTTATTCAGGTGTGGAAATTCGCTTGTTCTTCTGCATTAATTCAGTCTTCATCTCAGGTTTTCCAGCGGTTATCCGGTGATTCGTCACCGGTAAACCAGATGTGACAAAGAAGAATTCATGTGGTCTTGGACTATTTTTGTTGTGTTGCATGGTTTAATCTCTCCTCATTTCTTGAAGATTTTATCTGATTGGGTCCCACATGTCATCTGGGTTTTTCCTTGGCAGGTTGGACTCTGACGAAGTTGAAGAGCAAGAAAACATTCTCAAGAGACCCCGCAAAGGTGCTTTTTTGTGGTTCTCTCAGTACATGTATTATAAAGAACATTAGAATCTTCCTGCTTTACTACAATGTGTAAAAATTCATTTGAAACCTTGCAAAAATTAATGACTTCCTTATGAACACACAACCTTTTTTTTTTGCAGATACTGCAGAGCAGATAATTGACGGAGCTTGGAAAACTGCAGCGTCTGTGAAAGAGACAGCGTGTTGGTTTGTGCTGTCTGCTTTCAACTGGGTCTCTGCGCGGTTACCCACACTTCCTGGTGGGTTTTGGACCTCTGTGAATGACCGAGTGGACAAGCGCCCAGGTCACATGTCCAGAAAGGATAATGTAAACCACTGGAAGATTCAGTCAGTGCCGCAGGTCAGATTAGTATGCAATTGCGGGGTTCCATTTACTGTTTTTGGT
This sequence comes from Myxine glutinosa, assembly GCF_964187855.1. NCBI lineage: Eukaryota > Metazoa > Chordata > Myxini > Myxiniformes > Myxinidae > Myxine > Myxine glutinosa. The sequence goes on along the minus strand of NC_136267.1, from coordinate 90,724,752 downwards.
GTAAACGTTTTAACCATAAGGTGGTTAAACCAAAAGAAGAAAACAGGTGTTGGGTTGCTGCAGCCTAAATTCATTCAGGTTTAAGCAAACTGAAACCTGAATGAATTTACCATATCTTCTGGTGTATTAACCACACATCTGTTTTTCACCCTCAAAAAAAAAAAATTCATACTTCGGGCAAAACTTAATGATTTAAGACTGAAACTTTGAAGTCTTATCAGCTGTGTTATCAGGCGCGTGTGTTATCGGGCGCGTGTGTTATCGGGCGCGTGTGTTATCGGGCGCGTGTGTTATCGGGCGCGTGTGTTATCGGGCGCGTGTGTTATCGGGCGCTTGTGTTATCGGGCGCTTGTGTTATCGGGCGCTTGTGTTATCGGGCGCGTGTGTTATCGGGCGCGTGTGTTATCGGGCGCGTGTGTTATCGGGCGCGTGTGTTATCGGGCGCGTGTGTTATCGGGCGCGTGTGTTATCGGGCGCGTGTGTTATCGGGCGCGTGTGTTATCGGGCGCGCGCGTGTGTGTGTGTGTGTCGTTGTCGAACCGCCAGATTATGGCGTGCCATGAACCTGTAGGCCCGCGATGGGCTGGTCGTGAAATCCCCAATGTCATCCTCCTTAGCTAAATTTCTCTCCTTCAGCCTGAGAGTAAATGTTGTCAATGAAAAGCATGTAAATTGAAACTAATTTCCCATTATAAGAGGCAGAGGTTAGGGTGAGTGCTGTCTCAATCCTCATTTTTACTATTACAGTGGTTTATTTTATCGAAATTATCATGTTTAAGACCCACCTGGCATTGCTTCTCCAGCAGTGGGTCCTCATTTGAGAGCTCCTCCCAGTATGAGTCCAGCAACTCCTCTAGATCACCTTCCTCCATCTCATCAAAGCCGACAGTCTTGGCCATTTTGATGATGTTACATCGTGCTTTTGACATTATTCACGCCGAAACTCTTGAAGCCGTGAACAATTTGAAGGCAAAGTTTCCCCCATACAGCATTGGCCGAGCAGCCATCGCAACCATGTCAACCACAGCCCCCTCCTCTCTCCCCTTTTTCTCCTCTTTTTGCTTTCTGGAGAGGTGGGGAAGGTGGAGCGGTAACAATGGCAGCACCTCCTCCACTCTCTGGTCCACCGCTGTTTGCGGCGAGGGGACATCAGCCTCCACGCTGCTCTTTTTCTTCCTCCTCCTTCCCTGTTTGTCGTCCTCATCTTCCTTTACAGTGGAGGAGAGGGAAACAGACAACGCTGCCACAGCAGCGTTGCTTGTCCTGGGGGCAACACCCCCACCCGCATGCATTTTGCTCACCATAGCTTCGTGGGCAAGACCTGAAGGTGTGACCTATCGCACCACACAGGTTACAACACACTTGAGAGGTGCAGTGCTCCCTCAAATGTCCCAACTGCCCACACTGCGAGCAAAACTGTTTTTTATATGCAGACACAGTGGTCCAATTGTCCACGCCTTCGGCATAATTTTGGCTGACGCGCGTAATACACTTCCCCACGGTCCATCCCAATTACTATATATCCCATTAGGGATGTGGGTGACCGAGCCATCCTCCTTGACCCTGAACTTGGCACGATACTGCCGAGCTCCAGTCCATATTCCCAAACCATGTTGGATATACCTTGGTGGGGTCTTTATATCGACATAACGTGACAACCAATACTGTACATTGTAATCGCAAATGCTCTCATTGTAGAGGTGGATCGTCACGGCCCTCTCATGGTCAGAAAGGGCCTTCACCGCCCGGTCAGCCAGAGACCCAGCTGACTGAGCGGCTGTCCACCTCACCCAGAAGTCGGCAAGCTTCCCAGCTGACTGTAAAAACACATCAAACCGATTAGCCAAGGAGATGAGGGAGTAAAAATCCTCAGCCTTGAACTCCAGTGTGCCCAACAATACTGACAGTCCAAATACCTCATTCGGTGGAACAGGTCCCTCCTTCACAAACTTAAAATGGCTGCCGTTATGGCGCTTGCTCGCTATGCCGGAGTCCTTGTGAGGGGCAGGGGACAACACTAAGAATGAGGGTTGGGGGAATGGGAGGGATAGAGGGAGATGTTGGCAGCTAAGGCTACCTACCTGCCTGGACGGCAAGTCCGCCAAACAGGAGGAAGGCTGGGGAAATGCAGGACTGACAAAGACGAGAAAAGAAAACGGGCAGAGACAACACGGGGAAATGAAAAAGCACGCAACACCACAGTGCTCAGCCACCAGCACATTCCACACCAGTGATGCAGTCAGTCAGTCAGACAGGTAGAGAGAAAGAGACAGAGACTGCTTGCCTTTGCCCACGGCGCTTTTATAATCCCTTGGTGAGTGTTGGGCCTAGAGGGGGAATCTAGGATGCCAATTAACGCATCGTCACTTTGCCCCACCGTCACCGATGTCCATCAGACATGACTTCCGACGCACCAGGATGGAGCTCTGCATTTAACACGGGTGGGAGGGGTAGCGACTTGTTCTCTGCGTGAGACGAATGCTGGGACCGTGTAATTGTTTTGTAAAGACAGACGGAGTGATTAGATGTCCCCAGGACGCTAATGGCCAAGTAAAACCTGTCTGTTCTGATATATGACAAAGTCCGGCGAACTAAAGCGTTGGCCGCCACTTCCAGCGATCCCCTTTCCGTGCTTCCTGCAGCAAATGCTGCTCGGTCGAGGTAAGGGTGATGGCAAAAGGTGAGCAAGTCATGTGTGGTTGGAGCAAAGGTTGTGGCGAGTGGTGGTGTTGAATGGCGTGTACAATGTCTTGATGCAATGGAAATTAATGTGAAGATGATAATGAAACCAAAATAAAGTGTTGCTAAAAAATGTGTTTAAGAAAAGCTAAATGTGGTGTCCTTATCATGTATCAAAAGGGAAGATTCAGAGACTGCGAAGACATGGGGCAGTTGAGATTCAGCACGCAATTAAAACCAGATTTTGGCACGTTATGCAAATTAGCATACACACACTGCACAGGGCACACATGAAGCTCATATAGAATTTACAATTAACCCCTTGGAAATGGGGAGAAAAGGGGAAGAAAACTTCTCTACCCATCACCAACGCATTGTATTACACTCTAACCCACTACACAAGCGGAAGGAACTACTCTGACCTTGCTCTATGGAAATAACTACACTAAGGGACCTGGATGGTGGTTGCCATTGCCTCTGAGCGGTTTCCTAAAACCGCAACACTATATATAATATGATATCTCAAAAAGTTGTGGATGGGTTGGATAGGTGACAAGAACAAGCCGATTCCATTTTGGTTCAGGTCCAAATCCAGATCAGGCCTATCAGTAAACTGAAAATTTCAACATATGAAGTAATCAGCTAGGTGGAGGTATGTGCTCTACCGAGTGCCATTCTAGTTGACTGAATTTCTAAAGCCTGAAGTTGCTAGATTTGACACTGACCCCACCTGTGCACACAGAAGCACACACCTGCAGCGTGCACTGCATCAAGGTCGACGTCATCTTCACTGTGGAAACACCAACCGTTGAAGATTTCTTTTGGTAGGGTTTAAGGTGTAATTTCTTTTTGGCTAAACGTGTAATCCTCATGAATGTTTGTGTGAAGACGATGAATGTATGTGAGATGACTGCACTGTTTTTTAACAAACAGAGAATGAAGGTGCGTCTCCTGAAGTTTGCAACTGTTATTTGCCACAAGACAAAAGGAAAAACTACAGGATGGCAGGTAATCATTCTACCAATATTTGTTGTTTGGCCCAATAATTTTGTCCCTCTACCTTCTCTTCTGTCCACATCGGTTTATCCTGCCATGTTATCGCACGCCTCCATTGCCATCCTTTAAAATCTGTCCCGTTTTGTTATTTTTTACTTGTGGAAGTTGGTTATGATATGTTCTTGAACTCTGCTTACTAGATCAACTCCTGCAATGCGAGGGTGCTCATAAACAAGATCTTGACCACCCCCCACCCCCAGTCCTTCCAGAGAAGTCTGTATGTGGAAGGAAAGAACTGCACGGCAAACTGAACCACCATAAACTGCCCAGGTAAATTAGTATGGCTGTCGGCATGCTTGTGGGATAAAGGGAAGTGGTGTTATTGGTCCTCTTCTATAGGTTTGCTTCCTATAATACTATACACTACCGGTCAAAAGTTTTAGAACACCTCGATTTTTCCAGTTTTTATTGAAATTTACGCAGTTTAATGTCTCAACGTACTCTGAAATTAAGCATAGAACAAATAAACAATTGGAGATTAAAAAAAAGAAATAATAGAATCATTTTGTTTAACAAAATTTAATTAAAATTTTTGACTCGGCAAAGTAGCCACCTTTTGCAGATATAACCGCCGAACACACTCGTGGCATTCTTTCTACAATGGAAATCAAATATTGTTCGGGAAGTTCTTCCCAACACTGTTGCAGAAGTTCCCACAAATGTGTTGCACTTGTAGGTTGCTTTGCTTTCACCCTTCTGTCCAGTTCATCCCAAACCAGCTCAATGGGGTTTGAGTCTGGAGACTGTGCTGGCCATTCCATGATTTGAAGCCTACCATCTTGTTCTTTTCCTCGAAGGTAGTTTTGACATAACCTGGAGGTGTGTTTAGGGTCATTATCTTGCTGTAGGATGAACCCCTGACCAACTCGGCGTATACCAGTGGGTATTGCATGGCGCTGCAAAATGCTGTGGTAGCCCTTTTGGTTCAGGGTGCCAGTCACTCTGTGCAAGTCGCCGACTCTGGATCCAGCAAAAGAGCCCCAGACCATCACGCTTCCTCCTCCATGTTTGATAGTTGGTGTCGCACACTGAGGAACCATCCTTTCGCCAACTCGACGGCGTACAAAAACCCTGCGTGATGAACCAAAGATTTCAAATTTTGATTCATCGGTCCATAAGACCTTCTTCCAGTCTTCAGTCGTCCAAGGGCGGTGCTACATGGCCCAGGCAAGCCTCTTTCTCTTATTTTGCCATCTTAGCAATGGCTTTCTTACTGCCACTCGACCGGTCAAACCTGCAGCTCGAAGTCTTCTCTTCACAGTTGAAACTGACACTTGCTTACTTCGACCAGTGTTAAGCTGTGCTTGAAGCTGTTGTCCTGTGAGCCGCCTATCACGCAAGCTGTTAACTCTCAGAAACTTGTCTTCTGATTCTGTTGTGGCTTTGGGTCTGCCAGACCTCTTCCTGTCAGAGTTTCCTCCAGTTTCCAATATACTACTTCCTGCAGTGCAATATTGTCCAAATAATGCTTCAGAGGGTGTAATAACAGTCTGTTCCAATACTGCTTTTATACAGACGGGGTTTGTAATCAAGTAATCAGCAGAGGTTGGGACACCTGTAGGAATTGTTTGCATCAATTTTCAAGGCTTAATTTACTTACATTGCTGCAGAACAGCTGTAAGTTGTTAACCCATTACTTGTTCCCTGAAGAAGGCCTTTTTAAAAAATATATAACTGTGCAATTTACATTATTTTCCCATTTTTGCTAACCTGAACTTTTTTTTTAACCTCGAGCTGTTTACTGCTTACCTTTGTACCATTTCAGGTTATTCACTGGACATTAAACTGTGTAAATTTCAATAAAAACTGGAAAAATTGAGGTGTTCTAAAACTTTTGACCGGTAGTGTAGATTTGCTCTCCATCTGTTCCTCCCAACTGTGGTTTTCTGAACTTTTTCAATACCCTTCAACGTATTCAACTGAAACTTGATAGGGGACATGTATTGCAAATCAATTCTCCCTCTGGTTTCTCCTGGTATGCATGGAAAACTACGTATTACAGTGCATTCAGAAAGTATTCACATCGCTGGACTTTGTTCACAGTTTGTTATAGGCAGAATTTAAAATGGATTGAATTGAGATTTTCTGTCACTGATCTACACATAATACCTCATAATGTCAGTGGAACTTTTTACAGCGTAGCTCGTATGGCAATGTCATCTAGAACAGCCTTTGTCTGTCCATATGCCCCCACAAACGTCCATCATTCAGAGCTGAGGATCTGGTCACATGACTAGGGAGGACACATTTAGTAACTGTTACATTTTACCAAAAGGAAATATAAGATCTCTCTGTGGAATGTTTTGTGGTCCCAGCGGTTGTCGTAACATAGGTAGGAGGTTACAGAAATTCTTCAATACAATTATGATTTTGAAATGAGATCGACACGGACCTTACTCGACAGCTAGCAGATGTTAGCAGATGACGACAGTTCGCTTGTTTGATATCTCAATACAATCGGTATTTTATCATTATATTTTGTTATATAAATATTACAGTATTAATTTGTGTTTGGAATGATGAATGATGCTGTTTGGAATGAAAATATAGAGAACCTGTTGTCAACGTCTGACGTTCGACTGAAGGTGGCACAGGAATGTGGAATTTATTGGTTAATGGTTTGCCATTTGACTTTTTTTTTTTCTTTTTTTTTTTAACCCAAGACATTCATGAACCGGCTGTCCATGCCTGAAGTCCAAAAAAATTAATACTGTTATGAATTTTGGATAGGGGGGTATATAGATCCAGGTAGATCTGCTTAGGTATTATGCTCCGGCTGTCGTAATAGGGAATCTTCACCTGTAATTTTGTTTAGGCGGTTTGTCGGAATTAAGTGTATATCTGTGATCATACAAGGATGATCGTGTGATAGGTAGAGTAGGGATTATATGCTAACTCCCCGGTATGTCAAACCTGTGACCATTCCGGTGTCCCATATGGCAATGCACTCATATACATTAGTTAGGCCCAATAGTACACCACACTAATTAATCCCCCCGCCACAATAACAAAGGAACTGACGGAAGAACAGACCGAAAGCGGCCGCGCACTATGGTGCCATGGCAATGAAACATCGAGCAGGTGGGCCGAGAGCCACGCCCAGAAGGACGCATGATTGCCGGGGGAGGGGCGAGTAATGATCAGGTTGCTGATTGGCAGAGTAGGGAAGATGAAGGACATTCCACACTGATTGGCCACCGACCGATGACACCAACACCAAAGGCGCGAGGCCAATCAGTGAGGAGGGCGCGAAAGACAGGCAAGATGTGACGCGCTCATTGGAAGGGAAGCGCCAGTGACGTCGGAGGACGTCTGATAAAAGTGAGCGGAGACGGACATTTTCTCTCTTCCTTCTCTCTTGGCCCCTTCGCGTCTGCCTATCTTCGCCTCCGCCTTTCTCTTCCCTTTTCCCTTCTCTTTACGTTGGACCCTTGCTCGTTGGCCGACAGACGGTGGATCGCCGACGATCATCCTCCCAGGTTATTCACGCATGGGACCTTACGAGTGATCGCGCAGGGATGCGAGGCTTGCTGCGCAGCGACGGATGTTGGTCCGGCAGCGCGCGAGCGAGAGGTATAATCAAGGCCTGGTGAACGGGGGCACATTGGAGGCCTTTCTTCCCACCAATCGGAGCCGCGGTCGGACTACTGCTCTCGGAGCCTGACCATCCCGGACAATTCCTGACAGACGCCTCATCCAGACAGAGATAAGCCACAGTACACCGAACACAACGATTGCTTTTTATTAATTCTTCCTAGTATCTGTTGTAGAGGTCTGGTGCGGGGACGTCCAAATATAGGGGTTTAGTTTTTACCGTCTCGTTCTTGTTATCGGCATCCGTGGCAATAAAGCCTTGTTCTTTTGTACATTCTAATTCTGTTTACGGCTGAGTTACTTTTTGCAGGTTTGAAGACTGCTCAGGACCGTCAGGTAAATTCCCACTTCTTCTTCTTCCCCTTCTTCCTCCCGTGCGTGTATAGGAAATCCGCCATTGATCGTCGCCTCAGAGTAAACTCGATTGCCATCCGTGATTTCCCGTTATTAACAGAGGGGAATCGCACGACAATACTTACATTATTTGGTAACTGGTATCCCTCACCCAGGTCATACTATCCTCAACAGATAACGATCAAACATGCCCGGCTGTGCCGTTGTTAAAGTATCGGTCTTGTTTTTAGAATTTTTTACAAAATAATAAAATATGGAATACAGAAATATCTAACTTACAAAAATCAGTATTCAACCTCGTAAAATGAGCAATCACTTTCCAAATCACCTTTTTTGAACCAACAACTCGACTGTGTAGGGTGACGCAAACCACAAAAGTTTGCATTGTCATTCTCCACAAGACTGACCCTATTCCGTATCACAGTTTGCATGCAAAAAAAACTAAAAAAACTGGAGACATCGGACAATATTTAGAGGTCCCAACCATATGTACAATGTATATTTTTCATCTTCAAAATGAAATATCCCTCCCCACTCCCCCAATTTTCTTTTTTAAACTATTACTGCTGGGCATTGAAACGATCTCCACCTACTGCATTGTATTTAATAGAGGAAAAGAGAAAATGAAAACCCACAAAGGCCCACCTCTATACCAGCCTAGTAACATACAATCGGCAGCAGTAGCAGTTAGCACAACTGCTACGTAATAGTAAATTGAAATGTCATGGTGCAACTGTCAAATGTTACTAGGTCCAATCATTTTTTTTTCTTTTTTTTACATTACATTTACATCATAATACAATTACATCTATGTAGGTATATATCAAGAGGCAATCCTCAATTGACTCGTCATTGCACGATTTTTTTAGTTACGCACAACGCAATCGTACAATCATTTTAAGGTTGAAAACAAAAGTATTACATTTGAAAATTAATTGGTTGGCTAATACAGTAATTGTCAATGAGATGTGTGATAATGGATAATGATATGATATGCGCATATGCGCACACTGCGCACACTGTGCATGCGCAAGATTGGAGGTCACGTCTATTCAAAGCTGTCCCTGCTCGCACGCTTTCGAAGTTAAGTAATTTTTTCACAATTGTGTTTTTGTCGAAACTGTATCTTTCTTTCGGTGTATGTACCTATTGGGGTGTCTTTAATAGGATTCTCGGTGTTGGTTTTTCATACCTGTGTACAGAATCGTCGGTTCTTTCGTGTCGCGTATTCTGAGGCCTAGTGAAGTACTAGTAGGCTACCGTGTCCGACCCTGGCTTGAGGCTTTGTTTTTGTCTCAGCGGCTCTTCGATCGCGCTGCAATTACTTTCGGTCTCTGGTTTTCCCGGTCTTTTCACCCCATACCTCCTTGTTTTAAAATCTCCTCAAAAATAAAAACCCCAAAAAATATTTTCCTTCTCTGTTCTTATCCGTTTGTTCGTTCTAATTTGTTCGTTCGTTCTTCGACCACGTTGTTTGTGATCACGTGATCACGTTGTTAAAAAATGTTTAATCTGTCCCCTGAAGAACTGTATTCTGTTGTATTCTATAAAACACCTTTTTCTTCTTCTTCCATAAAAGGATACTTTCGACTTGCTCACCAAATCTATTCATTCCAAAAAAAAATTCCATCTCTTATAGTGCATCTTTCATTCATTCCATAAACTCTCCAGCACTCCACCCATCCTTCAGCGTACAACAAACGTATTTTTGACTCGAATGTCTCAAGAAACTCATTTTGCAATAAATGTTCGTTTCCCATTAATCGTACACTTTTCAAAATCCAATCTCACCCCTCCCCTCCAAATCTTCCCCATCACCCCTTCCCTCCAAAACTTCCCCATCACCCCTTCCCTCCAAATCTTCCCCATCACCCCTCCCCTTCAAAACTTCCCCATCACCCCTCCCCTCCAAATCTACCCCTTTGCCCCTCCCCTCCAAATCTTCCCCATCACCCATCTCTTTCAAATATTCCCCCTTGCCCCTCCCCTCCAAATCTTCCCCATCACCCATCCCTTTCAAATCTTCCCCTTGCCCCTCCCCTCCAAATCTTCCCCATCACCCCTTCCCTCCAAAACTTCCCCATCACCCCTCCCCTCCAAAACTTCCCCATCACCCCTCCCCTCTAAATATACCCCATCACCCATCCCTTTCAAATCTCCCCCCTTGCCCCTTCCCTCCTAAATTCCCCCCACACCCCTCCCCTCCGAGACTCTCCCTCGCTCCTCCCCTCCTAGACTCCCCTCTCACCCCTCCTCCTCAAAGCGTCCTCCCCGCTTCTTCCCCCTTCCAACTTTCACCTTCATCTCCCTCAACCTTCTGCCTCACTCTTCCCCCTCCTCAAATAACACCTTACTGCGCCTCACCCAATCACCATCAAACCTTTTGTCCACCCCATTCTTCCCTTTCTCCAAGCTATTCTGAAATCTCTGACACACCTTCAACAGCTCTCCCTACCTCTTCCTCCTCTTCCACATCTTACCCTACCGCTCCCCCCCCCCCCCCCCCCCTGTTCTGTATCAGATGCTCCCCCTGCCTCTTCCTTAACAGTATTGACCTCAAACATCCGGGGCCTTCGCTCAAACTTGACTGATCTCTCCATACAGGTTGCTTCTGACAAACCAGACGTGATCTGCTTAACAGAAACTTTCCTCCTTCATGATGTCTCTGATTCCTTGGTATCTCTCCCAGGATACTCCCTCCTCCGGTATGATAGACCTGAGCCTCGTCCTGGAGGTGGGGTTGCTATCTTTATAAAAAACTCTCTTCCTCACTCGCCCTGCACTGCCCTCTCTCCACCTCACCCCCAGGAATACCTCTGGCTACGGCTTCCCCTTCGCTCCCACCTTTTGTTCATATGTGTGTTGTACCATCCACCAAACAGTGATGACTCCATCGACATCTCGCTGTCTGATAATATGGACCAACTTCTATCTACCCATCCCACTCTCTTTTCCTCATATGTGGTGATTTCAACTGTCACCATGCCAGTTGGCTGGGTGTGGGTACCTCTCTCACCAGCCATGGCTCTTCAGCAAAGGACTTCTGGGACTGACCCAATCTGTCAATTTCCCGACACGGATCTCAGTCAAAGGAGCATCTTCTCTTCTGGACTTGGTTATGACTCACTTCCCTGAAAATGTCTGCTGCTCTTCTTCTGCTCCAATCGGCTCTTCTGATCATGTGCTTGTTAAAGTGGACATCTCTCTGACCATTCTCAGAGAGCCTCCTCAGCGTCGACGAGTCTGGCATTTCACTCAGGCCAACTGGCATGGTCTTCAAGCAGCCATCAATCATCTGGACTGGTCTCCCATCTCTACCGCCTCTGACATCAACTCATCCTGGGAATTCTTTCAAAGTAAATTGCTCTCTCTCATGCACAGAATTATCCCATCTCGTCTTCAGTTTTCATACCGTTCCTCCCATCCATGGTACACGGAATCTTGTGGTGAGGCTATTGCCCAGAAACAACTTGCTTTCGTCTCCTGGAAAGCAAATCCAACGGAAGGAAATCTCATTTCCTTTCACAAAGCCCGAAACATGTGTGTGTCCACCCTCAGGAGAGCCAGGAAACAATATCTCTCCGTTCTCAGGACCGAACTCTCTTATCTGTCTCCCTCTTACAAATCCTGGTGGCGTCTGGTCAAATCTGTTTCTGGTGTTTGTTCCCCCTCCATCCCCTCCCTCACCTCAAATGGCCACACGGCTGACTCCGCACGTGAAAAAGCTGAATGCCTCAACTCTGTGTTTGCCTCTAAATCTTGTGTCCCAAACCCATCCCTCTCTGTACCCACCATACCCAGTCGTACCCAGCTGCTCCTGGACTCCGTGTCCTTTCCTCCTGACAAGGTGGAAAAGTTTCTGTCAACCCTCGACTCTGATTCTGCAACTGGACCTGACGGCATCAGCCCACGGGTCCTAAAATCCTGTTCTTCCGCTCTTTCACTCCCTCTCTCTCTTCTCTTCACCCTCTCTTTTGCTCAAGGTCATCTTCCATCTTCTTGGAAATCTTCCAACATCACCACTTTGCACAAAAAAGGTGCAAAAACAGATCCCAGCAACTACAGACCAATCAACCTTCTCCCAATTATCAGCAAAGTCATGGAATCCATCATTGCTTCAGATATGAAATCTTTCCTCTTCTCCAATGGCTTGATCTCTGATCATCAATTTGGTTTCAGACCTGGTCACTCTACTCTGGACATGCTGCTTCTGCTTTCTCAACAATGCATGGAGGTCCTCAATGCCAAACAGGAAATTAGAGCAGTCTCCCTTGACATATCACGTGCCTTCGATACGGTCTGGCACCCCGCTCTGCTCACCAAACTCTCCTCTTTTGGTATCCATGGAAATCTCCACGCATGGCTGACGGACTTCCTCTCTGGTCGTAGTCAACGTGTGGCCCTGAATGGGTTTCTCTCATCTCCTCTTCCTGTTCAGGCTGGAGTTCCCCAAGGCAGTGTTTAGGGCCCTGTGCTTTTTCTGGTCTTCATCAATGATCTCTCTGACTCTTGAAAATCCTCTCTATCTCTTTGCTGATGACTCCACTCTCTGCCGCTCCATTCCTCATCCCTCAGATCGGCAGTCTGCAGCCTACTCACTCTCTGCAGACCTGGACAAAATCACAGACTGGGCAAACAAGTGGAACACGTCTTTCAATCCTGACAAATCTCACACTCTTACGATGTCTCTCTGAAAAGACCGACTGGACAACCCTCCCATCCACTTCCTGAATAATCCTCTCCAAGAAGTTCTGTCACTCAAGCTTTTGGGTCTCACTATCTGCCATGATCTTTCCTGGGAAAACCACATTTCAAATCTGGCCTCCAAAGCCAGTCGCCGACTGGGCATCCTCCGTCGTGCGAAGTCCTTCCTTGGCACAGCTGAGCTCCTCACCACAGACAAGGCTTTCATCCGCAACTCAATGGAATACTGCTCTCCCCTCTGGGCTGGTGCTCCTGCCTCACACCTAGCTCGTCTTCACGCTGTTGAAACCAAAGCATTCAGAATCATTGGAATCTCCTGCGATGAAGCGAACTCCAAGGGCCTCTCACTCACTCACTCACTCACTCACCGCAGGCAGGTTGGTGGTCTTTCCGTCTTCTACCGACTCCTCTCTGGCCTTGCCCCCCCCCCCCCCCCAGCTCTCTCTGGGCTCTGTCCCGCAAATATTCCGACAGGTCGCACAAGATCTGCCTGCAACCCTCATGGTTAAACTGCCAAAATCAAGACTCTCTGCTCACCTTCACTCCTTCATTCCTCTTTTCTCCCACCTCTGGAACAAACTCCCTCACTCACTTCAATCCCACTCCACCCTCCAGGTCTTTAAAACAGCTGTTCACCACCATCTCTTATCTTCCCCCATCCAAAACCTTGATCTTTTCTACCCCCGCTAATTTCACCCCAATTCCACTTTTTTGAAATACCAACTTCTGTCCTGGAAGTCCTTGGTGTCCTTGTGTTTTATACTTCTCCCTCCTCCTCCCCCCCCCCCCCCCCTTCCCACGCCTCCTCCCCCCAAGCCCTCTCCCTTCCACACATCTCCCTGCTCTCAAATGTTGTGTTTGTGTGCTTCCCCTTCTCTCCCCATCTTGTACTTCTGCTCCCTCTTTTTATATATTTTGTTTGTCTGGTTCATTTGTTTGTGAAGTAAATGTTAGCTCTTTCACGAGCCTCGATTCAGTATACAAAAAAAAAGAAAAAAAAAAGTGTAAATTGTTGGGACCTCTAAACATGTTTTTGACCTTGACATGATATGTGTAATGTTTTTGCATGCAGGTCATGTTTTCATGTGTAATGTAAACAGCCTTGTCGAGTGGCATATTTTCAACATTTTTTCCCTGCTATGTTTTGGGGCCACCCAAGTGGACAGTGTGGATACACGTGTGCTTTTTCAACTTTGGCAATGGAAGCTTGTGTTTGTCAACCTTCATGGCTTTGCGTTTTGCTAAACTGTGTGTGTTTCTTAGTTAGTACTGTACTTCATGTACTGTTAAGTAGTCTGGATGTGGGTGTGCTGGACACTTTACATGAGTGGATGAAGAGGGAATGACAAAGAAAGCGGTTAGGTTGAGGGAGCGAGGTAGAAGAGGAAAATTGGTAGTCCGTGGCTGAGATGGGAAGATTGTGTGAGGAGGGATATCAGTAAGGTTGGGGTGGTTGGAGAGTGGAGAGAGTTGGTTGAGGCCAGAAGGAAGTGGATGAGTATCATGTTCAAGGCAGCACAGAAGCTTGGTACCAATTTGGTCATCCCTTATAAAGGGAAGTGATTAATGAAGTGTCAGTACTTCACATGTACCTCCACCTTTTATATTTATATATATATATACATATACATAAACATACGTACATATATACAGTCATGGCCAAAAATATTGGCACCCTTGCACTTTTTTCAAATGACTCACAATTTTCTCAAATTGAAATTGACAAAAGTATTTGGGCTTCACAATCCTGTATTTCACTGTTAATATTGCAGAACCTTTGTTTTTGATTCAGACCTTAATATATCCTTTTAAATCAGAAAATAAAAAGAAATGGCATTGACAAAATTATTGACACCCTGCACTTAATATTTGGCAGCACAGCCTTTGGACAAAATAGCTGCAGTCAAGCACTTCCTATGGCCAGGAATGAGCTTCCTACACCTCTCTACTGGCAGTTTGGCGACTCTTCTTGTGCAAACTGCTCCAGTTCTCCCCGATTTGAAGGGTGCCTTCTCTCCCAACTGCTGTTTTTAGATCTCCCCATTGGTGTTCAATGGGATTTAGATCTGGACTCATTGCTGACGACTTCATAACAGCCAGCGTTTTGTCTTGAACCATTCCTGGGTGCTTTTTGAAGTGTGTTTGGGGTCATTGTCCTGCTGCAAGACCCATGACCTTCGACGGAGACCCAGCTTTCTGACACTGGGTTGAACATTGCGCTCCAAAATGCATTGGTGATCTCCTGATTTCATGATGCCATGCACACATTCAAGGCACCCAGTGCCAGAGGCAGCACAGCAACCCCAAAACATCACTGAACCCCCCCCCCCCCCTCCATGTTTATGGAAGGTGTTCTTTTCTTTGAAGGTTTCATTTTGTTTTCTGTAAACATAGAGATTATGTGCTTTACCGTAAAGCTCTAATTTGGTCTCATCTGTCCACAGGGCATTCTCCCAGAAGGATTTTGTCTTGTTCAGGTGTGTTTTGGCAAACTCCAGTCAGGCTTTCTTTGCAGTGGGGTCCTCCTGGGTCTCCTACCATAGAACCCCTTTCATTGAGTTGGCGACGGATGGTGCGAGTTGAAACTGTCGTACCGTACCTTGTGTCTCGATGTCAGATTGAATCTGTTTGGCAGTTAATCAAGGTGCTTTCTCCACCATTCGAACAATCCGTTGCTGTAATCTTCGATCAAGTTTTTTTTTTTCTTTTTTTTTTCTTTTCTTGCGGCCACGTACAAGGAGGTTGGCTACAGTGCCATGGGCCTTAAACTTCCGGATAACATTGCGTATGGTGGACACAGGAACATGAAGGTCTCTGGAGATGGACTTGTAGCCTTGAGATTGGTCATGCTTGGCTACAATCTTGTGTCTGACGACCTCAGGCAATTCTCTGGTTTTCTTTTTGTTATCCATGCTCATTGTGGTAGACAGTGACACAAAACACCAGAATGACTCTTTTTCTCTCTTAAAACTTGAATGAGTGATTTTTATATTTCAGGCACCTGCAACTCAGCACAGGTGAGTTCCATTCCAAAGTAAAGGTGAATCACCTGCTTGAAATCTAATTATTTCTAACAACTTCTAAAAGGTGACAATAATATTGACCAGGCCATTTTAGGATTTCTGTGTGCAATAGGCTAAGAATTTTTTTCAGCTTTTTTTGTTTTGTTCCACTGCACACTTCGAAGAAATACATGTGTGGATAACAAAATAATTTTTTATTTCAACAATTTTCAGGAAGGTGTGTGTGTGTGTGTGTGTGTGTGTGTGTGTGTGTGTGTGTGTGTGTGTGTGTGTGTGTGTGTGTGTGTGTGTGTGTGTGTGTGTGTTTGTGTGTTGTTTGTTTGTTTGTTTGTTTGTTTGTATATTATACGGTGCATTCAGAAAGTATTCAGACCCCTTCACTTATTCACATTTTATGTTGCAGCCTAGTGCTGACATCGTTTAAATTCATTTGTTTAAATTGTTTAAATTATTTAAATTAATTGTTTAAATGTTTAAATTAAATGTTTAAATACATTCAATACTTCAGGCAGTTAAGACCGAAAAATAGGGCGTATCGTTCATTTTTTCAGGAAAGCACCAAATTTGGCACAGATGTAGTATGGACCTATACAATTGTTTTCCTGAGGGGCGCCCAAAAATTCAGAACCCCTGGTGGCCGCCATATTGAATTTCAACATGACCGCCCTCTTTGACATATTTCCCTCAATAACTTCTATACTATGAGCGATAACACCACAGTTCCAGTGTCTTACCCCATGTTTTCATGGTCTCTGAATCCAATGGGATCAATAATTGCATAAAGATTGGCATCCATCATCTTTAATTTCAAGATGGCCGCCATGGTGTTTCCATTTTCCTTGAATCTCTCATAGTATTTTAGGTAAAATTTCAATTCCAAGTGATACACATTGTTTTATTGGTCTCTGATAACAATGGAATGGTATTAATTAATCAAAGTTACACACAGTTGCAGTTTTAACTTAAAATATTGTGGGCACTTGATAGGTGGAGGCTCTCGCACAGACGCGTAGTACTACAAGCACTGTCCATCGCAGTCACACAGTGATGTGCAGGGCAGATTTGCCCTGGAGCATTTACAGTTGCATTTACAGGCCGACTTACAATGGCAGCTTGTAAGCTCTGAACATGCCTCCTGTATCAGTGGTATTGTGGTCCAAATTGGTGTCCAAGAAGTCCCTGTTTTCATCCAGCCCCAATCAGCTGGTGATGGAAGTTCTGGGTAGGGCACAAGTGCCTGACTCCATACGTGTCCAGCCTGAAAACATGCACGTTTTAGGTATTGTTCGAAGGCGTCTGCTGTTGGGGGAATGTGCTCAATTGTTCTTGCCTTCTTCGTGAACAAGTGTCGGCGCATGTCATTCACTGTCTTTATCTCGGTAGTCCGGTCATAGAGGATGGCAACATATCTTTCTATGCTCTGTAGTTCCATAGTAATAGCGTCCACAGATGGCCTATAAGCGAGAGCATGAAAGGTCTGCGTGATGCTGGGGTATGCCTCCCAAGCCTTCCAGGCTGTCTTTTTCCCAATTTGGGCAAAAAATGACTGTGTCGCAGCCAGTGAAGGCATGAAATAATGGCAAAGACTCGGACTTCCTGCGGCCAAGGCCGGTGGCAATTTTATGGATGGCAAGGTAGCGGTAGCTTTTACCAGTGCCAATGGCAATCCAGAGTTCCTCCACACCGTGTGACTGGTAGGTAAAGTAGTGTGCTATTGCCAAGACCACAATATCAGAATCTACAGTTCGAATCAATACCCGTTTTCTCCCCTTTTTCACGGCATCCAGGACATTTTTTTGGATTTTTTTGAATTTTTGGGCGCCCCTCAGGAAAACAATTGTATAGGTCCATACTACATCTGTGCCAAATTTGGTGCTTTCCTGAAAAAATGAACGATGCTTCCTCTTAACTGCCTAACTACAATACCCCATAATGACAAAGAGAAAACAGGATTTTAGAAAGTTTTGCAAATTTATTAAAAAGAAAAAACTGAAATATCACATTGACATAAGTATTCATACCCTTTGCTATGACACTTGAAATTTAGCTCAGCTGCCTCCCATTTCTCTTGATCATCTTTGAGATGTTTCTGCACCTTGATTGGTGTCCACCTGTGGTAAATTCAATTGATTGGACATGATTTGGAAAGGCACACACCTGTCTATATAAGGTCTCACAGCTGACAATGCATATCAGAGCAAAAACCAAGCCATGAGGTCGAAGGAACTGCCTGCAGAGCTCAGAGACAGGATTGTGTCAAGGCACAGATCTGGGGAAGCCTACAAAAAAAAAAACTCTGCTGCATTGAAGGTTCCCAAGAGCACAGTGGCCTCCATAATTCTTAAATGGAAGAAGTTTGGAACAACCAGGACTCTTCCTAGAGCTGGCTGCCTGGCCAAACTGAGCAATCGGGGGAGAAGGGCCATGGTAAGGGTGGTGACCAAGAACCCGATGGTCACTGGCTGAGCTCCAGAGATCCTGTGTGGAGATGGGAGAAACTTCCAGAAGGACAACCATCACTGCAACACTCCACCGATCTGGGCTTTATGGCAGAGTGGCCAGACGGAAGCCTCTCCTCAGTGAAAGACACATGAAAGCCCACAGAATCTTGTTTCTCACAGTCTGAGAGTCCTTTAGGTGCTTTTTTCCAAACTCCAAGCGAGCTTTCATGTGTCTTTCACTGAGGAGAGGCTTCTGTCTGGCCACTCTGCCATTCCTCCAAAAGCACATTCCATGACATCTGACATACCAATATCAGCCATCAGGGTTTCTATACATCCAAGGAATTTCATTGTGAAGTGTATAACTGTTGGATCAGGTCTTTCTCCTTGATCTCTTCACCAATCGCTACTTGTAATGGAGTTGCTTTTTTTGCTGATATGTGTGATCAGGTTGCAAACCATTATCATTGGAAATTTTTGCGTTGTCCGGTAGAAATTTATTCAGAAGATCCATCATGGCCTAGCTTGTATATTCATCTGCCAAGTCAATATTGATTTGAGACTCATGTATATCCCTATTGTGAAGAATCATCTTCGTGTCATGTTTCACATGCTTTGTAACTTTCTTCATGGCTTGTTCCAATTCGTCGTCATTGTCATAATCATCGCACACCATCTGAAACTCCTCATTGGCTTTCTCATGAGATACGAGCAAGCTTTCTTTCAATGCCTGGTGCTGACAAAATAAACATTCCTTCTGCAAAATGCGGAGACAGGGCAGTCTTTGAAGTTCTTAACTTTACCACACTTTCACATGTTTGGTAAAGTTTGTAGATTTCAGATGAATTTCTGATCTTTGATCGATCTGCACCAATGTCAGTAACCAGTTTATCGTATTCTGGATCCATTATTGATGATTGATCAGCTCGATTAGCACTGGAAGATGCCAGCTGTAGTGATTTTGGTGCCATAAAGTTGGCTCTTCAGTCACTATGGTGCCTTGCCTCTGCTGCGTGCAGATCACTGAGAGCCCCTTCGACTCTCACTCTCACGTAATTTGCCCATTGATCTCCACGCGCTCGACAGCTGTCCAGTATTACGGATTTTAAATGGCTTATGATGGGTAGGATCAGCTGTTCCACACAGGACTACTGTTTCTTCTTATCTGGTTCACATGAGGCGCCACAAAACAAACAGTGTGTCTTAAAGTCAAAATTTCAAAGGTCAAAGCGACATGGACGGTTTCCTTGATGTTCCGAGGAATTTGGGCAAGATTCAAAGCTTTGTTGTCTTTTTATGCGGGTTTTAGATGTATTTGCTGAAATACAGTCACTGTGGAAATGGACTTTGAAATTACGATTGTCAGAGATGTGTTGTAACAAATCCTGAAAATGAATCGTGATGATCGAATTTCTCTACATACAAGACGTGTACCTTGTGAAGAGATAAATCATTGCTTTAGTTGATAAATGACCAGCAGCAAACTCTTCTTATGTACATTTGTTGCTTTCTGCACAGAATAAACTTTCCCTTTTAAAGGATGTTTTAAATTCAAGGATGTTTGTAAGGATGTAAGGATGTAAGGAAATGTAACCTTTAAAACATCTGGTTACCATAGAAACCGGTGTTTTCTGCAAAACGCTCAAGGGTGCCAGCTTGGCATCAATCAGATTCTGATTCTACATGGTCTGAAGATTTAAAATTGGCAAAGATCCCATATGGGACCTCTACTGCATGGTTACCTCAAACTTGCTCTGGACTACGCTAATGAAGTCGCCGTACGCATTATGTTTTCTGGTCGTCCGTCTGGCTGTCTGTTCATCCATGATAGGTTTTCGTTACCGCGATAGCTTAAGAACGGCTGAAGGGATCTTAGTCAAACTTAATACAAGTATGTATGATGATGCAAACATGAACTGATTGGATTATGGGGTCAAGAGATCAAAGGTCAGAGGTCCTGTTAAGTTAAAAAAATTCTGGTGACATGCTAACTTGTGAACTAGTGATGGAATTTTGACCAAACTTGGTAAAAGTATATATTATGATGCAAATATTAACTGATTAGATTTTGGCATCGAGGTCAAAGGTCAGAGGTTATGTCCAGTAAAAAAATGAAACTCGAACATCTGAAGGGATTTCAATCAAACTTGTTTAAGTGATCCTTCACCATTGAGAGATGCGTCCAAAAACGAAATATAGCAAAATATTGCAAAACGTTGCGGACAAGTTATGACAAAACTTGGTGGATGAGTTGGTTAGGTTATGGGAACAAGCTGATTGGATTTTGGTTCAGGTCCGGATCCAGATCCAGACTATCAATGGGATACAAAATGTAAACTCTTCAGACTGGTGGAGGTATGCGCTCTACCGAGTGCCGTTCTGCTTTGTAATAGTACCTCAATTGATGTATGTCTTGTATTGTCTTTCAACTCAAGACCACTAAGACATGCATTTGGTTTGTGTATGGTAACTGGGCTTGGTTGTGTCGGCCTTTGCAACACAGCAGTATTATGCTGCTGGAGGTTTTGTAGTTTTTCAACCTCCATTGTTTGCGATGTGTGTACCCCGGTTTAGAATAGGTACACCGTATCCCTGCGCATCGTAAGAGGCGACTAAGGGTTGGCGTCAGGAAGGGCATCCGGCCATAAAAACATTGCCTCAAACATGGGACCATGATTGTCATGGGGCCCGCAAGGCTAACCCCTGCTCTAGTGGGGAAAATGGCCTTAAAATGATCATTCATTCATTCATTCATTCATTCATTGTTTGCGATCTCACCCCCCAGATCACAGAATGCAGCCGGTAACACCACCAAGTTCGTGTCAATGTACGAGAAAGCTTTTGCCCCCCCTAGCAGTCCCATGTCCTCATTGCCCAAGATAGGCAGTTGTCTCCTGCCTACACGCTGCAACTTCCTGCGCAGTTGGCAGAAGAGGTACCCCTCCACAATTGAACAGGTATTCACCGAGGCCTCATTATTTTTACTTGTTGCCTGACCTTATGTACAGTATCTATATTATAATAGCCGTAGATGATTCTGTTGGGTGTCTGTCCGGGGTGTGGCTTACTCGGTTTGCAGAGTAGCTCCACCCATAGCTCCACCCATTCTGGGAGTGGCTTCATATAATTATAAACAAATATCCACCATTTTATTAACTCGCATAGCTTTGAGGCCTGCTTTGTAGGCCCGTGGTGTCTTGCTCTCTCCCAGTTTTATTTCAAATCAAATTCGATATATCATTTCATTTTTCACAGTCGCTAACATTGTTTTAGACTCGGTTGAAAAAAAACGGGAAGAAAATACAATGAAAGTTGCCGTTTATAAAACGAAATGAATTCTCAAACGCCTGTAACTTCAAGGCCATTGAGTCTCTCACGCCTTTATCTCCAATCTAACTCACCATATGATTTCATTTTTATCGATGGTTTTACTTTTAGACTCGGTGTCAGCAATAATTGAGAACATTCCACACACGCGGGAAAATGCAGAGATATATTTTTAAAAATCGCGTCATGGTGTATCATACACCGCCCAACATGACACCGACGGCAATGTGTCGATATATATTAAAAATTCGCTTTTGCTTTTCCGTTAAGATATATTACTTTTTCGTTTGATGACAGTCGTCACAAAAACGTCAACAATGATGCCGACATATATTTCTTCGTTTTTATTTCATTCAACATTATTAGCCGGAAGTAAAATATGTTTCAGGACATTTCAGGACGGGGAATTTCTTCGTTTTTTTTATTAGTTATGTGCGCATACACTTTAAATAGGTTTATTTGAAATCTTTAATTTTCCACAATATAATTTACTTGCCATTTATCATTTGATGATTACGAGACGAATTCCTCTTGAGGATCGTGGCAATTCATGCGCTGCGTGGAAACTTCTATTTCCAAAATGAATGAGACGGTCGATGAAGAACGCAGACTTGAACAGGATGTAGCAAGAAAGCGAATGAGACGGGCGAACGAGTCCGTCGACGAACGTCAATGCAAACTTGCGGGGTCACCCGTGGGAATCCCACGGGCATGGATGTGTGTGACATTTCGACATATTGAGTTAGATGCTGCACATTCATTTTTACAAAATGGTTACTGGCAAGTCATCAGATCCAGAAATGGTGTAATGAACACAATTTATTTACGCGAAAGCAAGACGGCCCGATTTCCGATTCCGACGGGCGAGACAGGCCGACGGGCGGCGAAACGGGCCAACGGGCCGACGGGCCGATTTGGAGCAAGAAAAAGAACGAGACGGGAGAAAAACGAGAGAAACGAGACGGGGAAAGCCGATTGGAGAGGCGAGTGAGGAGCGATTGGAGAGGCGAGTGAGGAGCGATTGGAGAGGCGAGTGAGGAGCGATTGGAGAGGCGAGTGAGGAGCGATTGGAGAGGCGAGTGAGGAGCGATTGGAGAGGCGAGTGAGGAGCGATTGGAGAGGCGAGTGAGGAGCGATTGGAGGGGCGAGTGAGGAGCGATTGGAGGGGCGAGTGAGGAGCGATTGGAGAGGCGAGTGAGGAGCGATTGGAGGGGCGAGTGAGGAGCGATTGGAGGGGCGAGTGAGGAGCGATTGGAGAGGCGAGTGAGGAGCGATTGGAGAGGCGAGTGAGGAGCGATTGGAGAGGCGAGTGAGGAGCGATTGGAGAGGCGAGTGAGGAGCGATTGGAGAGGCGAGTGAGGAGCGATTGGAGAGGCGAGTGAGGAGCGATTGGAGAGGAGAGGAGAGTGAGGGATTGGAGAGGTGAGGGAGAGGAGAGGAGAGTGCTAGGTGGAGAGAGGAGAGTGCTAGGTGGAGAGAGGAGAGTGCTAGGTGGAGAGAGGAGAGTGTCAGGTGGAGAGAGGAGAGTGTCAGGTGGAGAGGAGTGAGGGGTCACATATGTGAAATAAATAAATTGTGTTCATTACACCATTTCTGGATCTGATGAATTGCCAGTAACCATTTTGAATGTGCAGCATCTAACTCAATATGTCGAAATGTCCCACGGGTGACCCCACTATATTTCTTCGTTTTTATTTCATTCGACATTATTATCCGGAAGTAAAGGTTCAAATGTTCATTTCACGTGTGCAAAAACAAACTCCATTTCACGTGTGCATGGACATGAAACACAGACGGGAAATTGCTAAGAGATATTTCGTTCGAAGCAATTCTACACCGCCCAAATAAAATATTTCACCGATACACCGAGCGAATTTCAGCGAATTTCACCGAGTTTCAGGAAATTACCCAGAGATATTTCTTCGTTTTTATTTCATTAGTTAAGCAGAAGTACTCAGCGTTGCCGGGCGGGGGAGGGGGGGAGGGCACGTACACTTTAAACATGTATATACATGTGGGATGTGGGATATATACGTGTGTGTGTGTGTGTGTGTGTGTGTGTGTGTGTGTGTGTGTGTGTGTGTGTGTGTGTGTGTGTGTGTGTGTGTGTGTGTGTGTGTGTGTGTGTGTGTGTGTGTGTGTGTGTGCATATATGTGTATGTATATATATATATGTCTGTATGTGTGTGTGGGTGTATATGTGTATGTGTATGTGCATATGTGTGTGCATGTGTGTCGGTGTACATGTGTGTGTACACGTGTATGTGTGTGTATATATGTGTGTATGTGTATATATGTGTGTGTCTGTATGTGTATATATGTGTGTCTGTATATGTGTGTGTGTGTGTGTGTGTGTGTGTGTGTGTGTGTGTGTGTGTGTGTGTGTGTGTGT
Source organism: Myxine glutinosa (assembly GCF_964187855.1). Classification (NCBI taxonomy): domain Eukaryota; kingdom Metazoa; phylum Chordata; class Myxini; order Myxiniformes; family Myxinidae; genus Myxine; species Myxine glutinosa. Next base: position 90,701,182 of record NC_136267.1, on the reverse strand, counting down.
GTGTGTGTGTGTGTGTGTGTGTGTGTGTGTATATGTGTGTGTATATGTGTGTGTATGTATATGTGTGTGTGTGTCTGTGTATGTGTATGTGTCTGTGTGTGTATATGTGTGTGCATGTGTGTGTATCCATGTGTGTATGTGTATATGTGTGTATGTGTGTATGTGTATATGCATGTGTCGGTGTACGTGTGCGTGTGTGTGTGTGTGTGTGTGTGTGTGTGTTTGTGTGGGTGTGTGAATAAGAGAGAGACCGAATTGTGAGATACAGAAATGAAAAAACGAGGTGTGTGTGTGTGTGTGTGTGTGTGTGTGTGTGTGTGTGTGTGTGTGTGTGTGTGTGTGTGTGTGTGTGTGTGTGTGTGTGTTATTGTGAAACAGGTGCAGCATCTAACTCAATATGTCGAAATGTCACACACGTCCATGCCCGTGGGATTCCCACGGGTGACCCCACTAGTTTATAATATTTGGTCTCCTTTTAGGGATTTTTTTTTGTCCACTTATGGGATTTTGTTTGGGGGTGCACTTGCCGGTGTGTTGGGAAGTTGGGTGACTTTATTTGATGTTTAAAATTGAGAAAGGACAAAGGGATGGACAGAATGGAAGGAAAGGAATATTGGGATAGAAGGGAGGGTGATGCATGGAATAACCTGCTCATTCATTTCCTTACTTGTTGTGTCATCTTGGTGTCCCACTGTTAGTTTGTTGATTCTTATCCTCTGTCACCTCACTCTTCTATGAGCCTAGTATTTTTGGATATAAAATAGAATATCGATACCAATGGTATTGTGATTTGTGGAGGTGTTATGAGTGTTAAACAGTTGGTTTGAGGGAATTGCAGTATCAATACAGTGTGTATAGAAGGTCTTGAATAGTTTTGTAACGGGTTCAAAGTCTTGTCTTGAACCCCTTGCGATTTTTTCACCTTTTTGCCTTGTCACCTGGAATTAAATTGCATTATTTCAGACTTTTTCCAACTTCATTTACACATCAACACCCACAAATTGTGGCATAATTTGAAAAACAAATTCTGCAAATTTCAGAAAATTGATTTAACAAACAAAACTGGAATGTCTTGATTGGATAAGTGATCACTCCCCTGAGTTAATACTTGGTGGAAGCACCTTTGACAGCAATTGTAGCTGTGAGTCTGTTGGGAAAGGTCTCTCCCAACTTTGCACACCTTGTTTGGGCAATGTTTGCCCATTATTCTGCACAAAACTGTTCAAGCTCAGTCAAGTTGTGTGGGGAGCGTTCATGGACAGCAATTTTGAAGTCATGCCACAGATTTTCATTTGGATTTAGGTTGGGGCTCTAACTGGGTCACTCAAGGACATTTATCTGTGCTCCTTAGCCACTCCAATGTAGATTTGGTTGTGTTCTTCCAGTCATCGGCATGCTGGAAAGGTGAAATTCCGTCCCAATTTCAGCTTTCTTGCAGAGGGCAGCAGGTTTTCCTCTAGGATGTTTCTGTATTTTGCTCCATCCATTTTCCCTTCCATCCTGACAATTGCCCCAGTCCCTGCTGATGAGAAACATCCCCATAACATGATGCTGCCACCACCATACTTCACAGTAGGGATGATGTTCTTTGGGTGATGTGCTGTGTTGGGTTTGCGCCAAACATAACGTTTTGCATTTTGGCCAAAAAGTACCATTTTTGGTTTTGTCAGACCTCAAAGCTTTTTGCCACATGGCTTCAGAATCTTTGGAGTGTTTTTTTTTGCATACCCCAAACGGAACTCAAGGTGGGCTTTTTTGAGTAATGGCTTCCTTCTTTGCCACCCTACCGTACAGGCCAGACTTGTAGAGTGCTTGGGATATTGTTGTCACATGCACACAGTGACCAGTCTTTGCCATAAAAGTCCTGTAGCTCTGTCAAAGTTGCCATTTTCCTCTTGGTGGCCTCTGATCAGTCTCCTCTTTGCTTGGTCATCCAGTTTGGAGGGACGGCCTGATCTAGGCAGGGTCTTGGTGGTACCATACACCATCCACTTCTTATCGATTGTCTTGACTGTGCTCCAAGGGATATTCAAGGCCTTTGAAATATTTTTTTACCCATTCCCTGATCTGTGCCTTTCGACAACTTTGTCCCGAAGGTCTTTTGAAAGCTCATTGGTGCTCATGGTTGCCTTTGCTGTGAAATGCACCACCCAGCAGAGGAAATCTACAGAATCAGCTGATTTTATCATGAAATAATCAGAAACACTACAGGTTAACTTAGGTGGAGGCCAATTAACTTGGTGTGTGATTTATTACACCTGAGCCAATTTACAATTGTTATTATAAGGGGGTGGACACTTATCCAACCAAGATGTTCTCGTTTTGTATTTTTTGTTAATTTTCTGAAATTTGTAGAATTTGCTTTTTCACTTGGAAGTTTGGGTTACGATGTGTAAATAAAGGTGGAAAAAGTCATCAATGTGCAATGTGCATCGATGACACTTGTACCCTTTGTTCGTCAGATATTCTCCGTAGTTATCAATTGCAACACATTAGGTGTTTCAACATGGTGTGTGGTATGTCACAATATCCCACTATGCTGTCGTCGGCCTTGTGTATTCTTAAACATGTATTTTTTCTACCCTACTTACCGTGTGCTGTGTATGGCTGCAGATATTCCAGCACGAAGAGAAGGAAAAGTACCAGCAGCTTGTCCGAAAGTTTGTCCCTTTCGGCAGCCGTGTACATTCTCCTCTGGCCAGCCAATCGTGAGTTGCACAAGTTGTTACCATGTCACCACACTGCTCATACTCGGCACTTTGTGGTTTTGTCACGTCAAGCAATCTTTCCTACGTGTATGCTGTAATCTACTTAATATTTGTGTCATAAATTTTTTCGATGTCAGTGCTTTTTTTTCTTTTAATTTTAGCTCACCTGGAACATAGTTCCGGGGAGCCTATGGGATTGCATGTCGTCTGTCTAAGTCCATCAGTCGTTAAACACTTGCAACTTCTTCGAAACTACTGATGGGATGACCAAACTTGGCTAAAATGATATTTGGTATGTTGCAACTCACGTTCATGGCAATTAAAAAAAAAAAAAATTGAAGTCTAAGGGGTCTACTCGGGGCCAAAGCGGGTCCCGATTTGATCCCCAAAATAGGAATTTGCTTTCTTCTATAAAACTACACACATGATTTCGATGAAACTTGACCACAAACTTCATCACCCATAATACACCAAAGTTTGTTCATGGCATTTAAAAAAATCGGGTCCTATTGGGATTTACGGGGATTTACAGGGGGTTTGCACCCATCAAAGTAGGTATTTGCTCTCTTCTCCGGAACTACATGCAAAATTTTGATGAAACTTGATTGCAAACTTTATGACTAGTGATCTTTCAATGGTTGTTCACAGTATTAGAAAAATTGCGGTCTAAGGGGTCTACAGCGTGGGGTAGGAGGTTGCCCCCCAAAATAGGTATTTTTTTATTTATTTAACGTCTTATGAGTATGTTGGTATGATTCTAAATGCTGCCCTGTTTCCTGGCAACCAGTGAAATTGTTTTTTTTTCAAATTGTGTTTGGGCGTAGTAAAATATAAGATCAAAGAGCTCTTGAAGAAAATGAAAGAAGTGTGTGCGGTATGGACTCAGAGAAGACACTGAATCGCGGACTGAGCATGCCACTGGACTCTCACTGCGAGGTTGGACAGAAAGTGGACGCATGAGTGTCGATATTTTAACACGTTCATTACACCATTAGGGAGTAGTACAAAGTTGTACCAAACTATCCTGGTCCAAACATGACATAACCGCATTTTATCGCTGTAACAAAATGTACAAAAATGATTTAACCATTTAAATACCATGAACCCCTGACATTCGGGGATTCGACGTTGGTGGATTTGACATTTGCGGTTCATAAAATGTGACCTGCCTCAACATTCGTGCTCTCTGCCTTGCGTAGTCACGGTTTTTGTGTGCACAAAAACAACCTCTCCCACCAGCCACACTCGGAACTCTAAAACCATCTTCCACGCGTCGCGCATAAACCATTTCCCAGCAGCCATGTACATAACACAGTTCTAAAACGATCATTCACCAACCACGCATAAAGCAGCTGCACGTGTATAAATCATCCCAGCCGCCATCCCCCACAATCAATGGTCATACTTTCCACCCCTCCTCCATACACTCATAACCCTTATGTGCAGCGTGACATTGGTTTCATTCTATCTTCTCGTTCCACTGCCTTGGCCTGCTGTGATTCCTCGCACACGTGGACCTTTTTGCGCACATTGGTCATCATGGATTCTAAGCATACAAGTAATGCAGGAGATGCCTACCTCCGAGGCCAAAAAAAGTCATGAGATTGAGCCAGAAAGTGGAGCTGCTTAACCACCTGTCAAGAGGTGAGAGTGCAGCCTCTGTGGCAAGCACTGGCGTGAACGAGTTGATAGTGCATTACAGAAAGAGGAACGAGAAGTCCATTAGCGATAGTGTCACGGCTTGCGAAGTACCCAGCATCAAAGTGGTTACCCAGGTTAGGGACGTTCACATCGAAGCAATGGAGAAGGCATTATTAAATGTGTGGATTGATGACAATGCCCAGAAAAACGTGCCTTTAGGTGGGCCTCTGATTCATGAAAAGCGTAAGCACGATTACAAGTGTTGTGGGTACTAGTGGCTCCAATCCCTTTCAAGTCTCAATAAGTGGTATGGCCTCCACAATGTGAAGTGCCTCAGTGGACCACGAGGCAGCTGCATCTTTTCCTGCTCAACTAGCGCAGCTCATCAAGGAGAAGGTGTATGTACCTGAGCCAGTTTTTCAATGCAGACGAGACCGGCCTGTTCTGGAAGAAAATGACAACTAGAATGCCACTCAGTAGAGTGCATACTCCCGCCGTGGATGGCCACTGCTGAGCCCTATCTTCCAATGGTAAAAAATCCTTCAAAAAATTCCTGGATCCGGAATAATATCCTGAGCTTCACCAAAAACTAATCAATTCTTCCTTATCCCAAGGGAAATCATCCCACAAACTTTCATCCAAATCCGTTCAGAACTTTTCCAGATATCTTGTTCACAAACACACGAACACACACACACACGGATCTTTTGGCCATTGGTGTAGCAGGAAACAATCTCCGTTTGTTTTACTACAACCACTAAGGCATACATGTGGAAATTAGAAAATTATTCGCCGTTCGAGTTAAACTCCGGTGTGTACCCTGGTTCCGGTGTGTACCCTGGTTTAGAATAGGTACACCGTATCCCTGCGTGTCGTAAGAGGCGACAGAGGGTTGGCGTCGGGAAGGGCATCCAGCCATAAAAAAAAAAACATTGCCTCAAAAAGAGAACCATGACAATTACAACTACATATGGGCAGGGTACAGCCCGAAGTGGAGATCGGTTTCTGAGGTTTGGGACATGGAATGTAGGGACAATGACAGGGAGATCAGGAGAAGTGGTGGACGTATTGGTCAGAAGAAGAGTGGACATATGTTGTGTGCAAGAGACGAGATAGAAGGGAAGTGGTGTGAGAATGGTGAAGGGTAGGCAGGGACAGAAATACAAGTTTGTGTGGCAAGGGTGCCCGGAGGGCGTGAATGGTGTTGGTGTCCTGTTTTCTGAGGAGTTTGTAGACAGTGTGGTGAGTGTGACTAGAGTGAGTGATAGGTTGATGATGGTGAAAATGATGATTGGAAAGTTCTTGGTGAACGTCATCTCGGGATATGCTCCGCAGGTTGGTCGGAGTGATGAAGAGAAGGACAAGTTCTGGTGTGCGATAGAGAAGCTGATGGAAAACGTGAAAGATGAGGAAGTTGTTGTGGTAGGAGGATACCTAAATGGACATGTGGGAAGGAGTATGGGTGGTTTTGAGGGAGTTCATGGGGGTTACGGATATGGTGTGAGAAATGGAGGAGGTGAAAGGATTTTAGAGTTTGCTGATGGAGCTGATTTGTTGATTTATAATACTCAGTTCCAGAAAGAGGATAATAAGCTTGTTACATACACGTCAGGTGGGTCGACGACAACCGTTGACTACCTGATGGTGCGTAGGTGAGATAGGGGGCACCTCCGGGACACAAAGGTGATCCCGGGGGAGGAGGCTGTTTCACAGCACCACTTGGTTGTCTGCGATATAAGGGTGAAAGGTGCGAGGAGAGCTCGGCGGGTGAAGTACCAACCGAGAATGAAGGTGTGGATGTTGAAAGAGGTGACAGTAAGGGAGGCATTAAAAGAGAGGCTGAGTAGGGTAGAGGATGATGTGGTTGAGCTTGAAAATGGTTGGATGTCAATGAAAGATAGTCTGTTGGGAGCCGTTGGTGAGGTATGTGGATGGACAAAAGGCGCACCGAGGCATTCAGCAACATGGTGGTGGCATGATGAAGTTGGAAAGAGGATTGACGAGAAGAGGAAGAAGTTCAAGGAGTGGCAAAAGGCGAAGGGTACGGGAGCATAAAAAGCAGAGCATGAAAGTTATAAGGCAGCCAAGAAGGCTGCAAAGAAAGAGGTAGCAAAGGCGCAGGAGGCATATAGGAAAATGTTCGGAGAACGCTTGGATTCGGAAGAGGGTCAGAGAGCGGTATTCAGGATTGCAAAGCAGATAGCGAAAGAGAGGTGTGATGTGATGGGGGTGAGTTGCTTGAAGGATGAAGTGGGACAAATCGTTGTGGACCCAGATGGAATTAAAGGAAGATGGAAAAGATATATGGAAATGCTTTTGAATACAGAGAATGAATGGGATGGCAACATAGAGAGTAACCCAGTTTTAGGACCGGCAGAGAAGATAACTGAGAAGGAAGTTGAGGAAGCGATAAAAGCAATGAAGAGTAGAAAAGCAGGAGGGCCGACGGGGGTTGTGGGAGATATGTTGAAGGCAGCTGGAAGTTGGGGTGTGAAGAGAATGACAGACATCTGTAATCTGGTGGTGAAAGAAGGCTGCATTCCAGTGGATTGGGAACTGAGTAGGTATGTGGATGGACATGGCAAGTTGCAGGAGAAGTACATGGCGAAGAGGAAGAAGTTGTTTCTTGGGTTTGTTGATCTGGAGAAAGCATTTGATGGGGTTCCACGCGAAGTATTGACATGGGCATTGAGGAAGTTAGGAGTGGAGGAATGGTTGATCAGAGTAGTGATGGCAATGTACAAAAGAGCGCGCACAGCTGTAAGGACGAAGGACGGGAACAGTGGTGAGTTTGAGGTGAAGGTGGGACTGCATTAGGGGTCGGTACTAAGTCCACTACTATTTGTAGCTGTGATGGAGGTGCTGGCTCAGAACGTAAAGGAGGGTTTGCCGTGGGAGTTGTATGCAGATGATCTGTTGTTGATTGCGGAAAGTATGGATGGACTGAAGGAAAAGATGAACAAGTGGAAGGAATGTATGGAGACAAAAGGTCTGAAGGTGAATATCGGAAAGACGAAGGTGATGGCAAGTGGTAAAGCATGTGGTGAGGTGGAAAGAACTGGGAAGTGGCCATGTGCTGTGTGCAGGAAGGGTGTCGGAGTGAACTCCATTCAATGTACAATGTGCGCTGAGTGGGTTCATCAAAAATGTAGTGGTCTGAGAGGGTCATTAACCAGTGTGTCAGCTACATTCAAATGTAAGATGTTCACAGAGGGAGCTGCAGACGGAGGAAATGTTGAGTTGGATCTTGGAGACGGCGTGAAGCTGGAAGGTGTGAAAACATTTTGCTACCTGGGAGACATGCTAAATGGAGAAGGTGGATCAGGCTCGGCAACGGTTGCTCGAGTGAGATGTGCATGGAAGAAGTTTCGGGAACTGAGTGGCGTGCTGATGAGGAGGGGAGTGTCGTTGAAGCTGAAGGGAAAGGTGTATGCTGCATGTTTGAGAAGTGTTATGATTTATGGGAGCGAGACATGGGTAATGAACGTAGAGCAGCAACGAAGGCTGGAAAGGGTGGAAATGCGAATGGTTCGGTGGATGTGCGTAGTATCGTTGAGAGAGAGGAAGACAAATGATGAATTGCGAAAGATGATGGGAATAGGGCCTGTGATTGATGCTGTGAAGAGAAACAGGTTGAGATGGTTTGGTCATGTGTTGAGGAAGTGGCCATGTGCCACTTAGCTAAGGTGGTTCGGTTAGCTAAGGTGGTTCGGTGGATGTGCGTCGTATCGTTGAGAGAGAGAGGAAGAAGAATGATGATTTGCGACAGATGATGGGAATAGGGCCTGTGATTGATGCTGTGAAGAGGAACAGGTTGAGATGGTTTGGTCATGTGTTGAGGAAGGATGAAAGTGACTGGTTGAGAAGAGTGATGGAAATGAATGTCGAAGGAAGTAGAGGATGGGGAAGACCGAGAAAGACTTGGCTAAAGATGGTTGAAGAAGAAATGCGGGCAAGGGGGTTAACAAGGAGAGATGCAGAAAATAGGGCAAAATGGAGAAGATTGTCATGGGGACCGCAAGGCTAACCCCCGCTCTAGCAGGGAAAATTGTCGTAAAATGCATGTTGTTGTTGCTTTGTTGTTCGAGTTAAATTGCATCGTGATGCAACCCGTAAACAAGTGGCAGTCGACTTAATGGTGTGATGTCATGGCTATTACTGAAGAAGATTTCGACTTTTGATCACAAGTTTACTGACTTTATAAATCAGAAAAAACACATTATATCTATTTTACAGGTATCAAGGGATGATTAGCGTTGAGGTGGTCTGAGCATTTGGGTTCCCGTTCATATTCATTAATATCCCCTTTTCCCACAAATCCCTGTTCTCGTTTCTCTTGTAGTGGGGCGGCTTAGCCCAAATATTCAAAAGAATTGTGCATTTTGTGAAACAAGCACCAAATTTGGCACAAATGTACATTAATATGTTGCGAACATTTTCAGATATTGGGCCACTTGAAATTCCGTAATTTTTTTTTTCAAATTTTTTCAAATTTCGTAATTTCAAATTTTTCGGGTGACACCGTCACAATTTCGGTCTTCGAGGCCGGCCGATAGGCAAAGTGTGACCGGAAGGGACGAGGTTCTCCTGACCACGTGGCCCTCGATCTGGGAAGCGAGAGGCGTTCCATTAGTGGACGCGCCCCTCACACCCGACTTTTGGGCGGCCCCGGCAGGCCGTTTGTTTTGACGTTCCGTGACAGGCCCCGCACCCCCACCTCCGGGCCGACCGGAAGCTTGTGCTGAGTACATCATACCTGAACAACTCAGTGAGGCAGAACACAGCAGTGCACACCAGGGTGACCCCTTCAGTGCATAAACCAATTAACCTGTCCACTGCAGGGCATATAGAAATGAAGTTATTTTCTGCATATAATAATAATATAAGTTCAGTTCTATATAACAATTTCTGTTATCACCACTACCACTACAACTACCACTACTACAAGCTTTGTCTGGAATTTTGTGGACTAACAGACAAACAGACATACAGACAAGCTGGGATCAAAACATTACCTCCTTCCACCATTGAGTGTAGAGGTAAACATCATGGAAATTATATCATGCCCTAGATTTAATTCATGCTTACCCGTGTATTTGCTTCACTGGTTCACAAGGTCTTTTGCATACATGTAATTCAGACTCTCGTCTTCATTGCTGACCACACAATGTTCGCAACATATTAATGTACATTTGTGCCAAATTTGGTGCTTGTATCACAAAATGCACAATTATTTTGAATATTTGGGCTAAGCCGCCCCACTATATCGGCCGGCCTCGAAGACCGAAATTGTGACGGTGTCACCCGAAAAATTTGAAATTACGAAATTTGAAAAAATTTGGAAAAAAAAATTACGGAATTTCAAGTGGCCCAATATCTGAAAATGTTCGCAACATATTAATGTACATTTGTGCCAAATTTGGTGCTTGTATCACAAAATGCACAACAGGTTTGCTATGCTGCTACACTATTGCTATTAAACAGCTTCGATCAAAAGAGTCGTAATAAAACTTTATTAAACTGTTTCCTGCTGTTTACATAACTTTTACCTGTTGTGCAGGTCCAGCTCACCTCCATCACTCCCAAGGGGATATGAAAGTCCTATATCATTCGGCGATGTTTCCCCAGTTGCAAGCCCTTCCCTTGGGAATGGGTCATTATCTGAAAAGGACTGTTCTCCAGGTACGACGATTATTTTCTAAATCTATATTCGTTTATGGGCATTGTGTGAGATGAAAATGTGAATTCTCACATCTGTTTCTCACTGCAGCCTTAATGTGACAGGAAATGCTCCAAAATGAATATCAAAGCAGTTTGTAGCCCCTCTTTTCAAGGAACTTTTATCAGCAGCTTGATGAAGAATCCCCAGCATTTTATTTATTGCTACAAAAGGTACCCAGCATAAAGCTGGGCGCCTCCTCCCACTCCTTCCCCTCCCTCATCCCACCCTCTCTCCTGCCTCCTCCCACCCAAACCCTCTTTCCACCTAGACTCCCATGCCTCTCCTCCCATCCCACCCTTCCTCTCCCTCCTCCCACCCTTCCTCTCCTTCCTCCCACCCTTCCTCTCCCTCCTCCCACCCTTCCTCTCCCTCCTCCCACCCTTCCTCTCCCTCCTCCCACCCTTCCTCTCCCTCCTCCCACAAGGAATTTACACAGGGTGTATATTTGGAGAAGTTAGCTAAGGTGGTATCCCTATTTTCAGCAAACTCTTCTTTCACTCTTGAGAGTACAAACCTCGTGACACTGAAAACCTATCATGGCCACTTGTGATTAGGTCATCAGCAAGATTTCTTTGAATGTGATGCATACGTTGTGTTTATGCTATTTTGGGTTTTTAAATAATTAGCGATTCGTGCATTTGAGAATTCATGTGACTCTTTCGCCTAACTTACCAATCGTTGTAAAGTCTTGATTGTTATTTTTCACATCTGATACCATATTTGTCACTGACAGTGAATGAAGCATTTTTAACCACGTTTGGGAAAAATAAGTTATTGAAATATAATCCATTTTTGATTCCTACCAATCTCTAACTTGCCACATGTCTTGTCAAAATCTGCCCCCGAGCGATAAATTCAAATTCTAGGTTTAGACTCTCAAGAGTGAAAGAAGAGTTTGCTGAAAAATGTTTGGCCGAAATAAGTCAACGACTGGGGTGTGTTCAGTTGCCAAGTTTCCTATAGAGTGCTCGCCAAGTGGCTTAGGCACTCAAGCAATGAGTGCAACAAAACCTTTGATAAGGAACAGCTGTTACTGGGGGCATTATGTTTTCGGGTTGTCTGTCTGTGCGTCCGTCCGTCCATCCATGATATGTTTTCATTACCATGATAACTTGAGAACAGCTGAAGGGATCCAAGTCAAACTTGGTGCAGGTATGTATAATGAGGTAAAGATTAACTGATTCGATTTTGGCATCTTGAGGTCAAAGATCAGAGGTCATGTTCGGTAAAAATCCTGTTGCCCTGATAACTTGTGAACCAGTGATGGGATTTTGACCAAAGTTGGTACAAGTATATATTATGATGCAACGTTGAACTGATTTAATTTTGGGGTCAAGAGGTCAAAGGTCAGAGGTTATGTCAGGTAAAAATGTAATACTTGAGAACAGCTAAATAGTCTAGTAGGAAGACTAGGTCCCCCTGCACCCCCCGGAGATATACTTCTAATCAGTGTTTCTAGATTGGAAAAAATGTGTAGAAAATGACTAGCTATGGCCCCAAGCTGAAAAAATGTCCCACATACCATTTTTATGCAAATTACTGCTGCAAATTTTATGCAAAATTATGCAAATTTTATGCAAATTTTTGATGAGGAGTAGAGTTGAGGGGTCTTTGAGGGCTTCATCGAGGTGCTCTCGGTTGCAAGACTGGGTCATTCTGAGAAGCACAGCAGGGTCAGAGATCATGATGTTCTCCTCCTCAGTGAATCTCTCCATCAACAGCCTCTCCATTGCCTCACACACTGTTTTGAGGCAAAAGAGGGACTTTGCGTAGGCCTTTCCACTGAGAACACCTTTGAGAGATCCACTTGTTACTAGTTGTGCCTCAAAGAGAATCTCTGCATATCCAGAACCACGCATCTTGTGTCCAGTGAGCATCCCGATGTAGTTCATGGATGTGTGGAAGGGTCCAATCGTTACTACATGACTAGCAAATTCATTTGGCCAGCGCCAGATGATGGGAAGGGCTTTCATGCAGACACCCAGATCAAATGTATTCAGGACCCATCTCTGACCCACCTCAGCAGTTGCTGCCTCGGAACGCTTCAGTAGCTCACGAACAACTGCGTTGTCTGTGATCGGTCTGTGCCTGGTGCCTGCATGGCATGGCAATGGCCTGCAGCCTGTGCCTGGGCTAGGGGGTTTCACCTCTGCAACTGGTTCTCCCCCACCCAGCAAATCAACAGTCGACTACTGCACGCCTATCCACCAACCGATCACAGACAACGCAGTTCTTCGTGAGCTACTGAAGCGTTCCGAGGCAGCAACTGCTGAGGTGGGTCAGAGATGGGTCCTGAATACATTTGATCTGGGTGTCTGCATGAAAGCCCTTCCCATCATCTGGCGCTGGCCAAATGAATTTGCTAGTCATGTAGTAACGATTGGACCCTTCCACACATCCATGAACTACATCGGGATGCTCACTGGACACAAGATGCGTGGTTCTGGATATGCAGAGATTCTCTTTGAGGCACAACTAGTAACAAGTGGATCTCTCAAAGGTGTTCTCAGTGGAAAGGCCTACGCAAAGTCCCTCTTTTGCCTCAAAACAGTGTGTGAGGCAATGGAGAGGCTGTTGATGGAGAGATTCACTGAGGAGGAGAACATCATGATCTCTGACCCTGCTGTGCTTCTCAGAATGACCCAGTCTTGCAACCGAGAGCACCTCGATGAAGCCCTCAAAGACCCCTCAACTCTACTCCTCATCAAAAATTTGCATAAAATTTGCATAATTTTGCATAAAATTTGCAGCAGTAATTTGCATAAAAATGGTATGTGGGACATTTTTTCAGCTTGGGGCCATAGCTAGTCATTTTCTACACATTTTTTCCAATCTAGAAACACTGATTAGAAGTATATCTCCGGGGGGTGCAGGGGGACCTAGTCTTCCTACTAGACTAAAAGGGATTTAAATCAAACTTGGTACAAGTATGTATAATGATGTAATAATGTGGGAGGAGGCATATCGTTCGACCTCGCGACGTCGAAGAGTGTTGTTCTTGTTCTTGTTTAGGTTCTTGTTTAGGTTCTTGTTTAGGTTATTGTTGTTGTTTAGTTTTTTTTTTCTTGTGTTGTTTAGTTTGCATCAGGGCTATGAGGTCCCCCGCCTGTTGGGGAAATAACCGTCATTCCCCTAAGGGGATACTTTTGTTATCTGTTCTGTGTTCTAGCTCTTCCATGAGCCTGAACTTTGTATACAAAAAAACTGTGGTGGTTTTGCGTGAGCTGATGTGTTTTTTTAAATTTATTTCTCAGAGCTTTTTGTTGCAGGCTCTGGTACTGAAACAGATTCACTCTACATTGTGAAGACTACAAGAGCACCAAAAAAACACTCCTCCAGGTTTTACATTTTAAACTCTTCTTATTTTTGAAAGCATTGCTTCTTTATTCTGCATGTGTTAATGCCTTGCCCAACTCTGCTTGCAGTTCTACTACAACCATTAACAAGAAGCTGTTCGACTCCGAACAATGGATTAAGAATCTGTAAGCAGCAACTTTGTCACTCATTTCTTGCAAAATAAATCTGCTTGCTTGCTTCTTTTTTGTGTTGCCTTTAAAAGCATCTTTATCACTGTTTCATGCAGATGCAGTCTCTATTTTGGAACTTGCAGAATTGTGGGTGCCTTCAAGATTTTACTTTGACTAAAGAAAACAAAAAAAAATAACCAAACTTAATTTTCTATCTTTAGGTGTTTCGGCATTATAGTCTCATTGGCACAAATTAGATTAGCAAATTTGATAGTTCGGTCATGGTGCACTCACTTCTGAGTGGCTTAGAGATTAGTGTGTGTGTGTGTGTGTGTGCGTGCGTGTGCGCGTGCATGCTATGCAACCCCATTCCTTAATTCCTTCATCTTCATTCATCGAAAGGCACAGCATTGTGTCATTTTTAAGCGAATGATGAGCTACCGTCTGCTTATTCAATAAGCTCTTGACAGATATAAAATGAAGCATTTCATACTTGTCTGGTCGTGTGAAAAGCAAGTTTTGTACAAAATATAGTACACGGAGTCCCGGGGTTACGAAGAGATTCCGTTCCAAACTCGTTCATATAGTAAGTAAATTGATCGGTCGGTGACTCGGTGTTATAAATCTTTAAGTATTGCTCTTCTAGTTTGCTTGGTTTCTTTGGCCTTCCAATCCGTTTTCTCTCCAACTTCTCCAGTCACTTTTTGCACCAACTTGATCTCTATCCATGACAGATCGATATATTAATGAAATCTTAAAACAACATTTGTTGCCTACCCTTCAACATCATGGTCCAGGAATCATCTTTTGCACAATAATGCTGCTCACAGGGCCATTCAAATGGGGAATGTCCTTGTCAATGCCAACGTTAGTCATAACACGTTGGCCTTCCATCTCACCAGTTTTAAATCAAATTGAACATCTCTGCAATATAATTTGTCATTACGTTTGAACCTTACCAAGACAGCCACAGACTGGAATGGAAGAGTAGTTTATTCGGTGGAATTCCATTCCTCGCCCTCAGATGTGTGTGTATGTGTTTGTGCACGTAAAAAAAATAATTAAAAAAAGGAAAGGTGCTTGCAACCTAAAATAGTAAATACTAGCCGAAACCCGTGGAACATCCACGGAAGGGAGGATGTGGTGTATGGATAGAGTGTACCATTATGGATGGCATAGGGGATTTGCTTGTCCGAGTAAGAGTTAGGAAGAAAGATGAGAATGAAGAGTGCGTATATGAACAACGATCGCCGACACCGGCACAAATGCATGCTCTGGATTGTCCACTCAGTGGACGGCTTACTTTCGCCTTCACCCGTCCAATCAGCGGACGGCTTGCTTCGCCTTCGCCCAGCAGACGTCAATACTATGGCGTCGTATCGGCAGTTAATCGGATGCTTTTGGGTCCCAACGTCGGCTAATTCAGATTTTTCGAGTATGTCTGTACGTGATAAACAAAGAGCGTGGTTCGTAGATCGTAAATCCATTAGTGCCGTGGGCATGGGGTCACTGGGTGTGGCGTAAAAGGGATAACAAAGTCGAGTCCTTACGCTATTATTATATAGATTATCTTGACATCTATCTTGACATCTATCAACATCGATCTATCTTGACAGTCTCTTATTAAGCAATTCCGAGCAGATTCAGTCTCTGGTGGCATTTAATCCACTTCCCAGTGGAGATTTCCTCAGGTCCCAGAACCTCCACTTACGACAGTACACTCTATGAACAAATATTTGGCACTGCTATTGGTCATATTTGGCACTGCTATTGGTCCACAAGTCTCTGCGATTGTGGTCAACCTTGTCATGGAGGGACTTGAGCAAAAGATCTTCAATTTCAATCAAAACTGGCTCCCATGGTACTGGAATAGGTACATGCATGATACTTTCGCTATTGTGCATAGGGACAAGATAGACTACCACCTTGGCCATGTCTTTCCAAGCATTGGTTTAACAAAAGAAATTTAAAGAGTAAATTCCCTTTTTGGATACAGAATCCTCACTGGATCAGATTACTAGATTCAAACTCTTGTAACTCCATCACCCACAAACACAATGGAGCAAGATCGAAGAACCTTGGCAGGATAGTCATGGTCTCTGTCATCTTTCAAAGGTGATGTAATTAAATTAATTAGGTTAGTCATATGAGTCTTAATAATAATAATAATTATCGTAAATGAATATACCCAACCTTAACTAAAAAAAATAGGACCGCGAGTCCTGAAGCTCACCTGGATGAGGAGCAACAGTCACTCAAACCCCCCATAGACCGCTCAGACCCTGATATTTTTATTGCCGTGAACAAATTTTGGTACATCATGGGTGATGAAGGTTGTCAAGTTTCATTGAAATGGTTTGTGTAGTTTTGGAGAAGAGAGCAGCAAATACCTATTTTGGGGGGTCAAAAACACACCCGTAGTTACCCTTAATGAGTGCAGATTTTTATGCGGTCAATAAATCATCATTAGGCATCAGATATGAAGCTTGTAGTCAAGTTTCGTCAAAATAGTGTGTGTAGTTTTGGGAAAGAGAGCAAAAACTTATTTGGGGGAGGGGGGAGGGGCAATATCCAACCCCATTGTAGACCCCCACTATGAGTATAGATTTTGATGCGGCCAATACACCTTCGTTGGGCATCAGATATGCGGCTTATGGCCAAATTTCATCAAAATTGTGTTTTTGGTTCTAGCGATAATGACTGAAGGTTTTACTGACTGACTGACTGATTTGCCTACGGACACTGTTTGATCGAATAAGCTTACCGGGCTAATGTCCAGGTGAGCTAAAAATGGCAGTATGCATATAGCCACATGTGCTTGGACACTGCTGCCATACTACCTGGGACATTGCAAGATAGTAACAGAGCACATACAGGGTGTTTCAAAAAAAGTGGACTATTTGAGCAGCCTGATATTCTGTCGTTTATCATGCTCTATCCTTCTCTCTTGTAGGTTATGGTGGTGGTGGTATGCCATTTCTAATGACTAATCAGTAGGACGCTACAACAACTATGGTGTTCAGTGGAACAAAAAGTGAAAATCGTGACTTTGTGGTTTGAGACATAATCCTACGTGCAGGTGTGCCGACAGTACTGTCAGTATTACAATGTTCACACCCGTAATTGACCTTCCAAAGGGAGCATTCAGCGGTTTGTGGAGCACTTACAAGCACATGGAAGTGTGGAAAATCAAAATACAGGCAGCAGTGACCACCCACCAAGTATTACCAAGGACCAAGGGAACATTGATCATGTGAGAGATTCTGCTATCAAAAGTCCTAAAAAATCCCACTGTCGGTGTTCCCGAGAACTGACGATCTCGGCCTCATCTGTGTGGCGCATTCTTGCTTCTGAACTCAAGCTCTACTCAACATCATATCTGCAAGACAAGCTAACTCTGATTGACATGGCAAGACAAGTAACAATGTCTGATTGGTTCAGTGACGGAATGGTAAGTTACCCAAATCTCCTTGTGATTCAGTGATTAAGCACACTTTCATTTGAAGGGGCCTATCAGCGATCACAACAACATCTTCCGGGGTGCTGAGCCTCCTGAAGTCTCTTTGTCTTTCAAGAATGAATGAATGTCTTTCAAGTGCTCCAGGTCAACTTGATTGTGTGCATTGAATGCCAGATGGGGTATGCTTGGACTGTATTGGTTCAAGGACGCCAATGGTAAGACGGTGACAGTCAACGGTGAGTGGTACTGCGAGGTCTTGCGCTGATTCCATGCTGATCTCGCTCACCAGTTGACTGTAAACCCACTCAGACTTGCATGATCCATGCAGGACGGTGCCCCACTGCACACGGCAGGTGAAACCATCGACTTGCTCCACCAACTGTTAAGAAATCATGTCATAAGCCTGGGCACAGAATATGAGTGGGTGCCCCACAGCCCGTATTTAAATCCATTGGATTTTTTTTTTTTGGGGGGTGCTGCCAAAGGTCAAGTTTATACCCACGAACCTCGAACACTGGCTGTCCTGAAGCAGGAGGTGGAGGACTACCGTCAAGCTACCACTCCAGCCACTTGCAGACGATTGTTGGAGAATTTCAGAGTCTGGATTAAAGCCTGTTTGCACAGAGGTGGAGCACACATTGAAAATGTCAATTACAAGCAGTATAACGAGTGATTTGAAAATGGCATGGTGTTTGCTTTCCATGGATATATCACTGAACTTGCTACCTTTTGTAATATTTCTACAATAAAACGTTCAAATAGTCCACTTTTTTTGAAACACCCTGTAGACCGGTGTTGTGTATAAACCTTTACACATCATCTCTAATGTCATCGTCAAGCTATAAGACAGAATTTGAGTGGTGACAAATCAAGAGTAGTGTATATACTATTCCAAATGCAGGGGCACTGGGCAGTGACAATTTCTACATTTGCGAAATTAGGAGTATGAAGCAAAGGTGACATGAACATGATACAGCAAATCGGCTTTGGCAAGATGACAAAGTCGGCTAAAGCACGCCACTGCATGTGTTGTGTGTGCCTGCGTCTGCTTGTGTGTATGTGTGTTTAGTTAGAAAAAATACTCGCCCTTTGATTTCTTTATTTATTTATTTTTTCTATAAAAATCATTAAAGTAGATAACCCTTACGGTAAGCATGACAATGCTCCTTTCGAACCAGAGTTGGTTTAAAGTGACTATTTGCTTGGCAAGCAATGGAGAGTATGTCTCAACCATGTTGTCATCCATCTGTTTGACAGGTGAACGTTCATGAATTGTATTCCTTGGTTTCATCCTCTCTCTCAGCCATAGTAAATACTTGAGCAATGATGAAGAGCGCAAGCGAAGCATTCTGGAAGAGAGCATGAAGATGACTGCTTGCAAGGAAAAGGTAAACACAGGAGTGAACTCTTCCATATGTACATGGAAATCAATATTTTTGTATCGACCTAGACAGAAGTTTCTGTATTTTCCTCGTCAGAAAAATTCCACGGTTATAGGGAATTAGAGTGCTGTCCTATGTGGATTCATTTCTTAACCTGGTTCATTCGGTTTATGTGTTCAACACATCGTTGCTGTGAGTGCAGAAATTATGACCACAGTAGATTTTGCACATGTTATTTTTGTGGAAGTTTAATGCCATGTATATTCCAGATATGCATCCTGATCCATGATCCCTTGCCATCCTCATTCCTAATATTTTTGGTTATCGAATTGCTCGTGGATGGAAAATTTCTGTTGTATAACATGGACAATAAATAATCTTGAAGATTGTGGTATAGGGGCTTGTGTGGGTACCATGACGTTGAGCCAGAGGAACGTCTGTAAATGCTGGCGCACTATAAGAATAGTGTACATTGTATGCTTTCCCCATAGTTATCCCCTTCCATGAACTTAATGGAAAATGTCAATTGTAGAAACTAAATTCATAATCCCACAACTGAACCATTGAATGGAATGAGTTAAAAACTGATAGTTGTACTCGTGGTGTACATGTGCATGTGGGGGATGAGGGGAGTACACAAAATTCATAGTCCTGGGAATTCAGGGTGGGGGAAGTGGATTATTACACATCATCAAAGTGGGGGAATTAACCTGTTCATAAGGATGTGATCTTTGTTAGTCTATTGAAATTTGTCCTGCAAAGATTTCAGTTGCAATTATTAACGGTAGCTGGGGCATGGGGTGGAGTTGATTATCTCGACAACAGGGTCTACACGCCAAAATCCAGGGATGCTCGTGTACTCATCCATGTCAATCCCCCAATAAGTGTCAGCATGTGCATCCAGTTTATTAATAGCATTGGATGAACTGTTTCTAAATAATCTGAGTTGTCAATGAACGCACTCTGCCGCCTAGCATTGACTTGTCAGCATGCGTCTGTGACCATTAGTCGGTATATTTTATATATTGTTTGATCAGAAATTATTCGCATTTTCCAGATCAGCTCAGATTAGATCATTTTCCAGATTTTCCCGATCAGATCCAGCAGCTCAATCTTGCCATTTTATGTAAGTCCCCAAAAATTAAGAATAAGGTGAAGTGGGGAATGGACTGATCAACGAAGTAACAATTGAACACCAGGCTGGGTTGTCTGTATTCCATGTGCAAAGCACGTTACGTACAGGGCCAAGGTTTAAACTTAAAGGCTCTTGATATTCATGTGATCAGTGATCAGTGATCTCAGTGATCAGAAGAAATGTTTTAAGATAAATCAAATGAGATCTAGATTTTATACCTGATGGGGACTTTATGGACTTTGAAAAATCTTGGGATAGTTTCTAATGGTCCAAGATGTACAAAAACATTTTAACCTCGTGACACAATCAAAATGGATGAAACTTCACACAATCATTATTGCACTCATGAAGAATTGTCACACAAGAGCCTTGCTTCTGTAGAACCCCAAAAAATAATTTTTAGACCACATGTGGTGAATAGGTTTCTTTAATGTTCTATACTTTCATTTACAGAGGCGAAAATAGAACGAAACTTTGGTCAGTAGTGTTTCTGAAACTGCAACGAATGGCCTTGTGTCTGCACCAATGAATGACAGAACAGTGATGGTCAAGGCTATTACAGTGGCATTCCTAGCCTCTTGGCCTGCCTTTGAGTTTGGTTCCAGACTTGCTCGAATATGCCAAGCGAGTTTCACAAGACGCTCCCGCTCGAGGTTGGCCAATTGGCCAAATTTCACTTCTCACACACGTGAAACCTACAAGATGACGCATGCCCTTGCGCATCCTTAAATGCAAATATGGCTTCAAATCTGCAGACCTCACCCTATTCGCTAAACATTGAGTGCACAATCTATAATGCCGGGGACAAAAGTCTCAAAGTTTTGGTCCAATATTATGATGAGGAGGAAAGCATTGTCCCACAGCTTTTGAAGAGAAAGATCTTGCAACTTCTGTTCTTCAATATTCTTCAATATTTATAACTGTTGTGTCTGAATGTGAGAGGTATTCCTCTGAGCAATTGCACAAGTTGATTGATGTACAATTGCTCCACTAAGAGAGATAAAAAGTTCTTCAGGAATTCACGAGGGATCATGTGCTAACTCTTTTGGATATAGCAGGTGACAATGGCAAGACTAGTGTTGCCAATGCAGCCAAGGTGTTGTTCTGGATCTGAATCGTGGGTGGGGGATATTGCTGGTGACATCTACTACGACTTGGAGAAGTCTCAAAAAGCTAAAGAACGTTTTGCAGAGGTGCAAAACCTGATGCACTTGACAGTGTCCAGAAGATGTGTAAAGGGTTCTCGGACATTCTGCGTCCCATCTCGATTCGCTTCCTTCCAATGTCAATCGCACATCAGCTTGCTGAGATCATGGCTGCTATGCAGATATTGTACTATTCCTTCCTTGTAAAAGAGGAGAACGTGTGATATGCAGTGTTGTTGTGAAACCCTGCAGGAGTCTGGTGTCGGTGCAGAGAGACAGAGACAGAGACAGACAGCGATAAAAAACACTTTTGACTTTTGAATCTTTTTATTACAAAAATAGAAAAGAAAACCTCCAAATAGGAGTCACACTCATTTCAGGGATAGAAGAAAGACAAAGAACAGATATCTGGGGAAAAAAAGTTAATACAGTGGATTACAGTCATCCCTCGCTATATCGCGGTTCACTTTTCGCGGCTTCGGTACATCGCGGGTTTTTCTCGCTAGTATATGTAAAATTATATCGCCGATTTTTCGCTATATCGCGGGATTTTGCGGTATAAATGTATTTTTATATACTATTATTTTAAATATTTTTGTGGTAAAATAAGCATTTTCTAGCCTAAAAAATTAAAAAACGTAAAGAAATAAGAAAAATACAGTAATTAAAACATATTACAAGAAATAAAATACTGTACATAGTGTACAGTAGAAGGGTAGACAAAGAGTCGTGCGTATGGAAAACGCAGATGCGGCAGCTTCCACCGCTAGTTACCCACGTAATGGGTAACTGTAATGCTCTTTCTGGCTGTGCAGTACATTCATCATCGTCATCACCTTCATCGTCATCACCTTCATCGTCATCAGTACTGCACAGCTAATTCATCATCATCTTCATCACGCAAGTTGTAGTATTGAAGAGCCGGGGCTCTTGCTTGATACGGACGAAATGACGGGCAAGACACAAACTCGTCCGAGAAGATATTTATTCTCAAAACCAACTCGGGAACACTGAAAAGCCCGTTTATCGGGCTGAATTATAAAGCACAACCAGAAACCGAAAGCCACGCCTCTCAAGCGTGGCGTGCTTCGGTGGTCACGTGATCAACAGGTGTAGCTGATTATACCCGCAAAGCGCGGCACGCTTTAGCGGTCACGTGACCAGCCACTCTCGCGCCGGGGATCCCCGCCGGTGACGTCACCGGCTGGAGCAAGGAGATTCTGATGCTGGTCTTGCTTGGGGGACCCATGGGTAGCTACAGTATCTTCAATGGTGAGTACCCATTAGAATTTTATATGTTGTTAAAATTACGTATGTTTAAGAGTGTAAAAAGTGTTTAAGAGTATAGGAAGTGTTTATAAGAGTATGGGAAAGGTTAATAAGAGTGTGGGGAGGGTCATAAAGCTTTAAAATATATATAAATAATAAAATAAAAATATGGTCGCTACTTCGCGGATTTTCGTCTATCGCGGGGGGTTCTGGAACGTAACCCCCGCGATAAACGAGGGATCACTGTATATACAAAACATTTCACAAAACAACGTTTCTCTAGGACTATACAAATAACTTCTTCTTTTTTTATGCACCTTTTGGCTTCAAGCTGCGCTAGCAGTTTTTTCCATTACTGAAAATAAAGCAAACTACAATTTTTCACGACTTACTTATTACAAGGTTTTTAAACAAAGCATTTTCATCATTAACTCCAAAACCATCAGAGAAAGCAAGCAGGAAATTGGCTAACACAGCTTTGGTGGAATTTTTGTGTGAAATGTCGAAGCCATTAATGAACACAAGTGTTGAAAATCAAATCAATCCTAACAAAACAATTCCGAAGAAAATAAACAAAGGAGCCAACCAACCGTTGGCATTGTAATTGCCAACATAGATATGAAAAAGGTTTTCAGACTTTTTACAAAATGGACATTTATCTATGAAGAGATTTGAAAAACGATGTGAAATGGTTAGAAGGAAAGCATCCAGTGTGCTAATCTCCATTGGAGGTCGCCATGTCGTAGCGGTACAGGAAAATTATAAAAACCTTTGCAATTATGAAAATAAGTGGGAGAACAAGGTAAGAGGTCTCTCCATTCAACCCTCCGCTGTGTTATTTGCCCTTGTAAAATAAATCTTACACAACCCAAATGAAGGTCTTTCTGTTTTGGAAAGCCATTGAAGCCCACACTAAAAGGAGTACAAGGAGGAGGGTTATTAAGAGAAAACTCGCATACGAGTTCAGGAAAGGTAGAAAGAGAAGGTATTAGGTATGTACCTTGTTCATTGCTTGTTTGGCCTTGCTCCCAAGCAGGTGCAAGCTGTGCACAGGTGTGAAGCACACTACATAATATGTGTGCAACATTTCTGGAAGATAGCACACCAACCAGGCTTGCCAGTGCCTTTGGAGGCCATTTTTCCCCGCAGAGCAGGGGTTGGCCTTTTTCGAGCACCATGGTCCCCTTTTTGAAAGCAATGTTTTATGGCTGGATGCCCTTCCTGCCACCAACCCTGTTGGTCACCTCTTGCGACACACAGGGAATTACCAGTGAACTGGTACTCAATTTGCCGACCTCAGAAGGATGACAGGCTGAGTCAACCCCCCTGGTGTTAATTCAGCGATCAACTGGGATTCGAACCCAGGATCCTCGGATCCCAAGCCGGAACCCTAACCGCTAAGCCAACACCAGGCCTTAGGCTTGCCAGTGCATCAGCTCCGATCCAACTGCTATTTGGCCTTAAAAGATCCACGACTGATTTTACGTTTTTATCAACAGTGTTGAACGAGGCACCGATAAGCAGGCACATTGTGGAAATGGGAGGTGTAAAACAAAGGTTCTACCATGACCATTTGCTTTGTGTAAGAGTGTGTGGCTCTTGTCGTCGGGGCTTGCCATGCGTTCAGCACACTGATTGAAACCGGGGAGGGGAGACATGTCAAGTTTGGCAAAGTCTATCAAGAAAAGAGCGTGGTCATAGCCTAGTCTTCCAGCCTGCCGCTATAGTTGATGGGAAATGTTGACCCATGGTGGAGAGGTTCACGTGTATAGCATGTGCAGAGCAACCAAAAGTCGAAAGGCAATTAACTGGCTCTTTTTGTCGACCAGGCCTTGGCCTTCATCGGTCAGTGGTAAACTGAGGTCCATGGGTTGCAGCCAGTGTTTTCCGTCCCAGAAGAAGGACACAAAACCCTTGTGGAGCTGTTGAAGCGATCAAACCTTTTCATTTTTGCAGTTTTCCCTCAACAAAACAAAAAAGCTGACAGAACAGTCCAATTCTTTGCTACTGTGTGGCATCATTACGCAAGAACACTCCAAGGTATTTCACGCCATCTTTGGCCTATGAGAGCGGAGCAGGAAGTCTTGGTGCGAAGTGACACGACAGACCGAGCCAAAGGCACTCGTTTTGTTCCAATTTACTTTGGCTGAAGAAGCCTTTTTGAACAAGGATAAACAAGAATGAAAAATGTTGATATTGAGGTCCTGCACAAATAAACATACATCATCATTGGCATATGCCAGTACCTTGATGGGTCATTCAAGATGAGAAAACCCAAACCCAGTTAGTCTAGCGTGCAAAGAAACCAGTAGGGGTTTGATAGAGCATAGAGCAAATCAGGGAGAGGGCAACCTTGTCGAATTCCCCTGTTAACAAAGGTGTAACAAGTTCATTGTTTATCTTGAGCACACTAGAAATATTATTATGCAACATTTTAATACAAGAAATGAAAGTCCAAACCACTCGAGTTTGTCTAAGGTATTGGGTCGTTCCAGGTGGGAATGCCCACCTTCACACAACACTGATAGGCCGACGGAGATAGAGGCGACACTGCTCCATCAAAATATTTATTTGCTCCATCAAATATATTTTAGAGAAATATTCCTTCGTGAACAGTTTAATCACTGATTGGGTGAATGTGATGCATGAATCTGCCAATCGCAATTGAGATAGAGCTGCTTACTAGGAAATAAATACTTGCTTGGCACATCTGGCTCGTTCAGGTGCTGCACCCACCTCCGTACTAAGGCACCACGTGCGTTCCTCTGTTATTTATTTTAATAAAGACTGTTTCTTGGTTAATGGTTCTTGCACATTATTATTTTGTCCTGTGACCCTCTGGAGATGTAAAATCTCCGATTGCAATAATTTTACTGCTTCATAATCAGCCCTTTTCGACAAGCTACGATATTGTTGGCAGAAAACTTGGATTTGGGCCTTTACTAAATCCCACCACACCAGTGGGTTAACATAACAGCTGAACTTATGTTCCAAGAGATCTGTCCAGAAACATTCAAAAGCCTGAATGAAATTGGAGTCTTCAAGCAGATGTGCATGACATCATGAAATCGGGAGATTATCAAGGAATTTTGGAGCGCAATGTTGAATCCAGTGTCAGAAAGCTGGGTCTCCGTCAAAGGTCATGGGTCTTGCAGCAGGACAATGACCCCAAACTCACTTCAAAAAGCACCCAGGAATGGTTCAAGACAAAACGCTGGACTGTTCTGAAGTGGCCAACAATGAGTCCAGATTTAAATCCCATTGAACACCTGTGGGGAGATCTGAAAACAGCAGTTGGGAGAATGCACCGTTCAAATCTGGGAGAACTGGAACAGTTTGCACAGAAGAGTGGGCCAAACTGCCAGTAGAGAGGTGTTGGACGCTCATTCATGGCTATAGGAAGTGCTTGACCGCAGTTATTATGTCCAAAGGCTGTGCTACCAAATATCAAGTCCAGGGTGTCAATAATTTTGTCAGTCATTTCTTTTTATTTTCTAATTTTAATGGATATATTGAGTTCTGAATCAAAAACAAAGGTTCTGTAATATTAACAGTGAAATAAGGAAGTGTGGAGACCAAATATTCTAGTCAATTTCAACTTATTTTTGGAGAAAATTGTGAGTTATTTGAAAAATGTGCATGGGTGCCAATATTTTGTCCACTACTGTACAAATTCCATGTAATATGTGAGAATTTGCATAAATGCAATCAAGCCTCGCAAGTGAGATGTGGTTGTTTGAACGACGATACCATGTGTCAGATTGTTCAGAAGGGTGCTGTATGTGCCAGACATCATGGACATTGTATTTCGCCATGATGTTTGCAAAATGTTTTGCGGGCATGGTTAGGGATCCGGCCCGTCTTGGTCACACGAAGTATTAGCAGTACAGTTAAAATCGCCACCAATAATTAAACAAGCCTAAAAATCTAGTGTTTGGAGGAACTTTCTCAGTTTAGCGAAAAAAGAGATCCGCTCGTCATTTTTGCTTGGAGCGTACACATTGAGGATTGTAAATTTGAACTGATTGATATCGAAGGCCACAGAAGCAAGATGGCCATCATTAATATTCGTAAATTTAAAGGATGACTGTTGGAAATGTTTGCCGAAGACAAACATAATGCCTGCATTAGACGAGGAACTGTTACTAAAGAAACACTCCTTATCCATAATTAGTCGCCACTGGGCCTGAACAGATCTGACGGCATGGGTCTCCTGTAACAAGGCTATGTCGAGACCGTTGACTTCTCTCAGCTGTTTAGTTTGGATCTGGTGAAGCTAATTCCACCACCATTGGCATTTACTGTTTCGATCTTGAAACTGACCATGAGGAAAATAGTAGCTTCAAAAATACAATATCAAAGGGGAATCATTAATTGAAAGTCTTTTTTGCCTTGGCGATACTTTTTTTTTTTTTTTTTTTTTTTTACTGTGACAATGTGTCTGACGGAAATTGAATCAGCCAAGCTTACACACTCCAGGGAGGACGGTAAATCTGGAAAGTATTCTGTCAGGCTGAAATTGTTTGCTGCATGCATTTTGTAAGAAAAGTCTTATTTGTTCAGGGGACGTAGGACGGAGCGGAGTATCGATGGATGTGCGGAGTATCGTTGAGAGAGAGGAAGACAAATGATGAATTGCGAAAGATGATGGGAATATTGCCTGTGATTGATGCTGTGAAGAGGAACAGGTTGAGATGGTTTGGTCATGTGTTGAGGAAGGATGAAAGTGACTGGTTGAGAAGAGTGATGGAAATTAATGTAGAAGGAAGTAGAGGACGGGGAAGACCGAGAAAGACTTGGCTAAAGATGGTGGAAGAAGAAATGCGGGCAAGGGGGTTAACAAGGAGAGATGCAGAAAATAGGGCAAAATGGAGAAGATTGTCATGGGGACCGCAAGGCTAACCCCCGCTCTAGCAGGGAAAATGGCCTTAAAATGCATGTTGTTGTTGTTGGACGTAGGACCTTGACTGGTCAACTTCTCCACCGTTTCCACCCGACTTTGCTTCCTCCAGGTCAGATTCATCAGAGTCGGTTTGATTTCCGAGTCACACAAGTTTGTATAGTGCATATCGATACTGTCATCAACAATTAAACATAGATCTGCACTCGTTACGACATCTGTGTGCTCTTCCACCATGGGAGCGTCACTTTGTGAAATAACGGCAACAATCCGTAGATTTGCTGAAACGGAAACCACATCAGCAGATACAGCGCTATTGTTTCCCTCGACTGTAACTGCATTACCTGAGAGAGAGACAGAGACAGAGAGGCAGGCACAGGCACACACAGACACAGACAGACAGACACAGGGAAGCAGACGCATGTACACTCGCACACACGCACACGCACGCATGTACACACACATGTACAGTGTACACACACATGTACAGTGTACACACACATGTACACACACAAGTGCACACACACACACACACACACACACACACATACACACACACACACATACACACAGTGCCAGCAGCCCAAGCAACTCTGCAAACACTGGGAGGAAGGATAGGGGTTGGTTTCCATTTTCCACAGGTTTGACAAGTTCATGGGAACCCTCAATCTGTACAAAGGCATTTTGTACCAAGGTTGAAGACCTCTGTCTTAGTTTCCATGCAGATGTTTTATGTTGTCAAAAAGTTACTCTCTTCTTCAAAGCAGAGTACATTCCATGCTTCAGTGCAAATAAATGGAAGCAGCTAGCTGAATGTGGAAGATACCAGGACTCGACTGACTGCAGATATCGTTGCGTTGGAGAGTTCAGCTTCTATGCTATGTGAAATGCAGCTCTAAGCAAACAGTGGGTAAAATGTGAGGAAAGAGCTCCGCAAAGGTTATATTGCTCTTGGGATATCCCTCATCATATTGCTTTGTTCTTTCCTTCTTCAAAATTCTGCTTTTTCACTCTTGTAATTATTTATCCCTGATACTGAGACGTATTTACATTTACATTTGTTTCGCTCCACAATGCATTTTTTTTTTTTTTTTGTGCCGAACTGACTTAAGGATGTATAGAACAGCCCAATAGACCTGGGTTAGGTCGGGCTATTGGTTAAATGCACATGTTCAATGCTTACCTTCTGTTTCCTGCCTCCAGAGAGCGCAGGCAGAGTGGGATCTGGAGAAGAGTATTCGTATTCGGCTCTCTTTGGCTGAGAAGCAGGTATTTGAAGAGGTTCTCAAACCTGAGACGTGGCATGAAGACCCAGCAGAGGAAGAGTTTCCATTACTGTCTGAGGTACTACCCAAGATGGCCTTATTACTAGTTCTCTTCTTTGTCTTCTTCCCCACCCCCACCCCCACACATCTGCAAAGCCATTCTTGATCTGAAGGTCAAGTTGCCGGACTTTCCTGTTGGTTGATTTTCTTTTCAACTGTTAGTGTGTTGTTCTTAGATCTGCCATATGGAAATTAATTGGGTTAATAATTGAGGAGTTGGAGGGAGTAGGCAGTCATGGTGGTTTTCCATCTTGCCTTTGTGGAGGCAATAGAATCACAGGCCCTTAAACTTTCATGTATCTCTCAATTATAGATTGAATCATGGAGCTCGCTTCTTCCTCACTCAATTGCAGTCGTCTTTGTAAATGAAGACCAGACTGCGGCATAATGATAAAAGCATCCGCTCTGAGTCTGGTTGGTTGGTGGTTTGAATCCTGGCTGAGTCCCACCCAAAACTCGTACAAAAGGAACTAATATGTTGACATTTGCCATGATAAATTCTGTAGAAAAAAAACCAAGACTATCACCTGACGTATGGTAAGAGAGTGGTTTAAGAGTTGAACACTTCTCCACACAGAGGTTGACTATGTGTTTCTGGGGCCTAAAAAGTAAGGATAAGTGGCAGGCTACATCTCCAGCGCAAATGTGTCAACAGTACTCCATGAGAGGACGTATAGTTGTCTTGTACTACAAGTACAAAACAGCATCAGGAGGTACAGTTATTGATGTAGGTAGACTTTTTGGAAAACGAAAACTTTGTTTAATCGACATTGTCTGCTGGCACTCAGGGCAGCTAGATTCAAGTGTTCTGGCCTCAGTCAACCTGACTCGTTCAAAGGAGATAGTAATCGCTTACATAGACAAGCAACTGGAAAGCCTTCCACCAACTGTCAAATATGTCTCCATATGGTCTGATGGACCATGGTTGCAGTTCAAAAACCATTGTGTGGCAGCATGTATTCCTCAACTGCAGGAGAAAGATGGAGTAAAGATAAAGTGGAATTACTTTGCCGCATCCCATGGAAATGGCCCTGTCGATGGAATTGGTGGGGCAATGAAGAGACATGTCTGGTCGCAAGTGCTTGCAAGAAAGCACACTGTGCAAAATGTGCATAGTTTTGTGAAAGCTGCAACTGGAATGCTGAATGCTGAAGTTAAAGAATTGTCACCCAATGACATTGCTAAGAGGGAATGAATTCTTGAAGCTTACTGATGTGTTCAAGAAGGCTCCACCTGTCCAACATGTTGCGCACATGCATCACTTTGAGATTTCCCCTGTGGATAATGATACTACCTTGTCTGACCAAGGACATGAAGGACATTTATAAATACTCAGCTGATAATGACCCACCTAACATGACAATTGATGATGGCCACTGGTGTCTGGTCGAGTACGAAAGGGAAATGTTTCCAGAGGTAGAAACTGAAATTGGCATCCAAAATGATTTCAAAATGTCAGTGATGGAACCAGCAGGAGAGAACTGGAAGTGGCCCACTTCAAGGGACGAAATATTTTATCCCAGGGACAAAATGGTTGCCAAGTTGACTATGCCAGAAACAAACACTCATGGGCATTTCAAGTTTGCAGCAAATTTCTAGTTGTTTCAAGAACTTTGACATTTCGGTCACAAATGAAATTTGACATTTCATGTTGTTTTATTAGTTATCTTTTTTGCAGTTTTGACATGTTTCGAGTACTTCGGGATTGAATCCCAAGCATGACATTGATTGATTAGGATGTGTTACGGATCCGTCACTTACACCTTTGTTGTTATTATTTACTTGTAGGATTTTTAGTTTGTGTTAAGATTTTTGTGTGAAAGGGAGATGACTTTAGTAAAAGGTGAAAATATATGTTTGTGAAGGAAAAAGGAAGACGCGGAAAAGAGGCCGGAAGAGGAGAAAGAAAAAGTCGAGAGAGAGAGAGAGAGAGAGAGAGAGAGAGAGAGAGAGAGAGAGAGAGAGAGAGAGAGAGAGAGAGAGAGAGAGAGAGAGAGAGAGAGAGAGGAAGAAGAAGAAGAAGAAGAAGAATGAGGAGGAGGAGACGGCCATGAGAGTTATACAGCCGTAAAGTCGCATTGGGGCTGCGAGGGGACTTTTTTGATTTTTTTTTGATAGTTTAGGCTTCCCAGGGGATGGATTTGCCCGTGACATCATCCTATATTGCAATTGCAATTAAACCTGCCTCTCAGGTTTTATCACCGAGAGTGAGTTATTGTTGGAGAGAAATCAAGCACCTCCATTACAGGCCGATACGCCATTTTGTCCTCGAAGAGGCTGTCCACTTGATGAATCTTGTTTTGTCGTTGGGATTTACATATCGACCTGATTGTGTTGATTGGCGTTGGTTTACATATCGGCTCTATTCCAATATCGATCTCTCACCTCATAACCCGTCTGCCGCCGTGCCAATACCTGCCTGTTCTCGTCGTTCTGCATGACTTCACCCTTCAACCAGCATGGGCATCCGTGCACGTACTTTGGGGAATGTTACATTAAACTCGCGTTTGTCGTATCGTGAGTTTATTGTTTTGAGGGCATTGGGGGAATGATGGTGCCATCATATGTATTGTTCATTTGATACAAGTGATATTTTCATGGTACTTTCTTTAATAGTGTTATTATTGTGTATGTGAGAGTTCTTAATACAATTACTTGTTTTGTTCTACAATTGCATTGGTGTGGTTTTGCCATGGTTTATTTTAAAAAAAAAACACCTTTAGAGGCCATTTTTCCCCGCAAAGTGGGGGTTGGCCTTTTTCGGGGACCGTGGTTGTTGTTGTTTTTTGGTCCCCTTTTTGAAGCAATGTTTTACGGCCGGATGCCCTTCCTGCCGCCAACCCTGTTTGTCGCCTTTTTATGACATACAGGGAATTACCAGTGAACTGGTACTCAATTTGCCGAACTCGGAAGGATGACAGGCTGAGTCAACCCCCCAGGCATTAATTCAGCGATCGACCGGGATTAGAACCCAGGATCCTTATTTTTTTTATTTTTTTTGTGTAC
This sequence comes from Myxine glutinosa, assembly GCF_964187855.1. Classification (NCBI taxonomy): domain Eukaryota; kingdom Metazoa; phylum Chordata; class Myxini; order Myxiniformes; family Myxinidae; genus Myxine; species Myxine glutinosa. Next base: position 90,670,022 of record NC_136267.1, on the reverse strand, counting down.
AGAGGCGAGGCTCGTGAAAGAGCTAACATTTATCAAACAAACAAATCAAACAAACAAGCAAACAAAGTATATAAAAAGGGGAGCGGTCGACAAGATGGGGAGAGAAAGGGAGGAAGCACACAAACACAACATTTGAGAGCAGGGACATCGGGAGATGTTTTTGGAGGGAGAGGGCCTGGGGGGAGGGAGGCAAGATAGGTATAAAACGCAAGGACACCAAGGACTTCCAGGAAAGAAGTCAAAAGTCACCTCAAAAAAGTGGATTTGGGGTGAAATTAGCGGGGGTAGAAAAGATCAAGGTTTTGGATTGGGGAAGATAAGAGATGGTGGTGAACAGCCGTTTTAAAGACCTGGAGGGAGGAGTGGGATTGAAGAGAGTGAGGGAGTTTGTTCCAGAGGCGGGAGAAAAGAGGAATGAAGGAGTGAAGGTGAGCAGAGAGTCTTGATTTTGGCAGTTTCACCATAAGAGGGTTGCAGGCAGATCTTGTGCGACCTGCAGGAATATTTGGGGGACAGAGCCCAGAGAGAGCTGGGGGAGCAAGGCCGGAGATGAGTCGGTAGAAGACAGAAAGACCACCAACCTGCCTGCGGTGATTAAGTGAAAGGCCCTCGGAGATAGCGTCATCGCGGGAGATTCCAATGATTCTGAACGCTTTGGTTTCAACAGCGTGAAGACGAGATAGGTGTGAGGCAGGAGCACCAGCCCAGAGGGGAGAGCAGTACTCCATTGAGCTGCGGATGAAAGCCTTGTATGTGTGAGGAGCTCAGGTGTGCCAAGGAAGGACTTCGCACGACGGAGGATGCCCAGTCGGCGACTGGCTTTGGAGGCCGGCTTGGAAATGTGGTTTTCCCAGGAAAGATCATGGCAGATAGTGAGACCCAAAAGCTTGAGTGACGGAACTTCTTGGAGAGGATTTTTCAGAAAGTAGATGGGAGGGTTGTCCAGTCGGTCTTTTCGGAGAGACATCGTAAGAGTGTGAGATTTGTCAGGATTGAAAGACATGTTCCACTTGTTTGCCCAGTCTGTGATTTTGTCCAGGTCTGCAGAGAGTGAGGAGGCTGCAGACTGCCGATCTGAGGGATGAGGAATGGAGCGGCAGAGAGTAGAGTCATCAGCAAAGAGATAGAGAGGATTTTCAAGAGAGTCAGAGAGATCATTGATGAAGACCAGAAAAAGCACAGGGCCCAGAACACTGCCTTGGGGAACTCCAGCCTGAACAGGAAGAGGAGATGAGAGAAACCCATTCAGGGCCACACGTTGACGACGACTAGAGAGGAAGTCCGCCAGCCATGCGTGGAGATTTCCATGGATACCAAAGGAGGAGAGTTTGGTGAGCAGAGCGGGGTGCCAGACCGTATCGAAGGCACGTGATATGTCGAGGGAGACAGCTCTAATTTCCTGTTTGGCATTGAGGACCTCCATCCATTGTTGAGACAGCAGAAGCAGCATGTCCAGAGTAGTGACCTGGTCTGAAACCAAATTGATGATCAGAGATCAAGCCATTGGAGAAGAGGAAAGATTTCATATCCGAAGCAATGATGGATTCCATGATTTTGCTGATAATTGGGAGAAGGCTGATTGGTCTGTAGTTGCTAGGATCTGTTTTTGCATCTTTTTTGTGCAAAGCAGTGATGTTGGCTGATTTCCAAGCAGATGGCAGTTGACCTTGAGCAAAAGAGAGGGTGAAGAGAACAGAGAGAGGGAGTGAAAGAGCGGAAGAACAGGATTTTAGGACCCGTGGGCTGATGCCGTCAGGTCCAGTTGCAGAATCAGAGTCGAGGGTTGACAGAAACTTTTCCACCTTGTCAGGAGGAAAGGACACGGAGTCCAGGAGCAGCTGGGTACGACTGAGTATGGTGGGTACAGAGAGGGATGGGTTTGGGACACAAGATTTAGAGGCAAACACAGAGTTGAGGCATTCAGCTTTTTCACGTGCGGAGTCAGCTGTGTAGCCGTTTGAGGTAAGGGAGGGGATGGAGGGGGAACAAACACCAGAAACAGATTTGACCAGACACCACCAGGATTTGGAAGAGGGAGACAGATAAGAGAGTTCGGTCCTGAGAACGGAGAGATATTGTTTCCTGGCTCTCCTGAGGGTGGACACACTTGTTTCGGGCTTTGTGAAAGAAATGGGATTTCCTTCCGTTGGATTTGCTTTCCAGGAGAGGAAGGCAAGTTGTTTCTGGGCAACAGCCTCACCACAAGATTCCGTGTACCATGGACGGGAGGAAGGGTATGACAACTGAAGACGAGGTGGGATAAATCTGTGCATGAGAGAGAGCAATTTACTTTGGAAGAATTCTCAGGATGAGTTGATGTCAGAGGTGGTAGAGATGGGAGACCAGTCCAGATGATTGATGGCTGCTTGAAGACCGTGCCAGTTGGCTTGAGTGAAATGCCATTCGCAAATTCGCAAAACGCAAAACATTCGCAAAAAAAACGCAAATCCTTGGATCCTAAGCTGGCACCCTAGCCGCTAGCCCAACACCAGGTTTATTAGAACACTCAAAATAACAAATCTTTGTGCCGTGTTCCCCCTCGAGACTGAGGGGCACCGACCGTAACCAGATTTTGGGAAGGTAACATGTAGCAGATGGTTATATGTTGTTGTGTACAGTATTTATTGCCAGTAGTTGTATATAATAGCAGTTTGTTCCGTTCGTATTCACATGGTTTGTGTTCATTAAATTTGATGATGTAGGCCTGGCATGTGTGCAGACAGGTATAACATACTGAGAGTCCATGTCAACAAATAATTAAATGTGAGCAAAATGAATTGTCTAAAATGGACATGGAATTGCCCCAACCAGGTAATTTAAAGGATACCGAGGAGGTGCCACTGTCCAACTGACACTCAGATAGAGCCAGCAGGTCAGGTGAGTTAATCTGACCAGAAGAAAAGTTGGAGTTTGAGGCAAATTTCAATAGGCAGTCGGGTGGGGGGGGGGGGGGGGTGTGTTAAAGCAAAAATCACCCTGACTAAAAATAAAAGAAACATTACACCAGCACTCTGTACCTCTGCCAGACTGAACAGTTCACCTTTTGTATCCCACTGGTAGTCTGGATCTGGATTCGGACCTGAACCGAAGGCTAATCGCTTATTGTCGCCTAACCAACTCATCTATCAAGTTTTGTCATAAGTCGTCCACAACTTTTTGGAATATCGTGTTGTATATCGTTTTTGGCCCTATCACTAAATGGTGAAGAATCACTTATAATTATTAAATTCTCGTATCCGGATCCTCACCAAAGTCTAATCATTTCGTCCTTGTCACACACCCAACCTCGCCACCAAGTTTTGTCCGCATCCGTGCACAACTTTTTGAGATATCCTATTCACAAACAAACGGCCAAACGGGAAGGCGTAAGGTAGCCTGACAGGTATGATGAAAATCGAGAGAACCTTGACCTTTGAACATGGTCATTTTGACGGCATCTTTCCCACTATCCATTTGTAGTTCATGTTTTAATATAATTTGTGGTGAGTTTGACGTCACGTAGTGCATACACTTTTGGTCGTAACTGTTTTATGCAAATGACGTCACTTTCACCTTCACTTTTGACATACATAGTCAACTAACATTGACAGCCTCACATTTTGTCCCCCGTCGCACCGCGGAGCGAAAGGGGGACTATGGTTTTCCCGTCCGTCCGTCCGTCCGTGCATGCGGGCGCTCGTGTGTACGTGTGTACGTGCGTGCGTGCATAAGCGAAGGACCGCATTTGAATTTGGTGTGTGGGTGCAACCCACGTCAAAATCCAAGATGGCCACCACCATGTATGTCTGAACATTGTGAGCGGAATATCTTGAAAAATAAGCGAAGTACCAACTTCTAATCTGGTGTGTGGGTGTATCTAGGCACAAGGAAGAACGCTATTGAAAATTGGGTCGCCACGTCAAAATCCAAGATGGCCGCCACCATATACATGTCTGAACCTTGTGAGCGAAATATCTTGAAAAATATGCGAAGTACCAACTTCTAATCTGGTGTGTGGGTGTATCTACGCATAAGGAAGAACGCTATTGAAAATTGGGTCGCCACGTCAAAATCCAAGATGGCCGCCACCATGTATGTCTGAACCTTGTGAGCGAAATATCATATCATAGCATGTTTTCTGCGTCTTCCACTTTGTCAACTCGCATCACTTCCCCGACGGGGGACCTAGGCGTAACGCTTGTTTCCTTTGGAATCCTCTGGTAAAGTTTGACGAAGATAGCTGAAAGCCTTCGCAAGTTATCGAACTCGCAGACAAACATATATAGCCCAGGAGCATTAGGTTAGGACCTCGAAGAAATTAGTAGAAAGCTGATTCTTTGCACAGAGTTTCAGAATACCATGTGGATGCCCACAATATATAGTCCCACGAGTCCCACCTTGTGGCATTTTAAAAATTCAATATGGCTGCCGGTTGGATGGAAAATACATAAATATGGATAACTTCTGCCTAGAACCTCATAAAAGTGTACTTTTCGTGGCTAAATATATGTTTTAGCACACCAGAATTTTAATACAATATATTTCAGTGACCTCAGATAATGATATGTAGATATAATCCAAGATGGCTGACAAAATTGCTGCTGCTGTAATGCAAAAAAACATCAAAATCATGATAAGTTAAATTTGCTATTATTTTATTTAATGCAAAATGTTTCACATTGTGACCACAAGGCCTGCAAGAGGTAAACAACACATGGGGATTTGACATTTAATTACAATACGACACAAAAGCAGACCAACTCTTTGATCCCAGTCATCCCAACCTGATTCTAGTGTTTTGGACAGTACCGTGTTAACTGAATGTCACTTTTCTTATTCCTGACTTAAACACTGTTATCACCCTCTAAATCAATGTCCCGAGAGTTTTTGCAATTATGGCCATTACAAACAGTACACAAGAGGGTACACTCCAGACCAGACTTGTAGCAAGTGCATCGTTTTCCACACCCCGCCTTGCATCCACAAGATATCATTTTCAGTACTTTCTCAGGGGCGACAGGCCTATCAGTCTCGATTGGAACAAGTAGTCCCTCTCTGTACTGCCACCCCCACTCAGTTGGCAGCAGTTCATTCCCCTGCCACTGCTGAACAGCATGGTATGCTCTGTAGCTGTGGAATTTGGTAGCTGCCGAAGTAGGTGGGAGCGATTCCAGCTTGAAACCAGATGACGTCAAAGATGTTCTCTGGATTGATCGGAAGTACATGAGATATCGGTATTTATCCAGTGACTTCGATCGAGCTGCTCCATACAGCTTCAGCAGAAACAGCTCTCCCACTCTCGCTATTTCTTGTTGAGTGCTTTTAGATCGAGAGAAAACACTCAGGCAATCACAGTTGTCACCATTATCCAACACTGCAAGAGCCTTCTTCTTCCCTTCATTGTAGAGGGCAGAGACGGTATTACATCCTGTTATTGAATGCACAAACATCAGGTGTTGCTTGATGTTCTGGAAGGCTGCCTGAATTGCCCCTATAGAGTACACTTGCAATTGGTTCCATCCAAAGAGCATATGGAGGTCCATGTCTGTTGTAGCTTGTGCTACCAGCATCACAAGCAAATCGGTATCGGTCCCCACAACAACAACCGGTGCTGTATCTGCTTTGGCAGTGTCCATGGCCGTTGATACAATCAGGCAATCTGCATCTGCAGTGCTCTGCTTGACATTCACACCTTTGGCTGCAAATCTTTCCATCATCTTTTTAATCAGTTGATCCTTGTTCTTGCCATTACCCAAAAATGCTTTTTTTCTTGTGGTGGTTTTAATTTCCAGCTCAAACAGAATATCAGCTGATGTGTTCTGTTGTGCTCGTCGCTGCTGTTCTGCTACTTTTGTTGACGAGTCACTGCCATACCCATCAAACACGATTATGGTCTGCATCCCATAATGTTCAAGTACGTACAAAACGTAGTGGTCACAGACCTGATCATATGTGGCATTCTCAGGCCAGGGCAAGCTTTGAAGGAGGTGACCCCCATCGAGGATGAAGCGTGCTCCATCAGGAAGGCTGAGGTGGACACTCACTTTAGACTTCAGGATACTTGCCAGGCCACTCTTCACATTCTTTCTCATAAGCCCTTTATCGAACAAGGAGGGTGGTTGTTTGGCAAATTCATGAAGGAGATATCCCTCCATTTCAGCACTCCTTGATCACGCATGTGACCCTTAGGAATAGTAATGTGCTATTCACCTCCACCTCAACGCCGCGAACAGTGATCTTGTTTCTGTCACCACTGATACTAGTCACTCGATCGTTTCGTTTTAACTTCACGTCGGCATACGTTTTGCCCGTCATCGCCGAAGCTGCCTTGGTGCCAACCGTAACCGCTTGATCCGCATTTACATTTTTGCCGGCAACCACCCCACTTGCTATGTTGACTAGGGAGTCATGTTCTCCATATGAGAACGGAGAGTGCACTTCCAGCCACTGCAAGAAAGTCTCGTAGTCTTTCCTGTCACGAGCTGTGCTGCTGGTGCACAGGTCCACATGCTGGTCAGACGTGTGACTATGAACCCCAGTGAAATCTTCCAACGCATCACAAATTGGGATACATCGGGGCATGGCATGAACCCATTTGGCTATTGTGCTGTCTGATTCCACGACCATGAGCCAGACCTCCAGATGTTTTCAGCAATCGCATCAAATTTTGTTCGATTGTCTGGTCGCTGAAATTGCCACTCCAGAACTTTTCTGTCCATCGAATGGTGAAGAACCCTCTTTCTGTGTAGTTATAGAACTGCACTGAAGACATGGTACTTTCAAGGTCTTTCATCTGGTCAAGGTAGAGGCGGGCAGACTTAGCATACGCAAGGTGACCAGCAGCATGGAACAGGGGGATCATTTCACTGACTGCCTGCAGATGCAAGTCCCAATCCCCAATGCGCTCTGTTCGGATGAAATGCCTGATCATGGACACTTGCTTCAAATATTCAATCCATAGTTGACCGGTTCTACCTTGCTTTTCTGCCTTTACCATGAGAGCATCCATGATATCACTGAGCTGGTTGACACATTCCTCATCTTCCAGACTTGACGTGGGGCATTCCCCATTCAGCAGGGCTTTGTGAATAGCCTTAAGATGGGGCAGATCCACACCACTGAGATCCAATCAGGTTGGTCAAGTAATTTTGACATTATGGCAACTGAAGACAAAAGATGAGCGCGGAGTGCATGAGCATATGCATGACCTGTCATCATATGAATCACAGTGTTTGGAGCATACACTGTCTCCCACAGATCCTCTAAACCACTACCACCCATTACATATCCAATTGCTCCCATATATGACATGAGTAGATGAAAACCCCCAAGTCTTTCAACAATATTCTTCAGACCTGGGTAAGAGGATTTCACAATTTCAGCTGCCTTGATATAGAGGGGTTGGTCAAATGTGACAGGACAAAGATCCAGTCCATACTTTTCAGACAGCTTCTGGGCGAAACACAAAGCAGAATAGATGGTGTCAGGTTGAGATGGATCCTGGTTAATGAATGGCAGAATATGAATCTTACTCATTTCGTGATTTTCTCCTGTCACAGCACATTGCATAAAGCCACTCCATGACGGACATTGTGACACAGGGATACCCAGAGAGAAGCTTACTCACCAGATATTATCCAAGCATTCAGATAATTTGAGGAGGGGTGGTTTGGGTTTGGGAGGTTCATTGGGCCCTATTTTGATGGACTTGAACCCTGGTGCAGTTTTCTTTTTGTACACTTTGATTGGCACTTGTCCAAATTGACCAGTTTGGGCAACATTTTTGTCAACTCCCTCTCTACTGGTAGTGGCCGGTTCCTCACCTGTAGGAGTAACACATGCAATACCACCTAGAACATGCCACGTACCATGCGGCCATTTTGTCGGCCATCTTGGATTATCTCTGCATATCATTATCTGAGGTCACTGAAAGATATTCTATTGAAATCCTAGGATGCTAAAAAATATATTTAGACATAAAAGGTGTACCTTTATGAGGTTCTAGGCTGAAGTTATCGCAATTTATGCATTTTCCGTCTAACCGGAGGACATCTTGAATTTTGAAAATGCCACAAGGTGGGACTCGTGGGACTTTGTACTGTGGGTATCCACATGACATTCTGGAGCTCTGTGCAAAAAATCAGCTTTCTACTAATTTCTTCTCGGCTTCCCCTTCATTTTTGGCTAATGCTCCTGGGCTAATAAGCAAACAAACGAGACAGAACGACATGTGACCGAAAATTTAAAATTTTCGTCATAACCAAACAGACAGAGGTGAAAACATAACCTCTTGGTAATAATCTTATCTGAATTCTCAATTTCCGTGTTTGAAGGTAATAATCAATGTGTCTGAACAGTGTCTGAAGGTAACAATCTTGGTCTTATACAATCATCTAGCAGACCTCATAAATACTGGATGTTCCGTCATCGTCGTGTTCCGAAGGACAGTGACTTGTTGCCATGCTTGAGCTAATTTTTGTATTCAAAATCTAGGCTGATGGAAGGGTGGCATGGCAGCTGTTTCTTTTTGGTGAAGATGGTTCAAACTGCTTCGGTGCTCAACAATGAACTGCAAATATTGATTCACAGAAGATGGAGGAGGAAGTGGACCGTGCTCTGCGGCCAGGAAATGCGGACGAAGTTCTCTCAGAGGCGTTTCGACAGACCGTCACGCGGAAGGACATAAAAACCCTCCACCAGCTCAATTGGCTCAATGATGAGGTTAGCCTGGACCTAATTTGTGTTGTACTTATTACCTGGTTAACAGACACTCCACATTGATGTGATTGCTTGCTTATTTATACATTTTTGTTTGTTTGTTTGCACGTATAATAAATTGCATTGTGTGCATTTTGCTGGAGATCCCACTTAGTCCTGTAATTGCACAGGGATTGTGATTGCATGTATTGAACCTTCATTAAATGATACGCGTAAAGGTGTATCTGAGAATAAGACATCTATTCTCTTCTGAAGGTCATAAACTTTTATATGAACCTCATCATGAAACGCAGCAAGCGGGAAAATCTTCCCAACGTCCATGTCTTCAACACCTTTTTTTATCCACGCATACGGAGTGGTGGGTTCCAGGGCATCAAACGATGGACGAAGAAGGTTGACATCTTTGCGGCGGACATTATCCTGGTTCCGGTGCACCTGGACGTCCACTGGTGCCTGGCTGTAAGTTGTGCTAAGTGTTATTCTCTTGCATTGTTCACATAACCTTTTGTTTCATGATTTTTTATTTTTTATTTTTGTCTAAAAAATCGAGTCTCATGGAAGAGCCAGAACACAGAATGGCAATGGACCAGGCCGCAGCAGAACAAAAAGAACAGCATAACTAGAGCAGGTTTGAAAATAACAGGTAAATGAAAATAAAACACCAACAGCAGGGCCGAGGGACAAAATAGACAGAGACAAACTAACAAAGGGGCGAGGGTTAACTGTAAATTTAAAAAGTGGTGGGCTTGGAGGTGGGGAGGTTGAGGGTTAACAGGGGTATAAAATATAATGGTTTCTGGATTGGTGATGGTCTAAAATGGTGGTGAACAGCTGTCTTGAAGAGCTGGAGGAAAGAATGAGATTGAAAATGTGGTTGATGTGAAAAGTTGATTCCACAGGTGGGGAAATAAGGAGAACAAATAAGTAGAGATGAGCAGTGATTCTGGATTTTGGGAGTTTCACCAGGAGGGGGTTGCTGGTGGACTGCATGCATCCAGCAGAAACTGAGGGGTTGGGGGAAGTAGGGAGAAAGCAGAGGGTGCAAGACCAAAGGAGGAGGTAGAAGACAAAGTGACCACCGACCTGTCTAGGGATAGGTCCATACACTCTACTTCATCGTGGGAGATTCAAATGATCTTGACGGCCTTGGTTTCCATGGCGTCAAGCTGAGCAAGGTGTGAAGCAGGGACGCCAGCCTGTGGATGAAGATCAAACTGTGGATGAAGGCCTTGTATACATTTAAGATTTGAGTTGTGCCAAGGAATGTCCAGTCCACAGGAAACTGGCTTTGGTGGCAAACTTTGAAATGTGGTTTTTCTCCAAGAAAGATCGTGGTCGATGGTGAAACCCAAGAGTGTGAATAACTGAACTTCTTCAATTTTGAGGATTGTTAAGAGTTGATTAGAAGGTTTTCCAGACAGTCCTTTCAGATAGAGTGATAATGTGACATTTCTCAGGATTGAAAGACATATTCCAAGTGTTTGGTCAGGGATTGAAGAGGGGGAGCAGACTGCTGCCTGTCTATCTGAAGGGTGAGGGATGTCACAGCAGAGGGTGGAGTCATCAATGAGACAGAGGATTTTCCAAAGTCAGAGATTGTTGATGTCACACATTGCCTACGAGAGCAGAGGAAGTCAGTAACCCATGAGTGTTGTTGGCCTTGGATGTCATAGGCATTGAGTTTGGAGACCCACAAGAGTTTGGAGAGCAGGGTGGGGTGCCAGACTGTATTGAAATCTCGAGATATTAGACTAATGATAATAATAATTTTTTTATTGTTATATATGTGATGCACATGCAATGAGAATTGCTTAAAAATTGCATTGAATAGTAATGAAATAAAATCAATATTTTATTTGGCTTAAAATAGCAGTGAATAAGAATAGATTCATTGTGATGAGTGTAGAGAGCCCTAAAACAACATTTTGGTGATGAAATAACTTGTGTGGTTTAAAATATCCATATCCATTCTTTAGATGATTATACAAAAAGTTCAGACTGATTCATTGAGGGTGCAATTATAGTTTGGTAAAAGCTGTTGTGCAAGCGATTGGAGTTTGTCTTGACAGAACAACATTTACTCGAGTAGAGAAGTTCAAAAATGTCATGTGTTGGGTGGAACTCATCTCAACTCGTATATCAAGACAGAAAGATGTCTCTGATCTCACGTCTGACATTGAGGGCCTCCATTCATTGTAGGTAGAGTAGGAGCAGCCTGTCCAAGGTAGAGTGACCTGGTCTGAATCTGAGCTGAGGTCGTTGGAGAAAAGTAAGGATTTTATGTCGACTGCGATGATGGGTTCCATGACCTTGCCTTCCATCAACCTTGCTGATGATCGAAAGCAAGCTGATAGGTCTGTAATTAATGGGATCGGCTTTTGCACCTTCATTATGTAATGCGGTGAGGTTGGCTGATTTCCAAGCAGATAGAAGATAACCTAGGGCAATGATAGGATGAACTGGGAAAAAGAGGATGTGCAAGAACAGCAGAGCAGGTTTGATGCCATCCGGTGCACTTGATGAATCAGGGTCGAGGGATGCAAGAAACTTTTCCACCTTCTCAGGTGCAAAAGACAGTCCAGGAGGAGTTGATGGTGACTGGGTGGTGTGGGTAGAGAGTGCATGGTATTGGGGATAACTTTTGGAAGGAAATACTGAATTGAGGCATTTGGCCTTCTCATGAGAGGGTTCGGTTGTGGTGTCATTTGGAGAAGGAAGGGATGGGAAGGGGGGCATCCTCCAAAGACAGACTTCACACGGTGCCACCAGGTTTTGGAGGATGGATACAAGTTTGAAAGTTAAATCTTGAGGTTGGACAGATGACGTTTGCTGGCTCTCCTGAGAGCAGACAGACACACTTGTTGTGGGCTTTGTGGAATGTTCTGAGGTTGCTTTTTGTTGGATTTCCCTTCCAGGAAGAGGAAGTTTACTGATTGAGTCAGTTGCATGGATTCACTGAAGTCCTTTGCTGAAGTGCCGTGGCTGGTGAGAGAGTTACCAATACCCGGCTAGTTGGAATGGTGACAATTGAAATCACCACATATGAGGAAGAGAGAGTTGTGAGAAATGGTTATCAGTTGGTCCATTTTGTCTGAGTGAGAGGTAAATGGAGTCGTCACTGTATGGAGGATGGTACAACACACAGACAAACAAGAGGTGGGAGTGGAGGAGAATATCTCTGGGGTTTGGGAGATGCAAGAGCAGTACAATGACTGAGAAATTGAATTATTGATGTACAGTGCGACTCCACCGCCAGAACTTGATTTGGGTCAGTCAAACTGGAGGAGAGGCATGAAAAACTCAGAGATATCCCGTGGGAGGAAGGATTCCGTTACACAGATGGTGTCCGGTTTATGAACAGCAGCCTGAGTTGAGGGATATGTCAAGTTGGAGTGCAGGCCTTGGATGTTTGAGATCCACACAGTTAGGGACAGGGGAGGAGGAGCTGCCAGCTGGGTGCAGGAATGTGGAAATGAGCAAGGTGAGGAGCAAAGCGGGGAGGGACGTTGGGAGGATGTGTGGTGGGGGTTGGAAGCTAGGAGGGTGTGTGGTGGGTGGGGCAGGTGGATGGAAGATAGGAGGAAGTGGGGCTGGGCGCAGTCTTTGAGGGCGAGTGGCTGGCCGCAATCTGGGAGGGTGCGTGGCTGGCCAAAATCTGGGAGGGTACGTGGCTGGCCGCAATCTGGGAGGGTGCGTCATTGGCCGCAATCTGGGGAGGGTGCGTGTCTAGCCGCAATCTGGGGAGGGCGCTGGGCTCGGTGCAATCTGGGGAGGGTGCGGGGCTTGGCTCAATCTGGGGAGGGCGCTGGGCTCAGCGCAATCTGTGGAGGGTGCTGGGCTCTGCGCAATCTGTGGAGGGCGCCGGGCTCAGCGCAATCTGTGGAGGGTGCTGGGCTCTGCGCAATCTGTGGAGGGCGCTGGGTTCTGCGCAATCTGGGGAGGGCGCTGGGCTCTGCGCAATCTGGGGAGGGCGCTGGGCTCTGCGCAATCTGGGGAGGGCGCTGGGCTCTGCGCAATCTGGGAAGGGCGCTGGGCTCGGTGCAATCTGGGGAGGGCGCTGGGCTCTGCACAATCTGGGGAGGGCGCTGGGCTCTGCGCAATCTGGGGAGGGCGCTGGGCTCTGCGCAATCTGGGGAGGGTGCGGGACTCGACACAATCAGGGGAGGGCGCTGGGCTCGGTGCAATCTGGGGAGGGTGCGGTGCTTGGCTCAATCTGTGGAGGGCGCTGGGCTCTGCGCAATCTGTGGAGGGCGCTGGGCTCTGCGCAATCTGTGGAGGGCACTGGGCTCTGCGCAATCTGTGGAGGGCGCTGGGCTCTGCGCAATCTGTGGAGGGCGCTGGGCTCTGCGCAATCTGTGGAGGGCGCTGGGCTCTGCGCAATCTGTGGAGGGCGCTGGGCTCTGCGCAATCTGTGGAGGGCGCTGGGCTCTGCGCAATCTGTGGAGGGCGCTGGGCTCTGCGCAATCTGTGGAGGGCGCTGGGCTCTGCGCAATCTGTGGAGGGCGCTGGGCTCTGCACAATCTGTGGAGGGTGCGTGGCTAGCCGCAGTCCGGGGAGGGTGAACGGGCCCGGCGCGGTCCGGGGAGGGCGAACGGGCCCGGCGCGGTCCGGGGAGGGCGAACGGGCCCTGCGCGGTCCGGGGAGGGCGAACGGGCCCGGCGCGGTCCGGGGAGGGCGAACGGGCCCGGCGCGGTCCGGGGAGGGCGAACGGGCCCAGCACGGTCCGGGGAGGGCGAACGGGCCCGGCGCGGTCCGGGGAGGGCGAACGGGCCCGGCGCGGTCCGGGGAGGGCGAACGGGCCCGGCGCGGTCCGGGGAGGGCGAACGGGCCCGGCGCGGTCCGGGGAGGGCGAACGGGCCCGGCGCGGTCCGGGGAGGGCGAACGGGCCCGGCGCGGTCCGGGGAGGGCGAACGGGCCCGGCGCGGTCCGGGGAGGGCGAACGGGCCCGGCGCGGTCCGGGGAGGGCGAACGGGCCCGGCGTGGTCCGGGGAGGGCGAACGGCCGGGGATGAGAGGGGGGTAGGTAATGAGGGATTTGCCACCATTATTAGACGTGCAGGGAAATTGATTGTTGTGTGCTTACACCTTCTGCAAAATTGCCTTCTTAGGATTTCCAAGTTGGATGTAGGAAGACGGACTTCATGGCCTGGGTTGAAAAAATGTTTTCAATTGAAGCCCTGGTGGAAAGTAAAGCTGTCGGTACGAGAGGAGGGTGCATGCATTTTTAAGAATTTCTCAGGTGAACTTGGCATTTCGGAATGAAAAGGTTTTGAGAATTAAGCCTTGTGAAAAAAGAAGAGAAAGAAATTGGATGGAGAAGAATAATAATAATGCATGGTTTCTTCCTGAAGGAATAGTCGGGAAAGTGAGGCATTTTAAAACTAGTTTATTAAAAGGGTTTTTTTACGTTTCGAGTTTTTAAAGTAAGAAACGTTTTATTCAGTGAATAATCTGTCTGGGGATATTGGAAAGGAGGAACTGTGCACACACAGTAGATAGAGTTCGTTTTTTTGTTGTTGTTTTTTGTTGTTGTTTGGAGAGAATAAAAAAAATTTGGAGTGAGGAGGAGAAAAGGATCAAGTTGAGGGATAAGAGATGGCAATACTGTACCTGGGATAAAAGGAGCACAACGAAGGACATGCGATCAAAAAAGCAGAAGCACCAACTTGAGCCCTTGAGGGGGGGGGGGGGGGGGGGTGAAGGCCAATTTTAATTGTTACACAAATTTGACAATTCAACACAACTCTGTATTGTTTGGCATGGAAAATTGGAAGGAAACATGATCAGAAACACACAAATGAAAAAGAACCATGAAAACACAATGGATTTGGTCCAGGAAACTTAGCTTTGATGAGCGGGATGGAGGAACTTTTGTTGAACCAGCATCACACGTGAAGGAACCCAAAACTGGAGTCCGAAAGTTAATGAAACGGTTAATAGTTTATTTTATTTTATTTATGAACTAACTTATTATTATGAATGTATTTTACAACAAATTAACCCTTATTCTCTTCTCCATTTATTGATCCAAGTCCACTTATTGTTATTTGCGTTCTGCATCTCCAAATGTGTTGTTCCTTTGTGAGGATGTTAAACAAATGTTGTTGCAATGTAGTGGTGAGTGTTGCAGTGTTCTGCATCCATGGATGTTTGTACTTGTCAGCATATCGTTTTTACTTCTTTTTTTTTGTCTCTCTTGTTGCATGCAGTCCATCGATTTAAGAAAGAGAACCATCTCGTATTATGACTCCATGGGAAATGGAAACCAAGAGGCTTGTCATGTCCTGCTGTGAGCGCTGCATGACCCCCTTAAAATTTTTCCTTCTTGCCTTTACAAGTGGAATTTTTTGTGTAAATATACACCATCCTCCCTCGCCTTCCTCTGCCATATTTTATTATTTCAATTTTTTTGCTTGTTTCCAAAGGAACTACCTGAAAGAAGAGAGCTTGGACAAAAAGGGGAGGAGGTTTCTCACCAGTGAGTGGCGTTTGCACTCCAAGAGTTCCAGGGTATGTTGAACTCTGAGGGATTAATGCTCGTACTTGTGTTCTTTGCTTGCAAGCTGTGCTTTGGAAAGTGTTGTGCAGCTTTATCTACATTTCCATTTCCTAAACAATATTTTATAGATTTTTTTTTTTTTTGTTGTTGTTGTTACGGTTTTTGCGCGACACCTTCCCTTACCAAGTAGAGATTAAGCCCCTTGTTCTCCTGGGGTCTTCGCAACCGCGAGACTGAGTCGCCACTTCCGGTCAGACGCGGGTACAGGGTTTCGGGACAATTTTCACACGTACCTAAGTACCCACGCCGCTGCGGAAGCGGGGATCAAGTCTCGCACGAACCATGCGTAATTGGAGTACACCCTAGCGGATTGCGTACCACGTGGTCCGTGCTGTTACCTTGCTACTGGAACCCGATCAGAGCGATATAATTCGTACCATGCTAAGTCAATGATGGAAAACACAAGACGGTCGAATCAAAGGAATAACAGGTTTAATTATTATTTACAATGATTGGTAGAAAAAGCAGAGACATAGGGCAGTCTTAAACAGTCTTACTTATCTCCCAGACAATGGGCCCATTCACACTCACAGGGGGATGAAGGAAGAATTGTTCATGCGCTGAACGTGCCGGCTTTGGTCGTCCAGGAACAGCTCACCCGGCGTGGCCCTCTGGCGGTCACAGCACGTGTCCCGGTGAAGACAGGCAGGCAGGCGGGATGATCCTCGTGGCGCTTGTATTGGCAAAGGCAGGCAGGAGGTAGGAAATATTCGCGCGTCTCTGGCCCGGCACGGCTGTCTTTCACAGCGCGATTAATATAACTGCGCGCTTTCACTCTCGTAACTCAACGGAGGATCGGACTCAAGCTCAACCGAGAACTCAACTTGTAACTCATGCGCGTTTCACCCGAGCTCATAACTTGTAACTCGTCTGCCTCCCTTCTCATAACTTGTCACAGCGCGTCTCTCCTCATAACTCAACGAGTGCCTCTCCCCTCATAACTTAATTCAACAGAGGACTCCGGCTCACAACTGAGGTGGGGGCTCCGGGCACAGGGTTATATCGCCACGCCCTGGCCTGCATCGAATGTTCCAAACCACGCCTTTTGCCGCAGTGGTAAGCCACTCCCCTCGAGCCCTGATCGGTAAGCACGAGCCGCCAGTCACTCCCACTCTTCCTGTCCCGCCTTCCTTTGGCCTTGATCGACTTGTTCAGGCCGGCCTCGTGGTATTTCGCGCCAAATCCACAAACAATCAAGGCATCATAAGCATTAGAAGGAGACCTAACTCTCATTATTCTACTCAACGCAAACTAAACATAGGAAAGGTCTACGCTGACATTTACTATGAAATAACTGAACTTAAACGAGGCTACATGTTGTAGTGTAACTAAACTATGAGGGGAAATTAACCTTTTATTGTAAAAACACAAAACTGCAACACTACACCCCTCCCTCGTCAGACTCGTCCCGAGTCGGAACCAACAAATGCAACGACTGGTTAGAGAATGACATGCAAAATTAACTTTTACTTTTACATGTGACATATAGGTGTGGTTCCCCCTAACATTCACTCTGACCCGTGTATGCGACAGGTTTAAAACACTAGATATGTCCCTCCTATTGCGTTGAGTAGCTACATATCAGATTCACGCCCACAACTAACCGAATTCCGGAATTTGTCAAACTAAACACATAGCCGGTGGGCAGCATTTTTATATTTACAAGCACAGAAACGTAATCTTATTTACAATTCTATGACCCAGGACCTGTCCGTTTTGGAAGAGAAGATTGGAGGGGAGAGAAAGCACAGCAAAATCACAAAACACTCAAAATTCATGACAATTGCTGCTTGCTTCTTGCATCTTGCTTCTTGCACCTTCTGTGTGCATATATATCAAACCGGCTAGCCCCCGGACCGGCATACAGGCCATTTTTAATCTTCAGGGCTACCTAAACTTGCACATATTCTCATCCCCAGCATACCATAATAAAAATGCACAAACAATGCTTTTATTTCATTTCTTTGCCAGGCAGGGCCACTACCATGTGGTCCAACTGTGTGGCATTAACGCCACTCAAAACAAGTGGTCCGAAGATGCAAGATTTTGCAGCAAGGTGCTGCACAGCAGAGGTGCAAGGCCACAAAGCTTTGTGGTCCATAGTGTGTAAGGTACAGCAAAGGGTTTGTGGCAGCAAAGTGCTGCACAGGTTCAGCAAAAGGAGACGGCAGCAAAATGCTGTGCCATTCGGCTGCACAGATGTAGCAAGGTGCAGCATGGATGCTGCACAGGTCGATGGTGCTGCACAGTTCCACCTCCAAAATGGTCCTGGGGTGGGGGGAGAGACAAGGCACAACAAGCAAAACGGAAAGGACGCAACGGCACACAGAAAACAAGGTAATGCAATGCAAGGGGCGCGGAAGAGCGAGCAGAGCAGGCTCGTCCCTAACCGTCCGTACCCCCCACCGTCGGCTTACTCTACCCTCGCCCCCCTTGTATTTACAATCCGTCTCTACCTCTTGTCTCCCATATCCCCCTCTTATCCAAATTCGTCTCCCAATCCCTCCCAGGAAGGAAGGAATGGAACAACCACAATGTCCCATTACGTCATGATGCGTCTCACTACTCAAACAGTTCACAAAGCCTTGGTGTGGAGCTTCGTCCTCCTTGGTGACTGGCTGTAGATGGTGCGAAGGGATTTCTCATCTCCTAACTACACTACTGACATTTACTTTTAACCGACCCGGGGTCAAACCCAGCCAATTGGCCATCTTTAAACTATGTGGTTCTAAGAACCCGAATTCCGATTGCCCACCTGGTGCCCTCCGAATTTGTGTCTCACTCCCACGAATTTTCTCTCTGTGCCCTTGCACAATTTCGGGGCTGGGTCGTGTGGCTATACCAGCAGGTCTACCTACCTGCGCACCTCCGCCACTGAAGTCGCCACCCGAGCCTACCTGCTCCTGCGACTACCTAACTGCGGAAGGCCCCTCCTGGCACATTACCCCCTGATGCCCACCTTGGCATTGGGCAACCCGGGTCCTCTCCTGGGATCCTCGGACCCCACTCAACAACTCACAACTACCCTAACTGGGGAAGGCCCTTCCTGGCACATTACTCCCTGATGCCCACCTTGACATTGGGCAACCCGGGTCCTCTCCTGGGATCCTCGGGCCCCACTCACAACGAACCTATCCGGCTCCCAGAGCCTACCTGCGGCCTCACCTGGCCGGTGGGGGCTCTGGGCACAGGGTTTATATCACCACGCCCTGGCCTGCATCGAATGTTCCAAACCATGCCTTTTGCCGCAGTGGTAAGCCACTCCCCTCGAGCCCTGATTGGCGGCTCGTGCTTACCGGTCACTCCCACTCTTCCTGTCCCGCCTTCCTTTGGCCTTGATCGACTTGTTCAGGGCCGGCCTCATGATATTTCGCGCCAAATCCACAAACAATCAAGTTATCATAAGCATTGGAAGGAGACCGAACTCCCATTATTCTACTCAATGCAAACTAAACATAGGAAAGGTCTACGCTTACATTTACTATGAAATAACTGAACTTAAACGAGGCTACATGTTGTAGTGTAACTAAACTATGAGGGGAAATTAACCTTTTATTGTAAAAACACAAAACTGCAACAATATATATATATTATATATATATGCAACAATATATATATATTATATATATATGTAAAAACACAAAACTGCAACAATATATATATATGTATATACATACACACACACACACACACACACATTGTGTGCGTGCGTGCGTGCGGCGCATGCAGGAAGTATTCAGACCCCTTTACTTTTACACATTTTTTAATGTTGCAGCCTTGTGCTGAAATCGTTTAAATTCATTTTTTCCCTCATCAATCTACACTCAATACCCAACAATGACAACGAGAAAACAGGAATTTAGAAAGTTTTGCAAATTTATTAAAAAGAAATAACTGAAATATCACATTGACATAAGTATGCAGACCCTTTGCTATGACACTTGAAATTTAGCTCAGGTGCCTTTCATTTCTCTTGATCATCTTTGAGATGTTTCTACACCTTGATTGTAGACCACCTGCAGTAAATTAAATTGATTGGACATGATTTGGAAATGCACTCACCTGTCTATATAAGGTCTCACAGCTGACAATGCATATCAGAGCAAAAACCAAGCCACGAGGTCGAAGGAACTGCCTGCAGAGCTCAGAGACAGGATTGTGTCGAGGCACAGATCTGGGGAAGCCTACAAAAACATCTCTGCTGCATTGAAGGTTCCCAAGAGCACAGTGGCCTCCATAATTCTTAAATGGAAGAAGTTTGGAACAACCAGGACTCTTCCTAGAGCTGGCCGCTCGGCCAAACTGAGCAATCCGGGGAGAAGGGCCTTGGTAAGAGAGGTGACAAAGAACCCGATGGTCACTCTGGCTGAGCTCCAGAGATCCTGTGTGGAGATGGGAGAAACTTCCAGAAGGACAACCATCACTGCAACACTCCACCGATCTGGGCTTTATGGCAGAGTGGCCAGACGAAAGCCTCTCCTCAGTGAAAGACACATGAAAGCCCGCTTGGAGTTTGCAAAAAAGCACCTAAAGGACTCTCTGACTGAGAAACAAGATTCTGTGGGCTGTGGGCCTGCAAGCTACTGTACAGAATGAAAACACTCCACAGTATCTATTAGTGCAATTAGCTGTCTTCCTTTTCCCCATTGAAACTGGCACGGCATGCATTCACGGATTTTCATCGACATTCGTGTGATTTGCCTCGCCATTTCCAGGATTTTCATTGACATTCGTGGGATTTGCCTTGCCATTTCTGTTGCATTCATCGACCTTCGCAGATTATTGTCGACATTCTCGGGCTCTGCCTCACCATTCGCGCATTTTACCTCGCCATTCGCGGTTTGTTTTTTTCTATTCGTGGATTTTCGCAACTCTGGAACCTATCCCCCCCCCCCCCCCCCCCCCCCCATTTTTGCATTGAAACAACGCCCCGCCATTCGCGGTTTTGCAATTCGCGGGATTCTCCGGGAATGTATTCCCACCGAATAGCGGGGTCCGACAGTACTTGTGTGTTCATGTATGATTTCGAGTTTAAATGTTCCAAATGTTGTCTTCGTCAATTTCCTGCTTGCTCAGGTGATGCTTTGTTCTTATTTAAAACCTTTGTAATAAGTAGTGTTGAATTAAACTTTGCTTTTTATTCAGTAGCAGAAAGGTTTCTTCGGTTGGAAGCCAAATGGTGTATAAGGAAAGTTATTTGTAAAGTATTAGAGAAATGCTTCTTCTTTTTGTAAAAGCTTTTGTGTATAATCTACTGTATTTAAGTTCAAGTATGTGTGGTTTTTCTTTTTCTTTTTCCTGGGAATGAGAATATGACTCCTTTTGGAGTTTTCTTTTTTTTCTGTTTTATAATAAAAGGTGCAAATGTCAGACGTTTTTCTCTTTCCTTCTCACAGGAAATTCCCCAGCAGATGAATGGCAGTGATTGTGGTATGTTCACTTGTAAATACGCCGATTACATCGCAAGGGAAAAACCAATAACTTTTTTGCAGGTATGTATTTGTGTCGTGGTTTTAAATGAAGTTGACCATGTGGTTTTTACCTTGTAATACTTTGTGAGGAAAAGAATATGCTTATGAAAGTTATATATCAGAAAGTTATTTTTAGGTTATATATCAGAAATAACCTCAGACTGGGTCCCGGTGTTCGGCCGTCCATTAACATTTGAATAAAACATCTTCTCACAAACTACCTGGCCGATATGGACCAATTTTTGTATGATGCATCATATCAGTAAAGTCTCGAGAGGTTGTGCTCACTCCCCCATCCAGATCTGTCCCTATAAAGGCGATACAAGTGGAGTTTTGCCCCTAATTTGGGTATTTAATTTTAAAATCCCCTCAGAAACCGACCAAACTGGCCATATGGCATCGAGACCATGCCCTTAACCTTAAGTTGTGCTTCCCATGGCTGTATCTTCCCCGGAAAGGAGACAATGGGCCCCCTCCCCGAATCCTTCATATTCACTTTAACATCTCCACAACTACCCAGCCGATAAGGACCAAAATTTGTATGATTTGTCAGGACAGCAAGGTCTCAATGGGTTCTGCTCCCCATCTGGACCTCCCTATAAAGGGGGTAAAAATGGGGGGTTTGCCCCAAATTTGGGTATTTGATTCAAAAACACTTCTCAGAAACCAATTGGATACAGACGCTTTCGTCTCCTGGAAAGCAAATCCAACGGAAGGAATCTCATTTCCTTTCACAAAGCCCGAAACAAGTGTGTCCACCCTCAGGAGAGCCAGGAAACAATATCTCACCGTTCTCAAGACCGAACTCTCTTATCTGTCTCCTCTTCCAAATCCTGGTGGCGTCTGGTCAAATCTGTTTCTGGTGTTTGTTCCCCCTCCATCCCCTCCCTCACCTCAAACGGCTTAACGGCTGACTCCGCACGTGAAAAGCTGAATGCCTCAACTCTGTGTTTGCCTCTAAATCTTGTGTCCCAATCCCATCCCTCTCTGTACCCACCGTACCCCAGTCGTACCCAGCTGCTCCTGGACTCTGTGTCCTTTCCTCCTGACAAGGTGGAAAAGTTTCTGTCAACCCTCAACTCTGATTCTGCAACTGGTCCTGACGGCATCAGCCCATGGGTCCTAAAATCATGCTCTTCGCTCTTTCACTCCCTCTTTCTGTTCTCTTCACCCTCTTTTGCTCAAGGTCATCTGCCATCTGCTTGGAAATCAGCCAACATCACCGCTTTGCACAAAAAAGGTGCAAAAACAGATCCTAGCAACTACAGACCAATCAGCCTTCTCCCAATTATCAGCAAAATCATGGAATCCATCATTGCTTCAGATATGAAATCTTTCCTCTTCTCCAATGGCTTGATCTCTGATCATCAATTTGGTTTCAGACCTGGTCACTCTACTCTGGACATGCTGCTTCTGCTTTCTCAACAATGGATGGAGGTCCTCAACGCCAAACAGGAAATTAGAGCTGTCTCCCTTGACATTTCACGTGCCTTCGATACGGTCTGGCACCCTGCTCTGCTCACCAAACTCTCCTCCTTTGGTATCCATGGAAATCTCCACGCATGGCTGGCAGACTTCCTCTCTGGTCATAGTCAACGTGTGGCCCTGAATGGGTTTCTCTCATCTCCTCTTCCTGTTCGGGCTGGAGTTCCCCAGGGTAGTGTTCTGGGCCCTGTGCTTTTCTGGTCTTCATCAATGATCTCTCTGACTCTCTTGAAAATCCTCTCTATCTCTTTGCTGACGACTCTACTCTCTGTCGCTCCATTCCTCATCCCTCAGATCGGCAGTCTGCAGCCTCCTCACTCTCTGCAGACCTGGACAAAATCACAGACTGGGCAAACAAGTGGAACATGTCTTTCAAGCCTGATAAATCTCACTCTTACGATGTCTCTCCGAAAAGACCGACTGGACAACCCTCCCATCCACTTTCTGAATAATCCTCTCCAAGAAGTTCTGTCACTCAAGCTTTTGGGTCTCACTATTTGCCATGATCTTTCCTGGGAAAACCACATTTCAAATCTGGCCTCCAAAGCCAGTCGCCGACTGGGCATCCTCTGTCGTGCGAAGTCCTTCCTTGGCACACCTGAGCTCCTCACCACATACAAGGCTTTCATCCGCAGCTCTATGGAATACTGCTCTCCCCTCTGGTCTGGTGCTCCTGCCTCACACCTAGCTC
The DNA here is from genome assembly GCF_964187855.1 of Myxine glutinosa. Lineage (NCBI taxonomy): Eukaryota > Metazoa > Chordata > Myxini > Myxiniformes > Myxinidae > Myxine > Myxine glutinosa. The sequence goes on along the minus strand of NC_136267.1, from coordinate 90,647,120 downwards.
GTCTTCACGCTGTTGAAACCAAAGCGTTCAGAATCATTGGAATCTCCCGCGATGAAGCTAGCTCCAAGGGCCTTTCACTCACTCACCGCAGGCAGGTTGGTGGTCTTTCCGTCTTCTACCGACTCCTCTCTGGCCTTGCCCCCCCCCCCCCCCCCAGCTCTCTCTGGGCTCTGTCCCCCAAATATTCCTACAGGTCGCACAAGATCTGCCTGCAACCCTCTTATGGTTAAACTGCCAAAATCAAGACTTTCTGCTCACCTTCACTCCTTCATTCCTCTTTTCTCCCACCTCTGGAACAAACTCCCTCACTCTCTTCAATCCCACTCCACCCTCCAGGTCTTTAAAACAGCTGTTCACCACCATCTCTTATCCTCCCCCATCCAAAACCTTGATCTTTTCTACCCCTGCTAATTTCGGTCCCCTTGTGTTTTATACCTCTTCCCCCCCCCCCCCCCCCCCTTCCCACGCCTCCTCCCCCCAAGCCCTCTCCCTCCCACACTTCTCCCTGCTCTCAAATGTTGTGGTTGTGTGCCTCCCCTTCTCTCCCCATCTTGTCTTCCGCTCCCTCTTTTTGTATATTTTGTTTGTCTGGTTGATTTGTTTGTGAAATAAATGTTAGCTCTTTCACGAGCCTCGATTCAGTATACAAAAAAAAAGAAAAAAAAAAAGAGCAAATTGGCCATGCGGCATCGAGACCATGCGCTAATTTTAAGTTATGTTAACTTAAGTAATTGAATGGCACAATTTGTAGCTGCCCATCAAAACTGGAAGTAAACTTCAATCTCTACATGTCCAATAGCTTTTGAAACTGCCTCTAATGGGCATAAACAGCAATACCGCACTTAGCATTGTCGATGCATTCCAGAAGGACATTATGTTAATCGAAACAATGTTAAGTGGGTTCTAATTTCCCATCAACTTGCATGTATTAAATGGGGATGCATTCTGATAATGTTGTAATTATAACTTCCATTGGCATCATCGATAGCATGATGCGGATTAATAAACAGTATGTAGATGCTAAAATAACATCTGAAAAAATGTACATGTAGTAAATAAATGAACAAAAACAAAGTTCATTCAATGCTCACCAGTCTTATCTCGGAGCTAACATGGGGTGTGTTTAATATATAATAATAACCACCGTTAGAGGCCATTTTTCGCGGGGGTTGGCCTTTTTCGGGGACCGTGGTTGTTGTTGTTTTTTGGTCCCCTTTTTGAAGCAATGTTTTACGGCCGGATGCCCTTCCTGACGCCAACCCTTTTTGCCGCCAACCCTTTTTGCCGCCTTTAACGACAACCAGGGAATTACCAGTGAACTGGTACTCAATTAGCCGACCTCGGAAGGATGACAGGCTGAGTCAACCCCCCTGGCGTTAATTCAGCAATCGACCGGGATTCGAACCCAGGATCCTCGGATCCTAAGCTGGCACCCTAGCCGCTAGCCCAACACCAGGGCTGTGTTTGGGGTGTGTTTGATGGGGGTGGGGGGGGTGTGTTTGATGCCTCCAAATGCCGTTGCTCCGATATGGCATGCTAGGGAGAGGGAGGGATGGCGGGGTTATCCGCATCACCCTCTTCAGTCTGGTGCAGATGCAGGCTGTTTTCTCTTGAAGAATGAGGCCCTGGAAGAATTAGCCCTGGTGTTGGGCTAGCGGCTAGGGTGCCGGCTTAGGATCCTGGGTTCGAATCCCGGTCGATCGCTGAATTAACGCCAGGGGGGTTGACTCAGCCTGTCATCCTTCCGAGGTCGGCTAATTGAGTACCAGTTCACTGGTAATTCCCTGTTTGTCGTTAAAGGCGGCAAAAAGGGTTGGCGTCAGGAAGGGCATCCGGCCGTAAAACATTGCTTCAAAAAGGGGACCAAAAAACAACAACAACCACGGTTCCCGAAAAAGGCCAACCCCCGCGTTGCGGGGAAAAATGGCCTCTAAAGGTGGTTATATTTTTATATAATGAGGCGAGAGAAAGTCGTCTTGGCATCTTTTTACGGCATAGCCCATCGGGCAGAGCCGTCTAGAACAGTGTTTGTCCGTCCGTATGTATGTATGTCCCCTCAAACGTATACCGATCAGAGCTGAGAATCTGGTCACATGACAGGGTGATGTGATTACGTCTGATGTCATTACGGTGGTGCGGCTGCTGACTCTCCACACACCGCCGTTTTGATTTATATGCCATTCATTCCGAACATATTGTCGAACCTGTCATTTATCACAATCGCCATGCTCTACCTTAACGTTTTTCATTATGTGTGAAACACAAACAAACCGATTGTTCAAATGACCATCAAATATCAAAAGCATCGGCGTTATGTCTCTTCCAACAATACGGTACGTATAGGCCTTAGGTGTTATGCCTCATCTTCAGACTGCTTCAGACAAATTAAGCCCATGTTTCTTAATACAGTAGTGTATCGTTTCAGTAGTGTCGTTTTCGTAATCGTAATAATAACAATAATATCGTAAATATAACCATAATACTCTAATCCCAATGTCGTGAATTGAAGGTTTATGGATTGAAGTGGTGCATTGTTCATGATCAGTGATTAGCGTTGTTCGGCACCAATATTAATAACCGAGGAAGGAAGGAATTTGCCTCGGTTTTTTAATAGTAATTTCGTTTTCGAAATAATGATCGCGTAACGTTAATATTATAGTAAATCTAAACATAACACTAATCCCTTCGTTGTGACTGCAAACTTACTGGAAGTTAAAACATATTGTTATGGATCTCAACGTCGGCCTTTTTTCCCCTTAAGAAGGGGGGATTAATCCCCTTGTGTGCGACTGACCGACGTGAGTCCTGAAGTTGCGCAGCTCCCTCCGGAGAGGCAGGTGAGCAACCTCGTTCGCGACCGCGGACAAGATGTTAATTGCCCAGCGGATTAGCAGCCGCGGCACGAACCATTAGCAAGTACTAGACCCGATTCTGAAACGTTGGCCAAATCGTGCCACAGGTATCCAATGGGGAAATCACTAAAACAAAACGGATGTAAAGGAAAGAAGGCAAGGTAGGAAGAACAAATATAATTTATTACTAATATTTACACCATCAAAGGAACCAAGGAGAAGGAAAGATACGAAAATAAAGACAGAAGGATGGAAGGATCAGAAGACATAGTGCAATACTAACTTATCTAAACAGGCTTAACTTATACCCCAGGACAAGACACACAAAACAGACGACAATCAGACTTACACGAATGGGGAATGAAGGCAGTAACGAATGGCTGGAAGGGGAGGAAGGTTCAGCTGGAGGTGGATGGCTGGACGGACTAGGTGGTCGGATCACAAGGCGGGAAGGATGCGGGTGGTGGGTGTGATCCCGGCTCGAGTTGAGCAGCCGCCGACTCTCCCCAATCGTCTCCGCACGGCGACGTTGCTTCGTGGCCGCAACTGCCGTCACCGCTGTCGACGCTCAAAGCTGCGGTGGTTAAAACTGCGGTTTGTTCAAAGCTGCGGTTTGTTCAAAGCTGCGGTGGACTCCTTTAGGTGAACTCATCCCTTCTCTGGTGGGGGCGTCGCGTGACGGGTTATATAGGGCCACACCCTCGAATCTTCGCGAACTTGCCCGATCGTTCTTTCTCTGCCCTCTCAAGCCAAACCCCTCGTGCTTGGTTGGTTGATTGGCAAGGGCTCACTCCTCCTTCCTATGACGAGGTGGAGACACGCCTTTCTTCTCCGAACCGACCGCGTGCTTAATGGAGGGCGAATGCAGTTGGCAAATGCGGTTGGCAATGGAGGTTTTTGGGAATTTGAAAAGGGAACTATCTTATGTCATCTGATGCAATGCAGAGTCGATTAATGGGAAACACAGCCTTAAACTAATACACATAATAAGGAAATAACTATTTAGAAGGGTATATGGTGGCCTCCGTGCATGTATATGGACTAACTAAGAGGACGACCTTTGACCTTTACACACAAAACGGAGATATTTACAAGGAATCATTACACTACTCAGGGTGATATTTACAACAAGATTCACAAATCCGCAACAATATCATTGTGTCTGTTACGTCATTACGTCTATGATGTCATTACGACGGCTGACTGCACCGAGCTACATTTGAATTTACAAGTATAACCGCTCACTACGTGGGTGGCAGGAAGGGCCATTCATCTTTGGGGTATATAGATTACAGTCGATCTATGGTCGGGTCTCAAGAACACTGGGTGTGTTCATTTACCAAGTTTCTTGTGGATAAATCGCCAAGTGGTTTAAGCATTCGAGCAAGCACGCCATTCAAAACCGTTAAGGAACGGCTGGCTTGGCAAGTGCTAGCTCGCTGTTTGGTAAATGAGCACACCTCCAACCCTTGTGGGGTATAATCTAGATTACAGTAGATCTTACCTCATGTACGTCCAGATTCCTCCAAATTTCTTTGTTTAATGTTATAAACAGCATTAGTGACAGTTTGAATACTAATAATATGTGTTTGTGGTTTATAATATTTTACAAGCCCGGCTACGCCGCTGTTAAACGTTTGGTCAGGTTTTCCTTGTCGAGCTCATTGTCGCATGAAAAAGCATTGAAAGCCATTCTTTTCACGACAGTGCTGCACTCCAAGTCAGGACCATTTTTAGACGTGAGCTCCAGAGTCTCATTAACTTTATTCGGAATGTTTGAAAGAATTTTACAGGTTAATGTCCTTTCTGGTTGGTCCTCTTCTGTTGCTTGTTCAGCCCGTTGTTGGTCGAGCTCTACCAGGTCCTCATTGGTCAAACTCTCCCCATTAGAGTTCAGCAGCTCCTCAATATCTCTCATGTTGACTTTGTTGAATCCCACTTCGTTTGTCATCTCCGTCGTTCCATGAAGTCGTTGATGCATTTTGGCCAAATCTTCTTCCAAACACTGTTCATGCAGTTAGTTGCCCATGACTTCCTTCTCGGCCTCAGCAATGTTTTCAACGGCTTTCATGATGTTAAAAGACTGCCAGAAGTCTTGAATGGATTGGATGTCTTTGCCATCTGTCTCACAGATCTCGCATGAGAAAAGGTGTGTCGCAGGTAGTAAGCCTTGAATGCTGCGATGGTGCCCTGATCCATCGGTTGTAGGAGGGAAGTTGTGTTTGGAGGAAGCAACACAACTTCAACTTTGATGCCAGTTGATAAGGAGTCGAGGTCGACTGGGTGACCTGGTGCGTTGCCCAACAGTAACAGCGTTTTCTTTTCAAAGATTTTTTTTTTTTTCACAATAACTTTTCACTACTGGACAAAAATCATGCACAATCCAGGTCTGAAAAATGTCCCTGGCCCTCCAAGCCTTGCGGTTTGACAGCCAGGTGACAGGCAGGGTAGCCTTGCAGAAGCTCTTCATTGCTTGTGGTGCTTTAGGATGGTAATCAAGCCAAGAGCTTTAATTTAAAATCTCATGCCGTATTACGTCCAAGCAAGAGTGTTAGGTGATCTTTGGCGGCCTTAAATCCTGAAGCACTCTTCACTTGCAATAAAGGTGCGGGATGGCATCCATTTCCAGAAAAGCCCCGTTTCATCTACATTGAGAACAAGCTGTAATTGCGGTGTTCTGTTATCGTCTGCAGGGTACTCGAGAACTCATCCACTGCCTGCTTTGTCCCTTCCCCCAAGTATCTGCAGGACACACGCGGTCCACCAGAGACCACATTCCAGTGAAACTGCTAAATTTAGAACCACTGCTCATCTCCACTAATTTATTCCTCTCTCTTCCTGTCTGAGGAACTGACTTCCACATTCTCTTCAAATCTCATTCTTCCCTCTGGGTCCTCAAGGCAGCTGTTCACCATCATTTCAGGTCATCCCCCATCTAAAGCCATGAAACCACCCCCACCCCTCCCTAAAATGTTGCTTGTCTGTCCATCTTGTCCACACCTTGCATTCCTTGTTTGTCCGTCTCAGTGACAGGAGCCCTTGCAGAAACCCTTCATTGAGTGGAGGTGAGAAGGCTAATACCTTCTCCATCTGCCCTGCTGTTGGTGTTCCCCTTTCTTCTGCTGTTCCATTTATTATGTTGTTTCCTGATCTATTCTGTGTCCTTGCTCTTCCACGAGACTAGATCACAAATTTTTTATACTGTATTTCAAACGACGTTGTAATGTAACAACGTTAATCTGGGCAATGTTAAGCGGGTATCACTGTATCTGTTTCTGGAAATGTCTGATCTTACTGAGAAAGACATGAAAGAAAGACATTCTGGTGGAATTTGTTGCACATCACCAACACTTTGCTATTATTGATTTAACCAACCACTCGCCCTCCTCTGCCTATTTTACCCTCGAGTGACTCGGCACAACTTAGTGGGTTTAGAGCAGTTATGCAAAATGCTTATTCCCCCCCCCCCCACCTTTTCCATGTAGAAACACATGCCGTACTTCCGAAGGAGAATGGTTTGGGAAATTCTTCATCAGAAGCTTCTCTGATCGTGACGAGTACAGCATCACCCTCAGATGGTGCAGATGTTTCCTCACTTTGTGCAACATCTTTCAGCCAGAGGATTTTGGACACTCACTTTGGGACTTTGTTTATATCATGTCCTTCCACTTCCATCTGCATTTTGTATACAAGTATAATTTTGTAAAAATATTGCTTGTTTAAGCTATTTGTATTTTGAAGAGCAATTTTTTTTCAGGATTTTTGAAGTCAAGACTTTGTTACAGTGGTTTTACAGTTTTCGATTCTGCGACCGATTTCTTCAAAATGGGCTTTTGATTTTGACTCAGATGTAGGTTTAACCATGGAAATAAATGCTCAATGACATTTGGATGTACATCATAAGGAAGAGATTTTTTTTTTTTTTTAAACAAAGCTAACTTTAGCATTTTGTGTGCTGCAAGTTTGCGCTCTGGCATTGTAAAAGCAATTTTTAATGCACTGTTTATTATTTTTTGTTTTATAAACAATTTGTGCAGACTTGCTTGAGGTATGCATTCCAGGGTATTGTACATTTACCAGCACTTTTCAAGTCTTGTACAGTTCTGTGCCTGGATATTGACCCACACTGAGTGTGGTTTGACTTCAAGCGAAGACAAAGCCAATGGCAGGTCAGTGGATGCTGACATTGTCGCTGCTGTTGAAATCTGTGCTTCTCTTTCAAGTGTTAATAATAAACTATATTATTGCACATTTAAGCTGTTTAATCTAGAAGCCATTGCACTCTCAACCCACAATACCAGCCAGCAGGACAACGTCGGACATCAAAGTCACTTTCTTGCCCCCTTTTCCAGATTGAAGAGTTGCCTGCACTTTAAGCAGAAGAAACTGCATCAAGTTCAAGGAATGAAAAGGTGTTTGGTCACGTGTAAGCATGCTTGTTATCCAAGGTTTTTTGTCCCCCGTCGCACCGCGGAGCGGAAGGGGGACTATGGTTTTCCCTTCCGTCCGTGTGTCCGTCCGCCGGTGCGGGCGTACATGCGTAAGCGAAAGACCGCATTCGAATTTGGTGTGTGGGTGCAACCCACGTCAAAATCCAAGATGGCCGCCGCCATGTATGTCTGATGCCATGTATGTCTGAACCTTGAGCGGAATATCTTGAAAAATAAGCGAAGTACCAACTTATAATGTGGTGTGTGGGTGTATCTAGGCATAAGGAAGAACCCTATTGAAAATTGGGTTGCCACGTCAAAATCCAAGATGGCCGCCGCATGGTGTATGTCTGAACCTTGTGAGCGAAATATCTTGAAAAAATAAGTGAAGTGCCAACGTGTAATCTGGTGTGTGGGTGTATCTAGGCATAAGGAAGAACCCTATTGAAAATTGGGTCGCCACGTCAAAATCCAAGATGGCCGCCGCCATGTATGTCTGAACCTTGTGAGTGGAATATCTTGAAAAATAAGCGAATTACCAACTTCTAATCTGGTGTGTGGGTGTATCTAGTGTTACGGGTTCGTGATTTCCGTTATTGTGGTTTTCACCCACTTGACGTAGTGCTGATATTTTGTGCGATTATTATCTTCAAACGGCTTATTATTCACGAACGGTTATCAAAAGTTAAAAAGGATAGCTGAAAGTGAAACAGGAAACCGGAGGAGAAGACAATGAGGAGGAAGCACGCGCGCAAAGTCGGGGAAGATGGTGACGTCGGCGCTCCGTAACGAGCCAGGTCTACCGACAGCTGCGAGGGGATTTTGAGTTCCTGGAAGGGACATCCGGCGATACGAATATTCGCTGGAGTGGAGAAATCTGCGTAGACAGATTTGGGGCGCTGAGATTCCGATGAATCCTTGCCTCGTCGCATTGGCTCAAGCCAGAGCCGTCGGCCATCTTTAACCCTGTGCTTCGGACCTGTGAAGGTTTGCTTCGTGTCGTCTTCTCCCCAACATCCTACCGTCTGTCGGGGATGAGTGGGTGAGAACGCTTGGTCTCCAATTACGTTGCGGTTTGCTGAGGGAGCGGTGGAGGTGTGTCTCTGGAGGGCGCCGTTGTACAGTTTGGCGGGAAGAGCACCCTTGCCCACTGTACACGCTTCGGATATCGGCAGGAGAGCGAGATTCGGGCTTCGAACGGATTTCGTTCCATCGACCGCTGGAGCGAATCCCATTCGCCTTGGGAAAAGTCAAAGAGACATTGAGTAGTGTCCGTTCATTGGCTGGCAGAGCCGTGAGTCACTTGACTTTATTTATATAAGATATATATGGAGTGCACTCTGAATGGCCATTTACTGTACTGTATTACCTGTGTGTGATTTATAATACAAGTTTGTGCATTTATTAATCATTGGTGTGGTTTCCCTATTGATTTTCAACACAGGGTAATATATTTTTCTGCCGGGGTTCCTCTCGGGGTTCGGAGGCTTACCGAGACCAGGGGATCGGTGAGGACCCCATAACAGAAATTGGGGGCTCGTCCGGGATGGAATTCCCTAGCATTCCCAAATTTTCCAATTTTGGAATATTTTTCCAACATTCCCAAATTAAAAAAAATTTTTTTTGTTTTTTTTAAAATTTCTTGTGTGAAGGTTAACAGGTGTTAACGGATAGTCACCATGGAGTTTGACGCAGAGAAGTTTACAGTGACACCTAGTGAGGCACAGTTCCGAGCGTTACTAAAATCGGAACTCTTGATATTGGGCAAACATTTTAGCTTGGAGGTCCGAGCTAAAATGAAGAAAACAGAGATGCAGATAGTGGTGATAGAATCTATGGTGAAACTAGGAACATGGAGAGAGGGAGCCTTGGATTGGTTACCAGAAGAACAAGAAAGTGTGGAGCTCCAAAAAACGGAGATGCAATTGAAACTCCAGGAAAGGTTAGAAGAGAAAAAAGCAGAGGAAAGGAGAGTGGAAAGAGAACTCCAGGAAAGGTTAGAAGACAAAAAAGCAGAGGAAAGGAGAGCTGCAAGAGAACTCGAAGCAGAGGAGAGAAGAGCCGAAAGGGAGTTAAAGGACCGTGAATTGGCGCGTCAGCAGGAAATTAAAGTCAGGGAGCTGGAGTTAATGAGAGAACGGGGAGAGGTACCACCGATGCCGACTGGTTCGACAACTAGTCAAAACACCTGGGATGTTGGCAGACATGTGAGGCTGGTTCCACCCTTCAATGAAAAAGAGGTAGCCAAGTTTTTTTTTACACTTTGAGAAAGTGGCTCAAATGCTAAAATGGCTGGAGGAGTCCTGGACCATATTAGTACAAAGTGTTCTGGTGGGTAAAGCTTGATATTTATTGAGCAATGTGCAGATTATGAGATAGTGAAGAAAACCATTCTCAAAGCCTATGAATTGGTCCCTGAAGCTTACCGGCAAAAATTCCGGAACGCCAGGAAGAGGGAGAATGAGACCAATGTGGAGTTTGCCAGAATGAAAGAAACCGTGTTTGATCGGTGGTGTGATTCAAAAGGAGTCGGGAAAGACTTCAAACTATTGGGACAATTGATCCTGGTGGAGGAATTCCAACAGTGTGTCAACGAGGACATTAAGGTACATCTGGAGGAAAGGAAAGTACCAAAGTTGTATGAGGCAGCAGCCATGGCGGATGACTATGCCTTAACACACAGGATGACGTTCCATAAACCTAACTTCCCACCTAGAGTTCGCACGGAGAGTTATGATACATCTGGTGCGGAGAACGAAGATTCAGGGGGGAGGCCTCGAGATGAAAATGAGGACCACTCTGATACCACGACTTCTAGAACTCAGAAGTCTGCGGTTCCAAGACAGACCTATCCTCCAAGGGGCTCGAGGCAGACCGCTGCCCCCATGCCTTGGCAGACCACGAGGTTCTCCTCCGGGCCTACTTACGCTTTTTGCCATAAACCTGGACACTTGATGTCCCACTGTCATGCTCTGGGAAAGGAAAATCAGGAGCGGAGTTCGACTAGTACAACTCCGAATGCAATGGCCAGTGTGAAAAATCGCCCTCAAAAGGGTTACCAACCATTTATTTCAAAGGGGTTTGTGTCACTGGATGGAGACCTGACTACCCAGAAACCTGTTAGGGTATTGAGGGACACCGGAGCACATCAATCTTGAATGCTTCAAGGCATCTTGCCATTGTCAGAGGAGACGGCAACTGGTGATAGTGTTCGTTGACAGGGGATTGGTGGCTGTGTTAGAGCTCCGCTCCATGCCATCCATTTTGGAGTCCAATGTGGTGTCAGGACCGGTCACCGTAGGTTTACAAGCCACATCTTCCTGTAGAGGGAGTATCTGTGGTTATCGGGAATGATTTGGCCGGTGGTCAAGTTTATGGTAACCCGAGGGTTGGTAAAGAGCCCAGCAGGGAAAATAACACCACACCAGTTAGGGATGGTGACAAAAGTACCAAGTTATTTGTAGGGGGACTGAACTTCAAAACAAAGGAAGAAGTTCTGACCTCTGTCTTCAACAAATATGGACCGCTTGTGGAAGTGCGGTTGGTAAAAGACAGGGAAACGCAACAGTCAAGAGGGTTCGGCTTTGTCACGTTTGCAAGCACAAAGGACGCCAAAGAGGCAGAGAAGAATTGGAATGGCAAGGATTTGGAGGGTCGGACCATAACAGTGGGGAAGGCATTTTGTAGGCGTCGAGAGGTCGACAGAAGAGGACAACTTGGCAGTAGTTTTGGTGGTGGCCGCAGCCGATATTACTATGGAGGCTCCCAGAGTTACGGCATCTCCCGAAAGAATGATTATCAGGGTAGCTGCCGAGAAGGAGACCGCTATTCCCGTGACTACTGTGACAAGTGGTCCCACCGTAATTATTAGGAGTCCGGAGAAGTTGAAGCACTGAATGCGGCGGAGCCGCCGAACCCAGATTCCGACACGGACTAACCGTGAACGCCACGCTCCTAAAGGCGTCCAGGTAGTGATCTTTCCTCCCCGGACTAAACGTGAACTCCACATTCCTAAAGGCGTCCATGTCGTGAATACTCGGCTTGGCCTCCCGGAAAAAGTGCTATCGAGTTGCTTAACTTTGTGGATTTTTGATCAACCCCTTAACCTTCATTCAAAAAATGAAAAACAAACATCCGAGGTTGATGAGATGGAGTTGGCTTTGCAGGAGTTCAACTTGGAAATTGAGCACGTAAAGGGCAGGGACAATGTCGTTGCTGATGCTTTGTCCAGAGTGAATTAACTTTGTAAATCTCTGTGGGTTGTGTGAAATTTTGTTGCTTTATTTTTGAGATGTGATAATTGTTGCCCACGGGAATTTATGATTTGGATTGTGAGTTTACTTTTGTTTTGTTTTTGTTAAAGTTTGCATGCAAAGAAAGTTTTCGCTGTGTTCAAACTTTCTTTCTTGAGAGGGGGAAGTGTTACGGGTTTGTGACTTCCGTTATTGTGGTTTTCACCCACTTGACGTAGTGCTGATATTTTGTACTATTATTATCTTCAAACGGCTTATTATTCACGAACGGTTATCAAAAGTAAAAAAGGATAGCTGAAAGTGAAACATGAAACCGGAGGAGAAGACGATGAGGAGGAAGCGCGCACGCAAAGTTGGGGAAGACGGGGACGTCAGTGCTCCGTAACGAGCCAGGTCTACCGACAGCCGCGAGGGGATTTTGAGTTCCTGGAAGGGACATCCGGCGATACGAATATTCGCTGGAGTGGAGAAATCTGCGTCGACAGATTTGGGGCGCTGAGATTCTGACGAATCCTTGCCTCGTCGCATTGGCTCAAGCCAGAGCCGTCGGCCATCTTCAACCTCGTGCTTCGGGTCGCCACGTCAACATCCAAGATGGCCGCCTTGCGTCTTCCACTTTGTCAACTCGCATCACTTCACCGACGGGGGACCTAGGCGTAATGCTTGTTTGTTTTGTTTTTAGATAAAGGGAGCAGGAGACAAGATGGGGAGAGAGAGGGAAGCACACAAGTACAACATTTGAGAGCAGGGACATCGGGAGATTTGGGGGGCGGGGGGGCACGGGAAGGGGAGGTGGGTGGTGGGAGAGGTATAAAACAAATGGACACTGCTCAGACTTCCATGAAAGAAGTCAGAATTTCAAAAAAGTGGATCTGGGGTGAATTAACGGGTAGAAAAGATCAAGGTTTTGGATGCGGGAAGATAAGAGATGGTGGTGAACAGCTGTTTTAAAAACCTGGAGGGAGGAGTGGGATTGAAAAGAGTGAGGGAGTTTGTTCCAGAGGTGGGAGAAAAGAGGAATGAAAGAGTGAAGGTGAATAGAGAGTCTTGATTTTGGCAGTTTCACCAGAAGAGGGTTGCAGGCAGATCTTGTGTATCCTGCAGTAATATTTGGGGGACAAAGCACAGACAGAGCTGGAAGATATAGGCCAGAGAGGAGTCGGTAGAAGACAGAAAGACCACCAACCTGCCTGCGGTGAGTGAGTGAAAGGCCTCGGAGTTAGCATGATCGCAGGAGATTCCAATGATTCTGAAAGCTTTGGTTTCAACAGCGTGAAGCCGAGCTAGGTGTGAGGAAGGAGCACCGGCCCAGAGGGTAAAACAGTGTTCCATTGAGCTGCGGATGAATCCTTGTATGTGGTGAGGAGCTCAGGTGTGCCAAGAAAGGACTTTGCACGCTAGAGTATGCCCAGTAGGCAACTGGCTTTGGAGGTCAGCTTGGAAATGTGGTTTTCCCAAGAAAGATCATGGCCGATAGTGAGACCCAAAAGCTTGAGTTACAGAACTTATTGGAGAGGATTGTTCAGAAAGTAGATGGGAGGGTTTTCCAGACGGTCTTTTTGGAGAGACATAGTAAGAGTGTGAGATTTGTCAGGATTGAAAGACATGTTCCACTTGTTTGACCAGTCTGTGATTTTGGCCAGGTCTGCAGAGAGAGAGGAGGCTGCAGACTGCCGATCTGAGGGATGAGGGAGCGGCAGAGAGTGGAGTCATCAGCAAAGAGATAGGATTTTCCAGAGAGTCAGAGAGATCATTGATGCAGACCAGAAAAAGCACAGGGCCCAGAACACTGCCTTGGGGAACTCCAGCCTGAACAGGAAGGGGGGATGAGAGAAATCCATTCAGAACGTTGTTTTTGAATTTTGTTGTTTGCACAGAGATAAACAGTTGTGCTGTTTCATGAAGCAAGGTTGGAATAAATTGTGAAAGTTAAAATTTGCATCGAAGGAAATGAAAGGCCACAATAGGAAAAGCAGGGTAGCCCCCCCCCCAACACCAATGTTGTAGTGGCAATGAACAGGGTGAGCTAAAAATGTACCCGATTCCAAAATTTAATAGAAATTAAACGAGCTCTGTCTGATATGAATGTGAATCAAAAACCCAATGATGGAGGGATTTTTCAAGTTTATTTCCAACAAATTCAGATTTTCAAAATGACTTCCATCGCACAGCACCGTTGCTGATTACGGCCTGCAGCGTCTCACGCCTAATATTGGCGATAGCTGTAATCAATATCTTTTCGATCAACAAATTGTTCTTGGTTTCTGAAAGACTTTTTCCTTGAGGTACCACAGAAAAAACTAGAACAATGCGACTGTGTTGCAAATATGCCTCCGTATAGTCCCCCAACGGATAGATGCCATCATTCTGCATATTGTCGCGCGAATACAACAATAACATGCATTTTAAGGCCATTTTCCCTGCTCGAGCGGGGGGTTAGCCTTGCGGTCCCCATGACAATCTTCTCCATTTTGCCCTATTTTCTGCATCTCCCCTTGTTAACCCCCTTGCCCGGTTAATACCGTGGGCCAAACGAACGATGGCCAAAACGAATTTTAATGGAGGTGACGATCAATTACAGATTTTTACTATGCAAGCACGGGAGGAATAAGGAAGAGGAAGAAGCGGCGAGCTCTTACCTGTAGCGATCTCACCGGCAGTCTTCAACCCTGCAAATTAATCTCACACGAACACGGGAGGTAAAATGTACAAGAAAGAAAGTTATTACAGAACCCGTTTCAAAGAAACGTGACGGAAGAACTAGTTCTAAATTGGGACGTCCCCACACAGATTTCAAATACGAGACCAAGGGAGAATGAATAAAATATATGTCCCGTCGTGTATTTGTGAATGCGAGCTTATCTGTCTTGCAGTGCAGCGTCGCGTCGATGTTGGTGCGAAGAAAGGCCTCTATGTGCCCCTGCTCGGCCGCTGCCAGGCCCAGAGCCACCCGCTTGCCCCGGTCTCGTCTGCTCAGTGGCATGCCTCGCTCGTCGGTCGCATGCGAGGTCCCGTTTGCTCATAGCACCAAGCCTCGCCCCAAGCACCAAGCACAAGCACCAAGAGCCTGCGAATAACCCAGGCGAGACAACCCAGAATGCCCGCGAGCGAGTCGTTTTGTCACCCGCGGTGTGACGTCAGCTCTCCTCCTCCACCAACCAGTCCCTCACTTCTTCGTCGTCTTTCCGGCCTTCTGACGTCACCGGCCCTTTCCTTCTAATCAGCGACCTGCTTTTTCGTAGTGGTTTTGTGCCTTCCACACTGATTGGCCGAATGTTCGTGCCTACTGCACTGATTGGCCGAGGTGTCAATGGTCGGTGGCCAATCAGTGTGCCGCTTCCTTCCACCTTCCTTTCACCAATCAGTGGCCAGCTTCTTACCCCAACCAATCACACGTTCTGCTGAGCGTGGCTATTGCCTGTTGGTCCTTCCAAAGTCATTGTGGTGGTGGGGAATTAATTAAAGTGTGCACTAATGGATCTATCTAATGTATATGAGTGCGTTGCTCTCAGAGGGAACGTCACACGAGGGAATTTTAACCATAATCCCTGTACTAATTAGCATGCCCCGCCCCCACCTGGTGGGGACACACATACAACTTATTCCGACATACGGCTAAACGTAGAACTTATTACAGGTAGATTCCCTATCACGACAGTCGAGCACCTACCTATGCAGATCTACCCAGATCTAGATATTCCTTTACCCCTAATTCATAACAATATGTATGGGTATGGGATCACGTTTGTGAAGTTTCGTGTTGATCGGATAAGGTTCGTCCTTCAATCCAATGTCTGCCAAACCATGTGACCTATGATGTCATAAATTTAATATGTCAATACAAATGGGTCATAGATCATGTGCATGCAATTTCAGATTTTTAGAATAAGGAATTCGATTTAAACATTTTGGGCTGGTGTACCACTTTACCTATGATGTCATCATTATCATACTTTTGTTCCTCATTGGGAGTACTTGACAATGTGCCAAGTTTCAAATTTTTCCATTCAGTGGTTTCTGAGAAATATTTTTTTAATTGCTTGCGTTTAATCCAAGTTGGCTGCCATGTCACATGACCTATGACATCACAATTATCATAAAAGCATTCTGCATGGGTGTCATTCTGCATGCTCCTACCCTGAAAGTTTCGTCTCAATCGGACATATGGTTGCTGAGAAAAACTAGGTTTAGCATGGATGGAAGGAAGGACAACCCGAAAACATAATGCCTCTGGCGATTTTGTTGGTGGACGCATACAAAACAATCTAAATGGGACAGATCTGGTGACCATGGAGGCCATTGAAATGGAGACGCTGCAGGCTGTAATCAGCAACTGTGTGATGGAAGTCATTTTGAAAATCTGACTTGGAAATAAACTTGAAAGATCTATTATTTGGTTTTTGTTTTATACTCGGATACATTTTTTTTTTGGCGGCTTAGTTTATGTTAACCGTCCGTTATTCCATCCCGTCCGTTTCGCTTTTTTTTTTTTTGACTCCGTTAACATGTTGTCTGTGTCTGTGTGCGCATTTTGTTACGTCGAGGGGGGGCGGGGGGGGGGGGGGGTTCATCGAGTGTGCCAAGAATAGTGTCGCGTTAGAGGCTTCGTTACATGTTCACTCTTTAAAGCTGGATGTCATGTAAATGCCTCAGTGGATCCTGAAACGATGTTTATTACCCTGCGCTCGCGAAGCCAAAGGCGGGGTTAAGCATTCAGGTAAGTTCGTGCGTTTGCATTTTAAACATTAATTTTCTCGGCAACCGTTGGTCCGATTGACATGAAATTTTCACCATAGGAGGGCCGCCTCCTGTAGAATATTTTAGTGAATATTATGACGTCACAGGTCGTGGTACGGGCGCTATTTTGGAAAAAAACAAAAAACTTTGCATCTCTATCTCACAAACTGCTGCACAGAAATAATTGAGACAGGTCTCATTGCAAATAACTCTCCATGCGGAATAACATATGTGAATGATGACATCATAGGTGCCGCCGTTGTGACGTCATAATTCGACAAGTAAAAAAACTGTCTGATCAGGATGAAATTTCTTGAGCATCTCGGTATAAATTGATGCAGAAATAAAATTATAATGACGTAGGTCACGTGGTTCGGACGCCATATTGTTTTGTGTGAAAAACCACTAAAATCCAATTTTTTCCAAAATGACAACAGATCGAGGCCAAACTTTGCAATCAGAATCGCATACCCATGACAAATAAAAAAAAGTCGCCGAGCATGACGTCATGCGTCACATGGTTTTGGAGTTATGACGTTTTTAAGCATAAACTTTTAAAACATAGCTCCTCCATCATTTTTGATCCTATCGAGGAGAAACCAGAGATGTGTTCAGCATGTCATTCCACTAAAATGACCTTTTGGAATTTGCGATAGGTCACGTGGTTTGGCAGATATAAATAATTAAACGAAAATATTTTAAAAATTTATATCTTTAACCGCTTCATTGATCGACGTGAAACTTTATATTATTGTAGAGGTAATGAAGTGTAAGTGTGCAAAATTTCAAGATGATTGGATGTCCGGTCTGGAAGCTAGAAATTGTTATTGCGTGAAGAAGAAGAATCTTCTGCAGTGGCCATGGAATTAATCACACTACACATGAGCAGGCAAAGTATGGAGCGACCTCACGGGGTCATTTTGACCTCAAATAAAATTCTGATTTCAGATTTGTCAATCGCTGAGGTATATTAACACGTGACCAAAACAGATTTGGTGAAATTCCAACAATTTTTGACGAAAATATAACATTTGTGTGCATTTCAGTGAAGTGTGTGCCATGTCAGCATTTAAAAAATGTAAACATGGCTCATTGTAAATAACTCCATATGGAGAATAGATGTTGTTAAAGATGACGTCATTGTTGCCATCATTATGACGTCATAATTCGGCAGGGACAACGCTTTGAAATTCTCTGATCTGAATCTGATCAGTTTGAAATTTATTGAGCATGATCTATGCAACAATTTTTTAGATATAAATTTATGATGTCATCGTCACGTGGTCTGGCAGCCATATTGGATCAAAAAAAATGAAACGTTCAAAAATAGAAGAGTTGGCTCACACCAAGTTGACTGCGCAGGGTAAGTATTCTATGAATACCATCTCGTTATAGTTTGTGTTCAAAATTATTAGGATTCCTCAAGGTTCACCAAACGTAGCCGACACTTGTGGTGGTCACGTGGGAAAGCGTTTTCTTTACAATTTAAATGGTTTATCGGAGGGGAAAGATGAGATGCTAATGAATAAACAATCCGCACACACGAAGCGTTCAATGGACAACGTGTAGGGAGATACAAACAGGTATGTACAATGAAAGGGAAGAAAACATAAGTCCTCCACCATTATGGTGCTGCTAATACGTTGCAGAGTCACACGAAACAATGGGGCAGGTAAGGAATTAGAAGATGTACAGACAGGTTCGGGGTGAGCAGGATGAGACAGCAAAGTGGCGTCCACGTGTCAAGGTCCGGAACACTGTCATGGCGACGAAGCAAATATAGTTTGTGAAGAGATGCTACCCTTTCGAACTTCAATTCTGCAGTTTTCTGCGAGGTTGAGCCGAGGTTAGGACACTCAAATTCTCGCACCACCTTAGCTTGTGCGTCCCACTCATTGGCCGCGTGCTTCTGTGGGCGTGCCATATTCTGAGCCGTCCCGCCCTGTGGAGCCGTGTCCCGTGTGAATGAATAAGGTTAAATAGAGCCGTGTCTGTCCCATATTCCCATGTGAATGAATAAGGTTAAATAGAGCCGTGTCTGTCCCATGTTCCCAGGTGAATGAATAAGATTAAATACAGCTGTGTCTGTCCTGTATTCCCAAGTGAATGAATAAGATTAAATAGAGCTGTGTCTGTCCGACATTCCCATGTGAATGAATAAGATTCGATAGAGCTGTGTCTGTCCCATGTGAATGAATAAGATGAAATAGAGCTGTGTGTGTCCCGTGTTCCCATGTGAATGAATAAGATTAAATAGAGCTGTGTCTGTCCCGTGTGGTGAATGAATAAATTAGATAAAGCAGCGTCTGTGCCGTGTTCCCAAGCGAATGAATAAGATTAGATGGAGCCGCGTCTGTCCCGTATTCCCATGTGAAAGAATAAGATTAAATATTTCAGAATCATTGGAATCTCCCGCGATGAAACTAACTCCAAGGGCCTCTCACTCACTCACCGCAGGCAGGTTGGTGGTCTTTCCGTCTTCTACCGACTCCTCTCTGGGCTATGTCCCGCAAATATTCCTACAGGTCGCACAAGATCTGCCTGCAACGCTCTTATGGTCAAACTGCCAAAATCAAGACTCTCTGCTCACCTTCACTCCTTCATTCCTCTTTTCTCCCGCCTCTGGAACAAACTCCCTCACTCTCTTCAATCCCACTCCACCCTCCAGGTCTTTGAAACAGCTGTTCACCACCATCTCTTATCTTCCCCCATCCAAAACCTTGATCTTTTCTAACCCCGCTAATTTCACCCCAATTCCACTTTATTGAAATACCAACTTCTGTCCTGGAAGTCCTTGGTGTCCTGGAGTTTTATACTTCTCCCTCCCCCCCCCCCCCCCCTTCCCATGCCTCCTCCCCCCAAGCCCTCTCCCTTCCACACATCTCCCTGCTCTCAAATGTTATGTTTGTGTGCTTCCCCTTCTCTCCCCATCTTGTTTTCCGCTCCCTCTTTTTATATATTTTGTTTGTCTGGTTGATTTGTTTGTGAAGTAAATGTTAGCTCTTTCACGAGCCTCGATTCAGTATCCAAAAAAAAATAAAAAAAATAGAGCTGTGTGTGTCCCATGTTTCCATGTGAATGAACAAGATTAGATAGCCGTGTCTGTCCCGTGTTCCCATGTGAATGAATAAGATTAGAGCCGTGTCTGTCCCATGTTCCCATCTGAACGAACATGATTAGATAGAGCCGTGCCTGTCCCATGTTCCCATTTGAATGAATAAGAATAAATAGAGCCATGTCTGTCCCGTGTTCCCATGTGAATGAACAAGATTAGAGCCGTATCTGTGCCGTATTCCCATGTGAATGAATCTTACTATAATTCACCAAATGTCTGTCTGTCTGTTCGAAGGTACCGTAAAAACGGCTCAACCGATGCAAAGATATTTTGGGTGAGTAATCCTGGGATCTCCAGGAGTAAAATAGGCTATTTAGTTTTCCCAATTTCAGCTTTGGTCTCCAGCATTCTCAGATTTGGACTCCCGCATAACATTCGCGTTCGCATAACGTTCATTGTGACGATGTTCTCATTGTGACGATGTTGTGCCGATGTACGTGTTCACGGTAGTGTTTGACGTGACGGTGTCAACGTAATTTCGTAATGTTTTTCGTTTCGTAATCCTTTAATGAACGTTTAATGCCCTTCGATGTCCAGGGCCGCACTCGCGCTACACTGGACGGGCCAGCGTGTACCTTGCCCTTCGCCGTCATGCTCGGGTAAACCGCTGAGCCCCATCCGTGATGGGGACTGGGGCTTGAGACAGTGTCCCACGAACGAGGAATTCCCAGCAAGCGCGAGTCATCAGCTCGCGTTGATTAAGTCCCTGCCCTTTGTACACACCGCCCGTCGCTACTACCGATGGGACGGTTTGATGAGATCCTCGGATCAGCCCCTACACGGGCCGTTCTCGGCTCGTGCCGGTGCACCGAAAAGATGAGCGATCTTGACTGTCCAGAGGAAGTAAAAGTCGTAACAAGGTTTCCGTCGGTGAACCTGCGGAAGGATCATTATTGGGACAACATGAGAGCGAGCGAGACGTACGTGGTACGTGATCGTCCATGTACTGTTTAGCCATGTAATGTTTAGATTTTGATGATTTGCGTGTCATATGATTCAACGGATGTTCATATGAATCGTTTAAAATAAAAAAGTCTTCGATTTCTGATATTTCACCTTTTCATTTGGGCTTCCCAATTGAAGCCCCGCCCATAGGGCGGGTATTGTTGCTAGTAAGATTAAATAGAGCCGTGTCTGCCCCGTGTTCCCATGTGAATGAATAACGTTCGATAGACAATATTCATAGATTCCAAACAGGGATTTGTTTTATATCCATTACCTCAGTTTTGTCGTGTGCTTTCTTTTTCTTCCTTTGTCTCAATATACCTTTTGTTCATAAAACCTGTACGTGGGCATTCCAGGCAAGGGACTTTGCCACCAAGCGCAAGTTAAAAGGCTTTACAAATCTGGTAACGGGCCGATTGGGAAACGTGCTTTTAATGCGCATATGGGGCTGTTCAAAATGTATGTAACTATTAAGCTTGTAAAATTAGAGCTTGATCAAACCTTAATAATTTAACACTTGACCCAAACAAAGCCAATGGAAATCTGATGCAACAAAGCCGGGGTGTGTTTAGCAGAAGCCTACAGGCCTATGTTAGGCCCATCAGTAAACAAGATGGCAGTCATATCATTTTGTCTCGGTAATATAGTGGGTGGTCAAGCGACAGATGTGGGTGTGGTCTGGCAGCTGTCTGACCAATGGGTGCATATTTCAAAAATCGACCCATACCAAGCATCCCACCAACAACAACAACAACAGTATCAACGTGAAGCTCTTGTCGACCTGCACATGTCTTAGGTAAAAAGGACAAAACAAATGTACTGAAAATGTCAAGCATTTATTGAGTTAGGCAAACGCGTCGAGAAATGATTATGCTATGAACTGATATCCTCAGTCACCATTTAAAACAAACGGTAGAAGGGGAAGAAATGCAGGTGATAATTATTTTGATCTGCATTTACAACGATGGGGGTGATTGAGGAGTTCGGGGTTCAGAAGGGTAGGGTGGGGGGAATGGAAGGAGGGTGGGGGGAATGGAGGGAGGGTGGGAGGAATGGAGGGAGGATGGGAGGTGGGGGGGAGGGAGGGTGGGAGGTGTGGGGGATGGAGGGAGGGTGGGAGGTGGGGGGAATGGAGGGAGGGTGGGAGGTGGGGGGGATGGAGGGAGGGTGGGAGGTGGGGGGGGAAGGAGGGAGGGTGGGAGGTGGGGGGGATGGAGGGAGGTGGGGGGGATGGAGGGAGGGTGGGAGGGAGGAATGGAGGGAGGGTGGGAGGTGTGGGGGATGGAGGGAGGTGTGGGGGATGGAGGGAGGTGGGGGGGATGGAGGGAGGTGGGGGGGATGGAGGGAGGTGGGGGGGATGGAGGGAGGTGTGGGGGATGGAGGGAGGTGGGGGGGATGGAGGGAGGTGGGGGGGATGGAGGGAGGTGTGGGGGATGGAGGGAGGTGGGGGGGATGGAGGGAGGGTGGGAGGAATGGAGGGAGGGTGGGAGGAATGGAGGGAGGGTGGGAGGTGGGGGGGAGGGAGGGTGGGAGGTGTGGGGGATGGAGGGAGGGTGGGAGGTGGGGGGA